>NC_086446.1:485464873-486076123 GCF_028390025.1 Pseudophryne corroboree | reverse complement strand
ACAACGCCCCTAGCTCCGACACACGTCTTGCTGAAGCCAAGGCCAACAGTGTGATGGTCTTCCACGTAAGGTACTTTACGTCAATCTCCTGTAATGTTTCAAACCAGTCAGATTGGAGGAACTGCAGCTCTAAATTGAGATCCCAAGGTGCAGTGTGAGGCACAAAGGGAGGGTGGATGTGCATCACACCTTTCAAGAACGTCTGGATCTCAGGGAGAGAAGCCAATTGCTTCCGAATGTAAATAGACAAGGCCGAAATCTGGACTTTAATGGAGCCTAGGTGTAGGCCCACATCCACTCCCGACTGCAGAAAAAGCAGGAGACGTCCCAGGTGAAATTCCACCGCAGAATAGTGTCTGCTCTCACACCAAGAGACATACTTCTTCCATATACGGTGGTAATGTTTAGACGTTACCCCCTTCCTGGCTTGGATCATAGTCGGGATGACCTTGTCAGGAATCGCTCTCCTGGCTAGAATCAGCCGTTCAACTTCCAGGCCGTTAAACATAGTCACGGTAAGTCTTGATGGACAAATGGGCCCTGTTGCAGAAGATCCTCGCGAAGAGGTAGAGGCCACGGATCTTCGAGCAACATCTCAAGAAGATCCGCGTACCAGGCCCTTCGAGGCCAGTCCAGAGCAATGAGGATTGCTTGAACTTTTTCCCTTTTTATTCTCTTTATAATCCTTGGGATCAGAAGAAGTGGAGGAAACCCGTACACCAGCTGGTAGACTCAGGAGTTGTCAGAGTGTCTGCCGCCACTGCTTGTGGGTCCCTCGACCTGGAACAGTACCACTTGAGCTTCTTGTTGAGTTGAGAGGCCATCATGGCAATCTGTGGATATCCCCATCGTCGTGTCAACCACCGAAACACCTCCGAGTGGAGGCCCCACTCTGCCGGGTGCAGGTCGCATCTGCTGAGGAAGTTTGATTCCCAGTTGTCTACTCCCGGAATGAAGACCGCCGACAACGCCACGGCGTGTTTTCCACCCAGGGGAGAATTCTTGACACCTCTGACATTGCTGCTCTGCGTTTCGTTCCGCCCTGTCGGTTTATGTATGTTACCGCCGTTACATTGTCCAACTGGACTTGAATGGCCTGATTTCGTAGTAGAGATGAGGCCTGTAGTAGAGATGAGGCGTTGTAGATTGCTTTGAGTTCCAGGATGTTTATTGGAAGGACGACTTCCCGTCTTGACCATCTTCCTTGAAACTGTACCCCCTGGGTGACTGCTCCCCAACCTCTGAGGCTTGCGTCTGTGGTTATCAGAATCCAATTCTGAATCCCGAACTTTCAACCCTCGATGAGATAAGCAGTCTGTAGCCACCACAGAAGGGAGATTCTGGCAGTTGGCGACAGACAGATCCTCTGGTGCATGTGTAGAAGCGATCCGGACCATTTGTCCAACAGATCCAGCTGGAAGGGCCTCGCGTGAAACCTTTCGTACTGAAGCGCCTCGTAAGAGGCCACCATTTTCCCCAGAAGACGAATGCACAGATGCACCGAGATCCGGGTTGGCTTCAGGACAGTACGAACCATCGACTGGATTACCATAGCCTTCTCCAAGGGAAGGAACACTCTCTGAGACTCTGTGTCGAGTATCATTCCCAGGAAAGGAAGCCTCTGCGTCGGTTCCAGGTGAGATTTTGGTAAGTTCAGAATCCACCCGTGATCCAGGAGTAGTCTGGTTGAGAGGACAATGCTGTCCAACGACCACTCCCTGGACGGTGCCTTTATCAGAAGATCATCCAGGTACGGAATTATGTTCGCTGTTTGCGGTGTAGAAACATCATCTCTGCCATCATTTTGGTGAACACTCTCGGTGCCGTGGAGAGACCAAATGGCAGTGCCTGGAACTGGAAGCGACAGTCCTGCAGTGCAAACCGTAGATAAGCCTGATGAGGCGGCCAGATGGGAATGTGAAGTTACGCATCCTTGATATCCAGAGACACTAGAAATTCCCCCTCCCCGCTCACCGCTCTCAGAGACGCCATCTTGAATTTAAACACTCGTAAGTACGGGTTCAATGACTTGAGGTTCAAAATCGGTCTTACCGAACCACCCAATTTCAGTACTACAAACAAGTTGGAATAATAACCCCTGTTTTGCAGATGAGGTGGAACTGGAACAAAGACCTGAGTATGTACCAGTTTTTGAATGGCGTCCTGTAAGGTTATACTTGCGAAATTTGTAAGCCTGATTTGAAGAATCTGTGAGGTGGGAGTCCTGAAACTCCAGTCTGTAGCCCTGGGAAATAAGATCTAGGACCCAGGGATCCTGGCATGAACCTGTCCAGATGTGATTGAAAAATTTTAGTTGGGCTCCCACCCGCCAGTCTTCCAGGCATCGCGGTCCACCATCATGCTGAAGGCTTTGGAGGAAGCAGAGCTTGAGCTCTGTTCCTGTGAACCGGCAGTTGCTCGTTTGCGTAGTTTACCTCTAGCGTCTCTGGTGGCTGTAGAAGAACCTCTTGTTTTGCCCTTAAACTTGGCAGTACGAAAGGACTGTAGATTTGCTCCTGAGTAGGCCTTCCTGGCTGGGGGAGCTGCAGAAGGAAGATATGTGGACTTACCCACAGTAGCTTTGGAGATCCATTTGTCTAGTTCATCTCCAAATAAGGCCTCTCCTGTGAAGGGTAAGCCTTCCACGCCTTTCCTGAAGTCCGCATCAGCAGTCCACTGGCGTAGCCATAAGCCTCTGCGTGCTGACACTGCTATAGCAGTGGTGCGTGCATTAAGCAAGCCTATTTCTTTTATGGCTTCCACCATAAAGTTCGCAAGGTCCTGTATATGTTGGAGGAGTAAAATGATCTCCCCCTGAGGCAAGGTATCTAACCCCTCAAGTAGGTTACCCGACCATTTGGCGATAGCCTTAGTAATCCACCCCCATGCTATAGTGGGTCTGTCGGCCACCCCTGTATCTGTATGCAAGTATTTGAGTGTAATCTCAATTCTACGATCAGCCGTGTCTTTTAGGTAGGCTGCACCCGTGACAGCCTGTATACTGATGCATCCACTATCGGTGGATTTTCCCATTTTTTCCTACCCTCAGGAAGAAAAGGAAAAGATTATAGCAACCTTTTATGGATTTGAAATTTCCTATCAGGATTAACCCACGATTCTTCAAACAGGGTATTTAGTTCCTTTGACACAGGAAAAGTGACTGAGGATTTCTTTTTTATATTAAAATAAGATTCCTCAGTCTCCTCTGGCACCTTATCAGGGATATGCAGAACTTCTCTGATAATTTCTATGAGAGCCTCTATTCCCTGTGACAGAGTAGCTTTCCCCACCTCCGAGTCCACCTCCCCCTTCATCATCAGAGTCAGACTGCAGGATATGGGCCAAAGGACGTTTTTGCAGACAAATGGCAGGGGACTGAGACGCTGGTTTGGGTACTGACTCTCTTTTCATAAACTCAGTCATCGATTGTATTGAGTCTCTTTCTCATTGCGGGACAATTTAGTAGAAATATTGGAAATCATTCCCTTAATGGAGTCCAGCCAAGCTGGCTCTGCCCTGCTAGCCTGGGAAGGTTAGTGAACCCCCTGGAGAAGAGGAACACTGTGCCTTACATGAAACACACTCTTTGTCTGACATACTGTGACAGTGACAGCGCACACACTCACACACACACAGGAATAGGTTAAATGCACAATTAACCCACAAAGAGCCCTTCCAGGGAGACACAGAGATAGTATGGAGCCAGCACACAGTGCCCTTACTGCTAATGCCAAGCTTAGCCGGGTCGCAGACTAAGTACCTAGATTAGGGACTCAGTACACTAATAATCGCTCCCCTCCCTGCTATGACCCCCTGGTACCGTTGAGGTAATCTTGAGTCTCTCCGGAGGAGCTTCACGTCCTTGTAAGTCAGCGTCTGTGTCCACTGCAGGGGGAAAATGGCGCTGGTGAGCTGCTGGATCCGCTCATAGTAAAGCCCCGCCCCTTTAATTGCGCGCGGTCTTCCCGCACTTTTTTATACTGGCTGAGGTAATTTTGTGCCTAAAATGGAGTCAGCCCCCTTTTAAGTCTGTAATGCCAGTCTGGCTACTGTGTACACATATTGTGTACTGAGGCTCAGTTCGCCCCCTCAGAAGCCGTGCGTCTGCACTGTGTACTGAGTCTGGAGACCCAACCGCCCCATGTAGAAGCCGTGCGTCTCCATACCCTCATGCCGCCATAATAGCTGGCGACCTGCTAACCGGGACGCCGGCTTTGTTCTCACCACTCTTCTTTCTTCTGGCTCTGTTAGAGGTGGCGGCATGCTGCGGGAATGTACGTTCACCGTGGTGGGGCTTGCGAATAGTTCCCTCAGGAGCTAGTATCCTGTCAGCGGGGAACGGGACCATTAACCCTTCAAGAGGTTGGGCCCCCCCCCCCCCCCCCTTGCTAAGTCCCACGAAGCAGGCAGGCTGGTGCCATCCAGTCCTGCCTGAAAATAACAAACAGATAAAATAAATGCAGAAAACTCAGCGCACACTATCAAATTCTTAAAGTGCCCAAGGCTCCTAGTGGACCCGTCTATACCCCATGGTACTAAATGGATTCCCAGTATCCCCAAGGACAAAAGAGAAATTCTCTTTTTTATCATTAACTGTTTATATTATAATAGATACCCCAACAATATTGCTTATAAACCTAACATTACCATAACCCTGTAACTTTTGTCTCTGTACTCTGTGACAAATGTTTACCAATGTTCAATATATTGTTGTAATAACAGCCACGTTCATATCAAATGATGGAACAACTAAACTCTACAAAATGAAACAAATTTAAAATGCACCATCTTCCCACTGTAGCTCACTGCCTTTCTTTAGAGCTTTTTAGAAAATAACAAGGACATAGGCAAGGGTTTAAGTTACAAAGCTGGGACAGCAAAGTTATGCGTGGAAAAAGCACACGATGTCAGAGAACCCAACAACTGTACAAACACGTTCACTACTTTAAAAAAAAAAAAAATACAAGCCAGCACCTAAACAAAAACATACTGCAGGACCTGAAAATTTTTACAAGGTGACTACAACGATTCTGCTAAAGAGCTAAACTGGCAGTGCAAGGAATTGTCTATGGTGACGTGACATCACTATGAGTGAATTCATCTGCACAGAGCCTTCTGTTACCTAGGAGGCTGTAAGCCATTCCCCATCACATCAGAAAGATATCACCCATATGTAGAGGATTTAAGCATCTGAAGAAAGAATAATTAAGCAGGAAAGGAAATTACTGTGGAAAAAGATATTCAGGCGTCAGCTCCAGGTCATCATCATATCCAAATCTCCGCAGCACAGTCCATGTAGTTTCATGTCTCCCCCTCTGGATGAAGAGTGTGTGGAGGAAAAGGAACCCTGGGATTATAAGCAAAAAACAAACATAAAAACTGCTCATTCATCAGTCACGTTTATTACAGGACTAGAAATCATTTTCCCTCTAGATTGTCTGTGTGCAGTCAGTACAGTTCATGTACTTATTAAATCATCATCCCTTCATTTTATATCTGAATTATTTTAAATTTAAATATGTCCAAATTCAATATTGGAGACTACTATACCTGTATATAGCTTATAGCCATTGCAGAACATTAACCAGGTTACGTGCATAAACTCTCACCTCTCAGAGTCAGGCCATTTCCAGACACTCCATCATGAACATTCTTGCGCACCACATTCTTAACGTCCTCAAGCGCTTGTGGGGCCAGCGGGATGTGAAAACAAGTCCTCTGAAAGAGAGATTAGTATCAGATTATAAATAAGCCCAGACCCCTTACGAGAGAGCAGATAACAAGACCTAACAAATAAATGGAGGAAGTAGGGATATGCTGATTAGCTGAAGAAATGACCGTGTGGTTCCCTACTCACTATGCAAACCTCGCACTGTTGCCGTATCCAGTAAAACGATGCAGGATACAAACTTCCAGAGTTTTTCTTACCTGGAAGAAGTTGAGCTCTGCATCATTTAATATCCCGTCATTGTCCAGGTCAGAAATTTTGAAGATGCGAGTCAGGGCTTTCACACAGGCTGGCTTCAGCTGAGAAAGGAAAAATAAGTACACAATATGTGTGATAACCTACAGCCACTCACAAGGGACTGGGAATAGATTTCCTGCAGAGAATGATTTACCATCACTGTAATTAAAACCCCCACAAAAGAACAGGAGACATAATTGTGTTATTATGATTATGGCCTTATCAGAGACCACACTTACCGGCATTGGCAGACTTCTTTGTTGAACAAGTTACATTTTTTAATCCAATACGTTGTAACAATAAGATATGACTGCAGTTTCTTCAGAAGTACTTAATATATTACTATTCACACAAATATTATCCTACTGTATGTAGAACCAGATATGACGAATAACCAAATATGGTACATCAACAATCGCGAGCCATCTGCAACAAATCCCAGTTTAAGCCGGCCAATCAGGAGCCTTGTTTTGGCCTCTTCCTATATTAGCTCGGCAGACAGCAGTTTGCAGTGGCTGTTGTCAGTGAGGCCATCATGTGGATTTTTTTAATGTCAAGTCTTTGTTTATTGAAGTTATATAAGTTACACAAACAAATACTGAAGATAAAGAAAAAAAACTTGAAATAATACAGTACAAAGTACTATTAGTATTGTCATTACCGCTATTAGTAAGCATTTTGATATATCCTGTTTGCTAACAATTCAAATAAACAAGACTGTAATCACTACAGAGAACATAGAATGAAGACAAAGGGCCTGATACAGAGATGGGTGCGGATCACACAGTCTTTGTATGCAGCAGCTGTATATGCTATATATGCTAATACTACAGGAGTCTTGTGTGAATAGACACCTCCTGCCGGCTTCACT
Source organism: Pseudophryne corroboree (assembly GCF_028390025.1). Taxonomy (NCBI): domain Eukaryota; kingdom Metazoa; phylum Chordata; class Amphibia; order Anura; family Myobatrachidae; genus Pseudophryne; species Pseudophryne corroboree. The sequence continues at coordinate 486,069,287 of NC_086446.1, read as the reverse complement.
GATCCGCTGCTGCTTCTGAGGAAGATCGGTCATCACACAGGTTACTCAGGATGGCTGGATAATTCACGCTGCTGAAGCCAGTGAAGCTGCATCTTAGGATGCAGTAACAGGCTTCAGCCCGCGTCCAGGTAACGGGACCAGAACACCGGTTTTCTCTGTAACGCTGCCGGTCGCTGTGCCCAAATGCCAGTATTATATCAACCATGCTGCAGTGATTGGGGAACTGCAAGCGACATAGTAGTTCCAGATATGCACATGTGCAGTGCGGGTTCTGTGCATGCACAGATCGACAAGCAAAAGAGATGTATATATACCATCAGGATTGCGTGCACCTCTGAATTAGGCCCATTGTGTTCTTGTAAAATATGAAGTGCCAGTGATTACATACAACTGATTGTATCAGCTGAAAAATAAGATTTTACTTACCGGTAAATCTATTTCTCGTAGTCCGTAGAGGATGCTGGGACTCCGTAAGGACCATGGGGAATAGACGGGCTCCGCAGGAGATAGGGCACTTTAAGAAAGCTTTGGACTCTGGGTGTGCACTGGCTCCTCCCTCTATGCCCCTCCTCCAGACCTCAGTTAGGGAAACTGTGCCCAGAGGAGATGGACAGTACGAGGAAGGATTGTTGTAAATCTAAGGGCGAGATCCATACCAGCCACACCAATCACACCATATAACTTGTGATAAACTACCCAGTTAACAGTATGAACAACAACATAGCCACGGTTCAACCGAAAAACTATAACATAACCCTTATGTAAGCAATAACTATATACAAGTCTTGCAGAAAAAGTCTGCACTTGGGACGGGCGCCCAGCATCCTCTACGGACTACAAGAAATAGATTTACCGGTAAGTAAAATCTTATTTTCTCTAACGTCCTTGAGGATGCTGGGACTCCGTAAGGACCATGGGGATTATACCAAAGCTCCCAAACGGGCGGGAGAGTGCGGATGACTCTGCAGCACCGATTGAGCAAACAGGAGGTCCTCCTCAGCCAGGGTATCAAACTTATAGAACTTTGCAAAGGTGTTTGTCCCCGACCAAGTAGCTGCTCGGCACAACTGTAATGCCGAGACCCCTCGGGTAGCCGCCCAAGAAAAGACCACTTTTCTAGTGGAGTGGGCCTTAACCGATTTCGGTAACGGCAATCCTGCCGTAGAATGCGCCTGCTGAATCGTGTTACATATCCAGCGAGCAATAGTCTGCTTTGAAGCAGGAGCACCAACCTTGTTGGCCGCATACAGAACGAACAAAGCTTCAGTCTTCCTAATTCTAGCCGTTCTGGTCACATAAATCTTCAAAGCCCTGACTACATCCAAGGACTCGGAATCCTCCAAGTCCCGTGTAGCCACAGGCACGACAATAGGTTGGTTCACATGAAAAGATGAGACCACTTTTGGCAGAAAGTGAGGGCGAGTCCTCAACTCTGCCCTATCCACGTGAAAAACCAAGTATGGGCTTTTATGTCATAAAGCCGCCAATTCGGAAACACGTCTTGCCGAAGCTAACGCCAACAACATGACCACTTTCCACGTGAGGTATTTCAACTCCACAGTTTTGAGTGGTTCAAACCAAGGTGACTTGAGGAAACGCAACACCACGTTAAGATCCCAAGGCGCCACCGGAGGCACAAAGGGAGGCTGAATATGCAGCAGCCCCTTCACAAAGGTCTGTACTTCAGGAATAGAGGCCAATTCTCTTTGAAAGAAAATGGATAAGGCCGAAATCTGGACCTTTATGGACCCTAATTTTAGGCCCAAAGTCACTCCTGTTTGACGGCCCAAATGGAACTCCTCCGTAGGAGCAGCTCTGGCCTCACACCAAGAAACATATTTCCGCCATATACGGTGATAATGTTTTAACGTCACGTCTTTCCTAGCCTTGATCAGGGTAGGAATGACTTCCTCCGGAATGCCTTTTTCCGCTAGGATCCGGCGTTCAACCGACATGCCGTCAAACGCAGCCGCGGTAAGTCTTGGAACAGATAGGGCCCCTGCCGCAGCAGGTCCTGCCTTAGAGGAAGAGGCCACGGATCCCCTGCGAGCAACTTTTGCAGCTCCGGATACCAAGTCCTCCGTGGCCAATCCGGAACAATGAGTATTGTTCTGACCCTGCTTCTTCGTATTATTCTCAACACCTTGGGTATGAGAGGAAGAGGAGGAAACACATAGACCGATCTGAACACCCAAGGTGTCACCAGAGCGTCTACCGCTACCGCCTGAGGGTCCCTTGACCTGGCGCAATACCGCTTTAGCTTTTTGTTGAGACGGGATGCCATCATGTCGATTTGAGGCAGTCCCCAACGATCCGTGATCTGTGCGAAGACTTCTTGATGAAGTCCCCACTCTCCCGGATGCAGGTCGTGCCTGCTCAGGAAGTCCGCCTCCCAGTGGTCCACCCTCGGGATGAACACCGCTGATATCGCGCTTACATGGCCTTCCGCCCAGCGTAGAATCCTGGTCGCTTCTGCCATGGCCATTCTGCTCCTTGTTTCGCCTTGGCGGTTTATATGAGCCACTGCCGTGACATTGTCTGACTGAATCAGAACCGGTTTTCTCCGAAGCCATTCCTCCGCTTGACGCAGGGCGTTGTATATGGCCCTCAACTCCAGGACGTTGATGTGGAGACAAGACTCTAGGCTTGACCAGAGACCTTGGAAATTTCTTCCCAGTGTCACTGCTCCCCAGCCTCGGAGGCTTGCGTCCGTGGTCACCAGGACCCAGTCCTGAATGCCGAACCTGCGACCTTCTAGTAGGTGAGCACTGTTCAGCCACCACAGGAGAGATACCCTGGTCCTGGGAGACAGGGTGATCCTTTGATGCATTTGTAAATGGGACCCGGACCACTTGTCCAAGAGGTCCCACTGAAAAGTCCTCGCATGGAACCTGCCGAAAGGGATGGCCTCGTAGGAAGCCACCATCTTCCCCAGGACCCGCGTGCACTGATGCACTGAAACCTTTTTTGGTTTTAATAGGTTCCTGACCATGGCTATGAGTTCCTGTACCTTTTCGATCGGAAGAAAAACCTTTTTCTGGTCTGTGTCTAGAATCAGCCCCAAAAAGGTCAGACGCGTTGTAGGGACTAGCTGGGACTTCGGTATATTGAGAATACAGCCGTGTATCTGCAACGTCTTCATGGACAGAGACACGCTGTCCAGCAACCTCTCCCGAGATCTCGCCTTTATGAGGAGATCGTCCAAGTATGGGATAATTGTGACCCCCTGCCTGCGCAGGAGCACCATCATTTCCGCCATTACCTTGGTGAAAATTCTCGGGGCCGTGGAAAGCCCAAACGGCAACGTCTGAAATTGGTAGAGACAGTCCTGCACTGCAAATCTCAGGAACGCCTGATGCGGAGGGAATATCGGAACATGAAGGTAAGCATCCTTTATGTCCAGGGACACCATGCAATCCCCCCCCTCCAGGCTGGCGATGACCTCCCTGAGTGATTCCATTTTAAACTTGAATCTCTTCAAGTACAGGTTCAAAGATTTCAGGTTTAAAATGGGTCTGACCGAACCGTCCGGTTTCGTGACCACAAACAGGGTTGAGTAATATCCCTCTCCTTGCTGGAGATGAGGAACTGTGACAATCACCTGTTGAATACACAATTTTTGGATTGCTGCCAACACTAGCTCCCTCTCTGACGGGGAAGCCGGCAGAGCCGATTTGAAAAATCGGAGAGGAGGCAAGTCTTCGAATTCCAGCCTGTATCCCTGAGAAACAATCTCTAACGCCCAGGGATCCACCTGCGAGTGAACCCAGACGTGGCTGAAAAACCGAAGACGAGCCCCCACCAGATCTGCCTCCCCTCGGGAAGCCCCAGCGTCATGCGGTGGACTTTGCAGACGCAGGGGAGGACTTCTGCTCTTGGGAACTAGCTGTGTGCAGCTTTTTTCCCCTGCCTTTCCCTCTGGCAACAAAGGATGATCCCCGTACCTTCTTGTTTTTATTGGAACGAAAGGACTGCATTTGATAATGAGGTGCCTTTTTTGTATGCTGCGGGGGGACATAAGGTAAGAAATTTGACTTACCAGCCGTAGCGACAAGATCCGAGAGGCCGTCTCCAAACAACTCCACCCCTTTGTAAGGCAAGGACTCCATATGCCGCTTTGAATCGGCATCTCCCGTCCACTGTCGGGTCCACAAGAGCCGCCTAGCAGAAATAGACATAGCATTTATTCTGGAGCTTAATAAACAAATGTCTCTCTGAGCATCCCTCATATACAAGGCAGCATCTCTGATATGCTCTATGGTCATATGAATGGCATCCCTATCTAAGGTGTCAATTTCCGTAGATAAGGTATCTGCCCATGCCACAACCGCACTACAAACCCAGGCCGACGGCATAGCCGGTCGAGCAATAGTACCGGAATGATTGTAAGGGCTAAAACACACTACCCGGCTTTTGCCGGCCGGGAAAAAGCCGGACGGCTTTATCCCGTGCCGGCATTGTAGTTAACAGTGTGAGGGATAGGGTCCCTTCACACTGCACGGCCCCGGCCCGGCTGCCGGGTCGCAGCCGGGTCTCACAACTGGAAGGTCCGGCTGCCGGGCCGGACCGTCTTTGTAGCCAATAAACAGTGTGTGTGAAGGGGAGCTTTCACACACAACGGTTTTTTCTGAAGCCGTGTCTGATGCTGCGCATGCGCACAGCATCACACACGCCTCAAAGCCGTCCTGTGTGAGCGACTCTGCCGGTTTCTCCCGGATGGCAAAAAGCCGGACAAAGTTTGTCCGGCTTTTTGCCATCCGGGGAAAACCGGCTAGTGTGTTACAGCCCTAAATGTGCTTTAAGGTAATTTCCTGCCTGCGATCAGCAGGTTCCTTGAGGGAAGCCGTATCCTGAGAAGGCAGTGCCACCTTTTTGGACAAACGTGTCAGTGCCTTGTCAACTTTTGGCGAAGATTCCCAGCTTATCCTATCAGTTTGTGGAAAAGGATACGCCATGAGAATCCTTTTGGGAACTTGTGGTCTCCTATCCGGAGATTCCCAAGCCTTTTCGCACAAGTCACTTAATTCAAATGAGGATGGAAAAGTGACTTCAGGCTCTTTCCCTTTATACATGTGTACCCTCGTGTCAGGGACAAGGGGTTCCTCAGTAATATGCAAAACCTCTTTAATGGCAATAATCATGTACCGTATACCCTTTGCCACCTTCGGCTGTAATTTTGCATCTTCATAGTCGACACTAGAGTCGGTGTCTGTGTCGGTATCTGTGTCATCGATCTGGGATATGGTGCGCTTCTGAGACCCCGAAGGACCAGGCGCCCCAGGGACAGGCATGGACTGATTACCTGACTGATCCCTAGCTTCTGCCTTGTCTAACCTTTTATGCAATAGATTGACATTTGCATTCAAGACATTCAGCATATCCACCCATTCCGGTGTCGGCGTTGCCGACAGCGACCTGACATTCAAGCACTCCCCCTCCACATTAAGCGAGCCTTCCTCGTCAAACATGTCGACACACGCGTACCGACACACTTCCCACACACACAGGGAACCCCTTTCCTGAAGACAGTATCCCTGTCAAGGCCCTTTGGAGAGACAGAGAGTATGCCAGCACACACCCCAGTGCAATGACCCTGGAGACCAACACAAAATGTTTTCCCCCAGCAGCGCTGTATAATATGTAAACCGCCAATTATGTGCCCCCCCCTCTCTTTTAAGCACCCTTTCACCGTGTGTAAGCAGGGGAGAGTCCGGGGAGCTTCCTCTCAGCAGTGCTGTGGAGAGAAAATGGCGCTGGTGAGTGCTGAGGGAGAAGCACCGCCCCCTCGGCGGCGGGCTTCCGTCCCGCTCAAACTTAGTAAAATATGGCGGGGGCTCTTTTATATACATGTACAGAGCCCACCTGTATATAGTCTTTTTGCCATGCAAAGGTTTATATTGCTGCCCAGGGCGCCCCCCCCTGCGCCCTGCACCCTTACAGTGACCGGAGTATGTGAGGTGTATGGGAGCAATGACGCACAGCTGCAGTGCTGTGCGTTACCTCAGTGAAGCTGAAGGCTTCTGCCGCCTGACGACTTCTGTCTTCTGTACTTCTAGCTCTGTGAGGAGAACGGCGGCGCGGCTCCGGGGGTGGACGCCCAGTAAGAACCTGCGTTCACCCCCTCTGGAGCTAATGGTGTCCAGTAGCCGAGGAAGCAGAGCCTATCTTTGACAAGAAGGTCTGCTCCTCTCTCCTCAGTCCCTCGATGCAGGGAGCCTGTTGCCAGCAGTGCTCCCTGTGAAAAAGTAGTAAAAGGTAGAAAAAAATCAAAACAAAAATGCTTCTAGGCAGAGAACTCTGGAGAGCTCTCTGCAGTGCACCCATCTTGCTCTGGGCACAGTGTAAAACTGAGGTCTGGAGGAGGGGCATAGAGGGAGGAGCCAGTGCACACCCAGAGTCCAAAGCTTTCTTAAAGTGCCCTATCTCCAGCGAAGCCCGTCTATTCCCCATGGTCCTTTACGGAGTCCCAGCATCCTCAAGGACGTTAGAGAAATGGGATTTCTGTTCCTATAATAAATCTTTTCCTCCAATAACAATAGCGGACACTGGAGTAGACTGCAGTGACAGGACACCCCTTATTTTACATGCAAAAGCTCAAGCTCCTACCCCCATAGTATGGATGAGACACATATAAAATGCACTCATAACCTCCACATTCTACAACATGCCATTTCTTACTTACTTACCTCCTTCTCCTCAGGGCAGTACAGAGGGCCTGTCGGGTGTAACACTGCTTTCTGGGCATAATAAAACATCTCTGAGATATTCTTCAGGTTTTTAGCAGAACACTGCAAGAAAGAAATTAAGTTATAGCGCCTTCAATGACAGCTGAAAGACACTAGACAGTTTCAACATCTACACCAGTGTTTCCCAACTCCAGTGCTCAAGGAGCATTAATACCCCTTTCACACCGCACAAATAACCCGGTGTCGACCCGGCATATTGCCGGGTCGACACGGGTCAGCGTGCGGTGTGAAAGGGGCATAGCCGAAATCGCGGGTCGCCTGACCCAGCAATTCAACCCGGGAATAAAGCAGTGTTATTCCCGCGTTGAATACCACGTCAATGGCAGCGTAAACGTGCTCCCGGGTCGATGTGACCCGGGACCCGTTCACTACAACAGGGAGAGGTGGCGCGGAGATGTTCTCATCTCCCAGCGCTGCCTTCACCGCTATGGTAACCCGCCCGGCATATTGCCGGGTCAGGGAAAATAAGAATTTACTTACCGATAATTCTATTTCTCGTAGTCCGTAGTGGATGCTGGGGACTCCGTCAGGACCATGGGGAATAGCGGCTCCGCAGGAGACAGGGCACAAAAATAAAGCTTTAGGATCAGGTGGTGTGTACTGGCTCCTCCCCCTATGACCCTCCTCCAAGCCTCAGTTAGGATACTGTGCCCGGACGAGCGTACACAATAAGGAAGGATATTGAACCCCGGGTAAGACTCATACCAGCCACACCAATCACACCGTATAACTTGTGATCTGAACCCAGTTAACAGTATGACAAACGTAGGAGCCTCTGAACAGACGGCTCACAACAAATAACAACCCGATTTTTTTGTAACAATAACTATGTACAAGTATTGCAGACAATCCGCACTTGGGATGGGCGCCCAGCATCCACTACGGACTACGAGAAATAGAATTATCGGTAAGTAAATTCTTATTTTCTCTAACGTCCTAAGTGGATGCTGGGGACTCCGTCAGGACCATGGGGATTATACCAAAGCTCCCAAACGGGCGGGAGAGTGCGGATGACTCTGCAGCACCGAATGAGAGAACTCAAGGTCCTCCTCAGCCAGGGTATCAAATTTGTAGAATTTTGCAAACGTATTTGCCCCTGACCAAGTAGCAGCTCGGCAGAGTTGTAATGCCGAGACTCCCCGGGCAGCCGCCCAGGATGAGCCCACTTTCCTTGTGGAAAGGGCCTTGACAGATTTAGGTTGTGGCAAGCCTGCCACAGAATGTGCAAGTTGAATTGTGCTACAAATCCAACGAGCAATCGTCTGCTTAGAAGCAGGAGCACCCATCTTGTTGGGTGCATACAATATAAGCAGTGAGTCAGACTTTCTGACTCCCGCCGTTCTTGAAATATATATTTTCAATGCCCGGACCACGTCCAACAACTTGGAATCCTCCAACTCGTTAGTAGCCGCAGGCACCACAATAGGCTGGTTCAGGTGAAACGCTGACACCACCTTAGGCAGAAAATGAGGACGCGTCCGCAGTTCTGCCCTGTCCGTATGGAAAATCAGATATGGGCTCTTATATGATAAAGCCGCCAATTCTGATACTCTCCTGGCTGAAGCCAGGGCCAGTAGCATGGTTACTTTCCATGTGAGATACTTCAGCTCCACCGATTTGAGCGGCTCAAACCAATGGGATTTGAGAAAATCCAAGACTACATTAAGATCCCACGGTGCCACTGGGGGCACAACCGGGGGCTGTATATGTAGTACTCCTTTTACAAAAGTCTGGACTTCAGGAACTGAAGCCAATTCTTTCTGGAAGAAAATCGACAGGGCCTAAATTTGAACCTTAATGGACCCCAATTTGAGGCCCATAGACAATCCTGTTTGCAGGAAATGTAGGAATCGACCCAGTTGAAATTCCTCCGTAGGGGCCTTCCTGGCCTCACACCACGCAACATAATTTCTCCAAATGCGGTGATAATGTTGTGCAGTCACCTCCTTCCTGGCTTTTACCAGTGTAGGAATGACCTCTTCCGGAATGCCTTTTTCCTTTAGAATTCGGCGTTCAACCGCCATGCCGTCAAACGCAGCCGCGGTAAGTCTTGGAATAGACACGGTCCCTGCTGAAGCAGGTCCCGTCTTAGAGGTAGAGGCCACGGTTCCTCCGTGAGCATCTCTTGAAGTTCCGGGTACCAAGTTCTTCTTGGCCAATCCGGAGCCACTAGTATCGTTCTTACTCCCTTCTGCCGTATAATTCTCAGTACTTTTGGTATGAGAGGCAGAGGAGGGAACACATACACTGACTGGAACACCCACGGTGTTACCAAAGCGTCCACAGCTATTGCCTGAGGATCTCTTGACCTGGCGCAATACCTGTCCAGTTTTTTGTTGAGGCGGGACGCCATCATATCCACCATTGGTTTTTCCCAACGGTTCACAATCATGTGGAAGACTTCTGGATGAAGTCCCCACTCTCCCGGGTGTAGATCGTGTCTGCTGAGGAAGTCTGCTTCCCAGTTGTCCACTCCCGGAATGAATACTGCTGACAGTGCTATCACATGATCTTCCGCCCAGCGAAGAATCCTTGCAGCTTCTGCCATTGCTGTCCTGCTTCTTGTGCCGCCCTGTCTGTTTACGTGGGCGACTGCCGTGATGTTGTCCGACTGGATCAACACCGGCTGACCCTGAAGCAGGGGTTTTGCCAGACTTAGAGCATTGTAAATCGCTCTTAGCTCCAGTATATTTATGTGAAGAGACATCTCCAGGCTTGACCATACTCCCTGGAAGTTTCTTCCTTGTGTGACCGCCCCCCAGCCTCTCAGACTGGCATCCGTGGTCACCAGGACCCAGTCCTGTATGCCGAATCTGCGGCCCTCTAACAGATGAGCACTCTGCAACCACCACAGAAGAGACACCCTTGTCCGTGGCGATAAGGTTATCCGCTGATGCATCTGCAGATGCGATCCGGACCATTTGTCCAGCAGATCCCACTGAAAAGTTTGTGCGTGGAATCTGCCGAATGGAATCGCTTCGTACGAAGCCACCATCTTTCCCAGGACTCTTGTGCATTGATGTACAGACACTGTCCCTGGTTTTAGGAGGTTCCTGACAAGTTCGGATAACTCCCTGGCTTTCTCCTCCGGAAGAAACACCTTTTTCTGAACCGTGTCCAGAATCATTCCCAGGAACAGCAGACGTGTTGTCGGGGTCAACTGAGATTTTGGAAAATTCAGAATCCACCCGTGTTGTTGCAGCACTACTTGGGTTAGTGCTACTCCGTCCTCCAGCTGTTCTCTGGACCTTGCCCTTATCAGGAGATCGTCCAGGTAAGGGATAATTAATACGCCTCTTCTTCGCAGAAGAATCATCATTTCGGCCATTACCTTGGTAAAGACCCGAGGTGCCGTGGACAATCCAAACGGCAGCGTCTGAAACTGATAATGACAGTTTTGCACCACGAACCTGAGGTACCCTTGATGTGAAGGGCAAATTGGGACATGCAGGTAAGCATCCTTTATGTCCAGGGACACCATAAAGTCCCCTTCTTCCAGATTCGCTATCACTGCTCTGAGTGACTCCATCTTGAACTTGAATTTTTGTATGTACAGGTTCAAAGATTTCAGATTTAGAATAGGTCTTACCGAGCCGTCCGGCTTCGGTACCACAAATAGCGTGGAGTAATACCCCTTTCCCTGTTGTAGGAGGGGTACCTTGACTATCACCTGCTGAGCAAACAGCTTGTGAATGGCTTCCAATACCGTCTCCCTGTCTGAGGGAGACGTTGGCAAAGCAGACTTTAGGAACCGGCGAGGGGGAGACTTCTCGAATTCCAACCTGTAACCCTGAGATACTACCTGCAGAATCCAGGGGTCCACCTGTGAGCAAGCCCACTGTGCGCTGAAATTCTTGAGTCGACCCCCCACCGTTCCTGAGTCCGCTTGTAAGGCCCCAGCGTCATGCTGAGGGCTTTGCAGAACCCTGGGAGGGCTTCTGTTCCTGGGCAGGGGCTGCTTGCTGCCCTCTCTTACCCCTTCCTCTGCCCCTAGGCAGATATGACTGTCCTTTTGTCCGCTTGTTCTTATAGGACCGAAAGGACTGCGGCTGAAAAGACGGTGTCTTTTTCTGTTGGGAGGGGGTCTGAGGTAAAAAGGTGGATTTTCCGGCAGTTGCCGTGGCCACCAGATCCGATAGACCGACGCCAAATAATTCCTCCCCTTTATACGGCAATACTTCCATATGTCGTTTGGAATCCGCATCACCTGACCACTGTCGCGTCCATAAACTCCTTCTGGCAGATATGGACATCGCATTTACTCTCGATGCCAGAGTGCAAATATCTCTCTGCGCATCTCGCATATAAAGGAAAGCATCCTTTAATTGCTCTATAGTCAATAAAATACTGTCCCTATCCAGGGTATCAATATTTTCAGTCAGGGAATCCAACCAGACGACCCCAGCACTGCACATCCAGGCTGAGGCGATGGCCGGTCGCAGTATAACACCAGTATGTGTGTATATACTTTTTAGGGTAGTTTCCAGTCTCCTATCTGCTGGATCCTTGAGGGCGGCCGTATCCGGAGACGGTAACGCCACTTGTTTTGATAAGCGTGTGAGCGCCTTATCCACCCTAGGGGGTGTTTCCCAGCGCGCCCTAACCTCTGGCGGGAAAGGGTATAATGCTAATAACTTTTTTGAAATTAGCATTTTTCTATCTGGGTTAAACCACGCTTCATCACATACATCATTTAATTCCTCTGATTCAGGAAAAACTACAGGTAGTTTTTTCACCCCCCACATAATACCCCTTTTTGTGGTACTTGCAGCATCAGAGATATGCAAAGCCTCCTTCATTGCCGTGATCATATAACGTGTGGCCCTACTTGAAAATACGTTTGTTTCATCACCGTCGACACTAGATTCAGTGTCTGTGTCTGGGTCTGTGTCGACCGACTGAGGTAAAGGGCGCTTTACAGCCCCTGACGGTGTCTGAGACGCCTGGGCAGGTACTAACTGGTTTGCCGGCCGTCTCATGTCGTCAACTGATTTTTGTAATGTGCTGACATTATCACGTAATTCCATAAACAAAGCCATCCATTCCGGTGTCGACTCCCTGGGGGGTGACATCACCATTATCGGCAATTGCTCTGCCTCCACGCCAACATCGTCCTCATACATGTCGACACACACGTACCGACACACAGCAGACACACAGGGAATGCTCTTATCGAAGACAGGACCCCACTAGCCCTTTGGGGAGACAGAGGGAGAGTTTGCCAGCACACACCCAAGCGCTATAATATATATGGGAACAACCTTATATAAGTGTTGTTCCTTATAGCAGCTTAAATATATCCAGTATATCGCCAAAAAATGCCCCCCCCTCTCTGTTTTACCCTGTTTCTGTAGTGCAGTGCAGGGGAGAGTCCTGGGAGCCTTCCTCACAGCGGAGCTGAGCAGGAAAATGGCGCTGTGTGCTGAGGAGAATAAGCCCCGCCCCCTATTTCGGCGGGCTTTCCTCCCGTGGATTTAGATAACTGGCATGGGTTAAATACATACATATAGCCTTAATGGCTATATGTGATGTATTCTTTTGCCTTAAGGTAATAAAATATTGCTGCCCAGGGCGCCCCCAGCAGCGCCCTGCACCCTCCGTGACCGCTTGGTGTGAAGTGTGTGACAACAATGGCGCACAGCTGCAGTGCTGTGCGCTACCTTCATGAAGACTGAAAAGCCTTCTGCCGCCTGTTTCCGGACCTTCAATCTTCAGCATCTGTAAGGGGGGTCGGCGGCGCGGCTCCGGGACGAACCCCAGGGTGAGACCTGTGTTCCGACTCCCTCTGGAGCTAATGGTGTCCAGTAGCCTAAGAATCCAATCCATCCTGCACGCAGGTGAGTTGAAATTCTCTCCCCTAAGTCCCTCGATGCAGTGAGCCTGTTGCCAGCAGGACTCACTGAAAATAAAAAACCTAAAAAACTTTTTCTAAGCAGCTCTTTAAGAGAGCCACCTAGATTGCACCCTGCTCGGACGGGCACAAAAACCTAACTGAGGCTTGGAGGAGGGTCATAGGGGGAGGAGCCAGTACACACCACCTGATCCTAAAGCTTTATTTTTGTGCCGTCTCCTGCGGAGCCGCTATTCCCCATGGTCCTGACGGAGTCCCCAGCATCCACTTAGGACGTTAGAGAAAACAGCGGTAACGTCCAATGCCGGATCCCACCCGAGAAGGAACCGTTTCCAATTCCCGGATGGGATCCGGCATTGGCAGTGTGAAAGGGGTATAACAGTACGTGTTTTACAGAACTATTAGCTGTTGCAGTGTAGTCATTACTGGCTGACACATTTTAAAAGGTTACAGGTGGAGCTAATTATTGCAGTTGTTCTACTGAAGATACCTGTAAAACATGCATTGTTATGGGTCCCCGAGGACAGGAGTTGGGAAACAATGATCTACACCAGGGTTTCCCGAGCTCTGCCATTACAATCCAGGTCTTAAGGATCTCCAAGCTTGAGCCCATGGGGCTGATGTATCAAAAATGTGATTATGTTTCGGATGCATGTATCATTCTTTTTTTTTTAATCGAAAATGTGACTGCGATAAAAGCCCAAAAATGTGACAATTATTGCTGTACTTTTTGGTTGTTTTATCGCATTTGGAAAAATGAAATGAAGTGCGCATGCTCTGTTTCAGAGCCGGACATGCGCAGTGAGTTCCTTGGTGGTGTTCAGCACATACCTGACCTACAGCAGTAAAGAATAACTAGTTTACTATGGGGACACTTATTAGAAAACTGAAAGGGGAGGGAACTTTTACAAAGACAATTTGATTGGTTATTCTAATGACTGTTTTAAACATGTTACGAAGATGAAATTCCACTGGCCTGTAGTAGTGTGTGCCGTTTACTTCCAACAGAACTATTAAGAGTCTCACAAACAAAACATCATATTGAATTCTATTCTATATGTGAGAATTTTTATACGTATATAATATACATTTCAAGCAAACAACATATAGAAAATATGTAGTACATCTTTAGACTTGTTCAAAATATACAAGTATAATTTAGATAAATACCCCTTTCATACCGCATAAATAACCAGGTATCGACCTGGCATATTACCGGGTCGACACGGGTCGGCATGCAGTGCGAAAGGCCATGGTCGAATAAAGCAGTGTTATTCCAGGGTTGAATACTGGGTCACTGGCAGCGTGAACAGTTTCCAGGGTCGATGCGACCCGGGACCCATTCACTACATAGGGAGAGGCTGCGCAGAGATGAGCTCATCTCCCAGCACAGCCTCCGCTGCCGGCTCCACCCCCTGCCGCTATGGCAACCAACCCGGCAAATTGCCGGGTCGGTTAGCCTGCTGATAGGGTCCAATGCTGGATCCCAACCAGGAAGGACCCGTTTTCAATTCCCGGGTGGGATCCGGCATTGGTGGAGTGAAAGGGGTATAAGGTAGATATTTTTAGCATATTCTTTTTGAAAAAAAAGTAAATTTAGAGATATAGCTACAACAATAATCATGGCCTATTGCTAAACTCACCAGTAAAAGCTGGTGAAAAAAAAAGATATGAAAAGTTACAGTGTATTTTCACGAATATCCACTGATACATAAGGTTCCCATTCATTTTCAGTAGATGTTCAGTAGATTTCTCTAACGTCCTAAGTGGATGCTGGGGACTCCGTAAGGACCATGGGGATAGCGGCTCCGCAGGAGACTGGGCACATCTAAAGAAAGCTTTAGGACTATCTGGTGTGCACTGGCTCCTCCCCCTATGACCCTCCTCCAAGCGCCAGTTAGATCTCTGTGCCCGAACGAGAAGGGTGCACACTAGGGGCTCTCCTGAGCTTCTTAGTGAAAGTTTTAGATTAGGTTTTTTATTTTCAGTGAGACCTGCTGGCAACAGGCTCACTGCATCGAGGGACTAAGGGGAGAAGAAGCGAACTCACCTGCGTGCAGAGTGGATTGGGCTTCTTAGGCTACTGGACATTAGCTCCAGAGGGACGATCACAGGCCCAGCTTGGATGGGTCCCAGAGCCGCGCCGCCGGCCCCCTTACAGAGCCAGAAGGCAGAAGAGGTCCGGAAAATCGGCGGCAGAAGACGTCCTGTCTTCAACAAGGTAGCGCACAGCACTGCAGCTGTGCGCCATTGCTCTCAGCACACTTCACACTTCGGTCACTGAGGGTGCAGGGCACTGGGGGGGGCGCCCTGAGACGCAATAAAAACACCTTGGATGGCAAAAAAAAATGCATCACATATAGCTCCTGGGCTATATGGATGCATTTAACCCCTGCCAGAATCCATAAAAAAGCAGGAGAAAAGTCCGCGAAAAAGGGGCGGAGCCTATCTCCTCAGCACACTGGCACCATTTTCCCTCACAGCTCCTTTGGAGGGAAGCTCCCTGTCTCTCCCCTGCAGTCACTACACTACAGAAAGGGTTAAAAAAAAAGAGAGGGGGGCACTAATTAGGCGCAGTATTAACTATACAGCAGCTATAAGGGGAAAAACACTTATATAAGGTTATCCCTGTATATATATAGCGCTCTGGTGTGTGCTGGCAAACTCTCCCTCTGTCTCCCCAAAGGGCTAGTGGGGTCCTGTCCTCTATCAGAGTATTCCCTGTGTGTGTGCTGTATGTCGGTACTTTTGTGTCGACATGTATGAGGAGAAAAATGATGTGGAGACGGAGCAGATTGCCTGTAATAGTGATGTCACCCCCTAGGGGGTCGACACCTGAGTGGATGAACTGTTGGAAGGAATTACGTGACAGTGTCAGCTCTGTATAAAAGACAGTGGTTGACATGAGACAGCCGGCTACTCAGCTTGTGCCTGTCCAGACGTCTCATAGGCCGTCAGGGGCTCTAAAGCGCCCGTTACCTCAGATGGCAGATATAGACGCCGACACGGATACTGACTCCAGTGTCGACGGTGAAGAGACGAATGTGACTTCCAGTAGGGCCACACGTTACATGATTGAGGCAATGAAAAATGTTTTACACATTTCTGATAATACGAGTACCACCAAAAAAGGGGTATTATGTTCGGTGAGGAAAAACTACCTGTAGTTTTCCTGAATCTGAGAAATTAAATGAGGTGTGTGATGATGCGTGGGTTTCCCCCGATAACAACGGATAATTTCTAAAATGTTATTGGCATTATATCCTTTCCCGCCAGAGGTTAGGGTGCGTTGGGAAACACCCCCTAGGGGGGATAAAGCGCTCACACGCTTGTAAGGGCTCTACCTTCGCCTGAGATGGCCGCCCTTAAGGATCCTGCTGATAGAAAGCAGGAGGGTATCCTAAAAGGTATTTACACACATACTGGTATTATACTGCGACCAGCAATCGCCTCAGCCTGGATGTGCAGTGCTGGGTTGGCGTGGTCGGATTCCCTGACTGAAAATATTGATACCCTAGATAGGGACAGTATATTTTTGCCTATAGAGCATTTAAAAGATGCATTTTTATATATGCGTGATGCACAGCGAAATATTTGCCGACTGGCATCAAGTCTAAGCGCGTTGTCCATTTCTACCAGTAGAGGGTTATGGACACGTCAGTGGTCAGGTGATGCGTATTCCAAACGGCATTTGGAAGTATTGCTTTATTTGAGTTATTTGGGGTCGGTCTTTCAGACCTGGTGGCCACGGCAACAGCTGGGAATTCCACGTTTGTACCCCAGGTCGCCTCTCAACATGAGAAGACGCCGTATTATCAGGCGCAGTCTTTTCGTGGACAAGCGGGCAAAAGGTTCCTCATTTCTGCCCCGTGACAGAGGGAGAGGAAAAAGGCTGCAGAAATCAGCCAGTTCCCAGGAACAGAAACCCTCTCCCGCCTCTGCCAAGCCCTCAGTATACGCTGGGGCTTTACAAGCAGAATCAGGCACGGTGGGGGGCCTGTCTCAATGAATTTCAGCGCGCAGTGGGCTCACTCGCAAGTAGACCCCTGGATCCTTCAGGTGATATCTCAGGGGTACAAATTAGAATTCGAGACGTCTCCCCCTCGCCGTTTCCTAAAGTCGGCTTTACCGATGTCTCCTTCTGACAGGGAGACAGTTTTGGAAGCCATTCACAAGCTGTATTCCCAGCAGGTGATAATCAAGATACCCCTCCTGCAACAGGGAACGGGGTATTATTCCACACTGTTGTGGTACCGAAGCCGGACGGCTCGGTGAGACCGATTCTAAATCTAAAATCTTTGAACACTTACGTACAGAGGTTCAAATTCAAGATTGAGTCACTCAGAGCAGTGATTGCGAACCTGGAAGAAGGGGACTACATGATGTCTCGGGACATCAAGGATGCTTACCTTCATGTCAAAATTTACCCTTCTCACCAAGGGTACCTCAGGTTTATGGTACAGAACTGTCACTATCAGTTCAGACGCTGCCGTATGGATGGTACCCGGCACCCCGGGTCTTTACCAAGGTAATGGCCGAAATGATGATATTCCTTCGAAGGAAGTGAATTTTAGTTATCCCTTCCTTGGACAATTCCCTGATAAGGGTAAGATCCAGGGAACAGTTGGAGGTCGGTGTAGCACTATCTCAGGTAGTGTTGCGGCAGCACGATTGGATTCTCAATATTCCAAAATCGCACCTGGTTCCGACGACATGTCTTCTGTTCCTAGGGATGATCCTGGACACAGTCCAGAAAAAGGTGTTTCTCCCGGAGGAGAAAGCCAGGGAGTTATCCGAGCTAGTCGGGAACCTCCTAAAACCGAGCCAATTCTCAGTGCATCAATGCACAAGGGTTCTGGGTAAAATGGTGGCTTCCTACGAAGCAATCCCATTCGGCAGATTCCACGCAAGAACTTTCCAGTGGGACCTGCTGGACAAATGGTCCGGATCGCATCTTCAGATGCATCAGCGGATAACCCTGTCACCAAGGACAAGGGTGTCCCTCCTGTGGTGGTTGCAGAGTGCTCATCTTCTAGAGGGCCGCAGATTAGGCATTCAGGACTGGGTCCTGGTGACCACGGATGCCAGCCTGCGAGGCTGGGGAGCAGTCACACAGGGAAGGAATATCCAGGGCTTATGGTCAAGCCTGGAGACATCACTTCACATAAATATCCTGAAGCTAAGGGACATTTACAATGCTCTAAGCTTAGCAAGACCTCTGCTTCAAGGTCAGCCGGTGTTGATCCAGTCGGACAACATCACGGCAGTCACCCACGTAAACAGACAGGGTGGCACAAGAAGCAGGAGGGCAATGGCAGAAGCTGCAAGGATTCTTCGCTGGGCGGAAAATCATGTGATAGCACTGTCAGCAGTATTCATTCCGGGAGTGGACAACTGGGAAGCAGACTTCCTCAGCACGACCTCCATCCGGGAGAGTGGGGACTTCACCCAGAAGTCTTCCACATGATTAAAAACTCGACAGGTATTGCGCCAGGTCCAGGGACCCTCAGGCAATAAGCTGTAGACGCTCTGGTAACACCGTGGGTGTACCAGTCAGGGTATGTGTTCCCGCCTCTCATACCCAAGGTACTGAGATTGATAAGATGGAGAGGAGTAAGCACTATATTCGTGGTTCCGGATTGGCCAAGAAGGACTTGGTAACCGGAACTTCAAGAGATGCTCACGGAGGATCCGTGGCCTCTACCTCTAAGAAGGGACCTGCTCCAGCAAGGACCCTGTCTGTTCCAAGACTTACCGCGGCTGCGTTTGACGGCATGGCGGTTGAACGCCGGATCCTGAAGGAAAAAAGGCATTCCGGATGAAGTCATCCCTATCCTGATCAAAGCCAGGAAGGATGTAACCGCAAAAACATTATCACCGCAATTGGCGAAAATATGTTGCGTGGTGCGAGGCCAGTAAGGCCCGACGGAGGAAATTCAACTGGGTCGATTCCTACATTTCCTGCAAACAGGACTGTCTATGGGCCTGAAATTGGGGTCCATTAAGGTTCAAATTTCGGCCCTGTCAATTTTCTTCCAAAAAGAACTAGCTTCAGTCCCTGAAGTTCAGACGTTTGTAAAAGGGGTACTGCATATACAGCCTCCTTTTGTGCCTCCAGTGGCACTTTGGGATCTCAATGTAGTTTTGGGTTCCAAAAGTCACATTGGTTTGAACCACTTAAATCTGTGGAGTTAAAATATCTCACATGGAAAGTGGTCATGCTGTTGGCCCTGGCCTGGGCCAGGCGCGTGTCAGAATTGGCGGCTTTATCCTGAAAAAGCCCTTATCTGATTTTCCATTCGGACAGGGCGGAATTGAGGACTCGTCCTCAGTTTCTCCCCAAGGTGGTTTCAGCGTCTCACCTGAACCAACCTATTGGTGGTGCCTGCGGCTACTAGGGACTTGGAGGCCTCCAAGTTGCTAGACGTTGTCAGTGCCCTGAAAATATATGTTTCCAGGACGGCTGGAGTCAGGAAATCTGACTCGCTGTTTATCCTGTGTGCACCCAACAAGCTGGGTGCTCCTGCTTCTAAGCAGACTATTGCTCGTTGGATTTGTAGTACAATTCAGCTTGCACATTCTGTGGCAGGCCTGCCACAGCCAAAAATCTGTAAATGCCCACTCCACAAGGAAGGTGGGCTCATCTTGGGCGGCTGCCCGAGGGGTCTCGGCTTTACAACTTTGCCGAGCAGCTACTTGGTCAGGAGCAAATACGTTTGTAAAATTCTACAAAATTGATATCCTGGCTGAGGAGGACCTGGAGTTCTCTCATTTGGTGCTGCAGAGTCATCTGCACTCTCCCGCCCGTTTGGGAGCTTTGGTATAATCCCCATGGTCCTTACGGAGTCCCCAGCATCCACTTAGGACGTTAGAGAAAATAAGAATTTACTTACCGATAATTCTATTTCTCATAGTCCGTAGTGGATGCTGGGCGCCCATCCCAAGTGCGGATTGTCTGCAATACTTGTACATAGTTATTGTTACAAAAATCGGGTTATTATTGTTGTGAGCCATCTTTCAGAGGCTCCTCTGTTATCATGCTGTTAACTGGGTTCAGATCACAGGTTATACGGTGTGATTGGTGTGGCTGGTATGAGTCTTACCCGGGATTCAAAATCCTTCCTTATTGTGTACGCTCGTCCGGGCACAGTATCCTAACTGAGGCTTGGAGGAGGGTCATAGGGGGAGGAGCCAGTGCACACCAGATAGTCCTAAAGCTTTCTTTAGATGTGCCCAGTCTCCTGCGGAGCCGCTATCCCCATGGTCCTTACGGAGTCCCCAGCATCCACTACGGACTATGAGAAATAGAATTATCGGTAAGTAAATTCTTATTTTTCACGAATATCCACTGATACATAAGGTTCCCATTCATTTTCAGTAGATGTTAGAAAAGTTTAAAAAAAAAAGTTGAAAAGTAAAATTTAGCAAAAAAAGCCACAATATAAAACAAAACAAAAAAAACTTACATACATTCAGAGACGATGCTTAAAAAATGCGAAAAGTATAGAAAAGTGAAATGTATCTTTTTTTTTTTAACGCAATTAACTGTTGATACATCAGGCCCCATATGTTTAATTCAAATTGACTGAGGTACTAATTAAAGTCACCTGTGCTTAAGCATGGATATCCTTAAAATCTGGACTTTAATGACCGAGATTTGCAAACTGGTCTACACTAATACAGAGGCGTAATTTTGGTATAATTTTTTATGTAAATTCATTTAGGTGTTATTTTGTATTATTTAACCAAATGGGATTAATTTATCTATTCTGAAAAATTCCAATTTAATTTGCCTTAAACAACTACATATCTATGTACATTAAAGACGTACAATAAAAGGCTTTGCAGTTGCAAACTAATGTCACATAATGCTAAAACAATTATATAAAGCTTCTGATGAGACAGTGTAGCGCTGTTTTGATTTATACTTTTTTTTTATGATAAAACTCCCATGACCGGAATAAATTGGTGCCTCACTAACTTCACTGCAAAAGTAACATTTTGATTATAAAACCATTTACTCGACAAAGACCATGATTTACTTATACAGAGATTTGTCATACACATCAGTTCTTGCCCCAGTGGAGTTTAGAGTACAAATTCCTACACAAGCACGCACGCACGCACACACACACGCACACATTAATTTTTGTGAGAATCCAATTAGTCTACCAGTATGTGTTTGGTATATGGGAAGAAACCCACACAAACACAGGAATACCAAATAAAACTCTACACGGATGGGGTACTGGAATTAAACTTATGACCCCAGAAATGTGAGGCACTGTGTCACAGTGAATATAAAACTATTGCATAATTCCATACACTGACCCTTCTCTACATTTATTATTTTGTTACCAACAGAGTAAGGGGTATATTCAATTGAGGTCGGATCCATTCCGACATGCATTTGTCGGAATGGATCCGACAATTCGACTTTTTTGAATAGCCCTTGAGATGAGGGACCGGAGAGGGGGGGAGATCCGCAGGCAGACGAGGGGCAGCCGCTGGCAGCCGGGGAACAGCAGCACTGCAGGAGGATGTGGCACAGCCGTCAGACCTCACGGCAGCGTCCACCCGGCTCCAGCAAGCGGGACCTCACTTGCTGGAGCCGGGTGGACGCTGCCGTCAGCGGCGGCTGTGCCACATCCTCCTGCAGCGCTGTGCTGTAGCGCTGCTGTCCCCCGTCTGCCCTCTCCTCCTCTCAGGTCCCTCATCTCAGTTCGACTTTTTTTTAAGTCGAACTGAGATGGTCGGAAACGGAGCCAAAACCTGTCAAATTTGGCCCCGTTTACCTCAGAAGGACGTGAATCGGCAGCTATACCGCCAATTCAAGCTCTGTTCGACAAGTCGAATTCCAAGACTTGTCGAATAAAAATGCTGGGGACTGAATAAGTCGGAGCCCCTTCCGACCTGAAAAAGTCGAAAACTGCCGTCTTTTTTGACAAGACGGCAGTTTCGACCTTAATTGAATATACCCCTAAATGTCCAGGGTATGTTTGGCCTGACAAGCAGGAACAACACACCTAATAAAAAAAACTATTAAGTTACCTGAATAAAACGTAAAGAGGGTGAAAGGACTCACTCTCTGTGCAAGTCTGTCCCACAACACGCGCCATAGATCTGTAATGTGTGTTGTACCTGCTTAAATGTTCTACATTTTTAAATGATAGAGGGAAGGGTTTATGCTGACAGTTTCTTAGCAGCCACTATAAAAGAATGCCACAGTTATCATAATGTCTGCTCCATGTCAGGTGGACAAGTCAGAGTGCCGAGATGGAAAGTCAGGGTTTTAGCTGGTGTAAAGCACTCCTCTATCTTTTTCTTATGTATGAACAGATGTATCTTTTGTCAGAGAATGAATTTCTGAGAACAGATAGAGGTAAGGTAACTTGGGAATTGTACATGTTATTTCTTACGTCTCAAGCATGGTGCAAAAGTACAACAAATCACATACCACCCCTGGTCTATCATGCCTGAACACTGCGGACACAGCAGGTGATACACTTTGAACAGAATTAGCGGAAGGGATCCTGGATAATATGAGGATATCTGTTACATCTCCAAACTCACCTCCACACAGGTTTCTATCTCAGAATATTGGTTCATTATAGGGAGGATGGTTTCCATACTACTGTAATCCAATAGATCTGACTTATTCCCCACCAGAATCAGAGGGACCCTAAAAATAGAAACGGTGTCATAAAAAAAGATGTGATGAATGAGACAGCCGTGAGTGTCGACAGCAGAGAGGTCCAGGTCAGAGTGTGTGTGAGAGACAATGCCTGGATGAAGTTTGTCCTCCCACTGGTTGTGAAATGATAAACTTTATAGCTACCTGCTATCTTTGTCCATTCGCTCATTGATCAGCGGAATCCAGTGGTTGGTGACCTGAGAGAAATGTAATAATAGTACAAATTATTTGAAAATAGATTTAATCATATGAAAAACACAAAAATAACTCAGGCCTGGAAAGTTTCTTTTTCCACTATTTGAAATTAAAATGTAAAAGTAAGTGAAACGGAAATGTGATCCTTCATACTAGAAAATGAGAATAGCATCCAGAATGGTGTTGAGAACACAGCATAGGGTAAAGAGAAGTAACTGGTCAATATTGCATACCTTGTCTATTGAATTCTTGTTGTTTACAGCATACACAATACATATAACATTTGCCTAGAAAGTAAAGAAAAACAAAGGCTGTTACTATCCGGCTCACTTAAACGTATAATTCATGCAAGAATCAGTCATTGTACACTATGTAGACAAAAGTGACTTGACACCCCCGTGCAAGTGAAATGGTGTGCTCCTGCAGCAGACATGTTTGTGAAGATATAAATCAGGCAGAGGGGCACTGATAAGATCTTTGGTAACAAAATGGCTTGCCCAACGGAGCCTTGTCAAACTCCTGTCCCAAAAGAAGTTTCGAACCTTGCTAGCACGCACAAGTCACTTTAGAAATGGCTTTCTCCCATCTGCAGTACAGATGCTAAATGTGCGAGTGTATTTTATGTATGTTATGATTAGTGTTGTCTGCTACTGGGTGCTATATACTTTTGTAATTTTGTTTGTCAACATGTTTGGCTGATGACAATAAACTAAACTTTGAACTGAACTTGAGCTAACAAAGTTTGAAATCGAGATCATCGTAGGTTGCTCAATCGGAGGTATGAGTGTGTGAAGCATTGCAGTTGTTAGGAAGGTTCCTAAATACACGTGTCTTTTGTCATTAATGCGTGGAAGAAGAACAGTCATTGCAGGAATGCACCTCGCACTGGAAGACCCCCAAAACAGCAACCCAAAGATCGGAGAGTGCTGACCAGGGAGCTGTGAAAGTACCATGCAAACCATTGCACATGAGCTCCAACTGACCACTAATGTGCCAGCTTCGACAATAACACTTCATAGGGAGGCCCATGCACTTGGATATTATGGGAAGCGACGATCATAAACCTCTAATCACAAAGAAGCCCAGTGCTTACGATGGTGTAAAAAGCGCAGAAACCAGATAGTGTAATGGGATGCGTTTAATTTGCTGGCTGTCGGGATCCCGGCGGTCAGGGTGCAGATGCCGGAATCCCACCAGCCGGCAATGCCACCAGCCGAAATCCTGACGCACCAGGGCTATTCCCACTCGTAGGTGTCCATGTCAACCATAGCGTGGGAACAGATCCTGTGGTGAGTGCAGCGAGCCCGCAAGGGGACTCTTAGTGCTCGCCCGCTGCCGGCATTCTGATGGGCGGGATGCCGCTGTCAGGATACTGACAGCTGGCATCCAACCCACCGGTAAAACATACTGAATTCAGTGGAACAATGGCGGCGAGTGTTATGGAGTGACGAATCACAATTTAAACTTTTCAGATCAGATGGACGTGTTTGAGTCTGGCGATTGCCAGGACCATGTCTGATGCCAGAGTGTACAGTACCTACAGTAAAGCATGGAGGTGGTGGCGTTATGCTGTGCGACTGGTTTGGCATGGGTCCACTAGTTGTAATGCATGATCACATTAACTCTGAGAAGTATAGAGATGTTCTTGATAACTCCCTACATTGTGGCAGTTCTACGGAAATGAGGAATGCTTTATCAGGACGACAATGCCACGTGTCATGTTTCCATGGCAACACTGGACTGTTATACAGAAAATTTGGTAACCCGGATGGAGCGGCCAGCTCAGAGTCCAGATCTTAACCCCACTGAGAACCTTTGGGACGAATTGGAGTGCCGACTCTACCTTCTTCAGTGTCACAGTTGGTCACTGTATTTAGGGCCTTATTCAGATCTAGCACATCTACGATCATTTTCTGAGACATGCTGGAGGACGCCCGGCACAGGGCTAGTCCACCCCGCATGTCCGGCTCTGCCCCCCCCCCTGCACTAATGCCGTTGGCACGCCCTCTCCAGCCCCGCGACCGCCTCTGTCTGTCAATCAGGCAGAGGCGATCGCAGCCCTGAGATGTTTTTAGCATCTCACTGGGCTCCCGGGGTATGCGGGAGCACGCCACAAAAATATTCAGACTGCGATCGCTACTGCAGCGATGCAGTCTGAATTACCCCCTTAAGGCGGAATGACGAAACATACAGCATGCTGTTGTCCAGGAACTTGTGGACAGTTTGCCAAGAAGGGTGTCTGCAGTAATCACACCTACCTTACTGACATCAATAAAATCTCACTAATCTATTTGCTGTCAGTGTCCAATCACTTTTGTAAATGACTTACATGCATTAAGCCATATCAGAGAGGAGGTGGTGCACATTAAAAAATAAAATGTATTCTGTGAAGAGCATCAACCCTCCTACCTCCTATGCTGGTCACACAGAGTTGATGGGTCAGTCACATATTACAACCTATATAGTGCCTTCTGGAGAGTGACAGGGCCAAGATGAACACAACTTGGCTGTGATGTCACTTTATACATACCCAATGGTACTCATAAAATACTGATAGGTCTCTTACCCGGGAGATCTCCTGATACAGCTGCTCATCTGTTTGCTCGGCCTCTGTACAAAATAAAAACAGAAAGTTAAACAAGAGCCTTAGATTGATTTCCATACTGGATATCCTGACACAAAGACTTCAGGCTAAGCACATGGTCATCTGGTCACCTAGGCACGCAATATATGTGAACTGCATACCACATATTTAATATACAGATTTAATAAAATATATCTATTCACCAGATACTATGAATTCTTGATTTCCTTTTCTTTATTTTTAAACAAGCTTTCTTGGTCATGTCATTAGGCATTACCAGAATAATCCACGATGTGTGTGGGGACTCGTTCTGGTGTAACATCTCCAGGGATTGTAATTTCCTCAGCACGAGCAGGAACCTGAAACCGAGGCAGAATTAGGCAGAATTATTCCACACACAGCAATTTGTAAAGATCCCTACTTGACTACAGGTATATCAATAGTAAAGACAGCCATTTTTCTCTGATACCAAGAGAATATTCAATTCAACCCCAGATCAGTTTTAGTCCTGCTCACTTCCACCTATATTACAGACACCTATAGTAAATCAAAAGGCTCTCACATCCTACTGAAACTCAAATCACAAAAAGATTATGTTGTACAGACATGTTTATGAGATGTCTCCGATTACATGCTATGTAACATATATATATATATATATATATATATATACACATATATATTAAAAACTAAACTAAAAGAAACCTTATAAAATCACAAAGCTCTGATTATCTGTAGTTTGTACAGCAAAGCCTAGCAATGTACCCTAACGTTATGCCTGTGCAATAATCTATACAGATAGGTGGTATAAAGTGCATAGTATCTTACATCTTCTGGGAACTCTTCACTGACCAATGACATAATCAGCGACGTCTTCCCCACCCGAGCTGAAAAGACATTAAGTTTACCAAATAAGCAACAATGGTTTAAGGTTAAATGTATAAAAACATATCATGAGTAAGCCCACACATGATGTACAACCAGCAGTTTAGAGAAGCTAGCCATTTTGACAGAGGTTCCAGGGGTTCGCAAACAGCAAATCTTCTTCCAAGGTGTGGGGTATTCAGCCCAAAGGACACCATCTGCCATTCTGGAACAGTAAATAATCGCATCCATCTCCATTATAAATTTTGCCTTACACCTCAAAGAAGTGCTCAGGAAAACTTGCAATGTAGGAGCTACCATAACGGTCCGCTACATGTTGAAGCAGGCATAGAGGCAATGCCTGGCGGTACATCACCAGTAACGGATTTCCCCCAATGAGAGGTTCAGCAAAAAATAGAAGCATAGAATTAAACTGCAGGTTACAGTGGCATATTATGTGTATGTTCCTGTGTGGGTGTGTATTAGTGTGTTTGGGACCCTGTTTGATTATAAATGAAATGTAATAAGTAATACAGATTGAGTATCCCTTATCCAAAATGCTTGGGACCAGAAGTATTTTGGATATCGGATTTTTCCGTATTTTGGAATAATTGCATACCATAATGAGATATCATGGCGATGGGACCCAGGTCTAAACACAGAATGCATTTGTTACATATACACCTTATACACACAGCCTGAAGGTCATTTTAGCCAATATTTTAAATAACTTTGTGCATTAAACAAAGTGTGTGTACATTCACACAATTCATTTATGTTTCATATACACCTTACACACACAGCCTTAAGGTCATTTAATACAATATTTTTAATAACTTTCCTTATTAAACAAAATTTGTGTACATTGAGCCATCAGAAAACAAAGGTTTCACTATCTCACTCTCACTTAAAAAATTCTGTATTTCGGAATATTTGGATATGGGATACTCAACCTGTAATGTATATAGTACATTATTAGGTGGAGGTCATTTTTTAAAGCATAAAACAGCTTTAAGAGCAAATGTAGTTTTGTACTCTGTAGGGGAAATTCATGCTGTCAACGCCAACATTTCTTCTCGCTGCCCATGTGCAGGCGAGAAGGATTGTGCGAAAAGTGACCCGTTTGGGCACCCAAACTGCACATGCTCAAACTGGTTTAGCCGTTTTATGCATCTAGCGGCTAAACCCATCTAAAGTCCTGGCTAGAGAGCTCACACTCCTGTTTGGGCACCCAAACCATGATCTTTTCCCACATTTCTGCTCGCCACCTCAGCAGGCTGCGAGCAGAAATGTGCGTGCCCATGGTATTCACACTCATTCGGAGTAATAACCGAGTTGCTCCATCAGGCGTCTATTGCAAACAGTCACAAAAAACAACTGAATCCCCCCCCACCCCCTCATGACTTATTCACAAAGTCAATTTTCTGTATGACTTTGGTAATTATTGTATAATTAGCAAGAGCTTACTACTTTCTTATTAACCATATAATGGGGTCGATTCTATTCGGCAACTAACGAATAGCGCCGGGAATTAGCTCCCGACACTATTCAATTCAGCAACTAGTTACGTCGGCGATGGCCCGTTCTCGCCGACAAAACAGGTTGAATTGTCGGGAGAACGGGCATTCTCCGACTTAACTCCCCGGCGCGAGGCTGATTCCCGACAGAATCAGCCTCGCGCCGGCCGCGAGGCAGCACTTTTGTCGGGTTTCTCTTCTCATCCCCCGGGGATGAGAGAAGAATTCCCGACAATTGCAGATAATTAGTTGCTGAATTGAATAGCGTCGGGAGCTAATTCCCGGCGCTATTCGTTAGTTGCCGAATAGAATCGACCCCAATGTGGCCCATCAATATGCAAGAGTATATGCAGCACATTGGGGTCAATTCAATTCGATGACTAGTTGCCAATTCCACTAGTTTACTTAAGTTTTGTCGACAATTGGAATTCCCACCAATTCAATTGTCGCCAATGTGACGGTTTAGTCGGCGATGTATATACAATTCCTGACAATTTGTTCTCCCTATAGGTTATAATAGTCAGACCAATTCAATGAACTTGCGGGTGGGGAGAGAGTTCGAATTCCCGACAATTTTAGACTTAAACTCTCCCTTTGTTTTCTCTCATCCCCCAAGGGGTGAGAGTTTACAAATTTTTGTTTTGAATTTAATACTAAGCTATTAGAAATGCTGTAAATAGGTCTAAGTTTTCAATCCAACACATTTATATTCCCACTGGCTAGTTTAGCAAGTGGTTTGTCCCTCTCCCTTCTTAGTTGTTTCAACTAACATATCTTGCTGCAATAGAAGATTTCATCTGAAGGAGGAAGGACAGCATGCACCTGATTGGAGTTTTAAGAGGACGCCAATCAAATCTTATCATCGTATAGTACATGATTACACAACTAGGACAGCGATGTGTTTTGTGCCGCAGCGCACCGCAAACAACATTGCAGCGGGGCAGTTATGTCAGAGAATGCTGGATCTCCCTACAAAACGGCAGGTTTAAGTTGCGAGAACCGGCATTCTCTGATTTACGGAGCGCTAAATTGACTAGCTGCGGGAGCCCCCTACTGGCACTATTCAATCCGTGCTGAAACTGAATTTACCCCTTCGAAAAACATTTTACTTAATTTAATATTATTTTCAGAATTTTTAAATAAACTGTGAAAAAAATTCTGATACTCAGGTGGTGATACAAAAAAGTTTGGAAAACCACTGCACTACACTACTAAATAATAAAAAAACACTTTACTACTGCTTCTACTCTACACCGCTCACCCTGCACACACTACAATACTGCTGCTAATCTCTACTCCCGGCCCCACCTACAGTACACTACAGCCCCATACACACAGGGAGATTTCCCCAGAGATGTGTGCTGAGTGAGGAGGAGGGGGTCACTCATGTCACCCAGCGGTGAAATGAGTGATGTGCTAGATTGAGCCTGCATGCAGGCTCAATCTAGCACCAGCGACAGTGAAGCGCGGGGCCGCGCATTGCTATCGCTGTGGGGGTAAACACGGAGAGATCCGTGCTTAACTTCTAAGCAATCTAGTCAGATTGCTTAGAATTTAAGCACTGATCTCTGTGTGTACCCCCCTTACCTCTCACCCAATACACTACTTCACTCCCTTCCCTGCATAATCCGTCACTACCCTGCACTGCACCCCCCTCCCCGCACACACTATACTACAGAAACTACCCTGCACCCCCCTCCCCGCACACACTATCTTGCACCCCCATCCCCACAAACACTATACTACAGCCACTACCCTGCACTCCACTCCCCACACCTAGTACACTAGGCCGGACAATCGGTTGATCGGCAGTTCATGCTACCATATTCGTAACCTACTCTTAGTGTACATAGACCCCTAAGTATTTACTATATGAGAACATAAGACATTTGCACAGGGGCAATTCCCAAAGTGAAAATGGCAAACACATATGCATGGACAAATGTACTGCAGGTCAGTATTTTGTAACTTTGAAAGTAATTTGGAGTTGGGTACATACCCATTTGCATAGTGAAATATCCACATTTGACCTGTGCATGCCTACATCTCAACCAACACTCTGGTGTGGAATGGCTGACCGGTGGTAAGCATACCGGCAGCGGAATCCCGGCGGGAGGCGACTGCATCGAGCCCCTTGCGGGCTCTCTGCGCTGAGGGCTCGTTGGTGCCCTGCGCTCGCTACGGTTTCTTTTCCCACTCTATGGGTGTCGTGGACACCCACGTATGGGAATAGTCCCTGTTGGTTGGCATGCCAACCGTCAGGATAGTGAGGGTGCGGGATGTAGGGGGAGGTCATGTGATTGTCCGTCTCCTGACCGCCGGTCACATGAATACATCCCCCCAACACTCCCTTCCCCACACACAGTACACTACCTATTACCCTGCATACCCCTCCCCGCAAACACTACTGCAGCTACCCTGCAGCCTCTCAATGCACACACTACTCTACTTCTCACTGTACACACCTCCCCTGCATACTACCGCCGAACAAGTGGATACCTTTAAATACCTGGGTTCAACTATCAACGGTTAACAGATAGCCGCTACAAGTGACATCATGAGTGCCACAGCTGCCTTTGCAACTCTGAAAAAAGGCCTCTGGGACCAAAAGGACATTACCATTGCCACAAAAATTAGGGTATTCAACATATCAGTTAGAACAAATTTACTTTATGGTTCAGAATAATGGCAATACTTAAAAGCAACCTAACAAAGCTGGAATGTTTCCAAATGAGGTGCTTACGAAATATACTTTAAAAAAAAAAACGAATGGACCGGAGAAATTAAAACATCCAAAAACTATTCAAAGAGCAACCCACAGTTGAATCCTATATTAAAAGACAGCGTTTAAAGTGGTTTGGACATGTCTGCAGAATGGAGCCTAAAAGAATACCATACCAGTGCCTAAATACTGTAACACATTCCGGAGGAATGGAAAAATAAGAATTTACTCACCGGTAATTCTATTTCTCGTAGTCCGTAGTGGATGCTGGGAACTCCGTAAGGACCATGGGGAATAGACGGGCTCCGCAGGAGACTGGGCACTCTAAAAGAAAGATTAGGTACTATCTGGTGTGCACTGGCTCCTCCCTCTATGCCCCTCCTCCAGACCTCAGTAAAGGAAACTGTGCCCAGAAGAGCTGACACAACAAGGAAAGGATTTGGAATCCAGGGTAAGACTCATACCAGCCACACCAATCACACCGTACAACTCGTGATAACCATACCCAGTTAACAGTATGAACAACAACTGAGCCTCAGTAACAGATGGCTCATAACAATAACCCTTCAGTTAAGCAATAACTATATACATGTATTGCAGAGAGTCCGCACTTGGGACGGACGCCCAGCATCCACTACGGACTACGAGAAATAGAATTACCGGTGAGTAAATTCTTATTTTCTCTGACGTCCTAGTGGATGCTGGGAACTCCGTAAGGACCATGGGGATTATACCAAAGCTCCCAAACGGGCGGTAGAGTGCGGATGACTCTGCAGCACCGAATGAGCAAAGGCAAGGTCCTCCTCAGCCAGGGTATCAAACTTGTAGAACATAGCAAATGTGTTTGAACCCGACCAAGTAGCAGCTCGGCAAAGCTGTAAAGCCGAGACCCCTCGGGCAGCCGCCCAAGAAGAGCCCACCTTCCTTGTGGAATGGGCTTTCACTGATTTTGGATGCGGCAATCCTGCCGCAGAATGAGCTTGCTGAATCGTGTTACAGATCCAGCGCACAATAGTTTGCTTTGAAGCAGGAGCCCCCAGCTTGTTGGGTGCCTGCAGGATAAAGAGCGAGTCCGTTTTCCTGACTCCAGCCGTCCTGGCTACATAGATTTTCAAAGCCCTGACAACATCTAGTAACTTGGAGTCCTCCAAGTCCCGAGTAGCCGCAGGCACCACAATAGGTTGGTTCAAATGAAACGCTGAAACCACCATAGGGAGAAATTGGGGACGGGTCCTCAATTCTGTCCTGTCCATATGGAAGATCAGATAAGGGCTTTTACAAGACAAAGCCGCCAATTCTGACACACGCCTAGCCGAAGCCAAGGCCAATAGCATGACCACTTTCCACGTGAGATATTTTAGCTCCACGGTCTTAAGTGGCTCAAACCAGTGGGATTTCAGGAAACCCAACACAACGTTAAGATCCCAAGGTGTCACTGGAAGCACAAAAGGGGGCTGAATATGCAGCACTCCCTTAACAAACGTCTGAACTTCAGGCAGTGAAGCCAGTTCTTTTTGAAAGAAAATAGATAGGGCCGAAATCTGGACCTTTATGGATCCTAATTTTAGGCCCATAGTCACTCCTGACTGTAGGAAGTGCAGGAATCGACCCAGCTGGAATTCCTCTGTAGGGGCCTTCCTGGCCTCACACCAAGCAACATATTTTCGCCATATACGGTGATAATGTTGTGCTGTCACGTCTTTCCTAGCCTTTATCAGCGTAGGAATCACTTCATCTGGAATGCCCTTTTCCGTTAGGATCCGGCGTTCAACCGCCATGCCGTCAAACGCAGCCGCGGTAAGTCTTGGAACAGACAGGGCCCCTGCTGTAACAGGTCCTGTCTGAGAGGCAGAGGCCATGGTTCCTCTGAGATAATTTCTTGTAGTTCTGGGTACCAAGTTCTTCTTGGCCAATCCGGAACGATGAGTATAGTTCTTACTCCTCTCTTTCTTACTATCCTCAGTACCTTGGGTATGAGAGGAAGAGGAGGGAACACAAAAACCGACTGGTACACCCACGGTGTCACTAGTGCGTCCACAGCTATCGCCTGAGGGTCCCTTGACCTGGCGCAATATTGTTTTTTTAGCTTTTTGTTGAGGCGGGACGCCATCATGTCCACCTGTGGCCGTTCCCAACGGTTTACAATCTGCGTGAAGACTTCTGGATGAAGTCCCCACTCTCCCGGGTGTAGGTCGTGCCTGCTGAGGAAGTCTGCTTCCCAGTTGTCCACTCCCGGAATGAACACTGCTGACCGTGCTAGCACGTGATTTTCCGCCCATCGGAGAATCCTTGTGGCTTCTGCCATCGCCATCCTGCTTCTTGTGCCGCCCTGTCGGCTTACATGGGCAACCGCCGTGATGTTGTCTGATTGAATCAGCACTTGTTGGTTCTGAAGCAGGGGCTCTGCTTGACTCAGGGCGTTGTAAATGGCCCTTAGTTCCAGTATATTTATGTGTAGTGAAGTCTCCTGACTTGACCACAGTCCCTGGAAGTTCCTTCCCTGAGTGACTGCCCCCCATCCTCGGAGGCTTGCGTCCGTGGTCACCAGGACCCAGTCCTGTATGCCGAATCTGCGGCCCTCGAGAAGATGAGCACTCTGCAGCCACCACAGCAGAGACACCCTGGCCCTTAGGGACAGGGTGATCAACCGATGCATCTGAAGATGCGATCCGGACCATTTGTCTAACAGATCCCACTGAAAGATCCTTGCATAGAACCTGCCGAAGGGAATTGCTTCGTAAGAAGCCACCATCTTTCCCAGGACTCGCGTGCAGTGATGCACCGACACCTGTTTTGGTTTCAGGAGGTCCCTGACCAGAGATGACAATTCCTGGGCCTTCTCCACCGGGAGAAACACCTTCTTCTGTTCTGTGTCCAGAATCATGCCAAGGAAGAGCAGACGCGTCGCAGGAATCAGCTGCGACTTTGGGATATTCAGAATCCAGCCGTGCTGTAGCAACACTTCCCGAGAAAGTGCTACGCTGACTAACAACTGCTCTCTGGACCTCGCCTTTATAAGGAGATCGTCCAAGTACGGGATAATTATAACTCCCTTCTTCCGAAGGAGTATCATCATTTCGGCCATTACCTTGGTAAATACTCTCGGTGCCGTGGACAGACCAAACGGCAACGTCTGGAATTGGTAATGACAATCCTGTACCACAAACCTGAGGTACTCCTGGTGAGGTGGGTAAACGGGGACATGCAAGTAAGCATCCTTGATGTCCAGCGACACCATAAAATCCCCCTCTTCCAGGCTTGCAATAACCGCCCTGAGCGATTCCATTTTGAACTTGAACTTCCTTATATAAGTGTTCAAGGATTTTAAATTTAGAATGGGTCTCACCGAACCGTCTGGTTTCGGTACCACAAACATTGTGGAATAGTAACCCCGTCCCTGTTGAAGGAGGGGGACCTTGATTATCACCTGCTGGAGGTACAGCTTGTGAATTGCCGCCAGTACTACCTCCCTTTCCCTGGGAGCAGCTGGCAAGGCTGATTTGTGGTAACGGCGAGGGGGAGTCGCCTCGAACTCCAGCTTGTATCCCTGAGATACAATTTGAACAGCCCAGAGATCCACTTGTGAGCGAACCCACTGGTTGCTGAAGTTTCGGAGACGTGCCCCCACCGCACCCGGCTCCGCCTGTGGAGCCCCAGCGTCATGCGGTGGACTTAGAGGAAGCGGGGGAGGATTTTTGTTCCTGGGAACTGGCTGCCTGGTGCAGCTTCTTTCCTCTACCCCTGCCTCTGGGCAAAAAGGATGCGCCTCTGATCCGCTTGCCTTTCTGAGGCCGAAAGGACTGTACATGATAATACGGTGCTTTCTTAGGCTGTGAGGGAACCTGAGGTAAAAAAGTTGACTTCCCGGCTGTTGCCGTGGATACGAGGTCCGAGAGACCGTCCCCAACAATTCCTCACCCTTATAAGGCAAAACCTCCATGTGTCTTTTAGAATCAGCATCACCTGTCCACTGCCGAGTCCATAATACTCTCCTGGCAGAAATGGACATTGCATTAATTCTAGATGCCAGCAGGCAAATGTCCCTCTGAGCATCCCGCATATATAAGACGACGTCTTTTATATGTTCTATGGTTAGCAAAATAGTATCCCTGTCGAGGGAATCAATGTTGTCTGACAGGGTATCAGACCATGCGGCTGCAGCACTACACATCCATGCTGAAGCAATAGCAGGTCTCAGTATAGTACCCGAGTGTGTATACACAGACTTCAGGATAGCTTCCTGCTTTCTATCCGCAGGCTCCTTTAAGGCGGCCGTATCCTGAGACGGCAGTGCCACCTTTTTTGATAAGCGTGTGAGCGCTTTGTCCACCCTAGGGGATGTTTCCCAACGTAACCTATCCGTTGGCGGGAAAGGGTACGCCATCAGTAACCTCTTAGAAATCACTAGCTTCTTATCGGGGGAACTCCACGCTTCCTCACACAATTCATTTAATTCATCGGATGGGGGAAAAGTCACTGGCTGCTTTTTCTCCCCAAACATAATACCCTTCTTGGTAGTAACCGGGTTAATATCAGAAATGTGCAATACATTTTTCATTGCAGTAATCATGCATCGGATGGCTTTAGTAGACTGTGCATTTATCTCATCCTCATCTACACTGGAGTCAGACTCCGTGTCGACATCTGTGTCTACCATCTGAGATGGCGGGCGTTTATGAGCCCCTGATGGCCTCTGAGACGCCTGGGCAGGCGCGGGTTGAGATCCCGGCTGTCCCAAGGCTGCTGCGTCATCGAACCTTTTATGTAAGGAGTTGACACTGTCTGTTAAGACCTTCCACATATCCATCCAATCCGGTGTCGGCCCGTCGGGGGCGACACCACACTTATCTGCCCTTGCTCCGCCTCCACGTAACCCTCCTCATCAAACATGTCGACACAGCCGTACCGACACACCGCACACACACAGGGAATGCTCTGACTGAGGACAGGACCCCACAAAGTCCTTTGGGGAGACAGAGAGAGAGTATGCCAGCACACACCACAGCGCTATATAACACAGGGATTTTCACTATAATGAGTGATTTTTCCCAATAGCTGCTTAATATATATTATTTGCGCCTAAATTTATGTGCCCCCCCTCTCTTTTTTACCCTTCTTGTATCAGGAATACTGCAGGGGAGAGCCTGGGGAGCTGCTTCCAGCGGAACTGTGAAGGAAAAATGGCGCTGTGTGCTGAGGAAGAAGGCCCCGCCCCCTCAGCGGCGGGCTTCTCCCTGCAGTTTCTGACTGAAAAATGGCGGGGGTTTTACACATATACAGTCACAGACTGTATTATGTGTATTTTTATGCCAAAAGGTATTTTATTGCTGCCCAGGGCGCGCGCTCCCCCCCCCAGCGCCCTGCACCCTACAGTGACCGGAGTGTGTGGTGTGCAGTGGGAGCAATGGCGCACAGCTGCAGTGCTGTGCGCTACCTTAATGAAGACCGGAGTCTTCTGCCGCCGATTTCATCTCCTTCTCTTCTGTCTTCTGGCTCTGCAAGGGGGACGGCGGCGCGGCTCCGGGAACGGACGATCGAGGTCGGGCCCTGTGTTCGAACCCTCTGGAGCTAATGGTGTCCAGTAGCCTAAGAAGCACAAGCTAGCTGCACGCAGGTAGGTTTGCTTCTCTCCCCTCAGTCCCACGTAGCAGTGAGTCTGTTGCCAGCAGATCTCACTGAAAATAAAAAACCTAACAAATACTTTCTTTTCTAGCAAGCTCAGGAGAGCCCACTTGGTGCATCCAGCTCTGGCCGGGCACAGATTCTAACTGGGGTCTGGAGGAGGGGCATAGAGGGAGGAGCCAGTGCACACCAGATAGTACCTAATCTTTCTTTTAGAGTGCCCAGTCTCCTGCGGAGCCCGTCTATTCTCCATGGTCCTTACGGAGTTCCCAGCATCCACTAGGACGTCAGAGAAATGGTAAGTGATACGCCAAAGAAAACATGGTCGATTGCCCAAGATCTTCAACCATTACACTTCCATTGATGATGCCAAGCAAGCCACCCTAAACCAATCCCACTTACGTGAGATTATTAGAGATTCCCTGCCTTTGGCTGTCACAGTGCCAGCAAGCTTACCCTACTGGCGCCAACGACAATTAAGTCACATTATAAAGCGATGATTGATGTTTTTCCACACTTCCACAGAACAATATACTGCTTCCCACTGCTGCTACCATTCCTTTCATGTCAGTACCAAAATGGTTGTGGCTTCTACTCCAAAGTCTTGTCTTAACATTACATTCCTGTGAGTAAAAGGAGGGAAAATAAGTCTCCTCCCTGTCCCTTCCCCTGACTTGCATATTTAAGTCAGACTAAATACAATATCCCTCCCTGAAGTGAATTTCAGACTAAAAAAAAATAAGAATTTACTTACCGATAATTCTATTTCTCGTAGTCCGTAGTGGATGCTGGGAACTCCGTAAGGACCATGGGGAATAGCGGCTCCGCAGGAGACTGGGCACAAAAAGAAAAGCTTTAGGACTACCTGGTGTGCACTGGCTCCTCCCCCTATGACCCTCCTCCAAGCCTCAGTTAGGATACTGTGCCCGGACGAGCGTACACAATAAGGAAGGATTTTGAATCCCGGGTAAGACTCATACCAGCCACACCAATCACACCGTACAACTTGTGATATGAACCCAGTTAACAGCATGATAACAGAGGAGCCTCTGGATAGATGGCTCACAACAACAATAACCCGATTTGTTAACAATAACTATGTACAAGTATTGCAGATAATCCGCACTTGGGATGGGCGCCCAGCATCCACTACGGACTACGAGAAATAAATTATCGGTAAGTAAATTCTTATTTTCTTTTACGTCCTAGTGGATGCTGGGAACTCCGTAAGGACCATGGGGATTATACCAAAGCTCCCAAACGGGCGGGAGAGTGCGGATGACTCTGCAGCACCGAGTGAGAAAACTCCAGGTCCTCCTCAGCCAGAGTGTCAAATTTGTAAAATTTTACAAAAGTATTTGACCCTGACCAAGTAGCAGCTCGGCAGAGTTGTAAAGCCGAGACCCCTCGGGCAGCCGCCCAAGATGAGCCCACCTTCCTTGTGGAGTGGGCTTTTACAGATTTTGGCTGTGGCAGGCCTGCCACAGAATGCGCAAGCTGAATTGTACTACAAATCTAGCGAGCAATAGTCTGCTTAGAAGCAGGAGCACCCAGCTTGTTGGGTGCGTACAGGATAAATAGCGAGTCAGATTTTCCTACTCCAGCCGTCCTGGAAACATATATTTTCAGGGCCCTGACAACGTCCAGCAACTTGGAGTCCTCCAAGTCATTAGTAGCCGCAGGTACCACAATAGGCTGGTTCAGATGAAACGCTGAAACCACCTTTGGGAGAAATTGAGGACGAGTCCTCAATTCTGCCCTGTCCGTATGAAAAATCAGGTAAGGGCTTTTACAGGATAAAGCCGCCATTTCGGACACACGCCTGGCTGAAGCCAGGGCCAACAACATGACCACCTTCCATGTGAGATATTTTAATTCCACAGTGTTGAGTGGTTCAAACCAATGTGATTTTAGGAAATCCAAAACAACATTCAGATCCCAGGGTGCCACTGGAGGCACAAAAGGAGGCTGTATATGTAGCACTCCCTTAACAAACGTCTGGACTTCAGGCACTGAAGCCAGTTCTCTCTGAAAGAAAATCGACAGGGCCGAAATCTGGACCTTAATGGATCCTAATTTTAGGCCCATAGACACTCCTGCTTGCAGGAAATGCAGGAATCGACCCAATTGAAATTCCTCCGTCTGGGCCTTTTTGGCCTCGCACCACGCAACATATTTCCGCCAGATGCGGTGATAATGCTTTACGGTTACATCCTTTCTGGCTTTTATCAAAGTAGGGATGACTTCGTCTGGAATGCCTTTTTCCTTTAGGATCCGGCGTTCAACCGCCATGCCGTCAAACGCAGCCGAGGTAAGTCTTGGAACAGACAGGGTCCCTGCTGGAGCAGGTCCCTTCTCAGAGGTAGAGGCCACAGGTCCTCTGTGAGCATCTCTTGAAGTTCCGGGTACCAAGTCCTTCTTGGCCAATCCGGAGCCACGAGAATAGATCTTACTCCTCCCCGCCGTATAATTCTCAGCACCTTGGGTATGAGAGGCAGAGGAGGGAACACATACACTGACTGGTACACCCACGGTGTTACCAGAGCGTCCACAGCTATTGCTTGAGGGTCCATTGACCTGGCGCAATACCTGTCCAGTTTTTTGTTGAGGCGGGACGCCATCATGTCCACCTTTGGTTTTTCCCAACGGTTTATCATCATGTGGAAGACTTCTGGGTGAAGTCCCCACTCTCCCGGGTGGAGGTCGTGCCTGCTGAGGAAGTCTGCTTCCCAGTTGTCCACTCCCGGAATGAACACTGCCGACAGTGCTATCACATGATTTTCCGCCCAGCGAAGAATCCTTGCAGCTTCTGCCATTGCCCTCCTGCTTCTTGTGCCGCCCTGTCTGTTTACGTGGGCGACTGCCGTGATGTTGTCCGACTGGATCAGCATCGGCTGACCTTGAAGCAGAGGTCATGCTTGGCTTAGAGCATTGTAAATGGCTCTTAACTCCAGGATATTTATGTGAAGTGATGTCTCCAGGCTTGACCACAAGCCCTGGAAGTTTCTTCCCTGTGTGACTGCTCCCCAGCCTCGCAGGCTGGCATCCGTGGTCACCAGAACCCAGTCCTGAATGCCGAATCTGCGGCCCTCTAGAAGATGAGCACTCTGCAACCACCACAGGAGAGACACCCTTGTCCTTGGGGACAGGGTTATTCGCTGATGCATCTGAAGATGCGATCCGGACCATTTGTCCAGCAGGTCCCACTGGAATGTTCTTGCGTGGAATCTGCCGAATGGGATTGCTTCGTAGGAAGCTACCATTTTTCCCAGGACCCTTGTGCATTGGTGCACTGATACTTGGCCTGGTTTTAGGAGGTTTCTGACTAGCTCGGATAACTCTCTGGCTTTCTCTTCCAGGAGAAACACCTTTTTCTGGACTGTGTCCAGGATCATCCCTAGGAACAGAAGACGTGTCGTCGGGATCAGCTGCGATTTTGGGATATTGAGAATCCACCCGTGCTGCCGCAGCACTACTTGAGATAGTGCCACTCCGACTACCAACTGTTCCTTGGATCTTGCCCTTATCAGGAGATCGTCCAAGTAAGGGATAATTAAAACTCCCTTCCTTCGAAGGAGTATCATCATTTCGGCCATTACTTTGGTAAAGACCCGGGGCGCCGTGGACAAACCAAACGGCAGCGTCTGAAACTGATAGTGGCAGTTCTGTACCACAAACCTGAGGTACCCTTGGTGAGAAGGGTAAATTGGGACATGGAGGTAAGCATCCTTGATGTCCAGAGACACCATATAATCCCCTTCTTCCAGGTTCGTGATCACCGCTCTGAGTGACTCCATCTTGAATTTGAACCTCTGTATGTAAGTGTTCAAAGATTTTAGATTTAAAATAGGTCTCACCGAGCCATCCGGCTTCGGTACCACAAACAGCGTGGAATAATACCCCATTCCTTGTTGCAGGAGGGGTACCTTGATTATCACCTGCTGTGAATACAGCTTGTGAATGGCTTCCAATACCGCCTCCCTGTCGGAGGGAGACGTCGGTAAGGCAGACTTTAGGAAACGGCGAGGGGGAGACGTCTCGAATTCCAATTTGTACCCCTGAGATACCACCTGAAGGATCCAGGGGTCCACTTGTGAGTGAGCCCACTGCGCGCTGAAATTCTTGAGACGGGCCCCCACCGTGCCTGAGTCCGCTTGTATTGCCCCAGCGTCATGCTGAGGACTTGGCAGAAGCGGGAGAGGGCTTATGTTCCTGGGAACTGGCTGTTTGCTGCAGCCTTTTTCCTCTCCCTCTGCCACGGGGCAGAAATGAGCAGCCTTTCGCCCGCTTGCCCTTATGGGGCCGAAAGGACTGCGCCTGATAATACGGCGTCTTTTTATGTTGAGAGGCTACCTGGGGTAAAAATGTGGATTTCCCAGCAGTTGCCGTGGATACCAGGTCCGATAGACCTACCCCAAATAACTCCTCCCCTTTATAAGGCAATACTTCCATATGCCTTTTGGAATCAGCATCACCTGACCACTGCCGCTTCCATAACCCTCTTCTGGCAGATATGGACAGCGCACTTACTCTTGATGCCAGTCGGCAAATATCCCTCTGTGCATCACGCATATATAAAAATGCATCTTTTAAATGCTCTATAGTCAGTAATATACTGTCCCTATCCAGGGTATCAATATTTTCAGTCAGGGAATCCGACCAAGCCACCCCAGCACTGCACATCCAGGCTGAGGCGATTGCTGGTCGCAGTATAACACCCGTGTGAGTGTATATACATTTTAGGATATTCTCCTGCTTTCTGTCAGCAGGTTCCTTAAGGGTGGCCGTATCCGGAGACGGTAGTGCCACCTGTTTTGACAAGCGTGTGAGCGCTTTATCCACCCTAGGAGGTGTTTCCCAACGTGCCCTATCCTCTGGCGGGAAAGGGTATGATGCCAATAACTTTTTAGGAATTATCAGTTTTTTATCGGGAGAAACCCACGCTTCATCACACACTTCATTTAATTCCTCAGATGCAGGAAAAACTACAGGTAGTTTTTTCTCACCAAACATAATACCCTTTTTAGTGGTACTTGTACTATCAGAAATGTGTAAAACATTTTTCATTGCCTCAATCATGTAACGTGTGGCCCTACTGGAAGTCACATTCGTCTCTTCATCGTCGACACTGGAGTCAGTATCTGTGTCGGCGTCTGTATCTGCCATCTGAGGTAGCGGGCGTTTAAGAGCCCCTGATGGTCTTTGAGACGCCTGGACAGGCACCAGCTGAGTAGCCGGCTGTCTCATGTCATCAACCGTCTTTTGTAAAGAGCTGACACTTTCACGTAAATCCTTCCATAAGCTCATCCACTCAGGTGTCGACTCCCTAGGGGGTGACATCACCATTACAGGCAATTGCTCCGCCTCCACATCATTTTCCTCTTCATACATGTCGACACAGTCGTACCGACACACAGCACACACACAGGGAATGCTCTGATAGAGGACAGGACCCCACTAGCCCTTTGGGGAGACAGAGGGAGAGTATGCCAGCACACACCAGAGCGCTATATATATATGTTGGGATAACACCAAACAGAGTGTTTTTCCCTTTATAGCTGCTGTGTATATTATACTGCGCCTAATTAGTGCCCCCCCCCCCCCTCTTGTTTTACCCTTTTCTGTAGTGCAGGACTGCAGGGGAGAGTCAGGGAGACGTCCTTCCAGCGGAGCTGTGAGGGAAAATGGCGACAGTGTGCTGAGGAGATAGGCTCCGCCCCCTTCTCGGCTGACTTTTCTCCCGCTTTTTTCAGGAATCTGGCAGGGGTTAATATACATCCATATAGCCCTGGGGGTTATATGTGATGTAATTTAGCCAGCCAAGGTGTTTATATTGCTGCTCAGGGCGCCCCCCCCCTAGCGCCCTGCACCCATCAGTGACCGGAGCGTGTGGTGCATGAGGAGCAATGGCGCACAGCTGCAGTGCTGTGCGCTACCTTGGTGAAGACTGATGTCTTCTGCCGCCGATTTTCCGGACCTCTTCTTGCTTCTGGCTCTGTAAGGGGGCCGGCGGCGCGGCTCTGGGACCGGACTCCGAGGCTGGGCCTGTGTTCGGTCCCTCTGGAGCTAATGGTGTCCAGTAGCCTAAGAAGCCCAAGCTGGCTGCAAGCAGGCAGGTTCGCTTCTTCTCCCCTTAGTCCCTCGATGCAGTGAGCCTGTTGCCAGCAGGTCTCACTGAAAATAAAAAAACCTAAAACTAACTTTTTCTAAGAAGCTCAGGAAAGCCTCCTAGATTGCACCCAGCTCGGTCGGGCACAAAAATCTAA
The DNA here is from genome assembly GCF_028390025.1 of Pseudophryne corroboree. Classification (NCBI taxonomy): domain Eukaryota; kingdom Metazoa; phylum Chordata; class Amphibia; order Anura; family Myobatrachidae; genus Pseudophryne; species Pseudophryne corroboree. The sequence goes on along the minus strand of NC_086446.1, from coordinate 486,027,226 downwards.
CTGAGGCTTGGAGGAGGGTCATAGGGGGAGGAGCCAGTGCACACCAGGTAGTCCTAAAGCTTTTCTTTTTGTGCCCAGTCTCCTGTGGAGCCGCTATTCCCCATGGTCCTTACGGAGTTCCCAGCATCCACTAGGACGTCAGAGAAACCCACATTACAGACAATTGAATTCCAGGGAGTTTGCAAATTCCCGACAATCATATTTAAGTAAGACTAATTACAATATCGCTCTCTGAATTGAATTGTCGACTAAAAAACACATTCCCGACAATTAAATTCCCGTGATGCACGGGAGTTTGTAAAGTTAGGAATTTGAAGACAAACTGTCACTGAATTGAATTGACCCCATTGGCACATAGATTTTTTCCAACAAGGTCCCAGTGTTTGCGTGGGTTTCCACAAAGTTATCAGATTTTTCTAAAATAAACCAAAAACATACTGGTAGGTTAACTTAATTCTACCAAAAATTAAACCAAGTGTATATGGAAGTGTATGCGGCATATAGAAGGTGAGCATCACTGTTGAAAGGATGAGTGCGAATCACATGCTGCATACTCTGTAAATGCTATTTAAAATCCTGTTAACAAAATAAATAAGTACAGGTTGAGTCTCCCATAACCGAAATGCTAGGGACCAGAAGATTTTTGTATTATGGAATATTTGCATACCATAATGAAATATCTTGGTGATGGTACCCACGTCTAAACACGAAATGGACTTATGTTTTAAAAACACCTTATGCACATAGAGTGAAGGTAATTTTATAAAATATGTTTAATAATTTTGAGCATGAAATAAAGTTTGTAGACCGTGAACTGTCAAAAAGCAAAAGGTGTCACTATCTCAGTCAGCATTCAAAATATTTCGGACTCTGGATCATTTCAGATTTTGGGAATTTCGGATATGGTACACTCAACCTGTAGTATTAAACATATGTTATTTAATTATAAACAGTGTGCAGTACATGATGTGATTGTTGCAGGCTAGGTAATACTAGTTTGCAACCTGTTTATGACTTGGAGTCTGGGATCCTCCCAAAATGTAATAAGAATCAGTTGACCAGACTTCCCTATTAGCCACACCAAAAGCTAACTGCAATGTAATTGGCTGGTTGTCAAGGAGTCCTAGGTGACGCCCTGCTTTGATCGCACTTTAATAGAGATGAACTAAATCTCTACTGATTTCTGATGTGGGGTGTGGGGGAGAGAAACAGAACAGCTTCATTCATGCCTATAGCCAATTCAATGCTACTGAAATAAAGCACTGAAAAGCAATGGGAAGAAATACAAGACAATACTGTGAAACTGCTAGCGTTATTACAAATATGGGAGACATGCTATCAACGGGTGGTCTTCAGTATGCCTACTGTCGGGATCCCGGCGCACAGTATACCGGTGCCGGAAACTAAACAGCAGAAATACCAACACTTTTTCTCCCTCGTGGGGTCCACGATCCCCCTGGAGGGAGAAGGGGCTCATTTGGGCTCGCCACGTTGTCGGTATGCCGGCGGCCGGGCTCCCGGCGCCGGTATGCTGGTCGCCGGGAGCCCGGCCGCCGGCATACCATACTACACCCGCTATCAACACACTGAAATTAAATAAATAGGATGCAAAAATCTTGACAATGCAGATGCAAAAATACAACTGGTTTCATATTTACATGCATTTGATTTAACACCAGTTCCTTACTGAAGAACACAGGATTTGTCAGTCCATTTCAGGCAATGTAAAGGGTCCCCATACACTACAACGATATGTCTGAGGCTGAAGTCGGATGTAATTTCCCTTGCACCCCCCCCCCCCGGGAGCGATTCCACACGATTTGGTAATTTTGTGCTATTTTTGCATAAGATATATCGCATGCGATTGATGAAGCCGCTATACATTGATAAAGCTACTAATATCGTGAAGCCGTAATGGCCGCTGTCCCTCGTGCACGTGCTACGCACTTCGTACGCTATTTGCGTACAAAGACCTCGCACGTGGTACGCAAGTTACGTACACACGCTGCGCTGTGAGTACGGGATACACACAGCGAGCGTACACACAGATAATAACCTTTTAAACCTTACACAGAGTATGCTTATACTGTAATTCTTAGTGTTGAGATACTACAATGATATAACTGTTTAACCTTGGTCTGTAAGCTAGCTGTTTGAGCGATTGAGACGCTCCGATTACCCTCAGCCATGTAATAAACACACAATACCTTGCTAAGGTTCCAACACCTTTACTAACAATATTTAGCTAAGTAAAAGGGAAAAAAACAGTTAACAGTTCATACACTACAGGCTAACATAAATATCTAACAGAATAACTAGACAGAAATATACACAACAGCGAACGATCGCAAACACAAATACATAGACTAAGAATGAATGGCTAACATTAAAAACGGGTAACAAAGTGGCTACAGAGAAACATACCATACGGGGAACACTCACTAGCGCAACCGGATCCAGTCCTCCAATTATCAGAGATAAATGTTGATGAGAGAGAGTACTGGCCGGTCTGGGGACAGTGACCCTTATATACACAACATACAGTGTACTACAAAGGGCCCTACAATCTTATTGTTCATTGGACACAGGAATGTCTCCTCGCATCATAACAAAAGGTCATAGGTTAGTTTGAACAGGTGGGCTGTGACTATATCAAACTGCTCAGGTGGGAGGGAATCTCAGAATTCTCGCCGCATGGATAATGAACCGCAAATATAGTAAATGTCCAGAAACTACTAATAGACATAACTATACGCAGGAGCGATTAATCTTTACCTAACCAGCACCGGATTGTTTCTAATAAAATGTTCTTTAGTTAGGTACCAAACACCACTGCTCAAACCCTGTCTGACCCTTCGTATCATGCAAAGAGGAATTCCTCTGTCCAGGGACCAGTTACAATAAACAAACTTACAGTTATTATTAAGGGGAACATTACCTATAAAACATACTATTTGGATTTACTATGTAACATTTGAGTTGCCCGCTAGACGCACACAAACTCTACCGTAAATGCACATACCACGCGTTCGAGCGCATGGCCGAGGAGGCGCCATCACGCAGCTGCGAGTATCCGCACGCACGGGAGAGAATGTGCACGTGCAGCGGCACGCGCATGGGGTGGATATATGGCAACGTGTAGCGTGATATTTTTCCGACTTTGACAACATCGCATGCAATATATCGTATGGCACCATGAGATATATCTGATGGGCTGGATAGAGGGCTACGGGGGGCTGGGAGTGTCCTGAGAATGCCAGTCAAACTTCCCTGTGATACATCACATGCACAAAAAACACACTTATTCCATCCGATTCCATCCAATTCCGATATATCATTAGTGCAGCACCAACAACCTAGGGGATCCTATCCGACAGCGCATCAGACTGGATATGATCTAAAACACATACGATTGTACATAATTTCATACAATATATCAGACGGATATATCGGAATTGTCTGAAATCGTGTAAAATCGTACTAGTGTATGGGGCCCTTTACAGCAATCATTCCCACACAATGGGGTCGATTCAATTCGGCAACTTATGAATAGCGCCGGGAATTAGCTCCCGACGCTATTCAATTCAGCTGCTATTTACCCGCAATTGTCGGGAATTCTTCTCTCATCTTCGGGGGATGAGAGAAGAAACGCGACAAAAGTGCTGCCTCGCGGCCCGCGCGAGGCTGATTCTGTCGGGAATCAGCCTCGCGCCGGGGAGTTAAGTCGGAGAATGCCGTTCTCCCGACAATTCAACCTGTTTAGTCGGCGAGAACGGGCCATCGCCGACTTAACTGGAGCTGAATTGAATAGCGGCGGGAGCTAATTCCCGGCGCTATTCATAAGTTGCCGAATTTAATTGACCCGAATGATAGTAGGGTGCTTCAGCAATCAGTCTGCCACCAACTTACATCTTTATTTGTCGGCCTCCCCTAAATCTATAACCACAGCATTATTGAAGATATGTTCAGATGTCTTTTTTTTTTTATTGCAGACAATTCAAAAACTAAAGGTAATTACAAAAAACTATTTGCAGATTCTGAGATTTGTTCCCAGATTTAGAGATTCCCCAAAGCACCAATCTGCGCCCATACATTACAGATATTTGTCAGCGATTTGCAGATTGTTTTCAGCAAATAAAGATCTGCCAGTCTTGAGAGGCTCATCAGTTTACTAGAAACGGTCTGCAAATCTGCAGATTGTTACTATTTACTAGCAATCTACAGCCCCAGTTGATCGGTGAAATCCAACATGTAATGCTGGGTACACACTGATAGATATATCGGCAGATCAATTGATCTGATATATCCATGGACGGATCGGGCAGTGTGCTGTGCATACACACTGTCCGATCCGTTGGGGACTGACGTCATGAACTGGGCCGGCGTGTACACACACACACAGCGATGCGCCAATATATTTGTAGATATATTGTCCGTCGGCTGTGCTGCAGGGCCGACACGATATGTCTGTGAACGATGGAGTACACAGACATATCGCCCGTACACACTAGCCGACGGACCCGCGATATATCGGCCAGTGTGTATGAGCCTTAAGACAACCTGATTTTCCAATTCCAACCACTTTTTGGTTGAAAGCTATGATCTGTGAACCTCATACATTACAGATTTATTTATACAATCATCTGCAAAACGACAATTGCCCCAACTGATTGCTGATGGTATCTGGATGATATATACACAGTGTCTAGTTAGACAGTCAATAGATACAGTGGGGATTGAAAGTTTGGGCACCCCAGGCAAAAATTCATTTTAATGTGCAAAAAGAAGGCAAGGAAAGATGGAAAAATCTCCAAAAGGCATCAAATTACAGATTAACCATTCTTATAACATGTCAAAAAAAAGTTTGATTTTATTTTCATTATTTACACTTTCAAAAGAACAGAAAACAAAATATGTCGTCTGCAAAAGCTTGGGCACCCTGCAGAGTTAATACCTTGTACTTCCCTACTTTGGACAGCTGAGACCTGGCAGTGTCATGGATTGTTCTCAATCATCGTCTGGAAAGACCAGGTGATGTCAATCTCAAAGATTTTAAAAGCCCAGACTCATCTGACCTTGCTCCAACAATCAGCACCATGGGTTCCTCTAAGCAGTTGTGTAGAACACCGAAACTGAGAATAGTTGACGCTCACAAAGCAGGAGAAGGCTATAAGAAGATAGCAAAGCGTTATCAGATGCCCATATCCTCTGTTCGGAATGGAATTACGAAATGGCAGTCATCAGGAACAGTGGAAGTTAAAGCAAGATCTGGAAGACCAAGAAAAATATCAGACAGAACAGCTCGCAGGATTGTGAGAAAAGCAAGTCAAAATCCACGTTTGACTGCACGATCCCTCCAGGAAGATCTGGCAGACACTGGAGTTGTGGTACACTATTCCACTATAAAGAGATACTTGTACAAATATGGTCTTCATGGAAGAGTCATCAGAAGAAAACCTCTTCTACGTCCTCACCACAAAAATCAGCGTTTGAAGTTTGCAAATGAACATATAGACAAGCCTGATGCATTTTGGAATAAAGTTCTGTGGACCGATGAGGTTAATATAGAACTTTTTGTCCGGAATGAGCAAAGGTACGTTTGGAGAAGGAAGGGCACAGAATTTAATGAAAAGAACCTCTGTCCAACTGTTAAGCATGGGGGTGGATCAATCATGCTTTGGGGTTGTATTGCAGCCAGTGGCACAGGGAACATTTCACGAGTAGAAGGAAAAATGGATTCAATAAGATTCCAGCAAATTTTGGATGCTAACTTGATGCCATCTGTGAAAAAGCTGAAGTTAAAGAGAGGCTGGCTTCTACAAATGGATAATGATCCTAAACACACCTCAAAATCCACGGTGGATCACATCAAGAGGCGTAAACTGAAGATTTTGCCATGGCCTTCACAATCTCCTGACCTCAACATAATTGATAATCTATGGATAGACCTTAAAAGAGCAGTGCGTCACAGCCCAGGAATCTCAAAGAACTAGAAGACTTTTGTAAGGAAGAATGGGGGTCATTCCGAGTTGTTCGCTCGTTGTCGATTTTCGCTATATTGCGATTAGTCGCTTACTGCGCATGCGCAAGGTTCGCAGAGCGCATGCGCTTAGTTATTTTACACAAAAGTTAGGTATTTTACTCACGGCATAACGAGGTGTTTTCATCGTTCTGGTGATCGTACTGTGATTGACAGGAAGTGGGTGTTTCTGAGCGGAAACTTGCAGTTTGCTGGGTGTGTGCGAAAAAACGCTGGCGTTTCTGGGAAAAACGCGGGAGTGTCTGAAGAAACAGGGGAGTGTCTGGGCGAACGCTGGGTGTGTTTGTGACGTCAAACCAGGAACGAAACTGACTGAACTGATCGCAATGGCTGAGTAAGTCTCGAGCTACTCAGAAACTGCTAAGAAATTTCTATTCGCAATTCTGCTAATCTTTCGTTCGCAATTCTGCTGTGCTAAGATACACTCCCAGAGGGCGGAGGCTTAGCTTGTGCAATGCTGCTAAAAGCAGCTAGCGATCGAACAACTCGGAATGAGGGCCAATGGGCGAAGATACCTCAAACAAGAATTGAAAGACTCTTGGCTGGCTACAAAAAGCGTTTACAAGCTGTGATACTTGCCAAAGGGGGTAGTACAAGGTATTAACTCTGCAGGGTGCCCAAACTTTTGCAGATGCCATTTTTTGTTTTCTGTTCTTTTGAAAGTGTAAATGATGGAAATAAAATCAAACTTTTTTTGACATGTTATAATAAGAATTTACTTACCGATAATTCTATTTCTCGGAGTCCGTAGTGGATGCTGGGGTTCCTGAAAGGACCATGGGGGGAATAGCGGCTCCGCAGGAGACAGGGCACAAAAAGTAAAGCTTTAGGATCAGGTGGTGTGCACTGGCTCCTCCCCCTATGACCCTCCTCCAAGCCTCAGTTAGGTACTGTGCCCGGACGAGCGTACACAATAAGGAAGGATTTATGAATCCCGGGTAAGACTCATACCAGCCACACCAATCACACTGTACAACCTGTGATCTGAACCCAGTTAACAGTATGATAACAGCGGAGCCTCTGAAAAGATGGCTCACAACAATAATAACCCGATTTTTGTAACTATGTACAAGTAATGCAGATAATCCGCACTTGGGATGGGCGCCCAGCATCCACTACGGACTCCGAGAAATAGAATTATCGGTAAGTAAATTCTTATTTTCTCTATCGTCCTAGTGGATGCTGGGGTTCCTGAAAGGACCATGGGGATTATACCAAAGCTCCCAAACGGGCGGGAGAGTGCGGATGACTCTGCAGCACCGAATGAGAGAACTCCAGGTCCTCCTTAGACAGGGTATCAAATTTGTAGGATTTTACAAACGTGTTTGCCCCTGATTAAATAGCCGCTCGGCAAAGTTGCAAAGCCGAGACCCCTCGGGCAGCCGCCCAAGATGAGCCCACCTTCCTTGTGGAATGGGCATTTACATATTTTGGCTGTGGCAGGCCTGCCACAGAATGTGCAAGCTGAATTGTATTACACATCCAACTAGCAAAGTCTGCTTAAAAGCAAGAGCACCCAGTTTGTTGGGTGCATACAGGATAACAGCAAGTCAGTTCTCCTGACTTCAGCCGTCCTGGAACCTATATTTTCAGGGCCCTGACCACATCTAGCAACTTGGAGTCCTCCAAGTCCCTAGTAGGCGCAAGACACCACAATAAGCTGGTTCAGGTTAAACACTGACACCACCTTAGGGAGAGAACTGGGGACGAGTCCGCAGCTCTGCCCTGTCCGAATGGACAAACAGATATGGGCTTTTTTGAGAAAAAAACCACCAATTTGACACTCGCCTGGTCCAGGCCAGGTCCAAGAGCATGTTCACTTTTCATGTGAGATGCTTCAAATCCACAGATTTGACTGGTTTTAAACCAATGTGTTTTGAGGAATCCCAGAACTACGTTGAGATCCCACAGTGCCACTGGAGGCACAAAAGGGGGTTGTATATGCAATACTCCCTTGACAAACTTCTGGACTTCAGGAACTGAAGCCAATTCTTTCTGGAAGAAAAATCGACAGGGCCGAAATTTGAACCTTAATGGACCCCAATTTGAGGCCCATAGACACTCCTGTTTGCAAGAAATGCAGGAATCGACCGAGTTGAGATTTCTTCGTGGAGCCTTCCTGGCCTCACACCACGCAACATATTTTCGCCACATGTGGTGATAATGTTGTGCGGTCACCTCCTTTCTGGCTTTGACCAGGGTAGGAATGACCTCTTCCTGAATGCCTTTTCCCTTAGGATCCGGCGTTCCACCGCCATGCCGTCAAACGCAGCTGCGGTAAGTCTTGGAACAGACAAGGTACTTGCTGAAACAAGTCCCTTCTTAGCGGCAGAGGCCATAAGTCCTCTGTGAGCATCTCTTGAAGTTCCGGGTACCAAGTCCTTCTTGGCCAATCCGGAGCCATGAGTATAGTTCTTACTCCTCTACGTCTTATAATTCTCAGTACCTTAGGTATGAAAAGCAGAGGATGGAACACATACACCGACTGGTACACCCACGGTGTTACCAGAAAAGTCCACAGCTATTGCCTGAGGGTCTCTTAACCTGGCGCAATACCTGTCCCGTTTTTTGTTCAGACGGGACGCCATCATGTCCACCTTTGGTAATTCCCAACGGTTTACAATTATGTGGAAAACTTCCCCATGAAGTTCCCACTCTGCCGGGTGGAGGACGTGCCTACTGAGGAAGTCTGCTTCCCAGTTTCCATTCCCGGAATGAAAAACTGCTGACAGTGCTATCACATGATTTTCCGCCCAGCGAAAAGTCCTTGCAGTTTTTGCCACTGCCCTCCTGCTTCTTGTGCCGCCCTGTCTATTTACGTGGGCGACTGCCGTGATGTTCTATCCCACTGGATCAATACCGGCTGACCTTGAAGCAGAGGTCTTGCTAAGCTTAGAGCATTATAAATTTACCCTTAGCTATATTTATGTGGAGAAAAATCTCCAGACTTGATCACACTCCCTGGAAATTTTTTCCTTGTGTGACTGCTCCCCAGCCTCTCGGGCTGGCCTCCGTGGTCACCAACATCCAAAACTGAATGCCGAATCTGCGGCCCTCTAGAAGATGAGCACTCTGTAACCACCACAGGAGAGACACCCTTGTCCTTGGATATAGGGTTATCCGCTGATGCATCTGAAGATGCGATCCGGACCATTTGTCCAGCAGATCCCACTGAAAAGTTCTTGCATGAAATCTGCCGACTGGAATTGCTTCGAAGGAAGTCACCATTTTTTTTACCATGGCCCTTGTGCAATGATGCACTGATTTTAGGAGGTTCCTGACTAGCTCGGATAACTCCCTGGCTTTCTCTTCCGGGAGAAACACCTTTTTCTGGACTGTGTCCAGAATCATCCCTAAGCACAGGAGACTTGTTGTCGGGATCAGCTGCGATTTTGGAATCTTTAGAATCCACCCCTGCTGTTGTAACAGTATCCGAGATAGTGCTACTCCGACCTCCAACTGTTCCCTGGACTTTGCCCTTATCAGGAGATCGTCCAAGTAAGGGATAATTAAGACGCCTTTTCTTCGAAGAAGAACCATCATTTCGGCCATTACCTTGGTAAAGACCCGGGGTGCCGTAGACAATCCAAACGGCAGCGTCTGAAACTGATAGTGACAGTTTTATACCACGAACCTGAGGTACCCTTAGTGATAAGGGCAAATTTGGAACATGGAGGTAAGCATCCCTGATGTCTCGGGACACCAGATAGTCCCCTTCTTCCCGGTTCGTTATCACTGCTCTGAGTGACTCCATCTTGATTTGAACCTTTGTAAGTGTTCAAAATTTTTTTTAGATTTAGAATAGGTCTCACCTAGCCTTCTGGCTTCAGTACCACAATATAGTGTGGAATAATACCCCTTTTCTTGTTGTAGGAGGGGTAATTTTAATTATCACCTGCTGGGAATACAGCTCGTGAATTTTTTTCCATACTGCCTCCTTGTCGGAGGGAGACCTTGGTAAAGCAGCCTTCAGGAGCCTGCGCAGGGGAAACGTCTCGACATTCCAAACTGTACCCCTGGAATTCTACTTGTAGGATCCAGGGGTCCTATACGGTCTCAGCGTCATGCTGAGAGCTTGTCAGAAGCGGTGGAACGCTTCTGTTCCTGGGAATGGGCTGCCTGCTGCAGTCTTCTTCCCTTTCCTCTATCCCTGGGCAGATATGACTCTTATAGGGACGAAAGGACTGAAGCTGAAAAGACGGTGTCTTTTTCTGCAGATGTGACTTACGGTAAAAACGGTGGATTTTCCAGCAGTTGCCGTGGCCACCAGGTCCGATGGACCGACCCCAAATAACTCCTCTTCCTTTATACGGCAATACACCTTTGTGCCGTTTGGAATCTGCATCACCTGACCACTGTCGTGTCCATAAACATCTTCTGGCAGATATGGACATCGCACTTACTCTTGATGCCAGAGTGCAAATATCCCTCTGTGCATCTCGCATATATAGAAATACATCCTTTAAATGCTCTATAGTCAATAAAATACTGTCCCTGTCAAGGGTATCAATATTTTTAGTCAGGGAATCCGACCAAGCCACCCCAGCTCTGCACATCCAGGCTGAGGCGATCGCTGGTCGCAGTATAACACCAGTATGTGTGTATATACTTTTTATGATATTTTTCCAGCCTCCTGTCAGCTGGCTCCTTGAGGACGGCCCTATCTATAGACGGTACCGCCACTTGTTCTGATAAGCGTGTGAGCGCCTTATCCACCCTAAGGGGTGTTTCCCAACGCGCCCTAACTTCTGGCGGGAAAGGGTATACCGCCCATATTTTCTATCGGGGGGAACCCACGCATCATCACACACTTCATTTAATTTTTCTGATTCAGGAAAAACTACGGTAGTTTTTTCACATCCCACATAATACCCTCTTTGTGGTACTTGTAGTATCAGAAATATGTAACACCTCCTTCATTGCCCTTAACGTGTGGCCCTAATAAGGAATACGTTTGTTTATTCACCGTCGACACTGGATTCAGTGTCCCTGTCTGTGTCTGTGTCGACCGACTAAAGTAAACGGGCGTTTTAAAACCCCTGACGGTGTTTTTGAGACGTCTGGACCGGTACTAATTGTTTGTCGGCCGTCTCATGTCGTCAACCGACCTTGGCTCGTGTTGACATTATCACGTAATTCCCTAAATAAGCCATCCATTCTGGTGTCGACTCCCTAGAGAGTGACATCACCATTACAGGCAATTGCTCCGCCTCCTCACCAACATCGTCCTCATACATGTCGACACACACGTACCGACACACAGCACACACACAGGGAATGCTCTGATAGAGGACAGGACCCACTAGCCCTTTGGAGAGACAGAGGGAGAGTTTGCCAGCACACACCAAAAACGCTATAATTATATAGGGACAACCTTATATAAGTGTTTTCCCTTATAGCATCTTTTTTATAGATTTCTAACGCCAAATTAGTGCCCCCCCTCTCTGTTTTAACCCTGTTTCTGTAGTGCAGTGCAGGGGAGAGCCTGGGAGCCTTCCCTCCAGCCTTTCTGTGAGGGAAAATGGCGCTGTGTGCTGAGGAGATAGGCCCGCCCCTTTTTCGGCGGCCTCGTCTCCCGCTCTTAACGGATTCTGGCAGGGGTTAAATATCTCCATATAGCCCCCGGAGGCTATATGTGAGGTATTTTTAGCCAAAAAAGGTTTTCATTTGCCTCCCAGGGCGCCCCCCTCCCAGCGCCCTGCACCCTCAGTGACTGCCGTGTGAAGTGTGCTGAGAGGAAAATGGCGCACAGCTGCAGTGCTGTGCGCTACCTTAAGAAGACGGAGGAGTCTTCTGCCGCCGATTCTGGACCTCTTCTCGTTTCAGCATCTGCAAGGGGGCCGGCGGCGAGGCTCCGGTGACCATCCAGGCTGTACCTGTGATCGTCCCTCTGGAGCTAATGTCCAGTAGCCAAGAAGCCAATCCATCCTGCACGCAGGTGAGTTCACTTCTTCTCCCCTAAGTCCCTCGTTGCAGTGATCCTGTTGCCAGCAGGACTCACTGTAAAATAAAAAACCTAAGCTAAACTTTTCTAAGCAGCTCTTTAGGAGAGCCACCTAGATTGCACCCTTCTCGGCCGGGCACAAAAATCTAACTGAGGCTTGGAGGAGGGTCATAGGGGGAGGAGCCAGTGCACACCACCTGATCCTAAAGCTTTACTTTTTGTGCCCTGTCTCCTGCGGTGCCGCTATTCCCCCCATGGTCCTTTCAGGAACCCCAGCATCCACTAGGACGATAGAGAAAAGAATGTCTAATCTGCAATTTGATGCCTTTTGGAGATTTTTCCATCTTTCCTTGCCTTCTTTTTGCACATTAAAATAAATTTTTGCCTGGGGTGCCCAAACTTTCAATCCCCACTGTATACACTATACGTTAGACAGACATAAGGTCAACAGTGTCAAAAAGCAACGAGTAGCTCCCGGCCAGCACGCAAAAGCTACGCTGGCCGAGAGCTACTCCTGAAGTATAAAAGCATCGCCGCAGTGTGATGCTTTTGTACTTCAGCGACGGGGCAGGGACTGACATGGGCGGGCTAGCCCTGTGCTGGGCGTCCCCCCGCATCTCTGTTTTTCTGATCATAGCTGTGCTAAATATAGTACATCTACGATCAACTCGGAATCACCCCTCATGACGGCATTGAGTTGGTTATAAACCTTGTGGCGAGCGCTGCGAGATGCCTTTCTACAATTGGGGCACCCAGATGACAAAACTATTCACACAAACCCAAAAATGCAAAAAAAAAAAAAAAAAGTGTCTACCTTTTTTATGTCAACCATTTTCATGTCAACCTTTTGACCCTGTCGACATTTTGTACTGTCTACTTTTTTCATGTCTACCTTTTGACTGTCTAACATGTATAAAATTTTTAGCTATACCTTATACAGGTGTTTATTAACGATATATATCAATAAATAGCAGTTATTACTTATACTATATAACCTCTTGCAGTCAATATACATTATTGTTTATTAATTTCTCACACACTGATCAGATCTCTCCTTTTTTCTTTGTTGTACAGACTTTTACAGGTGACCATCCTGTGCACAACAGCAACACTGTTGAGATACTGTGATCTGGGTCAAATTTGCTTCCTCACATCAATTGGACTCACCTGTTTTCTTTGTTTTACTTTAAAAAAAAATAGAAAAATTGGACAAAACCATACAGCAGGCCTGGCCAACATCTGGCTTTCCAGCTGTAGTGAAACTGCAAGACCCAGCATGTTTTACCAGCTGATCAGTGGGCGGTTACGCTGGAACTTCTAGTTTCACAACAGCTGGAGAGCCACAGGTTGTCAAAGACAATATGAAAAAGAGAAAGGGATAGAGTGGATCTTTGCTACATATAACTGACCAATAAGATTGTATTTTAGAAAAAGTATATTTATACTGAAAGTGGGTGCAGCCTGTTGACAACTATGGGGTCAATTCAATTCAGCGCTATGATAATAGCAGGATAACTACAGGATTTCTGCTCACACCCCTCCTGAGGTGCGAGCAGAAATCTGAAAAAACTAGTGCTGCGATACTATTTTGTGAAATTGCACAGCACGAATAGCATCGTGGCAGGTCACTTAGGACATTATTCAGGGATGTTAGTAAACAGAAAAAAGCACACTAATGGGCAAAACCATGTTACACTGCAGGTGGGGAAGATATAACATGTGCAGAAAGAATTACATTTGGGAGGGGTGTGCAAAAATTGAAATCTAAATTGTAATGTAAATATAAAGCAGCAAGTATTTATCATGCACAAAAACATAACCCACCCAAATCTAAATCTCTCTGCACATGTTACATCTGCACTGCAACGTGGTTTTGCCCATTAGTGTGCCTTTTTCTCCAGCAGGGTCCACAGGTTATCCACAGGATAACAATAGGATATGATGGAGCAACAGTGGATTGGCACCAAACGATCACAAGCTTTCAGTCCTCCCAGGATGCAACGGGCCTGTCCATATAACCCCGCCCACTGGCTCAGGCAAATCTGTTTTTTGTTTGGTGCGGCAGGAGCTGGACCATGGTCAGACGGCTGCTGTTCTGATGGTGCGGGCCTCCTCCTGGGGGACCCCATGGTAGGGGGCAGACGTCTTCAGTTTGCACAGATATGGCAGCAGTCTACAACAGATGCCTGGGTGCAAGAAGTGGTATCTCTGGGTTATGTTTTTCCTTTCAAGAAACATCCTCCTCGAAGGTTCTTCTGCACCAGCACACAGCCAGACGTTACCAGGCTGTGGCCAGAGCACGGGGAGAAGGTAAGGCATCGGTTCCACGTAGTCGGGGAATACGGACACAGCCGCACTGTAATGGGAGGAGACTACCAAACAGTAGCTGACGTGCCGCCACCACGGGTGCTCCAGTGCTAGGCCTTAGGGATCATAAGGCACCAGGATTATTATGATGCTGTGATCCCTAGGGTTGATGTCAGTGGTAGGGAGTTAGAGGCTCTCCTGGTCACCCCCCCCCAGTTCATGACCGGTTTCCGCGAGTCTCCTGCCATGAACTATTGCAGTACAGGCGTCTGTATGACCGGTGCGTCTGTATGCACAGTGAGTCTGTGTCCACTTAAGAGTTCCCGGAGCGGCAGTGTACACTAGTAGCGTCTGGATCCACTCAGCGTTCGCTAATGTATTGATCGATCTTGGAAGTGAGGCGAGTCTCCCTGTATCCCACTCTACTGAGTATGGGTTATACAGCACTAAATTTCTATCTACTTTTGTTAGTATGAATAGTTAAATTTAGGTTCCTTTTGCATACGAGTCTGTGTACATTACTGTGGTTTTCTTCACATTGCGTCTGAATATTTTAAGATCTGTATAAAACAGAATTCAGTAATATGTACTCCTACATACTATAAAGTGTGTTTGTAGTTGATTATGTGCTCATATAATTAATATATAACATGTGACTGACTGCTAGTTTGATTGTTGACTTTAATATATGTTTGTCAGTTGTTTCTTCTGGTCCTCAATGCTGGTGCATGGGTAGGGTGAGATTGATATCACTTTAGAAGGTTAAAGTGATTACAGTCACAAATTGTGTAGTACACTGTGAAAGTGCTACTTATTTATCATGTCTAAGAGCTGCAAAGGTGACGAAGGTACACTCACAGTAACACAAACACTCATATCATGTTTGTCTTGCAAAACTGTATTATCTTCTCAGGATCTGGTACAGGATGGTTTATGTGCAAATTGTTTTGCGTTTCAGCAGATTACAAGGCAGATCCCTGTTCAACGTCAGGTACAGATAGATCCACCTTGGGCGATGTTTGCACAGACCTTGTCCAGTATAGCTGAACGGGTAATTCCTACAGCTTCGCTACCAGGAATGGGGTACGTATACCCATACATGCAGCTCCCTACTTACGGTATATTATTTCCCTCACCAGCTTCTCCAAAGAGACAAGCTGATAAACCAAGTGAAAGCTCTATAGACTCTACTTCGGCATACAAAGAACAAGTAGAAGGTCTCAGCTCAGTGGATATAGCCGAGTTAATTAAAGCAATAAAGGCCATTCTATCCTTAGAGGATTCAGCAGAGCCTGTGTTAAAAACCAAGGCTTCTATATTTAAACGGCACAAAGCAGGTAAGACTGAGTGTCCAGGGTCAGACCAGCTAACGGAAATCATGGAAGAGGCTTGGGCTACACCCAGTAAAAAATATAGAATTCCCAAAAAATGGGATTACAATTACCCTTTTCCAGCTGGGGACTGTTTAAAATGGGAAATGGCCCACAAAGTAGATACACGTCATTCGATTAGTGCAAAAATCTATATTGCCTTTGCCATCAATGTCATTGGATGATGTCACGGATAGGAGAGTGGATGGTTTTCTGAAAAACATATTTTCTCTGTCTGGGGCAGTCATAAGGCCAGCCATGGCTTCAGCTTGGATGGCAAAAGCAGTTGCTGCCTGGATAGAGGTACTGGAAGACGGTCTTTCAGCACCTTCAAGGGAGCAAGAATCCTATATAGCTTATATAAAACAGGCTGCAATATTCCTGGAAGAAGCAGCAATAGATATGGGCACTATCGCCTCCAGAGCATCAGCTTCAACAATAGCTGCTCGCAGAGCACTTTGGTTACGTACATGGAAAGCTGATTCAGAATCTAAGAAGGTTCTGGAATCTTTGCCTTTTACTGGAAGCATTCTGTTTGGTAAAGAATTGACAGATATTATGGAGTCAGAAGCAGACTCCAAAAAGGTAAAATTTCCTTCCACATATAACCCCAAATGTAGGGGTCCCGCTTTTCGGCCCTTTGGGTCACAAGGAAAAGCAAAAAGTGATCGTAAGCAGCCCCAATATAATAAATTTGGTAAGGCGAAAAAGCAATGGGCTACCAGAATGTCAGCCTCAAAACCAGAGAAGACATCAGTCTGATGGTGCGGGCCTCCTCCTGGGGGACCCCATGGTAGGGGGCAGACGTCTTCAGTTTGCACAGATATGGCAGCAGTCTACAACAGATGCCTGGGTGCAAGAAGTGGTATCTCTAGGTTATGTTTTTCCTTTCAAGAAACATCCTCCTCGAAGGTTCTTCTGCACCAGCACATCTCGGGTAGAGACTAAGGCCAGGGCTTTGCAAGAAGCAGTTCAGAAATTGCTTCAGCTCAGGAGTAATCATTCCAGTACCCACTGCACAACGGGGACAGGGGTTTTACTCCAACCTGTTTTTGGTTCAGAAGCCAAATGGGTCATTCCGCCCAATTCTCAATCTCAAAATGCTAAACAAATATAGTTGGATCCCACGGTTTCACATGGAGACGTTACGCTCCATAGTTTTGCCCATGGAACCAGGGGACTATAGCACTGTCCCATCAGTGCTATCTCAGGTTCGCTATTCTCCAGCAGCATTTTGAGTTCCAGGCATTACCTTTTGGGTTAGCCACGGCACCCAGAGTATTTACCAAGATCATGGTGATTATGGCTTATCTCTGCAAGCAGGGGATAAGAATTTTTCCATACCTCGACGACCTGTTAATTCTAGCACAATCACAGGAAATGCTCCTGGACCATCTCCAACAGACAATAACATGTCTGCAGAGGCACGGATGGCTCATAAATTGGGCAAAATCGTCTCTAGTTCCGTCACAACGGATGACTCACTTGGGGGCTGTACTGGATTCAAGTCTGCAGAAAATATTTTTACCTTGGGACAAGATAGCCAAGGTCCAGTCAAGGACTCAGGAGTTGTTACACAGTCAAAGAATATCAATCCACGCAGCGATGCGACTGATGGGTTTGATGGTGTCAACATTCGACATGGTGGAGTATGCCGCGCCCAGATCCCCAGAGGCCCTGACTCCACAACACAGCACCTGGGCTGCCGGCCTGGAAGCCCCGAGATGGCTAATGTAACGGATAGAGTGGGTGATATCACGGAGGGTAGTGTCTGGACGCTGAATCAATGTAAAAGGTGACAGAGCTGTACAATGGCAGTCACTGACACTGCACAGCACTCTCACCTTTTACATTGATTCAGGGAGTCTGTCAGTTCTGCCAGCCAGTCACTAATGTTAGCGCTGGTGTCCCAACGCTCCGCATTACTGGGAAGTAGACGCACTAAATAAACTACAGCTCCCAGCAGCCCTTAGCGCCGAAGCATTCCGGCGCTAAGGGCTGCTGGGAGCTGTGGTTTATTGAGTGCATCTTCTTCCCTGTAATGCGGCGCGTTGGGACACCGGCGCTAACAATAGTGACTAGCTGCTTGGCTGCTGTGAGAGTCTCCAGGAGAGCCACTGCCAAAGGGAGGACAGAAGCTTAGCTGCTTCCAGGAGGAGAAGCAGTAGAAGCATTACCCGCACCTCCCCCACTCGCAGCACCTCCGGGCCCGATCCGCGACACCCCACCACCACCACCCCCGCAACCGCTCCTCCCCCACCCGCGGCACCCACACACCTGCCCCTAACCCACCCGCGGCACCCACACACTTGCCCCTCCCCCATCCGCGGCACCCCCGCACCAGCCCCTCCCTCAACCACAGCACCTACTAGGTGATTCATCAGGCCCTGCGTGCACTGTTCACGCCATTGCAAGGGGTACGACCTCTTAACCATTGCATGCCCTTTGTCCATGCAATATTTAACCACTCACGCAATTATGATTGGAGGTAATACTACATATAATAAAAATATTGCACGTCACAAGGGCGTGCAAGGGTTAAGGGGGCGCAGCCCCTTACGACGATGTGAAGAGCGCCCGTAGGGAGCGATGAATAACCTAGTATTGTACAATAAGAAATATCCTATGAGAGAAAGGACTAATTAAATTGTTAGTGAGAAGACTTATTTCATTCAGTGTTATAAAACACTATCAACTTGTATATGATTATGGGGGTCATTCCGAGATGATCGTAGCTGTGCTAAATTTAGCACAGCTACGATCATTCACACTGACATGTGAGGGGACGCCCAGCACAGGGCTATCCCGCCCCGCATGTCAGTGCCGACCCACCCCGCAGAAGTGCAAAGGCATCGCACAGCGGCGATGCCTTTCCACTACAAGAGTAGCTCCCGAACAGTGCAGCTTTGGCGTGCTGACCGGGAGCTACTCGTCGCTCCCCGGCCCGCAGCGGCTGCGTGTGACGCATGGTCTGGCCACGCCTGCGTTGGCCGGACCGCACCCACGAAACGGCAGCCAAACACCGCCGTTCCGCCCAGCGACCACCTCTGCCTGTCAGTCAGGCAGAGGCGAACACAGCCCTGCTACGGCCTTCGGCCATCTGGCATACTACGCCGCCGGCACATGCGCAGTGGGGACCCGTTCGCTCAGCTGCGAAAAAAAAGCAGCGAGCGAACGGTTCAGAATGACCCCCTACGTGAGCACAGATGAAGTCAGTATTTATTAATAAACTGTATATACGGGACATCTGTAATCTGTCAGGTCATCTCTTTTACTCTCTAAATTAATATTGCCATGAACGGATACCATGTCTCAGCATACTACATTGTGCAGTCTCTATTACAGCCTTTCACAGGTGACTATCCTGTGATCTGGGTCAAATTTTCTTCTTCACATTAATTGGACTCACCCAGGGTTCACCTGTTTTCTTTGTTTTACCTTCAAAAGAGCTGCACAAAACCATAAAGCAGGCCTGGCCAATGTATGGCTCTCCAACTATTGTGAAACTACAAGCCTCAGCATGCTTTACCAACTGATTAGTGAGAGGCTATGCTGGGACTTGTAGTGTTCCTGCTAGGATGCGGGCAGGGCGCAGAGGTGGTGGCACAGCCTTGCCAGAGTTGCTATTGGGGGCGGTGCAGCCCTCTTAACGTCACTAATGGGAGTGTGCCCCAGCCATCGGTGTCACATCTTGGGGGCGTGCCCAGCACTTACGGAGTTCAGCTCTATCCTCATAGAAAATCAAGTAGGGGCTCTTGTAAGACAAATACCCTCAGTTCCGACACACGTCTTGCTGAAGCCAATGCCACACCAAGAAGACATATTTCCTCCAGATACGATGGTAATGTTTAGGGTTCCGGTATGAATGGTCGACAATGTTAAGGTCAACACTCATTAGGTCGACATTAATATGGTCGACATTGACTAATAGTCAACACATGAAAATGGTAGACACGTGAAAGGTCGACACATGAAAAGGTCGACATGAGGTTTTTTTACTTTTTTGGTGTCGTTTTCTGCGTAAAGTGACAGGGAACCCTAATTAGTACATGGCGTTCGCTCGCCATGCTTCGGGCAAGGTACTTCGTTGCGCTTGGCACAGGTTACCGTTCCCAATCATAGTCCACGTGGATCGTAAAGTATGAAAAAGTTCCAAAAAAGAAAAAATGTGACTCATGTCGACCTTTTCATGTGTCGACCATGTCAATGTCGACCAATAGTGGTCGACCTTAACATTGTCGACCATCTGACCGGATACCAATGTTTAGACATTACCCCCCTTTCTGGCTTGGATCATAGTCTGGATAACCTGGTTAGGAATCCCTATCCTGGCTAGAACCAGCCGTTGAAATTCCATGTCGCTAAACGTAGCTGCGGTAAGTCTTGGTAGACGAACGGGCCCTGTTGCAGAGATCATCTCAAAGAAACAAAAGGCCACAGAACTTCTACCAGCATCTTGAGCAGATCCGCATACCAGGCCCTCCGCGGCCAGTCCGGAGCAAAGAGGATTGCTTGAACATTTTCCATTTTTATTCTTTTCAGAATTCTTGGGAGTAGAGGAATGGGAGGATTAAAGTACACCAGCTTTTAGACCCACGGAGTTGTCAGGGCGTCTACCGCTACTGCCTGTGGGTCCCTCAACCTGGAACAATACCACTTAAGCTTCTTATTGAGTCGAGAAGCCATCATGTCGATCTGCGGATAACCCCACCGACGTGTCAGCCACTGGAACACCTCCGGGTGGAGGTGTAGGGGCATTGGAGACAGCCCTGAGCTCCAGGATGTTTATTGGAAGAACTATTTCCTGACTTGACCATCTTCCTTGAAACTGCACCCCTTGGGTGACTGCTCCCCAACTTCTGAGGCTTGCGTCTGTATTTAACAGAATCCAATTCTGAATCCCGAACCTTCGACCATACACTAGGTAAGAAGAAGATTTTAGCCACCACAGGAGGGAGATAATGGCTTTTGGCGACAGACGAATCCGCTGATGCATGTGAAGATGCGATCCAGACCAGATCCAGCTGGAAGGGCCTCGCATGAAACCTTCCGTACTGAATATCTTCGAAAGAAGCCACCATTTTCCCCAGAAGGCAGATGCACAGGGGTACTGAGATTAGGGTCGGCTTCAAGACAGCCCAAACCATCGACTGGATCACCATTGCCTTTTCCAAGGGAAGGAACACCCGCTAAGACTCTGTTTCCAGTATTATTCCCAGGAAATGAAGCTTCTGCATTGGTTCTAGGTGAGATTTTGGTAGGTTCAGAATCCACACGTGAGATTTTGGTAGGTTCAGAATCCACTCATGATCCAGCAGTAATCTGGTTGGGATGGACACAGCCTTTATCATAAGATCATCCAGTTAAGGAATTATGTTTACTCTCTTTGTGCAGAGCAACATCCTCATCTCTGCCCTCACTTTGGTGAACACCATCGCTGCCGTGGAGAGAACAAATGGCAGGGCCTGGAACTGGTAGTGACAATCCTGCAGTGCAAATCGTAGGTAAGCCTGATGAGGCGGCCAGATCGGAACGTGAAGGTACGCATCCTTGATATCCAGAGATACTAGCAATTCCCCCTCCTCCAGATCAGAGATCACCGCTCTCAGAGACTCCATCTGGAATTTAAACACTCGTAAGTATGGATTCAACGACTTGAGGTTCAGAATCGGTTTTACCAAACCGTCCGTTTCGGTACTACAAACAAGCTGGAATAGTTTCCCTTGTTTTGTAGATGAGGTGGAACTGGAACAATGACCTGTGTCTGTAACAGTTTTTGAATGGCTTCCTGTAAAGTTATTCTTGCCTCTTGTGAACCTGGTAAGCCTGATTTGAAGAATCTGTGAGCTCCTGGAACTCCAGTCTGTAGCCCTGGGAGATAAGGTCTATGACCCAGGAATCCTGGCACGATCTTGTCCAGATGTGACTGAAGAGTTTTAGTCGGGCTCCCACCAGCCATTCTTCCAGGCATTGCGGTACACCGTCATGCGGAAGGTGTTGAGGAAGCAGAGCCTGAGCCCTGTTCCTGTGAACCAGCAATCGCTGTTTTGCGTGGTTTTCCTCTAGCGCCTCTGGCAGCGCGAGAAGAACCTCTGGCCTTGCCCCTAGATTGGTCGGTCCGAAAGGACTGTAAAATGGGTCCGAGTAAGCCTTCCAAGCTAGCGGGGCTGCAGAAGGTAGGTATGTGGACTTACCCGCAGTAGCTCGGGAGATCCATTTGTCGAGTTCATCTCCAAATAAGGCCTCACCTGTGAATGGCAGGCCTTCCACTCCTTTCCTGGAGTGCACTGACGTAGCCATAAACCCCTGCGTGCCGACACTGCCATAGCCGTAATGCGTGCATTAAGCAAGCCTATCTCCTTTATGGCCTCCACCATCAAGTTCGCAGAGTCTTGTATGTGCTGCAGGAGTAAAATAATTTCCTCTTGAGGTAAGGTGTCTAACCCCTCCATTAGGTTCCCCATCCCATTTAGCAATGGCTCGCGTAATCCACCCACATGCTATAGTGGGTCTCTGGGCCACCCCAGCAGCTGTATACAAAGATTTCAGCGTCTTTTAGGGAGGCTGCACCCGGGACAGGCAATAAAATTTTTCGTGAGAGCCTGGAGACTGATGCATCCACTATCGGTGGATTTTCCCATTTTTTCCTATCCTCAGGAGGAAAAGGAAAAGATATAGATAACAACCTTTTGGGGAGTGGCCTGTTAGCCTAACCAGCAGGACGTGTTTTTGGTGGGCCCTGCAAATCCTGCCTGTTTATAGGATTTATGGTTTCAATCCTGCCAGATTGTGCCTCTATATATCCCCCTAATTACCTCTGGGAAGCCCCCCGCATACAACGGGTCTTTCCCCGTCCCGCCTGAGGTACCCCACCGTGGCCCGTCCATTGCGACCTACTCCACCTCTGAAGCCGGGGACTGGAGTACATGTGGTGGCCGGAAGAACCGGGGACGCTGAGTCGCTAGCACTCCCGACTTGAAGAACACGGTTTGCCAGCCTACACCCCCTCGACGAGCTCAACCTGACCCTGGACGGAGGGAGCCGGAGGGCGCAAGGTGGCGGAGGAGAAAGGTGCCGCCCGAGTCCCGTGAAGCGGCGCTCGGGTGAGCGGACAACGCGACTTCCGGCCGGCGCTTCTCAGCGGCCGGGTGCCTTCCGCTCCTACACGGAGGGGAACCATTGTACCTCCGCCCCGCGGCCTCGCTCTCCCCAGTGCCCTGGACCCTGCACCGACACCTGGGCCAGCAGGCCTCATCATCAACCGAGGAGGAACAGTGCACCCAGGAAGAGAGGTGAGAGGGGGGCTGTAATTGCAGGCATTGACTGACTCCTACTCCAACTGCCCCCCCCCCCCCCCACGGTACCCACAGTCCTCATAGTACTCACTGCACCCCATACCAACGGGGCATTCCTATTCCTGTCCGGCAAGGGACGGATAGTTGTACATTCAGGGGTGTACGTCTTCGCTGCCATCTGGTGGATGCTTCTGGTAATGTCGGGGGATTTTACCTCAACTGCACCATTATCTATACTATCCGTTGTGTATGAGGGAATCTCCATCTCTGCGACTGCTGAGTTTGTGACCTTGAAAGTTTCCTGCTGAATCCACCGGCTGTTGATTGTGATGTATGCAGGCTTCACCATGCAGGTGATCCGTCAACGTCATATGTGAACACTCATTACTCCCCTTCAGTGGGATTAGTTATACACATACACTACCAGTGATAATGCCGCCCAAACAACAGAAGGATCTGGCCGGAATCCCACCCATTAACTTCTTTAAACCGCACTCTCCTCCGCGTACGAATAAGAACATTTCCTCTACCGACAAAACCCACAAGCTGTCTGCTTTAAGCTCTCCCTTTGAGCCCTCTCCTACGACCACTCAGGGCGGTCTGGGAGATGATGCCCCGCTAACGATCGGATCAATGAAACAGTTGTTAGCCTCCTTTAAAGCCGATATCTCAGCGGACTTTAGATCAGCATTGCATGTTTGCCAAGAATCCATAGATGAAGTGGGTCAACGTACTGACCGGTTGGAAACCAAATTGGAAGTAGTGGTCGCATCCCACAACGGGCTTATTACCCTCCATGATGACATGCAGGCGGAAATCACTGAACTCCGCACTAAAATTGGAGACCTTGAGGATAGATTGCGCAGGAACAAAATCAAAATTCGGGGTATCCCGGAATCTGTTTCAGCGACTGACCTGCTTGAATTCGTCACGGACATATTCACCAAGTTGCTCCCAACGGTTACGATAACAGACTTTTTATTGGATTGGATTCACCGTCTCCCTAAATCCAAAAATGCCCCAAAAGATGCCCCTAAGGACACCATAATGTGGTTTCACTATTACCATATCAAGGAGATGGTACTCCGTGCAGCTCGCCCGTCAGACTCCTCCGAATACATCCTGGGTGATCTCCAGATATTCGGCAATTTATCCGCAGCCTTGTTGGCGTCTCGCCGTTCCTTTTACCTGGTGACCAAGGCTCTGAGAAAGGCTGACATCCCTTATCGCTGGGGATTCCCAACCAAACTAATCATTAGGAGAAACGGGACCACGACTGTAGTGTCTACGCCGGCGGCAGGCTCACAACTTCTCCGTTCCTGGAATTTGGAGGATGATTCTTCTGTAAAGGCCGCAGATCATAAACTCTCTCCCGATTGGGCTACAAAGTCTCATCCCCCGTGATGGCAGACTGCGACATGTATATTAGTGACGTTGTAGCTTAACCCTGATGTCCATTATGGTCGTATGTTTTACCACTTTGCTTCATATACTGCACATTCTACTCGCATAGATTTTCTACATATGTTCTGTGTTTATTTTATTCTCAATACGCTGATAGATGTGGGATCGGCCTCATGGCTGATTTACCTATCTCTCCCTACTAGGTGTGTGCTCACTGGTGTTTCCTATGTTTTGTTCTTTCTTATTTTTCTGAAGTGTTCTATGTTACTGTTTACTCTGTTGTTTATATCAGACCCACGGTCTAAGTTGTGTTGTCCAATTAATCTTACAACAGCCCGACAGGTACGGGCGCTATATTTATTGCCCGATTCGGACTGCGGAGTCTTTTTGATGTCGGAGTGTAGGGGGTGGCTATTCTGGCCACTACCCTCTATGTGCCGCTATGTTCGGCAGCCCCAAGTTGCTCCCGCGAAGCGCTCAACCTATTTTTCCCTTCTTTTGTTTTTGCCATTCTCCGTCCCCTTATGTCCCCATCCCCCTCACATTGCAAAGTGTTTAGCAAATCCTTACCAATAGACGTGTTCTCAAGTCCACATCTTCAAATCACTCCTATACTCCAGCATTCTCTCCTCTACCCACAAAATGGTTAATGTAATATCCCTTAATGTTAAAGGCCTTAACTCCCCAAATAAACGGAGGCTTGCTTTATGTCATTTTGCCAAACTTAAGGCACAAGTGATAGCGTTGCAGGAAACTCACTTTATGGCGTCCTCCCCCCCTTGGTTTTCGAACCACAACTTCCCGAGCTGTTACACATCTAATGGGCCTAAGAAAAAGGCTGGAGTGGCATTATTATTCTCCCGCTCGTGCACTATTGTGCTGATGCTGATGGCCGCTACCGGATTCTTACTGGAACATTGAATGACAAACCGGTAACATTGGCAGTGGTTTATGTCCCTAATGTCAAACAAACCACGTTTATTAGGAAATTCTGTTCTACCCTCCAATCCTGCCTCAGTGGAGCATTACTATTAGTGGGAGATTTTAATTTGGTTTTGGACCCACGTTTAGATAAGTCGTCTACCCGACGACCTCTACGAACCCTTCCCAAACATTTAGATGCATACTACATGAGTATGGCCTGTATGACGTTTGGAGGGCACGGAATCCTAACTGTAGAGATTACACCTTCTACTCTCAAGTCCACGGATCATTCTCCAGGATCGACTTGGCGTTGTCAGACAAATGGACGTTACAACAAATAAAGCGGGCCGATATATTGTCAATCCCCTGGTCGGATCATTCGACCTTAAAACTTCGCTGGGATTTGACTTCCCCTCAGACTTCCCCCCGACCGTGGCGCCTTGGCGAGTACCTTCTCATGGATAAAGAAGCCAAATCATGTATCTCTCAAGCCTTATCCTCCTACCTAGAATGTAATGATCGCGCTGACACATCTGTGTTTAACAACTGGTGTGCACTAAAAGTGGTGGTTAGGGGCTCAGTTATCCAAGCGGCAGCTCGACACCGAAAGCTGTTACGAAAGCAACAAGTTGACGTAGAAGCGCGCTTAGCAGACCTGGAACTTAGACTCAAATCCTCCCCTGATAATAAATCACTATCGGGAGCTGCGCCGCGTTAGGGAGGAATGGAATATTCTAACCCTAAAAGAGGTACATAAGAACCTCTTTAAGCTGAAACAAAAATTCTATACCCACGGGGATAGGGCGGGACGAATGTTAGCCAGGAAGCTGAGAGGCTAAATGGCAACTAAGAGAGTCAAGGAGGTTTTTAATGCTAAAGGCTTGAAAGTCTCTGACCCTTCGGACATAGCCAATGCCTTCGCAGAGTACTATTCAGCCCTGTATAATCTCCGCTCAAACCCCTCTACCCCGCAACCGACTACTATAGAGATTGATGCTTTTTTAGTAAACTAAATTTGCCCAGCTTAGATCCCCATTCCCTTCAAGTGTTGGAACGCCCCTGGACCTTGGAGGAGATTAGTCGAGTAATTGATGGACTCCCGTCAGACAAAGCCCGTGGCTCAGATGGCTTCACGAACAGGTTCTTTAAATGTTTTAGAGATACCCTGGTTCCAGTCTTGAGGACAGTTTTTGATGAGGCTACGACAACGGGCTTGTTTCCATCGGAAATGTTGGAAGCCAGAATAGTAGCTTTACCCAAACCTGGTAACAATCCAGTTATGCTATCTAACTACCACCCTATAGCTCTCTTAAATTCCGACATTAAAATGTATGCAAAATTAATTGCTAATAGAATAAATCCGCTACTGCCATCCCTAGTTAACCAAGACCAAGTGGGCTTCGTTCAGAATCGCCAAGCTCCCGACAACACCAGGAGGATTACAGACATGTTGGACGCCTTCTCTGAGTCGGTGGATCCTCTTTTGTTGCTCTCCTTGGATGCGGAGAAGGCGTTCGACAGATTACATTGGGGCTATCTGAAAGCAGTTTTGATAAAAATAAGAATTTACTTACCGATAATTCTATTTCTCGTAGTCCGTAGTGGATGCTGGGGACTCCGTCAGGACCATGGGGAATAGCGGCTCCGCAGGAGACAGGGCACAAAAATAAAGCTTTAGGATTAGGTGGTGTGTACTGGCTCCTCCCCCTATGACCCTCCTCCAAGCCTCAGTTAGGATACTGTGCCCGGACGAGCGTACACAATAAGGAAGGATATTGAATCCCGGGTAAGACTCATACCAGCCACACCAATCACACCGTATAACTTGTGATCTGAACCCAGTTAACAGTATGACAAACGTAGGAGCCTCTGAACAGACGGCTCACAACAATAACAACCCGAATTTGTTTGTAACAATAACTATGTACAAGTATTGCAGACAATCCGCACTTGGGATGGGCGCCCAGCATCCACTACGGACTACGAGAAATAGAATTATCGGTAAGTAAATTCTTATTTTCTCTAACGTCCTAAGTGGATGCTGGGGACTCCGTCAGGACCATGGGGATTATACCAAAGCTCCCAAACGGGCGGGAGAGTGCGGATGACTCTGCAGCACCGAATGAGAGAACTCAAGGTCCTCCTCAGCCAGGGTATCAAATTTGTAGAATTTTGCAAACGTGTTTGCCCCTGACCAAGTAGCAGCTCGGCAGAGTTGTAATGCCGAGACCCCCCGGGCAGCCGCCCAGGATGAGCCCACTTTCCTTGTGGAATGGGCCTTGACAGATTTAGGTTGTGGCAAGCCTGCCACAGAATGTGCAAGTTGAATTGTGCTACAAATCCAACGAGCAATCGTCTGCTTAGAAGCAGGAGCACCCATCTTGTTGGGTGCATACAATATAAACAGTGAGTCAGACTTTCTGACTCCCGCCGTTCTTGAAATATATATTTTCAATGCCCGGACCACGTCCAACAACTTGGAATCCTCCAACTCGTTAGTAGCCGCAGGCACCACAATAGGCTGGTTCAGGTGAAACGCTGACACCACCTTAGGCAGAAAATGAGGACGCGTCCGCAGTTCTGCCCTGTCCGTATGGAAAATCAGATATGGGCTCTTATATGATAAAGCCGCCAATTCTGATACTCTCCTGGCTGAAGCCAGGGCCAGTAGCATGGTTACTTTCCATGTAAGATACTTCAACTCCACCGATTTGAGCGGCTCAAACCAATGGGATTTGAGAAAATCCAAGACTACATTAAGATCCCACGGTGCCACTGGGGGCACAACCGGGGGCTGTATATGTAGTACTCCTTTTACAAAAGTCTGGACTTCAGGAACTGAAGCCAATTCTTTTTGGAAGAAAATCGACAGGGCCGAAATTTGAACCTTAATGGACCCCAATTTGAGGCCCATAGACAATCCTGTTTGCAGGAAATGTAGGAATCGACCCAGTTGAAATTCCTCCGTGGGGGCCTTCCTGGCCTCACACCACGCAACATATTTTCTCCAAATGCGGTGATAATGTTGTGCAGTCACCTCCTTCCTGGCTTTTACCAGTGTAGGAATGACCTCTTCCGGAATGCCTTTTTCCCTTAGAATTCGGCGTTCAACCGCCATGCCGTCAAACGCAGCCGCGGTAAGTCTTGGAATAGACACGGTCCCTGCTGAAGCAGGTCCCGTCTTAGAGGTAGAGGCCACGGATCCTCCGTGAGCATCTCTTGAAGTTCCGGGTACCAAGTTCTTCTTGGCCAATCCGGAGCCACTAGTATCGTTCTTACTCCCTTTTGCCGTATAATTCTCAGTACTTTTGGTATGAGAGGCAGAGGAGGGAACACATACACTGACTGGAACACCCACGGTGTTACCAGAGCGTCCACAGCTATTGCCTGAGGGTCTCTTGACCTGGCGCAATACCTGTCCAGTTTTTTGTTGAGGCGGGACGCCATCATATCCACCACTGGTTTTTCCCAACGGTTCACAATCATGTGGAAGACTTCTGGATGAAGTCCCCACTCTCCCGGGTGTAGATCGTGTCTGCTGAGGAAGTCTGCTTCCCAGTTGTCCACTCCCGGAATGAATACTGCTGACAGTGCTATCACATGATCTTCCGCCCAGCGAAGAATCCTTGCAGCTTCTGCCATTGCTGTCCTGCTTCTTGTGCCGCCCTGTCTGTTTACGTGGGCGACTGCCGTGATGTTGTCCGACTGGATCAACACCGGCTGACCCTGAAGCAGGGGTTTTGCCAGACTTAGAGCATTGTAAATCGCTCTTAGCTCCAGTATATTTATGTGAAGAGACATCTCCAGGCTTGACCATACTCCCTGGAAGTTTCTTCCCTGTGTGACCGCTCCCCAGCCTCTCAGACTGGCATCCGTGGTCACCAGGACCCAGTCCTGTATGCCGAATCTGCGGCCCTCTAACAGATGAGCACTCTGCAACCACCACAGAAGAGACACCCTTGTCCGTGGCGATAAGGTTATCCGCTGATGCATCTGCAGATGTGATCCGGACCATTTGTCCAGCAGATCCCACTGAAAAGTTCGTGCGTGGAATCTGCCGAATGGAATCGCTTCGTAAGAAGCCACCATCTTTCCCAGGACTCTTGTGCATTGATGCACAGACACTTTCCCTGGTTTTAGGAGGTTCCTGACAAGTTCGGATAACTCCCTGGCTTTCTCCTCCGGAAGAAACACCTTTTTCTGAACCGTGTCCAGAATCATTCCCAGGAACAGCAGACGTGTCGTCGGGGTCAACTGAGATTTTGGAAAATTCAGAATCCACCCGTGTTGTTGCAGCACTAGTTGGGTTAGTGCTACTCCGTCCTCCAGCTGTTCTCTGGACCTTGCCCTTATCAGGAGATCGTCCAAGGGATAATTAATACGCCTCTTCTTCGCAGAAGAATCATCATTTCGGCCATTACCTTGGTAAAGACCCGAGGTGCCGTGGACAATCCAAACGGCAGCGTCTGAAACTGATAATGACAGTTTTGCACCACGAACCTGAGGTACCCTTGATGTGAAGGGCAAATTGGGACATGCAGGTAAGCATCCTTTATGTCCAGGGACACCATAAAGTCCCCTTCTTCCAGATTCGCTATCACTGCTCTGAGTGATTCCATCTTGAACTTGAATTTTTGTATGTACAGGTTCAAAGATTTGAGATTTAGAATAGGTCTTACCGAGCCGTCCGGCTTCGGTACCACAAATAGCGTGGAATAATACCCCTTTCCCTGTTGTAGGAGGGGTACCTTGACTATCACCTGCTGAGAAAACAGCTTGTGAATGGCTTCCAATACCGTCGCCCTGTCTGAGGGAGACGTTGGCAAAGCAGACTTTAGGAACCTGCGAGGGGGAGACTTCTCGAATTCCAACCTGTAACCCTGAGATACTACCTGCAGGATCCAGGGGTCCACCTGTGAGCAAGCCCACTGTGCGCTGAAATTCTTGAGTCGACCCCCGACCGCTCCTGAGTCCGCTTGTAAGGCCCCAGCGTCATGCTGAGGGCTTTGCAGAACCCTGGGAGGGCTTCTGTTCCTGGGCAGGGGCTGCTTGCTGCCCTCTCTTACCCCTTCCTCTGCCCCGAGGCAGATATGACTGTCCTTTTGTCCGCTTGTTCTTATAGGACCGAAAGGACTGCGGCTGAAAAGACGGTGTCTTTTTCTGTTGGGAGGGGGTCTGAGGTAAAAAGGTGGATTTTCCGGCAGTTGCCGTGGCCACCAGATCCGATAGACCGACGCCAAATAATTCCTCCCCTTTATACGGCAATACTTCCATATGTCGTTTGGAATCCGCATCACCTGACCACTGTCGCGTCCATAAACTCCTTCTGGCAGATATGGACATCGCATTTACTCTCGATGCCAGAGTGCAAATATCTCTCTGAGCATCTCGCATATAAAGGAAAGCATCCTTTAATTGCTCTATAGTCAATAAAATACTGTCCCTATCCAGGGTATCAATATTTTCAGTCAGGGAATCCAACCAGACGACCCCAGCACTGCACATCCAGGCTGAGGCGATGGCTGGTCGCAGTATAACACCAGTATGTGTGTATATACTTTTTAGGGTAGTTTCCAGTCTCCTATCAGCTGGATCCCTGAGGGCGGCCGTATCAGGAGACGGTAACGCCACTTGTTTTGATAAGCGTGTGAGCGCCTTATCCACCCTAGGGGGTGTTTCCCA
Source organism: Pseudophryne corroboree (assembly GCF_028390025.1). NCBI lineage: Eukaryota > Metazoa > Chordata > Amphibia > Anura > Myobatrachidae > Pseudophryne > Pseudophryne corroboree. The sequence goes on along the minus strand of NC_086446.1, from coordinate 485,996,260 downwards.
GCGCGCCCTAACCTCTGGCGGGAAAGGGTATAATGCTAATAACTTTTTTGAAATTAGCACTTTTCTATCTGGGTTAACCCACGCTTCATCACATACATCATTTAATTCCTCTGATTCAGGAAAAACTACAGGTAGTTTTTTCACCCCCCACATAATACCCCTTTTTGTGGTACTTGCAGTATCAGAGATATGCAAAGCCTCCTTCATTGCCGTGATCATATAACGTGTGGCCCTACTTGAAAATACGTTTGTTTCATCACCGTCGACACTAGATTCAGTGTCTGGGTCTGGGTCGACCGACTGAGGTAAAGGGCGCTTTACAGCCCCTGACGGTGTCTGAGACGCCTGGGCAGGTACTAACTGGTTTGCCGGCCGTCTCATGTCGTCAACTGATTTTTGTAATGTGCTGACATTATCACGTAATTCCATAAACAAAGCCATCCATTCCGGTGTCGACTCCCTGGGGGGTGACATCACCATTATCGGCAATTGCTCTGCCTCCACACCAACATCGTCCTCATACATGTCGACACACACGTACCGACACACAGCAGACACACAGGGAATGCTCTTATCGAAGACAGGACCCCACTAGCCCTTTGGGGAGACAGAGGGAGAGTTTGCCAGCACACACCCAAGCGCTATAATATATATGGGAACAACCTTATATAAGTGTTGTTCCTTATAGCAGCTTAAATATATCAAAATATCGCCAAAAAATGCCCCCCCTCTCTGTTTTACCCTGTTTCTGTAGTGCAGTGCAGGGGAGAGTCCTGGGAGCCTTCCCCACAGCGGAGCTGAGCAGGAAAATGGCGCTGTGTGCTGAGGAGAATAAGCCCCGCCCCCTATTTCGGCGGGCTTTTCTCCCGGAGTTTTAGATATCTGGCATGGGTTAAATACATACATATAGCCTCAATGGCTATATGTGATGTATTCTTTTGCCATAAAGGTATTAAATATTGCTGCCCAGGGCGCCCCCAGCAGCGCCCTGCACCCTCCGTGACCGCTTGGTGTGAAGTGTGTGACAACAATGGCGCACAGCTGCAGTGCTGTGCGCTACCTTCATGAAGACTGAAGAGCCTTCTGCCGCCTGTTTCCGGACCTTCAATCTTCAGCATCTGTAAGGGGGGTCGGCGGCGCGGCTCCGGGACGAACCCCAGGGTGAGACCTGTGTTCCGACTCCCTCTGGAGCTAATGGTGTCCAGTAGCCCAAGAATCCAATCCATCCTGCACGCAAGTGAGTTGAAATTCTCTCCCCTAAGTCCCTCGATGCAGTGAGCCTGTTGCCAGCAGGACTCACTGAAAATAAAAAACCTAAAAACTTTTTCTAAGCAGCTCTTTAGGAGAGCCACCTAGATTGCACCCTGCTCGGACGGGCACAAAAACCTAACTGAGGCTTGGAGGAGGGTCATAGGGGGAGGAGCCAGTACACACCACCTAATCCTAAAGCTTTATTTTTGTGCCCTGTCTCCTGCGGAGCCGCTATTCCCCATGGTCCTGACGGAGTCCCCAGCATCCACTTAGGACGTTAGAGAAATTTGGTATTTCTGGTAGGGCCCTATCCTCAATTACTGCACTCTACTCTGTCCCTTCCGCTAGAGTATTTATAAATGGTATGCTCTCTCCCATATTTACAATTTCTAACGGTACTCGCCAGGGCTGCCTGCTTTCCCCTTTAGTTTTTGTATTGGCCATAGAACCCTTGGCAGAGGCTATCCGCACTGATCCCAGGGTGAGAGGTCCGGCTTTGTCTGGTCATGTGTACAAGATAAGCCTCTTTGCGGATGATGTCCTCCTCACCATTACCAAACCTCACGACTCTCTCCGGGCCCTCCATGATGTATTGCAGGCCTACTCTCTAGTTTCTTATTACAAACTAAATGCGTCTAAAACAGAAGCGCTCCCGATTAACCTCTCTGCTACCCTTCTCGATAAATTGAAATCTCAATTTACTTATGCCTGGCAAGTGGACTGCCTGAACTACTTAGGCATCCGTATCTCCCCTAAAGTTTCAGATCTTATTGGATGTAATTACCCCCCCCCCCCCCCCTTTTAACTAAACTAACAATGTTGACGAAAGACTGGATGTTATATAATATATCGTGGTTGGGCCGCATAGCAGCTTTAAAGATGGTCCTGCTCCCCAAACTGCTTTATCTATTTAGGACTATCCCCATCCTATTATCTAATGCCTTATTAACCAAATTTAACTCCATACTAACCTGATATGTGTGGAGAGGCAAAAAACCAAGACTAGCCCGTAAAATTTTATCCTTACCAAAATCGAGGGGTGGTGTAGCTTTTCCTGATTTACATTTGTACAAGATAGTGTGCATTTTGGCCCCATTAGGGGCGTGGCATGAGACGGATGCTCATAGAATATGGGTCTCCTTGGAAAGGGGCCTCTTATTACCTCTCCCTTTATCTAGTGTCTTAGGAATGCCCGCTATTGAGAGGTCGAATCTATTTTCAAGATCGGCTGTGGTGCAATCCACACGTAAATCTTGGTTGACTTTGGTAGGGATGTTACCGGAAATCTCTCTCCCCCCACTAGACTTCCCACTGCCACTGGACGGAGTGGCGGGTCTAGTTCCGGATTTATCATTTCGCTTATGGGTTTTCCAGGGGGTTAGGACTCTTCAAGATGTGATGGAAGGGGGTACTTTAATGTCCTATGCCCAACTACAATCTAAATTTTCCCTCCCCAAGGGTGATTTCTTTAAATATTTCTTTAAACATTGGTTGCAGAGTGTACCCATGCCACATTACTACAGATTCCCAAATATGTTCACTCCCTGATTGTGAGAACCGACCGCAAAGGTACAGTCTCCAGATGGTATGCCCTTCTCAACTACCCCCCCTCCAAGACTAAACTTAAGTCTCAGGTGAAGTGGGAATCCGACCTAAATACTCTCCTGAGGATGAATGGCGTCTGATATTTGACTCCTGTTTTCATTTGTCTAACTGTGTATCACACATAGAACAGTTTTATAAATTAATACATCGCCAATACTTCACACCGGCCCTCCTCCACTCCATATGGCCAAATACCTCTAATGATTGCTGGCGCTCATGTGGTAACGTTGGGACGCTCATGCACGTGTTTTGGTTATGCCCTTCGGTTTCGGCTCTTTGGTATCATGTTTTTGATCTCATCTCTAAGATTGTGGGCTTTCCAATATCTCCCCAACCTACATTAGCCCTACTACACCTCTATGCCAGGTATGTCCCCCCTCACACTAGATATGTCTTGGGCCACATTCTATCCACCACAAAGTCGCTACTGGCACGCAATTGGCGCTCCCCGGTGATACCTACAGTCTCTGCTATTGAAGCTGCAGTTCAGTCTCATTTTGAGTTTGAGATGGCGGGCGTAACTTTTACGTTAGGAAACGCCAAGCAAACCGCGAAATGGGCGGCGTGGTGTGACTATAGGAAGACACGGCTCCCTTGAACCACTTACCCTGCCTCGATAGTCTGCTTCCAATCTGGAAGTTGTAAGTCTCTGGTCATACAGTCCTTGTTTATAGTAAAATTACACTTCAGAGAGGCCCTCTAGAATATTGGACTCGCCAATTTTGGGACAGTTAACCTTTGTTTCTCCCGGATAAGGAATCTCCTTTAGGCGATGATATCCGTTGTTTATTGTACCCCATTGCCCCTTGTGGTGTAGGCTGACACGAAGTATTGAATTATTGCTAAGAACTCTACTCATCTGTAATGTCATGATGTAATGTCTTGCTCCCTCCCCCCTCCCTTTTTTCTTTCTGTAATCCTCCCTCCCCCCGTTTTATTTGAAAACTAATAAAAATTGAATCTTGAGAAAAAAAACGAAAAAAAAAACCCTTTTAGGGATTTGATATTTCTTATCTGGATTAACCCACAGTTCTTCAAACAGGGTATGGAGTTCCTGTGACACAGGAAAAGTAGTTGAGGATTTTTTCTTTATATTAAAGTAAGATTCCTCACTCTCCTCTGTCACCTTATCAGGGATATTGAGGGCTTCCCTGATGGCATCTATGAGAGCCTCTATTCCCTGCGACAGAGTACTCTCCCCCACATCTGAGTCCACCTCACCCTCCTCCATTTCTGAGTCCTCATTATCAGAGTCAGAATGCAGGATATGGGCCAAAGAACGGGGACTGAGATGCTGGTCTGGGTACTGAGTCCTTTTTCATAAACTCCGTCATAGACTGTCTTAAGTATCGCGTCTCTTTCTCATTCCGAGATAATTTAGTAGAAATCATCCCCCTAATGGAGTACAGCCATGCTGGTTCTGCCCCACTAGCCTGGGAAGGGATACTACACTGAGTAAACACAAGTGAACCCACTGGAGAAGAGGAACACTGTGCCTTGCATGAAACACACTCTTTGCCTGACATACTGTAGCAGTGACAGCCCACACACACAGGAAAAGGTTAAATACACAATTAACCCACAAAGAGCTCTTCCAGGGAGAAACAGAGAGAGTATGGAACCAGCACATGGTGCACTTATCGCTAATGCCAAACTTAGCCGGGTCGCAGACTTAGGGGTAAATTTACTAAGATGGGAGTTCTATTTCAGATGGGATGTTTCCCATAGCAACCAATCAGATTTCAGGTATTATATTCTAGAAGGTGCTAGATAAATGAGAAGTAAGATTTGATTGGTTGCCATGGGCAACATCCCATCTGAAACAGAACTCCCATCTTAGTAAATTTACCCCTAAGTACCTAGATTAGGGACTTAGTACACTAATAAGTCGCTCCCCTCCACGCTATGACCTCCTGGTACCGCTGAGGCAATCTGAAGTCTATCCGGAGGAGCTGTGCGTCCCTGTCAGTTAGCGTCTCTGTCAGCTGCAGTAGGGAAAATGGCGCTTGTGAGCTGCTGGATCCTCTCATAGTGAAGCCCCGCCCCTTCAATGGCGCGCAGTCTTCTTTATACTGGCAGTGTGTGTTTATGTGCATAAAATGGAGTAAACCTCCTTTTATGGCTGTGGTGCCAGTCTGGGTACTGTGTGCGCTGTAGTGTACACAGTCAGGAGACTGAGTCCGCCCCCGTTTAGAAGCCGTGCGTCTCCGTACCCTCATGCCGCCATAATGGGCGGCGACCCGCTAACCGGGAAGCTGACTTAGTACTCGCCACTCTTCATTCTTCAGTTGTTAGGGGTGGCGGCGTGCTGCGGGATTGTACGCTCGCCGTGGTGGGGCTTGCAAATAGTTCCCTCAGGAGATAGCGTCCTGTCAGTGGGGAACGGGACCATTAACCATGACAGAGATTGGGGCGTTCCCCCCCCACCTCGTCTACATGCAGTGGAGTATAAGACCGATCATAATGACATGTTATAATGATAAACAGAAAAATATTCATCTGTAATAAATAGACATGATCTACAAGAGTATGTCACACACAGATATGTAATAATGTACAGTAGTATATGCAAACATAATAAACATAATATGACAGGTCAATGTGTAATTATAACATACAGTAGAAAAAATAAGAATTTACTCACCGGTAATTCTATTTCTCGTAGTCCGTAGTGGATGCTGGGAACTCCGTAAGGACCATGGGGAATAGCGGGCTCCGAAGGAGGCTGGGCACTCTAGAAAGATTTATGACTACCTGGTGTGCACTGGCTCCTCCCACTATGACCCTCCTCCAAGCCTCAGTTAGGACACTGTGCCCGGACGAGCTGACACAATAAGGAAGGACTTAGAATCCCGGGTAAGACTCTTACCAGCCACACCAATCACACCGTACAACTCGTGATACTATATCCAGTTTGACAGTATGAAAAACAACTGAGCCTCTCAACAGATGGCTCAACAATAACCCTTTAGTTAACAATAACTATTTACAAGTATTGCAGACAATCCGCACTTGGGATGGGCGCCCAGCATCCACTACGGACTACAAGAAATAGAATTACCGGTGAGTAAATTCTTATTTTCTCTAACGTCCTAGTGGATGCTGGGAACTCCGTAAGGACCATGGGGATTATACCAAAGCTCCCAAACGGGCGGGAGAGTGCGGATGACTCTGTAGCACCGAATGAGAGAACTCCAGGTCCTCCTCAGCCAGGGTATCAAATTTGTAGAATTTTGCAAACGTGTTTGCCGCTGACCAAGTAGCTGCTCTGCAAAGTTGTAAAGCCGAGACCCCTCGGGCAGCCGCCCAAGATGAGCCCACCTTCCTTGTGGAATGGGCATTTACAGATTGTGGCTGTGGTAGGACTGCCACAGAATGTGCAAGCTGAATTGTACTACAAATCCAGCGAGCAATAGACTGCTTAGAAGCAGGAGCACCCAGCTTGTTGGGTGCATACAGGATAAACAGCGAGTCAGATTTTCTGACTCCAGCTGTCCTGGAAACATATATTTTCAGGGCCCTGACAACGTCTAGCAACTTGGAGTCCTCCAATTCACTAGTAGCCGCCGGCACCACAATAGGCTGGTTCAGGTGAAACGCTGACACCACCTTAGGGAGAAATTGGGGACGAGTCCTCAATTCTGCCCTATCCATATGGAAAATCAGATAAGGGCTTTTACATGATAAAGCCGCCAATTCTGACACTCGCCTGGCTGAAGCCAAGGCCAATAACATGACCACTTTCCACGTGAGATATTTCAGATCCACGGTTTTTAGTGGCTCAAACCAATGTGATTTTAAGAAACTCAACATCACGTTGAGATCCCAGGGTGCCACAGGAGGCACAAACGGGGGCTGAATATGCAGCACTCCTTTCACAATGTCTGAACTTCAGGTACTGAAGCTAGTTCTTTTTGAAAGAAAATCGACAGAGCAGAGATCTGTACTTTAATGGAGCCTAGTTTTAGGCCCATATTCACTCCTGCTTGCAGGAAATGCAGAAATCGACCTAGTTGAAATTCCTCTGTTGGGGCCTTTTTGGCCTCGCACCATGCAACATATTTCCGCCATATGCGGTGATAATGCTTTGCTGTAACATCTTTCCTGGCTTTAATAAGCGTAGGAATTACTTCTTCCGGGATACCCTTTTCCTTCAGGATCCGGCGTTCAATCGTCATGCCGTCAAACGCAGCCGCGGTAAGTCTTGGAACAGACAGGGCCCCTGTCTGAGCGGCAGAGGCCATGGGTCCTCTGATATCATTTTCTGAAGTTCCGGGTACCAAGCCCTTCTTGGCCAATCCGGAACCACGAGTATCGTTCTTACTCCTCGCCATCTTATTATTCTCAGTACCTTTGGTATGAGAGGCAGAGGAGGGAACACATAAACCGACTAGTACACCCACGGTGTCACTAGAGCGTCCACAGCTATCGCCTGAGGGTCCCTTGACCTGGCGCAATATCTCTTTAGCTTTTTGTTGAGGCGGGACGCCATCATGTCCACCTGTGGCCTTTCCCAACGGTTTACCAACAGCAGGAAGACTTCTGGATGAAGTCCCCACTCTCCCGGGTGTAGGTCGTGTCTGCTGAGGAAGTCTGCTTCCCAGTTGTCCACTCCCGGAATGAACACTGCTGACAGTGCTAGTACGTGATTTTCCGCCCATCGGAGAATCCTTGTGGCTTCTGCCATTGCCATCCTGCTTCTTGTGCCGCCCTGTCGGTTCACATGGGCGACTGCCGTGAGGTTGTCTGACTGTATCAGTACCGGCTGATTTTGAAGCAGGGGCCTTGCCTGACTTAGGGCATTGTAAATGTCCCTCAGTTTCAGAATTTATATGTAGGGAAGTCTCCTGACTTGACCATAGGCCCTGGAAGTTTCTTCCCTGTGTGACTGCTCCCCAGCCTCGAAGGCTGGCATCCGTGGTCACCAGGACCCAGTCCTGTATGCCGAAACTGCGGCCCTCTAGAAGATGAGCACCCTGCAGCCACCACAGTAGAGACACCCTGGTCCTTGGAGACAGGGTTATCATTTGATGCATTTGAAGATGCGATCCCGACCACTTATCCAAGAGGTCCCACTGGAAAGTCCTCGCATGGAACCTGCCGAATGGAATTGCTTCGTATGAAGCCACCATTTTTCCCAGGACTCGTGTGCAACGATGCACCGATACCCTTTTTGGTTTTAGGAGGTCTCTGACTAGAGATGACAGCTCCTTGGCTTTCTCCTGCAGGAGAAACACTTTTTTCTGTTCTGTGTCCAAAATCATCCCCAGGAACAGTAAGCGAGTGGAAGGAACCAGCTGTGACTTAGGAATGTTTAGAATCCAGCCATGCTGTTGTAGCACCTCCTGAGATAGTGCTACTCCGACCAGTAACTGCTCCCTGGACCTTGCCTTTATAAGGAAATCGTCCAAGTATGGGATAAATAAAAACTCCCTTTTTATGAAGGAGTATCATTATTTCTGCCATTACCTTGGTAAACACCCTCGGTGCCGTGGACAGTCCAAACGGTAGTGTCTGGAATTGGTAATGGCAATCCTGTACCACAATCTGAGGTACTCCTGGTGAGGAAGGTAAATAGGGACATGCAGGTAAGCATCCTTGATGTCCAGGGATACCATGTAATCCCCCTCGTCCAGGCTTGCAATAACCGCCCTGAGCTATTCCATCTTGAACTTTGTTATGTAAGTGTTCAAGGATTTCCATTTTAAAATGGGTCTCACCGAACCGGCTGGTTTCGGTACCACAAACAGTGTGGAATAGTAACCCCGTCCTTGTTGAAGTAGGGGCACCTTGACTATCACCTGCTGGGAATACAGCTTGTGAATTGCCTCTAGCACAGCCTCCCTGCCTGAGGGAGTTGTCGGCAAGGCAGATTTGAGTAAACGGCAGGGGGGAGACGCCTCGACTTCCAGCTTGTACCCCTGAGATATTACTTGAAGGATCCAGGGATCCACCTGTGAGCGAGCCCACTGATCGCTGAAATTTTTGAGGCGGCCCCCCACCGTACCTGGCTACGCCTGTGGAGCCCCCGCGTCATGCGGTGTACTCAGAGGAAGCAGGGGAAGAATTTTGATTCTGGGAACTGGCTGCTGGTGCAGCTTTTTTCCTCTTCCCTCGTTTGACCCGCCTGCTTTTTTGAAGCCGAAAGGACTGTACCTGATAATACAGTGCTTTTCTTAGGCTGTGAGGAAACCTGAGGTAAAATATTTTCATCCCAGCTGTAGCTGTGGATACGAGGTCCCAGAGACCATCCCCAACCAATTCCTCACCCTTATAAGGCTCTATGTGCCTTTTAAAGTCAGCATCACCTGTCCAGTGTCGGGTCTCCAATACCCTCCTGACAGAATGGACATTGCAATAATTCAGGATGCCAGCCGGCAAAATATTCCTCTGTGCATCCCTCATATATAAGACGACGTCTTATGTTCGCAAAATAGTATCCCTGTTTGAAAGGGGTACAGACCACGCTGCAGCAGACTGCAGGTCTCAGTCTAGTACCTGAGTGTGTAAATACAGACTTCAGGATAGCCTCCTGCTATTTATCAGCAGGTACCTTCAAAGTGGCCGTATCCTAAGACGGCAGTGCCACCTTGACCAACGTGTGAACGCCTTATCCACCCTAGGGGATATCTCCCAGCGTAACTTATCCTCTGGCGGGAAAGGGTACGCCCTCAGTAACTTGTTAGAAATTACCAGTTTCTTATCGGGGAAACCCACGCTTTTTCACACTTCATTCACTCATTTGATGGGGGAACAAAACACTGCCTGCTTTTTCTCCCCACACATAAAACCCTTTGTTTTTAGTGGTACTTGGGTTAATGTCAGAAATGTGTAACACATTTTATATTGCCGGGATCATGTAACGGATGTTCCTAGTGGATTGTGTACATGTCTCAACCTCGTCGACACTGGAGTCAGACTCCGTTTCGAAATCTGTGTCTGCCATCAGAGGTAGCGTTGATGGCCTTTGAGACGCCTGGGCAGGCGCAGGCTGAGAAGCCGGCTGTCCCATAGCTGTTACGTCATCCAGCCTTTTATGTAAGGAGTTGACACTGTCGGTTAATACCTTCCACCTATCCATCCACTCTGGTGTCGGCCCACAGGGGCGACATCTCATTTATCGGCATCTGCTCCGCCTCCACATAAGTCTCCTCATCAAACATGTCGACACAGCCGTACCGACACACCGCACACACACAAGGAATGCTCCAATGAGGACAGGACCCACAAAAGCCCTTTGGGGGGACAGAGTGAGAGTATGCCAGCACACACCAGAGCGCTATATAATAATGCAGGGACTAACTGAGTTATGTCCCCTATAGCTGCTTTTATATAATTTATACTGCGCCTATGTAGTGCCCCCCCTCTCTGTTTTAACCCTGTTCTGTAGTGTAGACTGCAGGGGAGAGCCAGGGAGCTTCCTTCCATCGGATCTGTGAAGGAGAAATGGCGCCAGTGTGCTGCAGGAGATAGCTCCGCCCCTTTTCCGCTGACTATTCTCCCGCTTTTTTCTGGATTCTGGCAGGGGTATTTTCCACATATATAGCCTCTGGGGCTATATATTGTGGTATTTTTGCCAGCCAAGGTGTTATTATTGCTTCTCAGGGCGCCCCCCCCCAGCGCCCTGCACCCTCAGTGACCGGAGTGTGAAGTGTGTATGAGGAGCAATGGCGCACAGCTGCAGTGCTGTGCGCTACCTTGGTGAAGACTGATGTCTTCTGCCGCCGATTTTCCGGACCTCTTCTTGCTTCTGGCTCTGTAAGGGGGACGGCGGCGCGGCTCCGGGACCGAACACCAAGGACTGGGCCTGCGGTCGATCCCTCTGGAGCTAATGGTGTCCAGTAGCCTAAGAAGCCCAATCCGGCTGCAAGCAGGCGAGTTCGCTTCTTCTCCCCTTAGTCCCTCGCTGCAGTGAGCCTGTTGCCAGCAGGTCTCACTGAAAATAAAAAACCTAAATCTATACTTTCTTTCTAAGGGCTCAGGAGAGCCCCTAGTGTGCATCCAACCTCGGCCGGGCACAAGATCTAACTGAGGCTTGGAGGAGGGTCATAGTGGGAGGAGCCAGTGCACACCAGGTAGTCATAAATCTTTCTAGAGTGCCCAGCCTCCTTCGGAGCCCGCTATTCCCCATGGTCCTTACGGAGTTCCCAGCATCCACTAGGACGTTAGAGAAATAAGATTTTACTCACCGGTAAATCTATTTCTCGTAGTCCGTAGTGGATGCTGGGGACTCCGTAAGGACCATGGGGAATAGACGGCTCCGCAATAGACTGGGCACATCTAAGAAAGATTTAGGACTATCTGGTGTGCACTGGCTCCTCCCCCTATGACCCTCCTCCAAGCCTCAGTTAGGAACTGTGCCCGGAAGAGCTGACACAATAAGGAAGGATTTTTGAATCCCGGGTAAGACTCATACCAGCCACACCAATCACACCATATAACACGTGATAGGAACCCCGGTTAACAGTATGATAACAAAATGGAGCCTCTGAAGAGATGGCTCACAACAAAAACCCGATTTTTGTAACAATAACTATGTACAGGTATTGCAGTCAATCCGCACTTGGGATGGGCGCCCAGCATCCACTACGGACTACGAGAAATAGATTTACCGGTGAGTAAAATCTTATTTTCTCTGACGTCCAAGTGGATGCTGGGGACTCCGTAAGGACCATGGGGATTATACCAAAGCTCCCAAACGGGCGGGAGAGTGCGGATGACTCTGCAGCACCGAATGAGAGAACTCCAGGTCCTCCTCAGTCAGGGTATCAAATTTGTAGAATTTTGCAAACGTGTTTGCCCCCGACCAAGTAGCTGCTCGGCAAAGTTGTAAAGCCGAGACCCCTCGGGCAGCCGCCCAAGATGAGCCCACCTTCCGTGTGGAATGGGCTTCTACAGATTTAGGCTGCGGTAAGCCTACCGCAGAATGCGCCAGCTGAATAGTGCTACAAATCCAGCGCGCAATAGACTGCTTAGAAGCAGGAGCACCCAGCTTGTTGGGTGCATACAGGATAAACAGCGAGTCAGTCTTTCTGACTCCAGCCGTCCTGGAAATATAAATTTTTAGGGCCCTGACTACGTCCAGCAACTTGGAATCCTCCAAGTCCCTAGTAGCCGCAGGCACCACAATAGGTTGGTTCAAGTGAAAAGCTGAGACTACCTTTGGGAGAAACTGAGGACGAGTCCTCAATTCTGCCCTATCCATATGGAAAATCAGATAAGGGCTTTTACAAGACAAAGCCGCCAATTCTGAAACCCGCCTGGCCGACGCCAAGGCCAACAGCATGACCACTTTCCACGTGAGATATTTTAAATCCACAGTCTTAAGTGGTTCGAACCAATGTGATTTCAGGAATGCCAAAACCACATTGAGATCCCAAGGTGCCACTGGGGGCACAAAAGGAGGCTGAATATGCAGTACTCCTTTGACAAAAGTCTGAACTTCGGGCAGAGAAGCCAGTTCTTTTTGGAAGAAAATCGACAGAGCCGAAATCTGGACCTTTATGGACCCCAATTTGAGGCCCAACGTCACCCCTGCTTGCAGGAAGTGCAGGAATCGACCCAGTTGAAATTCCTCCGTCGGGGCCTTCATGGCCTCACACCAAGCAACATATTTTCGCCAAATGCGGTGATAATGTCTTGCGGTGACATCCTTCCTGGCTTTGATCAGGGTAGGGATGACTTCCTCCGGAATACCCTTTTCCTTCAGGATCCGGTGTTCAACCGCCATGCCGTCAAACGCAGCCGCGGTAAGTCTTGGAACAGACAGGGTCCCTGCTGCAGCAGGTCTTGTCTGAGCGGCAGAGGCCAAGGGTCCTCTGTAAGCATCTCTTGAAGTTCCGGGTACCAAGCTCTTCTTGGCCAATCCGGAACCACGAGTATGGTTTTCACTCCTCGCCTTCTTATTATTCTCAGTACCTTGGGTATGAGAGGTAGAGGAGGAAACACATAAACCGACTGGTACACCCATGGTGTCACTAGAGCGTCCACCGCTATCACCTGAGGGTCTCTTGACCGGGCGCAATATCTTTTCAACTTCTTGTTGAGGCGGGACGCCATCATGTCTACCTGTGGTTTTTCCCACCGGTTGACCAGCATTTGGAAGACTTCTGGATGAAGTCCCCATTCTCCCGGGTGGAGGTCGTGCCTGCTGAGGAAGTCTGCTTCCCAGTTGTCCACTCCCGGAATGAACACTGCCGTCAGTGCTAACACATGATTCTCTGCCCATCTGAGAATCCTTGTGGCTTCTGCCATCGCCATCCTGCTTCTCGTGCCACCCTGTCTGTTTACATGGGCGACCGCCGTGATGTTGTCTGACTGGATCAGTACCGGCTGGTTTTGAAGCAGGGGTCTTGCCTGGCTTAGGGCATTGTAAATGGCCCTTAGCTCCAGGATATTTATGTGGAGAGAAATCTCCTGATTTGACCACAGTCCTTGGAAATTTCTTCCCTTTGTGGCTGCCCCCCAGCCCCGAAGGCTGGCATCCGTGGTCACCAGGACCCAGTCCTGTATTCCGAATCTGCGGCCCTCTAGTAGATGAGCCCTCTGCAGCCACCACAGCAGCGACACCCTGGTTCTAGCCGATAGGGTTATCCGCTGTTGCATCTGGAGATGGGACCCGGACTTTTTGTCCAACAGGTCCCACTGGAACGTCCTTGCGTGGAACCTTCCGAATGGAATTGCTTCGTACGAAGCTACCATTTTTCCCAGGACTCGTGTGCATTGATGTACCGACACTTTTCCTGGTTTTAGAATGTCTCTGACCAGAGATGACAATTCCTCGGCTTTTTCCAGTGGAAGAAACACTCTTTTCTGGTCTGTGTCCAGAATCATTCCCAGGAACAGAAGACGTGTCGTCGGGACCAGCTGTGACTTTGGAATGTTTAGAATCCAGCCGTGCTGTTGTAGCACTTCCTGAGAAAGTGCCACCCCCACTATCAACTGTTCTTTGGACCTCGCCTTTATCAGGAGATCGTCCAAGTACGGGATAATTAAAACTCCCTTCTTGCGAAGGAGTATCATTTCGGCCATTACCTTGGTAAAGACCCTCGGTGCCGTGGATAACCCGAACGGCAGCGTCTGGAACTGATAGTGACAGTCCTGTACCACAAATCTGAGGTACTCCTGGTGCGGAGGGTAAATGGGGACATGCAGGTACGCATCCTTGATGTCCAGGGATACCATGTAATCCCCCTCCTCCAGGCTCGCAATAACCGCCCTGAGCGATTCCATCTTGAACTTGAACCTTTTGATATAAGTGTTCAAGGTTTTTAAATTTAAGATGGGTCTCACCGAACCGTCCGGTTTTGGTACCACAAACATTGTGGAGTAGTAACCCTTTCCTTGCTGAAGGAGGGGTACCTTGACGATCACTTTCTGTGAATACAGTTTTTGAATAGCCACCAACACTGCCTCCCTGGCAGAGGGAGTTGCCGGCAAGGCAGATTTTAGGAAACGGCGGGGGGGAGACGTCTCGAATTCCAGCCTGTACCCCTGAGATACTACTTGAAGGACCCAGGGATCCACTTGTGAGAGAGCCCACTGTGTGCTGAAAAACCTGAGACGTGCCCCCACCGTTCCCGAATCCGCCTGAGCAGCCCCAGCGTCATGCTGTGGACTTACCGGACGCAGGGGAGGACTTCTGCTCCTGGGAACTAGCTGTGTGTTGCAGCTTTTTCCCCCTTCCTCTGCCCCTCGGCAGAAAGGATGAGCCTCTAGCCCGCTTGTTTTTCTGGGGCCGAAAGGACTGTACCTGATAATAAGAATTTACTTACCGATAATTCTATTTCTCGGAGTCCGTAGTGGATGCTGGGGTTCCTGAAAGGACCATGGGGAATAGCGGCTCCGCAGGAGACAGGGCACAAAAAGTAAAGCTTTACGATCAGGTGGTGTGTACTGGCTCCTCCCCCTATGACCCTCCTCCAAGCCTCAGTTAGGTACTGTGCCCGGACGAGCGTACACAATAAGGAAGGATTTATGAATCCCGGGTAAGACTCATACCAGCCACACCAATCACACCGTACAACCTGTGATCTAAACCCAGTTAACAGTATGATAACAGCGGAGCCTCTGAAAAGATGGCTCACAACAATAATAACCCGATTTTTGTAACTATGTACAAGTAATGCAGATAATCCGCACTTGGGATGGGCGCCCAGCATCCACTACGGACTCCGAGAAATAGAATTATCGGTAAGTAAATTCTTATTTTCTCTATCGTCCTAGTGGATGCTGGGGTTCCTGAAAGGACCATGGGGATTATACCAAAGCTCCCAAACGGGCGGGAGAGTGCGGATGACTCTGCAGCACCGAATGAGAGAACTCCAGGTCCTCCTTAGCCAGGGTATCAAATTTGTAGAATTTTACAAACGTGTTCTCCCCCGACCACGTAGCCGCTCGGCAGAGTTGTAATGCCGAGACCCCTCGGGCAGCCGCCCAAGAAGAACCCACCTTCCTTGTGGAGTGGGCTTTTACCGATTTTGGCTGTGGCAGGCCTGCCACAGAATGTGCAAGCTGAATCGTACTACAAATCCAGCGAGCAATAGTCTGCTTAGACGCAGGAGCGCCCAACTTGTTGGGAGCATATAGTATAAACAGCGAGTCAGATTTCCTGACTCCAGCTGTCCTTGAAATGTATATTTTTAAAGCTCTGACAACGTCCAACAACTTGGAGTCCTCCAAGTCGCTTGTAGCCGCAGGCACTACAATAGGTTGGTTCAGATGAAATGCTGACACCACCTTAGGGAGAAAATGCGGACGAGTCCGCAGTTCTGCCCTGTCCGAATGGAAAATCAGATATGGGCTTTTGTAAGATAAAGCTGCCAGTTCTGACACTCTCCTGGCCGAAGCCAGGGCTAGTAGCATGGTCACTTTCCATGTGAGATATTTCAAATCCACAGTTTTTAGTGGTTCAAACCAATGAGATTTGAGAAAGTCCAAAACAACATTGAGATCCCACGGTGCCACTGGAGGCACCACAGGGGGCTGTATATGCAGCACTCCCTTAACAAAAGTCTGGACTTCAGGAACTGAAGCCAATTCTTTTTGGAAGAAAATCGACAGGGCCGAAATTTGAACCTTAATAGATCCCAATTTGAGACCCATAGACAATCCTGATTGCAGGAAATGTAGGAATCGACCCAGTTGAAATTCCTCCGTCGGAGCACTCCGATCCTCGCACCACGCAACATATTTTCGCCAAATGCGGTGATAATGTTGCGCGGTTACTTCCTTCCTTGCTTTAATCAAAGTAGGAATGACTTCTTCCGGCATGCCTTTTTCCTTTAGGATCCGGCGTTCAACCGCCATGCCGTCAAACGCAGCCGCGGTAAGTCTTGAAACAGACAGGGACCCTGCTGAAGCAAGTCCCTTCTCAGAGGTAGAGGCCACGGATCTTCCGTGATCATCTCTTGAAGTTCCGGGTACCAAGTCCTTCTTGGCCAATCCGGAACCACTAGTATCGTTCTTACGCCTCTTTGCCGTATAATTCTCAATACTTTTGGTATGAGAGGCAGAGGAGGAAACACATACACCGACTGGTACACCCAAGGCGTTACCAGCGCGTCCACAGCTATTGCCTGCGGATCTCTTGACCTGGCGCAATACCTGTCCAGTTTTTTGTTGAGGCGAGACGCCATCATGTCCACCATTGGTCTTTCCCAACGGGTTACCAGCATGTGGAAAACTTCTGGATGAAGTCCCCACTCTCCCGGGTGAAGGTCGTGTCTGCTGAGGAAGTCTGCTTCCCAGTTGTCCACTCCCGGGATGAACACTGCTGACAGTGCTATCACATGATTCTCTGCCCAGCGAAGAATCCTTGCAGCTTCTGCCATTGCACTCCTGCTTCTTGTGCCGCCCTGTCTGTTCACATGGGCGACTGCCGTGATGTTGTCCGACTGGATCAACACCGGTTTTCCTTGAAGCAGAGGTTCTGCCTGGCTTAGAGCATTGTAGATTGCTCTTAGTTCCAGAATGTTTATGTGAAGAGACGTTTCCAGGCTCGACCACACGCCCTGGAAGTTTCTTCCTTGTGTGACTGCTCCCCAGCCTCTCAGGCTGGCGTCCGTGGTCACCAGGATCCAATCCTGTATGCCGAATCTGCGGCCCTCCAATAGATGAGCACTCTGCAACCACCACAGAAGAGATACCCTTGTCCTTGGAGACAGGGTTATCCGCTGGTGCATCTGAAGATGCGACCCTGACCATTTGTCCAACAGATCCCTCTGGAAAATTCTTGCGTGGAATCTGCCGAATGGAATTGCTTCGTAAGAAGCCACCATTTTTCCCAGGACTCTTGTGCATTGATGTACAGACACCTTTCCTGGTTTTAGGAGGTTCCTGACAAGCTCGGATAACTCCTTGGCTTTTTCCTCCGGGAGAAAAACCTTTTTCTGAACCGTGTCCAGAATCATCCCTAGGAACAGCAGACGTGTTGTCGGAATTAACTGGGATTTTGGAATATTCAGAATCCACCCGTGCTGTTTTAGCACTTCTTGAAACAGTGCTAATCCCATCTCTAGCTGTTCTCTGGACCTTGCCCTTATCAGGAGATCGTCCAAGTATGGGATAATTAATACGCCTTTTCTTCGAAGAAGAATCATCATCTCGGCCATTACCTTGGTAAAGACCCGAGGTGCCGTGGACAATCCGAACGGCAGCGTCTGAAACTGATAGTGACAGTTCTGTACGACGAACCTGAGGTACCCCTGGTGTGAGGGGTAAATTGGAACGTGGAGATACGCATCCTTGATGTCCAAGGATACCATAAAGTCCCCTTCTTCCAGGTTCGCTATCACTGCTCTGAGTGACTCCATCTTGAACTTGAACTTCTTTATGTACAGGTTCAAGGATTTCAGATTTAGAATAGGTCTTACCGAGCCATCCGGCTTCGGTACCACAAATAGAGTGGAATAATACCCCTTTCCTTGTTGTAAAAGGGGTACCTTGACTATCACCTGCTGAGAGTACAGCTTTTGAATGGCTTCCAAGACCGTCACCCTGTCGGAGGGGGACGTTGGTAAAGCAGACTTCAGGAAACGGCGAGGTGGATCCGTCTCTAGTTCCAACCTGTACCCCTGAGATATTATCTGCAGGATCCAGGGATCTACCTGCGAGTGAGCCCACTGCGCGCTGAAATTCTTGAGACGACCCCCCACCGCCCCCGAGTCCGCTTGAGAAGCCCCAGCGTCATGCTGAGGCTTTTGTAGAAGCGGGGGAGGGCTTCTGTTCCTGGGAAGGAGCTGCCTGTTGCTGTCTCTTCCCCCTTCCTCTGCCTCGTGGCAGATATGAATATCCCTTTGCTCTCTTGTTTTTAAAGGAACGAAAGGGCTGCGGTTGAAAAGTCGGTGTCTTTTTCTGTTGGGGAGTGACTTGAGGTAAAAAGGTGGATTTCCCGGCTGTAGCCGTGGCCACCAAATCCGATAGACCGACACCAAATAACTCCTCCCCTTTATACGGCAAAACTTCCATATGCCGTTTTGAGTCCGCATCGCCTGACCACTGTCGCGTCCATAAACTTCTTCTGGCCGAAATGGACATAGCACTTACCCGTGATGCCAGTGTGCAGATATCCCTCTGTGCATCACGCATATAAAGAAATGCATCCTTTATTTGCTCTAAAGACAGTAAAACATTGTCCCTATCCAGGGTATCAATATTTTCAATCAGGGACTCTGACCAAGCTACCCCAGCACTGCACATCCAGGCTGTCGCTATAGCTGGTCGTAGTATAACACCTGTATGTGTGTATATACTTTTTTGGATATTTTCCATCCTCCTATCTGCTGGATCTTTAAGTGCGGCCGTCTCAGGAGAGGGTAACGCCACTTGTTTTGATAAGCGTGTGAGCGCCTTGTCCACCCTAGGAGGTGTTTCCCAGCGCGCCCTAACCTCTGGCGGGAAAGGGTATAAAGCCAATAACTTCTTTGAAATTAGCATTTTTTTATCGGGGGCAACCCACGCTTCATCACACACCTCATTTAATTCATCTGATTCAGGAAAAACTATAGGTAGTTTTTTCACACCCCACATGATACCCTGTTTTGTGGTACCTGTAGTATCAGCAATATGT
Source organism: Pseudophryne corroboree (assembly GCF_028390025.1). NCBI lineage: Eukaryota > Metazoa > Chordata > Amphibia > Anura > Myobatrachidae > Pseudophryne > Pseudophryne corroboree. Next base: position 485,977,335 of record NC_086446.1, on the reverse strand, counting down.
AACGCCTCCTTCATTGCCAAAATCATATAACGTGTGGCCCTACTAGAAAATACGGTTGATTCGTCACCGTCGCCACTGGAATCAGTGCCTGTGTCTGGGTCTGTGTCGACCGACTGAGGCAAAGGGCGTTTTACAGCCCCTGACGGTGTTTGAGGCGCCTGGACAGGCACTAATTGATTGTCCGGCCGTCTCATGTCGTCAAACGACTGCTTTAGCGTGTTGACACTATCCCGTAATTCCATAAATAAAGGCATCCATTCTGGTGTCGACCCCCTAGGAGGTGACATCCCCATATTTGGCAATTGCTCCGCCTCCACACCAATATCGTCCTCGTACATGTCGACACACACGTACCGACACACAGCAGACACACAGGGAATGCTCTTAACGAAGACAGGACCCCACTAGCCCTTTGGGGAGACAGAGGGAGAGTTTGCCAGCACACACCAAAAGCGCTATATATGACAGGGATAGCCTTATAATAAGTGCTCCCTGTATAGCTGCTTTAATAATATAGTTTTGCCACAATTTTGCCCCCCCTCTCTTGTTTTACCCTGTTTCTGTAGTGCAGTGCAGGGGAGAGCCTGGGAGCCTTCCTGACCAGCGGAGCTGTGTGAGGAAAATGGCGCTGTGTGCTGAGGAGATAGGCCCCGCCCCTTTTTCGGCGGGCTCGTCTCCCGCTCTTTAGTGGATTCTGGCAGGGGTTAAATATCTCCATATAGCCCCCGGAGGCTATATGCGAGGTATTTTTAGCCAAAAAAGGTTTTCATTTGCCTCCCAGGGCGCCCCCCTCCCAGCGCCCTGCACCCTCAGTGACTGCCGTGTGAAGTGTGCTGAGAGGAAAATGGCGCACAGCTGCAGTGCTGTGCGCTACCTTAAGAAGACTGAGGAGTCTTCTGCCGCCGATTCTGGACCTCTTCTCGTTTCAGCATCTGCAAGGGGGCCGGCGGCGAGGCTCCGGTGACCATCCAGGCTGTACCTGTGATCGTCCCTCTGGAGCTAATGTCCAGTAGCCAAGAAGCCAATCCATCCTGCACGCAGGTGAGTTCACTTCTTCTCCCCTAAGTCCCTCGTTGCAGTGATCCTGTTGCCAGCAGGACTCACTGTAAAATAAAAAACCTAAGCTAAACTTTTCTAAGCAGCTCTTTAGGAGAGCCACCTAGATTGCACCCTTCTCGGCCGGGCACAAAAATCTAACTGAGGCTTGGAGGAGGGTCATAGGGGGAGGAGCCAGTACACACCACCTGATCGTAAAGCTTTACTTTTTGTGCCCTGTCTCCTGCGGAGCCGCTATTCCCCATGGTCCTTTCAGGAACCCCAGCATCCACTAGGACGATAGAGAAAATACGGTGCTTTCTTTTGCTGTGGGGTAGCCTGTGGCAAAAAAGTCGATTTCCCAGCAGTAGCTGTGGAAACGAGGTCTGAAAGACCTTCCCCAAAAAGTTCCGCCCCTTTATAGGGTAAAACTTCCATGTGCCGCTTGGAGTCGGCATCACCTGACCATTGCCTAGTCCATAACCCCCGTCTGGCGGCAATGGACATAGCACTTATTTTTGATGCCAGCCGGCAAATATCCCTCTGTGCATCACGCATGTATAAAACCGCGTCTTTTATATGGTCAATCGTTAGCAAAATATTGTCCCTATCCATGGTATCAATGTTTTCCGACAGGGAGTCTGACCACGCAGCAGCAGCACTGCACATCCAAGCTGATGCAATAGCGGGTCTCAATATAATGCCAGTGTGTGTGTGTATATAGCTTTTAGGGTGCTTTCCAGCTTTCTATCAGCAGGTTCTTTTAGGGCGGCCGTATCCGGAGACGGTAGTGCCACCTTCTTTGATAAGCGTGTCAATGCTTTATCTACCCTAGGGGGTGTTTCCCAGCGTGACCTATCCTCTGGCGGGAAAGGGTACGCAGCCATTAACCGTTTAGAAATGATCAATTTCTTATCTGGGGAAGTCCACGCTTCCTCACACACCTCATTTAATTCCTCAGATGCAGGAAAAACTACTGGTAGTTTTTTCTCACCAAACATAATACCCTTTTTTGTGGTACCTGGGGTATCATCAGAAATGTGTAAAACATTTTTCATAGCCTCAATCATATAACGGGTGGATCTATTGGAGGGTACACTCGTCTCATCATTGTCGACACTGGAGTCGGTATCCGTGTCGACATCTGTATCTGTCATCTGAGGTAGCGGGCGTTTTATAGCCCCTGATGACATTTGAGACGCTTGGACAGGCACAAGCTGAGTAGCCGGCTGTCCTATGTCGTCAAACCTTTTATGTAAGGAGCTGACACTGTCACGTAATTCCTTCCATAAGTCCATCCACACTGGTGTCGACCCTGCAGGGGGTGACATCACATTCACAGGCATTTGCTCCGCCTCCACATCATTATCCTCATCATACATGTCGACACAGCAGTACCGACACACAGCAGACACACAGGGAATGCTCTTACAGAGGACAGGACCCCACAAAGCCCTTTGGGGAGACAGAGGGAGAGTATGCCAGCACACACCAGGGCGCTATATAACACAGGGATATCACTATACAGTGTTTTCCCCTATAGCTGCCTATAATATATATATACTGCACCTAAATTGTGCCCCCCCTCTCTTTTTTACCCTTTCTGTAGTGCAGGACTGCAGGGGAGAGCCAGGGAGCTTCCTTCCAGCGAAGCTGTGAGGGAATAATGGCGCCAGTGTGCTGAGGGAGTTGGCTCCGCCCCTTTTTCGGCGGGCTTTCTCCCGCTATTTTATCGTTTCTGGCAGGGGTTAATATACACCTATATAGCCTCTGGGGCTATATATGGTGTTAGTTTTGCCAGCCAAGGTGTTATTATTGCTGCTCAGGGCGCCCCCCCCCAGCGCCCTGCACCCATCAGTGACCGCAGTGTGTGGTGTGCATGAGGAGCAATGGCGCACAGCTGCAGTGCTGTGCGCTACCTTGGAGAAGACAGAAGTCTTCAGCCGCCGATTTTCCGGACCACCTTCTTGTTTCTGGCTCTGTAAGGGGGACGGCGGCGCGGCTCCGGGAACGGACGACGAGGTCGGGTCCTGTGTTCGATCCCTCTGGAGCTAATGGTGTCCAGTAGCCTAAGAAGCCCAAGCTTCGCTTCTTCTCCCCTTAGTCCCTCGTTGCAGTGAGCCTGTTGCCAGCAGGACTCACTGAAAATAAAAAACCTAAACTATACTTTCTTCTAGGAGCTCAGGAGAGCCCCTAGTGTGCATCCAGCTCAGCCGGGCACAGAAATCTAACTGAGGCTTGGAGGAGGGTCATAGGGGGAGGAGCCAGTGCACACCAGATAGTCCTAAATCTTTCTTAGATGTGCCCAGTCTCCTGCGAAGCCGTCTATTCCCCATGGTCCTTACGGAGTCCCCAGCATCCACTAGGACGTCAGAGAAATACAACAGGTCACTCACACATAATAATGATATACAGTACAGTATGAGAGGCTCTCATTTATTTATAAAGGAGCCACAAAATTCTGCAGCACTGGACCGTCAGAATGAACTACAAACTGAACAGGTCATATACATGTGATAAATATATATATATATATATATATATATATATATATATATATATATATATATATATATATATATATATATATATATATATATATAGCAAGCAGATTGACCCGGCACTCCATACGCTCCCCAGCGTTAAGGTATCTTTGCCCCCGTGCCTTCAGCTCCTGGATTTTGTAGATCCCTTTATATAGTGGTAACAACGAGCGCGGCACTGGGAGACGTAAACGGTGATGTGAAAAAATCAAATGCTTTTATTCAGACAATCTACGTTTCGGGGACGCAGCCCCTTCGTCAGGATGAATAAAGTGACAATAGACAGTGTTTAAATACATGTGCAATAAGAGGTTACTCACCGCCTCCAGCCGTCGCGCCGCCCGGGTGCCGGATCTGACGTCACTCCCTCCAACAGGAAGTGTCGCGTCACCGGTCCGTCAAGCCAGCGTTCTCGGGCTGTGGGATACATGCAACCATGGCAACGTAAACAACAAGTGAATCAACTCAAAACACGCTTAATATACAAAAAACTAAAGTGCAAATCAAACTTTTCAAATGGTCATTGTTGCATGTGTGTTATCCATTAATAAAAAGTATTAAAATCATTTAATAATAATGCTCATGAATCTAACAGTCCCTACCGCTATTAATAACTCAATACATTGCTATAATTATTTACTTTGGGCATATGAACCGTTTCCATTTTTAAATATTTCCTACACATATATAAGTGTCACCATCATTGTAATATATTAGGACAGAGAGACGGCTAATGCTATCTTAATGCGCTGGGAAAGTGTCTATACCCCAAGAACGTCAACTATTCAACTTCATAGCCTGCAGAAGCAACCAGGAAAAATACGTCCACCTATGTCTGAACGTATGAGGCCACATCTGGAACTGCTTCTGCAGTTATTTATAGGAAACATCTCAAGCTTAACATCTCATTTAATCCCTTGGGATATACTGTATTAAGGATTGAGATCCACTTGGCCTCAATCTGCAACAATTTTTTTGAACGATCCCCTCCTCGTAGCGATGGAGGGACCTGATCGATAATCTTATAACGCAGGGTAGCCATGCTATGTTTCGCTGTTGCGAAATGGCGGGCCACTGGTTGGTCACTTGTCCCTGCTTTATAAGCCTCGCGAATGGCATAGCGATGCTGTGCCATCCGTGTCTTAAAGGCACATTCGGTTTTACCGATATATGTTAGCCCGCAAGGACACGTCAGCATATACACTACGAATTTTGAATCGCAAGATAATGGATGTTTGATGCTGTATCTTTTACCCGTATGTGGGTGCAGGAAAAAATCTCCTGGCGACAAATAGCTGCAAGTGGTACATCCACTGCACTTAAAACAGCCATTTTTGCGCTTCAAAAAATTTTTGCTAGTTTGTTCCTTGCCGAACTTGGATACATCCGTTTTTACCACATAATCCCTAATACTCTTACCCTTGGAATAACTGTTAAGGAGCCTAGATCGGTATACTTCACCCAGCTCCCTATCAGTTGCCACTATCGGCCATATTTCTTTGGTACTTTTGGCTATATGTTTACTACTAGTACTGAACTGGGTAACCCAAGGTATCCTATTCCTAAGGGATTTTTGTGGTTTAGGAGTAAGTAATTGTTGCCTCGTTTTCCCTAGAGCTTTATTTTTAGCCTGCTCTAGGAGTTCTAAGGGATAGCCCCTTTCTCTAAATTTAGAGGTCATTACTTCCAACTGCTGGTCACGATCAGCCACCCCATTGGTGATACGGCATACCCTAAGGAATTGGGAATAGGGTAGACCCCTTGTGGTGGCTTTTGGGTGGAAACTGTCAAATCTGAGCAAGTTGTTTCTGTCAGTCACCTTAGTATACAATTTGGTGCTGATCTTCCCTTCAGTAACCGTGATACATACATCCAGAAAGTTAATCTGTGCATCGTCTGTCTCTATTGTGAATTTAATGGGACTTGCCGTAGAGTTATGTTGATCTATCAACTTAATCAGATTATCTCTGGGGCCTCCCCAAAAAATCAGGACGTCATCTATGTAACGTTGGTATAAACATAATTGTGACATGATGGTAGTGTCCTGTAAAAAAAGTTCTCTTTCTAAGATCCACATGTATGTATTGGCAAATGCCGGGGCCACGGCCGACCCCATAGCACAGCCAGTGCATTGGATGTAGAATTTACTGTCATATATGAAATAGTTGTGTACCAATGTAAACTCCAAGAGTGATAAAAAGAATTCTATGTCTGGGCCGGTATAATGTGGATTATTGGTTATGAGATGTCTAACAGCCTGTACCCCTGCCCCATGCGGGATGCAGGTGTACAGGCTGGCCACATCAATAGATGCCAATGTGATGTCTTGAGGTAATGGCCCTATATCCTCAAGAAGACGCAACAGGGCTGATGTGTCCTTGAGGTGTGTGGTTGTATTCTGAATACACGGTTGCAAATAACTGTCACAAAAAACAGAAATTACTTCACATAGTGACCCTCTGGCCGAAATTATAGGCCTACCCGGTGGATTCACTGCATCCTTATGGATTTTAGGGATCACATAAAAAACAGGAACCACCGGGCAGTCTACACAAAGTGCTTTACTCACACCTGTTGAAATAATTCCATTATCCACTGCATGTTTCAACATAACCTCCAACTCTTTCTTAAATACACTGGTTGGATCTCTGGATAACCTTGCATATGTGGATGTGTCAGATAATAAACGTTCACATTCATTTTTGTACTTCACCGTGTCTAGTACCACTATGCCCCCACCCTTATCTGCCTGTCGTATGATGATGTCCTCTCTTTTATTCAAACCCTTTAAGGCTTCAAATTCATCATTACTGAGATTAGGAAATGTCCTAATCTCAGGTTTCAAATCCACATTATCAAGCATTCTACTAAACGTTTTGATGGAGTTATTAGTGGAATTAGGTTCAAACTTGGACCTTGTCAAGCGTCTCACCTGGGGTGGTAACAAATCCTTCACTGTGGATGTTCCAGGTGAATCTTGTTTGGAGAAATGTTCTTTAAGTTTGAGAGTTCGCGTCAATTTATAGTTGTCGATTTTCTGTTGGAATGAGTCCACTGTCCTGGTGGGAATGAAGGATAAACCTCTACTCAACACTCTGGATTCCATTTCAGAGATGTGCTTGGAGGATAGATCAAAGATTAATTGCGTTTGCCCTTCGGTGGTTTTGTTCCGGTGTTGGCTCCTCGCTTGCCTTTTTGTCTGCCCCCCTCTCCTTGTGAAGGCACCTGTCTTCCGGCAATTATCGCCCGGGTACGTACCCCTAAAGGGATCTCCCTTCTGTTCTGTGGGGTATCATATGTTGCTTCATCAGCTTCACTAGCTGAGGTGCTGGAGAAATGTGGGCACTGTGTCCTCCTCCTATACGTTGTTGGATGCCCTCCACGGGGCGGAAGGGGTTGGCTGGCTAGCCATGCATACACTTTATGCTGATCATAGTCTTGTTGGACTTTAATCCTCTTCTGCTTTTTAAATTTGATCAAATTTACTTTGTATTGCTCCAGAACGCTGGCTTGACGGACCGGTGACGCGACACTTCCTGTTGGAGGGAGTGACGTCAGATCCGGCACCCGGGCGGCGCGACGGCTGGAGGCGGTGAGTAACCTCTTATTGCACATGTATTTAAACACTGTCTATTGTCACTTTATTCATCCTGACGAAGGGGCTGCGTCCCCGAAACGTAGATTGTCTGAATAAAAGCATTTGATTTTTTCACATCACCGTTTACGTCTCCCAGTGCCGCGCTCGTTGTTACCACTATATATATATATATATATATATATATATATTTATTTATTAAGTATCTATATCACACAATCATGTTCTAATAATGTTTATAAGGAAATTACAAATTTAAGATAAGAATGAGATTGTGTAAGTAACAAACATAGCATATAATATGAAAGATCCCACACGTGATAATAATACACAGCAGAGATATAGAGTATATGACAGGTCACACAGACGATTTCTAAGTATATTATATATAGGGGGGATTTATCAAAGCTAGGAGAGAGATAAAGTACCAGCCAATAAGCTCCTGACTGCCCAGTTACAGGCTGTGTTTGGAAAATGACAGGAGCTGATTGGTTTTTACTTTCTCTCTCTCTCTCCAAGCTTTGCTATAGCTCCCCCAAAGTATAATATGGCAGATCCCACACACGTTATACAGTGGGTTGGGCGAGAGGTCACACACAGACACATAGAATATACAGTGTATCACACATCCACTCTGAGGCATGTGATAATAGTAAGTGCAGCTATCGGACTCACGCTCTCCCACCAGCAGTATCCTGACATCTTTCTTCATGATGTCCGCAGTGTGGGAGGCCCCGCGGCCTATTCCTCCCGCCGGGACCCCGGAGTTATCTCACAGCGCGACCCGCACTGAGGAGACCGATGATGGGAGCCCGGCGGGGACAAGATAGGACGGAGAGCGAATCCTGATTCCTGACGTTTTCGGGAGGGGAGGGGGGGGGGGGAGATGTTGTGTGTAACACTGCGCATGTGCGAGAGAGCGCGACCAATACTGCATACAACACCGGCGCTGTCAGTGCGACTGCGACATCATTGTGCGGCTGAGCATACTCGCCCGATTATAGGCCCGGTTATAACCATAATGCGGGCGAGTATCAGCGCGCTGCCCGGCCGCTCTTTGCTCAGCTCGCTCTCTGCATTATTAAGATGAGACTCTAGTGCAGTGATGGCTAACCTTGACACTCCAGCTGTTGAACTACACATCCCAGCATGCCCTACTACAGTTTTGCTATTTGGCCATGCTAAAACTGATGCAGTGCATGCTGGGATGTGTAGTTCAACAACAGCTGGAGTGTCAAGGCTAGCCATCACTGCTCTAGTGGTTCGACGACACATGGTGGAGGGTGTTGTGATGGGCTGCTCATACATCGGGGTCACACATTTGTCATACCTCCCAACATGAGGGACACAATGCTCTGCTTCTGGACTTTATTCTTAATGTATGATTTCCGGCACCTGTGTTGAACAGGTAAATGGATAAGAAAGGTGTTACGGCAATCATAAATTAAGAGGGAAGTTCAGGTGCATAGCACTCTGTCCCTCCTGGAGAGGGTCATGTTGGGAGGTATGCATTTGTTTTCTCATTGTTGGCGGAATTCAGCAGCACCCTTACCTTATAATGGGATGGGGCAAAGTTGAAAGTTTAAAAAGGAGGACCTTGGCCTGTAAGTCCCGTCATTCTAGGATGTACTAAGCCATGAATTAGCTAAAATAACCCAGTACTATTTTTGGTGAAAAACATAAGTATTAAAATTAGTAAATGATGTGTTACTTAGGATTTTGGTGTTTTTGCCAGATTTCAGTTCTAGCCGTAGCCTGGTTTTCCAGGTGCAGTTCCTATATATGCAGATGGGGGATACATTACCATATTTGAGGACCCTCCAACGTGGCCACTTCCATAATTTACAAAATGCTCTGCTCTGGACTTCCCTAATACACCTTCCAGGCATCAGACCCAGGAAATTGCCAGTTCCCAGCCCAACTCTGGTTCTGAGCAATGTCGTTTCCTGTGTTGACCTAGTTAATTGATGAGAAAGGCGTTTCAACACTGGTGAAAGCAATTATACATTAAGAGAAGTGTCCTTACTAGTTAATCTGTGCTCCACAGCAGTGCTATTGTAGCAACCAGTTCCTGGAATTCTTTCTATTTCTGAAATTCCTGGTCACCTCGACACACTTGCTGATCCTCCAGATACCCTATGCTCTCAGTGAACCTCAGTTTGTCCTAGCCTCCAGTTGACCTACCTCCGGGGTTCCGTCAGGCGTTCGCTAATTTATCACACTTGAGTCTAATCTATTTATTTTTGTTTTCAACTAGTGCCCGGCACTAGTGTGTCGGACACTATTTATAAAATATATATAAAAATACTAGATTAATATATATCAATATAGGACAATTTATTGGCTGCCTTCACACTATGTGGTCTATTCATGAAGCAGTGAAAAGTGTGGAGAAGTGAGCCAGTGGAGAAGTTGCCCATGGCAACCAATCAGCTGCTACGTATAATTTTATAGAATGCATTTTATAAATGTTACCTCAACACTGACTGGTTGCCATGGGCAACTTCACCACTAGCTCACTTCTCCACACTTTTCACTGCTTCATGAATAGACCCCTATGGATCTTGAAATCCACCCAGAAATGTAGAAACAAAAAATAAATGTAGTGAAGGCTCACACAAAAATGTCGGGTGCTGATTTGATTCAATAATAAAATTACAATTTATTAAAATTTAAGCAAGCTTTACCATCAATAAAAATACATATAGAATCTGACATATATTGCACACACAACAGGAAAGCATAGATGTTGATAAACCTCCACATGCAATTTAGCAAGTTGCTATTAGTTCAGTTCTCTTAGTGCTGGACATAGGGGTGCGCAGGGGTGGGGGTGGGGGGTGGGGGGGTGCCTGGTGCGCACAGGCACCCCCTAATGTCTGTAACCCCCTCACACACACCTGCTGCTGTTGCAGTATCGGCGATCGCCGAGTGTGCTCATTTCTGTCCTCCCGCCCATTGCGCCTGACACCCCCTCTGCTCAGTCTGGCTGTCATTCATTTTTATGGTGCAGCATCACTGACGAAATCCTTCTCCCAGTTCCTCTAACCTGTGGGATGTGTCGTGATGATGTCATGTCGCGTGCATGCCCGCTCATGCTCCCACCCACGCTCTCTTTCTCCTCATCATGTGCCAACGCCACAGAATACAGCGTTCCTCTTGGAGGAGGACAAGTTCAAATTCAATATCAATATATATTTCGAGAGATTAGGATATAATCTATGGTAATAAAATATACAAATTGAACATATATTAAAACAGATTTTATCTATCTATCTATCTATCTATCTATATATATCTGTGCATCAATTCTCTATATTATTTAGTTTGCATTGAGTGCCAATATATGGTGGTAGACACGCCCATTAGGTGGTGTTAGACATGCCCAATAGGCGGTGCTAAACACGCCCTTCTAATCGAGCACCCCCTAATAAAATGTCTTGCGCACGCCTATGGTGCTGGACTGGTTAGTATGCAATAGCACATGCAATAGCAGTTAGTAAGAATGAAAAATGCTCAGTTCTTTTCACAATAAGATAGAGTAAATGGTGAGTATATACTTCACCCTTCCATTAGAATGTTGATTATATGGAGTGCTCCTACTTAGTTGAAATACATGGTCCTGTATGCCTCCTAGTTGCTCCTTTTTGGCTTGGATCCCAGCGCTGTTGGAAGGAGAGGAGGGCTGTGTCTGCACACACAGGACGCACGCTGGGCAGCGTTCTCTGTACAGGGAGTACTCAGCGGCGGCTTGTGGGGGCCAGGGGACGCTCGTGGAGACCGCGTCTCTCAACTTCCGGGTTCGGTGCTTCCGGTATGTCCATTCCACCTGCGGTCCACCTGTTGTGCGTGTCTCTGACGCGTTTCTCTGCCCAGACGGCAGTTTCATCAGAGTGTGGGCTATTGGTTACCTAGACTCCTTTTTATCCCCATAGTGATCTTCTAATTGGTTGATTAATTTAACCCATCATTGTGTACATTGTAGATCATTTACCACAACAGTCTTGCTTCGATTATTCAGCAGCATGTGTTGCTAATTCAAATCACCTGTATTTGTTACTACAGCCAATTAATTATAGCCTATGCTTAGTAACAAACATTAAGACATATAACAAATTTATATAAAGTACATAAATACAAAATATAGTATAGCAGTAGTAACAATAATGTAATGGAGAGGTGCCTAACCTATTTAGAACAAAATCCAGTTTGTTTTAGGAAACTTTACATTATATATGATGCAGAGGGTCCGGCACTCCAATAACTGATTCAATGTTCCCTGGTGCCCTCACATTCCAATGAGGTAAATATGATGCAGGCGGCGTGCGGCACTCAGGCTGACAAGGAAGAAATCACCACTGTCCAAACTTTGGACAGTGGTGATTTCTTCCTTGTCAGCCTGAGTGCCGCACGCCGCCTGCATTGTGTGTATATATATATATATATATATATATATATAAAATCAAAGATATTTATTAATTTTTTTAAGTATAGATGAAAAAAAACTCGATTAAGTTCTATAAAAAGAAGGAGGACGTTATAGGTTTCTATCTCTCTCTCTCTCTCTCTCTCATTCATCAAGGAAAGAAATACCGATTACAGGATTACATATATTCTAAAAGGCCAAAACAATGTGCTAAAGTATCATATGATGATTTAAATTTGTATACATAAAGAAACTACACACATAAACCTCACATGATCTTGTTTACATTTCATATGGTTCATATGTTGAAATTATATAATTTCAGAGGACTATCATAAGGACTTTCATGTTCTTAATAATGAACAGTTTCGGAGTATCATTAATCACATAGATATATTAATATAGTCTTTTTATAGGGTTTTCGTCTAGTGTGTCTATGGCTATATAGCTCTCTGGTGGCGGCTTAAAAAGAATTATACAATGACTAAAGGAACAATATACCTGCAAAATAGTTCTTTAAACAATTACAAATTATTGAGCTCAATATTCTCATTCAACCCCAAAGGTTCAAGGGTTTTCAAAAGAAATATCCAATATGCCTCCCTTTTGCATAATAAATGAAACCGATCCCCTCCCCTTTCTGTAAATTTTATTTTTTCAAGGATACATACTCTAATGTCTGTCAAATTCCCTTGTTCACATTGACTTGTATGTCTAGATAAACTATGAAGTAAACTCTTTTTGATTATGCTTCTTCTATGTTCGAGAAAACAAACTTTACATTTTCGAATGGTGCGCCCAATGTATTGTTGGCCGCAACCACACTCTATGAGATATACCACATAGGAAGACTCACAATTAACAAAATCATCTATAGAAAACATGCATTTAAAGAAACCCTTTGGTTTCTCTTTTAACCAATCTAAGGGACCATCATTATTCTTAGCAACATTCTTTGCTATGGATTTATTTATTTTGAGCATACTAGGGGCAAGTTTATGTTGTAAAATTTCAGACTTCCTATATACCACCTTAACATTAGTGGCAGTTGTCGGATTTAATAAAGAATCAATTTTAAGGATAGAGGAATTTTTGAGAATTATTTGTCTTATATCTGTAGCATGCATATTATATTGTGTTGTAAAGGTCAACGTATCATTCAACGGGTTCTTTTTCATCTTATGATTTTTATTTAGAAGTGTATGTCTTACTTTCTTATTAGCTGCTTCCAATACATTATCTAGAATATGCATTGGATGACCCTGTTCCTCAAAGGCTGAATAAACTTTCTTAACCTGCTTCTGCCTGGCGTCGACTTCTGGAATTGTGGAGGACAGACGGCTTTGCCTGTGGCTCTTTTCCCTGATCACGGCTTCCATACCCTCCAACATGACCCGCCCCACTAGGTACAAAATGCTCTGTTTCTGGACTTCCCTCTTAATTTATTATTGCCATCACCTGTGAAGAAACAGCTTTCTTATCATTTAACTAGTTCAACACAGGTGATGGCAATCATAAATTAAGAGGGAAGTCCAGAAACAGAGCATTTTGTACCTAGTGGGGCGGGTCATGTTGGAGGGTCTGGGCTTCCACAGTAAGCCTTCAGGTACCTGCCAGTGGGTTAACAAGCTTGGAGAATACAGTAATAGCCCTGACCCGGGATCTATGTGGTCACAACCATAGCAAGCTGCACCACAGAGCTCCACAGAACACAACCTTGTGTCTGCCAGGGCTTTAGGTGCACTAAGCTTCCAGGATGCTAAACCCCACTTTTTTATTGTTCAACAGCTGGCTGCACTGTTAGAGAAGTGAGTGAAGGAAACAGCCGCTCCATCCATTAGCGGACTATGCAGCCCTCTCTCTCCCACTGGAAGGCTTGCTGGGATCAGTGCTCTCCTCACTGGCGCCTGTGCAGGGAAGGCGTCTGCAGCTACCTGAACCGGCAGTAGCGGGTCTGGGGGATTGATCTCTGGTTCCCCCCATCCGGGAATCTATACACTACAGGAGGTCTGTAATCTCTATAGGTGGACCCTTGGCTTCCATCACAGCTCACTTTACCTGGTTCCCTGGCTACATGCTCCACACAATTGGGTCAGCCATGCAGCCACCAGCCTGTGAAACATCTACCACTGTGCAAGACCTTTGATTATCTGACACCACCTTGTGATCATTCTGGGTAACTGTAGCCTCTCTGGATATTTTTGATTATGTGATTTACCCCTCTAATAGTAATATACTAACATAGTTTCTAAGGTTGAAAAAAGACAATTTGTCCATCGAGCTCAACCTATTTGTGGTCTCCTATGCTGTATTATTTTTAGGACTAATTTTGTCGGCCGTTGTGTTTATTCCTCTTTTTTTTCTAAAAATAACAATAGTGCGTGACTACGCACCATAACCTTGTATGTCCTTATTCAGTAGGTACTTAGCTAGTCCATTCTTAAAAGTGTTGACCGATTCCGCCATCACTATTCTCTCAGGCAGCAAATTCCAAACACGTATTGTCCTTACTGTAAAGAAACTGTTACGTCTCTATGTGCAAAATCTCCTCTCCTCTAACCTAAGTGGGTGTCCACGTGTCCTGTGTTGATCTTACCAAAAACAGATCCCCCGCAAGCTCTGTGTATTGTCCCCTTATATATTTGTAAATGTTGATCATGTCCCCTCGTAGTCTCCTCTTTTCCAGTGTAAACCTGCCTAGCCTTGCAAGCCTTTGTACGTATTCCAGCGTCTCCATCCCCTTAATTAGTTTGGTTGCCCGCCTCTGAACCTTTTCTAGTTCCAGGATATCCTTTTTGTAGTATGGTTACCAAAATTGTGCACAGTATTCAAGATGTGACCTCACTAGGGATTTATATAATGGGAGTATAACACTCTCATCCCTTACGTCAATTTCCCGCTTTATACATGCTAATACCTTGTTTGCTTTCTTTGCTGCAATCCTACTTAGGGTACTGCTGCTTAGTTTGCTATTTATGTGAACATCTAAGTCTTTTTCCAGTATAGAATCCCCTAATTTTAACCCATTTAGTATGTAGGTGTTATTTTGTTCTTGCTACCAAAGTGCATTACTTTACACTTGTCTGTATTGAAGCTCATTCTCCATTTTGCTACCCATGCTTCCAGTTTAACTAAGTCATTCTGAAGAGACTCAGCATCTCCCTCACACTTTCTTAACTCACACACTTTATTGGACCCACTTCAGTCAGGCTTCCATTCCCAACACTCCACAGAGACATAGCTGACTAAAGTGATTAATGATTTGGTCACTACGAAGTCTAAAGGCCATTACTCACTACTTATTCTTCTAGATATATCTGCTGCATTTGCCACTGTTGACCACTCTCTTCTCATACAAACACTACAATCCCTAGGTCTTAAAGACACAGCCCTTTCTTGGTTCCTATCCTAATCGCTCCTTCAGTGTTCGCTTCTCTGAATCTACCTCCTCTTCGCTACCTCTTTCAGTTGGAGTACCGCAAGGCTCAGTCTTGGGTCCTCTGCTTTTCTCTATCTATACCTCATCTCTTGGTAAACTAATCAGCTCTTTTGGATTTCAGTATCATCTGTATGCAGATGATACTCAAATCTACCTATCCCTGACTTGTCCCTATCTGTACTGGGCCGTGTCACTGAATGCCTTTCTGTCATTTCATCCTGGATGACATCTCGCCACCTCAAACTTAATATTTCAAAGACAGAGTTAATTATATTTCCACCAGCCAATAGTAGGTACCAACCTATCTCTATCACTGTTGAAAACTCTACTATCTACTCTACCCCACAAGCTCGCTGCCTAGGTGTCATCCTTGACTCTGATTTGTCCTTTGTTCCCCACATTCAATCTGTCTCAAGATCATGTTACATGCATCTAAAAAACATCCAAAATACTACCATACCTTACACAAGACACTGCTAAAACTCTAATCCACTCTAATCATTATCTACCGCATTAAATATTGCAATAGTCTCCTAACGGGTCTTCCCAAAAGGAGACTCTCACCACTACAATCCATTCTGAATGCAGCTACGAGGCTAATATTCTTCGCTAGACGTTCATCGTCTGCAGATCCACTCTGTCAGTCCCTCCATTGGTTACCTGTTACCTGTATTCTACCGTATTCAATATAAAATACTTTTACTCACACACAAGGCCATTAACCAAACTATACCAACGTACATCACTTCGCTTATCTCAAAATATCTCCCAACACAACCTCTTCGCTCGTCACAAGACCTGCGTCTCTCTTCCACACTCATTACTCGCTCCCACTCACGATTGCAGGACTTTCATCGGGCTGCACCCACTCTGTGGAATGCCCTACCACGCACAATAAGACTATCTAGTCTCCAAACCTTCAAGCGTTCCCTGAAAACTCACCTCTTTAGGCAAGCATATCAAATTCCAGAACCGCCCACATAACTTTCATAAACCTTCCTATCAAATTGCATCCACTCTGCACAGTCCACACATATCCTCACATGTCTTCTCATTCTTCACTTTCCCTTCCTCTCGAACCCGGTTCATCATTGCTGTATGACCATATCATACAGCCCACCAAGAACCTTTGCAGTCTGGCGGACAACTATGCAATAGATAGCACCTTTCCTTGTGTATACATGCCTATTTCCCTATAGATTGTAAGCTTGCGAGCAGGGCCTTCCTACCTCTATGACTGTTTGTTATTACCCAGTTTTGTTATATCATTGTTATTTCCAATTGTAAAGCGCAACAGAATTTCCTGCGCTATATAAGAAACTGTTAATAAATAAATAATATAACCTTACACAATTTGGTAATGTCTGCAAAAATTGACACCATGCTCTCTAGATCTACTGCTAGATCGTTAATGAAAATGTTGAACAATAGTGGACCAAGTACAGACCCTTGTGGCACACCACTTAGTACTTCAGTACAGTTTGAAAGCGTTCCATTTACCACAATACGCTGCTCCCTATTATCTAACCAATTTGTGACCCAAGTGCATATTAGACCTTCCCTAGCCCTTGTAACTTATAGATAAGTCTCATGTGCGGTACTATGTCGAAAGCTTTAGCAAAGTCTAAAAAGATTACATCCATCTCCTTACCCTGATCAAGGTTCACGCTAACCATTTCATAAAAGCCTAGTAAGTTTATTTGACACCTGCTCCCTTGATGGCCACCTATTGCCTCTCTGGGGAGGGATGGCTGACATCACCTGACATGTTTACCTCATCATGTGAGTGCAGTCCTTATTTGTGTACCCTATTATTCGCTCTCTATGGTCTGACCTCATCGCATCATGATCACTGGCCTCATTGCGTCCTAAAGTTATTTTCTGCCTCTCACTGCTCCATCATCCTTCTATGCAACCTGCAAGTCTGTGCCTAGCTTTCCAAAGTGCTCCTCCATTCAGACTTCATCACTGCCTCATCACTATCCATCTCGTGTCCCGTACTAGAGCTCTCCTTTCATGAGTTGACGGAAGTAAAAAAGGCCCGAAAAGTGTCCATCACTCCTCTGAGGCTTCACCTTACACTGATCTCCGATGTTATGTCAACACACAGAGAGAGTCCGACATGTCTGCCTCCCTGAATCCAGCTTAACCTGCTCAATCGACATCCTCGGAGGCTCTGACAGAGATGGAAGAACCTCTGTATAGTTCGGGCTCTGGTGGGAAACATGGTATGCAGACAGTCCTTTCACTTCTGCAGTCCTTACCCACCAAAACTGAAAACCCTACTAAGGCCAATTTCACATCTTTGGAAAGTAATTTGCGAGAGGTGGTACACACAGAAGTTTCCACGCTCAAAGCAGAGCTGACTCATTTAGGAACTCACATTCTCACGTTGGAGACCCGAGGGGAGGAGACCGATGCTTTTCATAAAAGTGAAGTGTCAGGCTGGGACTATTTAGACGATTTTGACAACAGAGGCAGAAGAAATAACTTGAGAATATGCTGTATTCCTGAAGACATTCCACACCAAGGTCTTTAGGATGTCCTTACCAAGCTGTTTAGTGAGATGCTAGGTCATGACCCCAGTGAATTTGTCGCTTTTGATAGTGCCCACAGGGCCCTACGGCATAGAGGTCCACAGTCTGAGCGTCCATGTCATGTCATATGCTGCCTGCATTACTTTGCCAAGAAGGTTGCGCTACTTAGTAGGCTCCGAGGTTCTGAGGGGCTCTAGTTCAATGGCCAGCCCATTCAAGTATTTGAAGACCTTTCATGGCATACCTTGCAAACGAGGCACCATTTGAAGCCATTGGCTGATGCCCTTCATACGCAAAATATCAAGTACTGATGGGGTTATCCATTTAACATAGTGGCCACCAATGCAGGAAAGATGGCCACTCCATGGCTCTCGGATGACATCAACCCCTTTTGCTCAGTTTTAGACATAGCCCAAGTATGGATCCCGGAATGGCAGTCCCACCAGTCACGGCTTCTAATAGCCCAGGCTCCCTCTTGTGAGCCTCCATTTCAGGATGTTGGACCCTCCTCTGGGTCATGGAAAATATTTCATCCTTCATAATCTTCTTCCCATACCTCTCTGACTGCACCAACTGAACATGAGGGTGTTGCACACTATTTCTACTTGATCCTAAACCGCGTTCTGGGTTATGTAACAGTGTTTATCATTTTGTTATTATTGTGCACAGATGTCATTAGCTAAACAAAATGTTTTCATTTTCTTAGATGTGGCATATGTACATGTTTTGTTAAATTGTCATTGCATTTTCATTTAATATTACTGTGCTTTTTGCTTTGAACTATGAAATTGTCATTGTTTTTGGCAATAATGCAAAAAAATCAATAAAATATAATTTGCAAAAAATAAAAAGATAGTAAGTAGGATGAGTCATGGCCGTTTCTTATGACAGTCTGCGTTTACCTGACCCCTCCACATTTCTACCCCAAATGCTGTCTTCCTGTCACTCACTTTATGACTCATTCCTCAACCGCAATTCACTCGCTGTGCTTGCGCACTGCAGCTCAGAAGCATGCGTAGTACGAAAACATACAAAGCGTACAATAGCCACTTTGCGACAGCACCTGAATGAGTCTAAAAATGTTCTGTTCTTGGACTTCTCTCTTAATTTATGATTGCCATGACCTGTGATGAAACACCTTTCTTGTCAATTAACTAGTTCAACATGGGTAACTGCAATCATACATTAAGAGGGAAGTCCAGGAACAGAGCATTTTGTCTCTCCTGGAAAGGGGTCATGTTGGGAGGTATGGTAAAGTATAAACATGATTTAACCACATCATGGAGAGAGAATTATTTATGGCTGTTAAATTGCCTTATTTCCTTTGTATTGACCATGATATTGACATATTGGGCTGGATGTAATGACGCCCAAGTTCGGCAGCCGCGAGGGATGCCAGCCATACTGCTGTCAGAACATGTAAAATTGTCAGTGCGGAAGTGCGGAAACCATTTTTATCAGTGGGGAAACAAACCTGGCAGATTGTTAGCAAGGGCCCTACGTGCACCAAGGAGCGATTTGTTTTATACACAATATTAAGGATAGTGTTGGTAAACCACACTCTCAGACATATGATTGCCTCATGCTTTAAACAATATTACTCCACACTGTACAATTTGGCCAACTACTCTCCCCATCCGAACCATCTTCCATCCCCACAAGAGATTCTAACTTACCTATCGTCAATCAATTTCCCAGTCCTCTCTCCTTCTGATGGGAGTCTCTAGATCTCCCTTTTACTTTGCAGGAGGTAGAACAGGCTATTTCCTCATCTTCCTCTGGAAAATATCCTGGCCCTGAAGGCTTTTCTATTGCTTACTACAAAACCTTTAAAGACAAAGTTGATTCCCTGCTCCTAAATGCTTTCAATGCTATTTCTAAGTTCTAAGGTAGTCCCTAAAAGCCAATCACTGTAATTCCTAAATCAGACAAGGACCCCTCCTTGTGTCCAAGCAACAGACCAATATCACTCCTCCATGTCGACCTTAAACTGTACGCTAAGGATAGGTGCTGGAACAGTGCGGACAAGGAGGTGGCTTGCCCCCCCAAAAAAATATTTGAGAGATCTCAGTATAAAGGTAAGTACTACTGAGTGCTACCGAGTCCTGCCACGGCATGGCGTGACTTCAAGGGCTGTTTAGCGTGATTGCAGCAAGGATGGAAGAGGACACATCTGTATGCCCGGGCTTAGGAAAAAGATTTAGGTTTGTCTCTGACTAGCTTAAAATGGAAGAATATCTTCATTAAGGCTTATAGTTAAGACGTAATATAAAATGTTAATGCGCTGGTAGAGACACCCATCCCTTCTCCACACCATATTACCCTCCATCTCTGGTACAAGCTGGATAGGCTCCAGAGCCCTTAGTTACTTTACTCCACATTTGGTGGGAATGCCCCCTCTTATCAGCATTTTGGTCAGATGTTAATAGTGTTTCTCAACAAATTGTGGATATGGAAGTACATACCAACCCAGCCTTCTGGTTGCTGAACCATTCTTCACTACCAGTGGCAAAATATAAAAAAGCACTTCTCTGATTTGAGCAATGCTACTCGTTAAGTTATCCCCATACTGTGGAATTTCCCGATGTTTCCTACATGTTAAGGCTGGTTCCAGAAAATATACTATTATTGTCTTCAGCTCATAAACTCGCTGAACATGGTTTCCTTGGTTAGAATACAAATCCTTCACCTGATACGAAACATCCTATGCTGGGTTATGGGGTGCCTGCTTCCATTGTACACTCTAGGCTTCCACCAAGACTCATCATAGCATAGAGAGTACAATGCTTTCTCCTTTGTCTCCCCCATATTTGTAGTAGTAACAAGCTAGCTTTGTTTCTGGAATTTTTTCTTGCTTGATGTGTGATATCATTATGTTTCTACTTTCTGGGGTAAATGTAAGATATCAGCTAATATTGTGCCAGTATCACTCTTCCCACTTCGCCTCTTTACCGAGGCTAAACACTAACGCTGAGATGTACTGACATCTCTGCTGCCAGAGAGGGGGAGCGAAAACTCCCCCCTCCAGTGATGCCTGTAAGACTCCCACGGCACATCAGCCTAGAGTCAAACCCCCCAGCTGGCTCACTGGGCATGTGCGAGATCTCACATACAGACCAGGGCCGGCACCCTCCACAGCCAGAAATATCACTGTCCCTGCTGTGGTGTATGGTAAATGACACCTGCAGCTGTTGAAATCAATAGCTGCAGGAGTCGGAACGGACAGTGCCACTGACAATTCATACATTGCCCTGCATATCGGCGTGCTTTTAGTTAGTAGCGCTCACTGCCGATGTAATACATGGGGGAGACGCGGTATTAGTACACATAACATGCGCTGATACCACTTCTTCCCCATATCGACGCTTCTTACATCTGCCCCTCAGTTACTGTACCTCTTTAATAAGAATAGATTATTATACAAAAAAAAATTATAAATAAAATAAAGAATTAAGCTATGACACACCCTTTTCCAACTGTAATTCTCTGCACATCTTAAATGTGCACCATCTGCAGTGCAACATGGCTTTGTCAAGGTGCACATTGCTTCGAACTCTAAGGGGGTTATTCCGACCCGATTGCTTGCTACAGTTTATCGCAGCGCAGCGATCGGGTTGGAACTGTGCATGCGCCGGCGCCACAGTGCGCTGGCGCATGCAGGACGGCCGAGGGCTGTCGGTCCCTAGCGATCACCTCTGCCTGATTGACAGGCAGAGGCGGTCGCTGGGCGTGAGTGGGTAGCACGGCGGCGTTTGGCCACTGTTCTGGGGGCGCGGTCCGACCAATGCAGGTGTGGCCAGACCATGCGGGTGACGTCACACGCAGCTGCTGCGACCAGGGGCAGCGAAGAGGTTCTCCCGGCCAGCTACAGGAGCTACACTGGCCGGGAGTTACTCCTCAAATTCAAAAGCATTGCCGCTGTGCGATGCTTTTGCATTTCTGTGGGGGGGGGGGGGGCGGCACTGACGTGGGGCGGACTAGCCCTGTGCTGGGCGTCCCCCCGCATGTCTGAGTGCCTGATCGTAGCTGTGCTGAATTTAGCACAGCTACGATCAACTCGGAATGACCCCCTAAATTAGGCAAATTGTGTCTTGATTTACATGGACCCAATACTGTAAGAGTAATCAGCATTGTATCAATGTTAAAATAAAGTGAATTGTAGGTACAAATGATTAATTGTGTAAGAATATATTTGATTTAAATATATATTTATTTATTTTGCATAATTTTTTTTTATTGTGACATTGTCAGAGTCACATATCAGTAACAAAACAATGTACATCATTTTAGTTGTCATCAAGACTCTTAAGCATAGGAGACACGGTACAAACAAAAAGTCAATGTCAACAAGGATTTTTTTTCTTTTTAGAACAGATAGGAGTAAGGGGTGGTCTTCAGTATGCTGGCTGTCGGGATCCCGGCGTACAGTATACCGGCGCCGGAATCCAGACAGCCAGCATACCGACAATTATTCTCCCTCGTGGAGGGAGAATAAAATAGCGTGCCCAGCGCAGCGAGCCTGCAAGGGGCTCATTTGCGCTCGCCACACTGTCGGTATGCCGGCGGTCGGGCTCCCGGCGCCGGTATGCTGGTCGCCGGGAGCCCAACCGCCGGCATACCATACCACACCCGGAGTAAGAATAGGGTGAGAAAAGAACAGGGATTAGAGATAGGAATTGGAGAAGGGTTAGGGGAAAGTAAGAGGGAATACATTCTTATTATGCACCAGAGTCCACATGACGTTATCAACAGTAAAGATACCTAAGGCATCGTCAGACAGGTTCAGCATATGACATATATTGAAAACAAAGCAAAGAAAATCAATATGGGTGTATGAATCATATTAAAAAAAAAAAATATACACATTATCACAGCTCAAAATTAGACATAGGCATAAGGACATAAAGAAATAGATATCAGAGTATAAAGAGAGAACTCCACTTAATCAACAGTAACCATGTGGTGGATTCAAATATCTTTAAAATATGTGACTGAATTGTGTCAGGCAGGGTCACAATACAGGGACCCGATTTCTTGTAAAAGCTTTGGAGGAGAATAGCTTTAACATCACTGACTAAAGTTGTGTACACACGGTGAAATTTCTCCTTTCGATTTTGATTGAATAGTCAAAATCGCAAAGAAAGTTAGTGGAAATCGCAAGGTGTTAGGCAGCTTGCGATACTGATTCGATCTCGATGCACACTCCCACAGGGTTGGTATTGCAAGGCTAGATAGACTGTGCAGGCAAGTCAATCTTGACTATCTAGTGTACTATCTAGTACAAACTAAAGTATAGTCAAAATTGGCACTTAGTCAAAATCGTACATAGACAAAATCTCAAATACAGATAGTCAAAATCTGTGCTATCTCGGCTCTGGGGGAGTTCAAGGGAAATCACATAGTCAAAATCGGGCATAGCAAAGATCTCACCATGTGTACACACCTTAAGGGTGCTGATTTATCCAACCATTTGCGAAGAATTGTCTTTTTGCTACTGTGACTGTTAGGGTGAGATTCAAATGATATATCACGCCCAATTTCCTTTCTAAAATGATCTCCGTTATCGCGCATATTGCGCCCATAGTAATCAGGTTTACTGTGTAATGGTTTGGGTGCCTCACTACTCCGGGGGTAGCGAGCTAAAATAATGATACAACGTCCCTGAGGGCAGAAACAGAACGAGTGTGGAAGGGGTGAAAAGAATTGAATCTCCCCCTTAGTGTCAGGAGGGGAAGCAGTGGTCTACCTGCACTGGCCTGGTGGGAAATTACAATGAAACAGAGAACATTACACACTTAAGAGGTCTTGTTGGGTGTAGCATGGTATGCCGGCGGCCGGGCTCCCGGTGACCAGCATACCGGCGTCGGGAGCCCGACCGCCGGCATACCGACAGTGTGGCCAGCGCAAATGAGCCCCTTACTTATTGAACCACCCTTGTATATATCATAATGTTCTTGATGTGACATAGAGACACACTGAAATAGGACTGTTATGAACTAAGGGATATACCTGGGTTGAATGATGCAGAGAACTGAATGAGTGATGGTGAACTTGACACATAGTCGTTCTTCTTGCAGTGACCCCTGTACGCCGGGGGTTGAGACTTATAGAATGCACTCAGTAGGTTTTCTTGCCTATAAGAACTGCTTTTCCAATAAGGCTTTATGTGCCTACCGGTACTGAGATGCCCACCAGGACTTACGCCACTGGTGATAGTATGAGCTCAACCCTTGAGTGACCTGAATCAATGCTGGTAGAAAAGACAACAAGGAAAAGACCAAGAATACCAAAAGACAAGAACAAGACAAGAGAATAAAGAATTAATAACAATGTATTGTAATAGGGTAAAGGTACTAATGAGACATCTGGATATTGAGAGACACAGAAGGAGTGGTGCACCAATGGTAATAACAATGGGGAAGCAGTCTGGAGAGAAGGCTATAACAGACTAACAGGTTGGGTAATCTAATTAAAGAGATAGGCAAGAAACATAAATCAACTGATACATAAATAGCAAGGAATGCTCTGAAACCACAGTAGTTGCTAATGGCAACAACGGAATTGCATGACAATAGAATACAGAGAGGGAAAGCAAAACAGACATACAAACAACACAGAATGCTCCAGGCCAATGGATGTTACTCCTGGCAACCGCAGTACCAACACAAAGGAGCAGTACTACTGTAGGTGAAGATTAGACAAAGACAGACAGAGAAGATTGAGACCAGGAATTGATCTGAGGACAGACTAATAGGGCTGTGACTATGTACATGGTAATAGAGACATGAGAGAGAGACTGAGAGACTGTACTGGAATGGGAATCACAAGAAGCAGGAACCACACAATGAACTCACACAAACAACACATGAAACAGGTACATAAACAATGGCTAGATTTCAAGGACAAACAAACAAGGCTTCTGCAGAACTATAACTAAGAAAGAATGGAAGCAGTGTTCCAACAGAACTGGAACTGGGCACAGAGGGACAAAGGCTTCCGTGGCAACTCAATTCTATGACCAGCAAGTAGTGAGGGACAGACAACACATATAAAGGATACAAGAGCCAATGAGAGTCACAGCACAGCCATCCTCCCCTAATTACCAACTCTCTGAAGCTGTGCTACTGGACATCCACCAGCCTCCTGACTTTCACAAGAAACAGGCTGGAGTCAGATAACAAAGCAATTCCCAAAAGGTGCTGCTACAGCAATTAAGCAGACAGAATAGAGTTGCAATGAAACAGACAGAACAGAGCTGCAGACAGCACATGTAACAAGGACTCAATCAGTTACCCTATTTACAGGGCCGGTTCTAGACCTTGTGGCGCCCAGGGCGAAAATTTTCTGAGGCGCCGCCCCCCCCCCCCCCCCCCCAGGTAAAATACAGTTGGTGCGCGCGCCCCAAAACAGGGGCATGGCTTCTTCATAGGGAAGGGGCGTGGCTTCTTCATAGGGAAGGGGCATGCCCACAGTTATCCTCCTGTACTTGTGCCCCCCTGTAGCTGTACACCCAGTTAATTTCCCCCCAGTAGCTGTTCCCCCTGTAGCAGTGCCCCCTTTAGTAGAGCCCCCTGTAGTTATGCCACTTGTAGCTGTGCCCCCAGTAGCAGTGCCCCTTGTAGCTGTGCCCCCAGTTGATTTGCACCCTGTAGCAGTGCCCCTGTAGTAGTGCCCCCAGTAGTTGTGCCCCCTGTAGATTTGCCCCCAGTAGCTGGACCCCCAGCAGCTGTGCCCTCAGTTAATTTTCCCCCAGTAGCTATCCCCCCTGTAGCAGTGCCCCCTGTAGTTGTGTCACTAGTAGTTGTGCTCCCTGTAGCTGTGCCCGTGTAACAGTGCCCCCTGTAGCAGTGCCCCTTGTAGCTGTGCCCTCAGTTGATTTTCCCCCAGTAGCAGTGCCCCCTGTAGTAGTGCCCCCAGTATGTGCCCCCTGTAGATTTGCCCCCGGTAGCTGTGCCCCTTGTAGCTGTGCCCCCTGTAGTAGCGCCCCCAGTAGCTGTGCCCCCAGTATGTGCCCCCTGTAGTAGCGCCACTTTGAAACCCTAACAAAAAAAAAAATACTTACCAGCCTCACTCCTGCTTCCGGACCGCTGCTGCTGCTGTCTCCGGGCGCCGGCTCCTCTCTATGGTAGAGATGTCATGACGTCTCTTCCATAGCAGCGCCGCACTGACACTTGGGGTCAATTTTGACCTCTAGCGTCAGTCAGCGACGCCGGCTGCAGCGGGCGCACACGGCACTCGCTGCAGATGGGGAGCGGGGAGTGAGGGTGGATTAGAACCGGCTCTTGCCACAGCAGCGGCGGCACCCTCGGGATAGCGGCGCCCCGGGCAAAAAGCCTGCTTGCCCGTGGCAAGAGCTGCTACTGCCTATTTATATCACATATAGTCAATGAATTCCCTTTTTTTAGACCATATAACCAAACTGCAGGGAATATCCGTGTCTGGAAATTCAGTTTGTAGGACTGAAGCAGTATCTCACTTTCAGCTGTAATGGAATAAAAGGAGATGACCTTTTCTGCACATTTAAGAAGCACACCCACCACAGAAGGTTTTGGTAAATCTAGCATGATGTTTTCATTTTTATGCCACGCAGATAATTGTTCCTTGTTCCATTCTACACACCAGGATAAGTGGTTTCGGCCAAGTTGTCCATGATTCTCAATCTCTAATGCTGCAGCCCCAATGCTCCATCCATCACTGTTATTTGTGTCGATCTCCCAGTAGCTGCATTCTGTGGAGAATCCTTCAGCACAGAGGACCTGACTGAGTGTGAATCTGCGCTCATGTTTTGGATACTGATTCTTACCCGTCACTGTCACTGTCTTAAAGTCTTCAGAAAGAGACAAGCGATAGTTGACTGTATCTCCATCAAAAGACACAGTGGTGGCCCCTGTAATTAGTAAATATGTTATAAAAATACAGTATTTTTACATTTTATTTATTTTGACTGTTTATGTCTCTGGAAACAATTAAAAGTAGCAAGCACTCTTGTATATGTCTAATGCAGACACTGGAGGTCATTTACAAAAATCTTTGCACCAATATGTACAGAGGTTTGTGGAGCAACATGACCACATTTGTGGAAGAGAAGAAGCTTGCAGAGTTAGGGCAGCAGTTGGGTGAAATGGAGGCGATGCCAGTAAACTAGGGAGTAAGCCCAGCATTGGAGAGGATGCATCATTACTGGTACCCAGCCACTGCCCCGTCACTTGTATTCTGCACCACCTTGAAGGTGGCTAGGATTTTTTCCCATCCTATACTTTTAATGAGACAAATCACTTCCCATTTACAGCGCACTTTGTAACAATAAAAAATAAATATATAATTAAAATATAAGTTTAGTATACATTAAGTGCTACATATTAATCTACAAGTAGTGGCAAGTTACACTTCGCCATCAAAACCAGCATCAAGACATACAGGACAATTCTGATCACAAGTTTTAGGGGTGTTGAATCACTAGATGTATGTAAATACGTATAATTCTAGTGGAGCTGGAACTTAAATATAATACCAATAGCCTAGATAGAAGGATCACTATGGTCAGAATGCAGCTAGGAATGTGATTGTCAGTGCTTTCCTGTTCTACATGAAATAGCTCTTAGAGATAGACCTATCAGATACAGGGTATTATGAATATATACTTACTCACTGTATAACAGTCTCCGCCAAAAGAAAGCAGAGTAAAGTTCTTAAATAATGATGTTGGCATTAGAAGAGAATGGAAGATATCCTGGCTAACACACATGCAAACAGATAGTTGTACACTTACACTGCAGAAGTTTCCTTGGACCTTTCTCTGCAACTCTTACATTCATTTCCTGTGTACAGGAGGCTGAAGGTTCAGTAGGCAGTACCAAAGTGTCTTCAAGCACTGAATCAATTGTAAAAAAAAAAAAAGCCATCAAAACTACACAAAAAAAAACAGAGATACATGACAGCGTGCTCACCTGAGGAAGAAGAGAGTCTAGCAGGTTACCTGGCTACACAAGCAGAGTAATCACATGTGAGAAGTAGCAAGATACAAGACTACACAGGCAGAGTAAGCATCTGAGGAAGAAGAGAGTCTAGCAGGATACCTGGCTGCATAGGCAGATTAATGAGGAAGAAGAGAGTCTAGCACAGTGATTTTCAACCTTTTTCAACTCACGGCACACCAAACCGAATTTTTAAAATGCCAAGGCACACCATCAGTTCCCCACGACCACCAAGGGGGGGTGGGGGCGGGTTTGGGGAAACACACATTGGCCTCCAGATAAACAAAACACATATTGGCCCCCTCAGCAATTTAAAAACATTGACCCCCACAGTAATTGCAGCACACATTGGCCCTGAAACTGATTGCAGCAAATATTGACCCCCATGGTAATTGCAGCACATTGGCCCCCACGGTAATTGTAGCATACATTGACCTCCACGGTAATTGCAGCATACATTGGTCCCCATGATAATTGCAGAACAAATTGGCCCCCACGGTAAATGCAGAACACACTGACCCAAAGGTAATTGCAGAACATATTGGCAGTAACAATAAATACAAATGTACAGGAACTTACTGTGCTTGAGTAGGTTGGTTGATCTGTAGCTGTGGAGGAGGCAGGAGCTGTGTACGGTCTCCCTCCTTCAGCGGTGCAGCCAGCGGAGAGGAGCGAGGACACAGGAGCAGCACTGGGCGGGCAGGTGACGTGGAGCAGCGCTCGGCGGGCAGGTGACGTGGAGCAGCGCTCGGCGGGCAGGTGACATGGAGGAGTACTGGGCGGGCGGTCGACGTAGCGTGCGTGTGTAACCCATGAGTCACGCTGCTGCTCCATACAGGTCACAGGCCAGGCTGCGTCTGGACTACCCGGAAGAGCCTAGCGCCGCCCGAGCCCGACATTATGAATTAAAGTGAGGCAGCGGCAGGGTTATGCAGCGGGCATCTCTGGCGGCATCTCTGGCGGCACACCTCAGAACCGCTCGCGGCACACCAGTGTGCCGCGGCACAGCGGTTGAAAAACGCTGGTCTAGCAGGATACCTGGCTGCATAGGCAGATTAATGAGGAAGAAGAGAGTCTAGCAGGATACCTGGCTGCATAGGCAGATTAATAAACTGAGGAAGAAGAGAGTCTAGCAGGATACCTGGCTGCATAGGCAGATTAATGAGGAAGAAGAGAGTCTAGCAGGATACCTGGCTGCATAGGCAGATTAATAAACTGAGGAAGAAGAGAGTCTAGCAGGATACCTGGCTGCATAGGCAGATTAATAAACTGAGGAAGAAGAGAGTCTAGCAGGATACCTGGCTGCATAGGCAGATTAATAGGCTGAGGAAGAAGAGAGTCTAGCAGGATACCTGGCTGCATAGGCAGATTAATAGGCTGAGGAAGAAGAGAGTCTAGCAGGATACCTGGCTGCATAGGCAGATTCATAAGGAAGAAGAGAGTCTAGCAGGATACCTGGCTGCATAGGCAGATTAATAGGCTGAGGAAGAAGAGAGTCTAGCAGGATACCTGGCTGCATAGGCAGATTCATAAGGAAGAAGAGAGTCTAGCAGGATACCTGGCTGCATAGGCAGATTAATAGGTTGAGGAAGAAGAGAGTCTAGCAGGAAACATGAATACACAGGCAGAGTAATCACCTGAGGAAGAAGAGAGTCTAGTGGGATACCTAGCTACACAGGCAGCGCAATCATCTGAGGAAGAGGACAGTCTAGCAGGACATCTGGCTGTATAGGGAGGGTAAAAAGATGATGGAGAAGAGAATCTCGCAGGATACTTGGGGCCTAATTCAGATCTGATCGTAGATGTGCTAAATTTAGCACATCTACAATAATTTTCTCAGACATGCTGGGGAACGCCCAGCACAGTGCTAGTCCGCCCGGCATGTCAGGCCCTAGCCCCCCTCCCCACACACACACACAGGTGAGAAAGCAATGCCTTCGCACCCGGCGAGTAGCTCCCTGCCTGCGCAGCTAGTGCACATCCTAGCTGTGCTGGCAGGAGGCTACCCGCTGCATCCTGGGTTGCAGCGGCTGCATGTGACGTCACACAGTCACCATGGCCCGCCCCCACAACGTTCCCTACATGCCTGTGTTGTCCAGACCGCGCCGTTCTAACGCCGTTGGAACACCTCCTCCTACCCAGCGACCGACTGTGCCTGTCAATCAGGCAGAGGCGATTGCAGCCCAGAGATGCTGTTAGTATCTCACTGGGCTCCCGGGGTGCGCACACGCAGTGCGGCCACTGCGCGTACGCACTCCATCAAGGGCTTCAGACTGCGATCGCTGCTCTGAATTAGGCCCCTGGCTGTATAGGAAGGGTAATAACATGAGGAAGAAGAGAGTCTAGCAGACTGTATAGGAAGAGTAATAATCTTAGGGAGAAAAGACTCTTGCAGGATCTGTGTATGGAGGGTAATAAGATGAGGAAGCAGAGAGCATCAATCCTGGGAACAATAGAGGCAGAAAAAAGGCCTAAAAAGATAAATCTGTCAGTAACGGGGTGTGATGAAATAAATATAAACCTACCCACTGTATAACAGTCTCATGTATGTTATTTATGTTGACCATGTATGTTATTTATTTTAGTTAAATATGCTATATAAAGCCCATACTATAGTCCATCTATAGTGTTAATTTTTAACACTTTGTTCCACACACTGTCCAGTGTATAAAATGACCAATATGTAGATATATATGTTCAGAGTCGGTATTAGGTAATTCTACAGCTCCACCAGACTCCCGCACTTGCTACAATGTTCAGCAGAGCGGGAGATTGTAGATTGCATTTGGAAACCCCCCTCTGGAAATCCTGCGTTTGCCACTGTTGTGGGCACTAGAAGAGAATGGCAGATATCTAGGGTCATACACATGCAAACAGATAGATGTTACACTTCCACTGCAGAAGTTTCCTTGGACCTTTCTCTACAACTCTTTCATTCATTTCCTGTGTACAGGAGGCTGGAGATTCAGTAGGCAATACCCCTTCAAGCACTGAATCAATAGCAAATAAACAAAGAGTTATGGTAAAACTTATCCTTGTTAGCTCTTTTTTTTTCAAGGTCCATAGGATCCATAGCGATGACCTTGGGGTATGATGGTGGAGACCAGGATCAGGCACCAAACAGTTATGTTTTTAAGCTCCCAAGATGCACTGGTCCTTCTCCCTCATACGCTGCCCAAAGCTCAGGCTCCTCAGATTTTGTTAACAAGCCCAAGGCAGGAGCTGGAGAGGAGAAGGAAGAATGGTACACACAGGAAACACACTCTCAAAACAGGAGATGATAACTGGTGTCTGAGAAGAGTAACTCATTGAAGCTAGGTGCATTAGGGTGGGTGCCCGGTGGATCCTATGGACCTCGAAGAAATAGAGTTAACAAGGGTAAGTTTTACCATAACTCTTATTTTCTTCTTTAGGGTCCATAGGCATTCACAGGGATGTCCTTGGGGAAGTCCCAAAGCAGTTAAACTAGGGAGGGGACACTCCTAAACTGAGAGAACAATGCATTCAAATGAGGCATCTTGAGAGTCAAACGTGTCAAAGACATAGAACCTAAGAAACATGTGGACAGAAGACCACGTGGCTGCCTTGCATAGTTGTTCAGCAGATGCGCCATAACAGGCTGCCCACTAAGGTCTCACAGAGTGAGTAAAGTGAGCAGAGACTGTATCCAGCACAGGGAGGTCAGCCTGCGTGTAAGCTTGTGAGAAAGTCATGCAAAGCCAAGTGGCCAGAGTCTGTTTGTTAACTGGCCAGCCCCGCTAGTGGAATCCATAGGAGGACAAACAGTGAATCCATTTTCCTGATGGAACTAGTACGGTCCACGTAGATTAGAAGAGCACGGACCACATTCAAGGAGGCCTCCCCTTCCGAGAGGTATGGTGATTGGAAGGCTGGAACTACTATTTCTTTGTTAAGATGGAAGCTGGATATCACCTTGGGGAGGCAACCTGGTTTGGTCTGCAGGACTGCTCTGTCCTGATGAAAGATCAGAAATGGAGAGTGGCAGGAAAGCGCTCCCAAGTCTGACACCCTTCTTGGCGAGGCTATAGCCAAAAGAGTCTGTCGTTAACCATTTGAGGTCAACAGAGTCCAGTGGTTCAAATGGTGACTGCTGTAATCCATGGAGAACTAGAGAAAATCCCATGGAGCCACCAGAGGGACAAAGGGAGGTTAAATCTGCAGTACCCAATATAGAAAGGCACGTACATCCAGCAACAAAGCAATCTGTTTCTGGAACCAAACTGATAGAGCTGAGACTTGCACTTTCAGAGACGCAAGGCAGAGGCCGGGATCCAAACCCGCCTGGTGGAAGGCAAGGATGCTGGAAATCCGAAAAACCAGAGGATCATAGTGTCATTGACCACACCACTGGAAGTAAATCTGCCACACTCGGTAATAGATACGGACTAAAGTAGGCTTCCACGCCCGGAGCATCGTCTGAACAACAGAAATGGAGAATCCTTTAGACCTTAAGAAGGATGACTCAATAGTCAAAGACAGACGATCTAGGTCTGGGTGTAGACATGGACCTTGAGACAAGAGGTCTGGTCTTAAAGGAAGTGCACAGGTAATGGCTTTGGATAGACTGTGGAGTTTCATGAACCACTGGCGCCTGGGCCAGACCAGAGCTTTCAAGCTGCTTGAATTTGCAAAGCACCCTGGGAAGGAGGGATACTGGAGGGAAGTGGTATGCTAGATGGAAAGGCCATTTGACTGACAATACATCCACGAAGGCTGCATCTGGATCCCTTGTCCTGGATCCATATACTGGCAGTTTGTAGTTGTGTCTGGAGGCCATGAGGGCTACTTCCGGAAGACCCCATTTGTCCACCAGAAGCTGAAAGACTTCTGGATGTAGAGACTACTTTCCAGTGTGCACATCGTGGCGACTGAGGAAGTCTGCCTCCCAGTTGAGTATTCCCAGTTTGCCGACCGCAGAGATGGCTTGTAGAAGGTGTTCTGCCCAGGTGAGAATTTGTGCCACTTCTGTCATTGCTGAGACACTACCAGTTCCTCCCTGGTGATTGAAATAGGCCATACCCCTGCTAGTTAGAGCTCACAGTGCCCAGCCGAAAGTTCCCCACCGTAGCTGGAGTTGCGGTGCCGGGGGGGGGTGTTGGAGCAGTAGCGCTGGTGTCCAGAGGACTTTTTAGCGCTTCTTATGCAAGTGAAAAACAGAAAAACATTGGAAAATAAATCATAAAATAAAGCTTGGGCTGCTGAAAAGCACCCCCACTTTATAATGGTGACCAGCTCCTGCTGGCACCAAACATAGGTGTAATTCAGACCTGATCGCAGCGGCAAATTTGTTAGCAGTTGGGCAAAACCATGTGCACTGCAGGATGGGCAGATATAACATGTGCAGAGAGAGTTAGATTTGGGTGCGGTGTGTTCAAACCGAAATCTAAATTGCAGTGTAGAAATAAAGCAGGCAGTATTTACTCTGCACAGAAACAAAATAACCCACCCTAATCTAAATCTCTCTGCAAATGTTATATCTGCCACACCTGCAGTGCACATGGTTTTGCCCAACTGCTAACAAATTTGCTGATACGATCAGGTCTGAATAAACCCATTAAACCGAGGAACCTGAGCTGTGGACGGGGTATGAGGGAGAAGGACCAGTGCATCTTGGGAGCTTAAAAGCTTAACTGTTTGGTGCCTGATCCTGGTCTCCACCATCATACTCCAAGGTCATCCCTCTGGATGCCTATGGACCTTGAAGAAGAAATGACACGTATGAATGACAAAATCATCCAGAGATACCTGACAGGCTCTCTTGTTCATCAGATGTGTACTCTATCAGGATACCTGGCTACATAAGCAGAGTAATCATCTGAGGAAGAAGAAAGCCTATCAGGATACCTGGCTACACAGGCAGAGTAATCATCTTAGAAAGAAGAGAGTCCAGCAGGATACCTGGCTACACAGGCAGAGTAATCATCTGAGGAAGAAGAGGGTCTAGCAGGATACCTAGCTGTATAGGGAGGGTAATAACATGAGGAAGAAGAGAGTCTATCAGAGTACCTGGCTGTATAGGAAAAATAATAATCTGTGGGAGAAGTGAGTCTAGCAGAGTACCTGACTGTATAGGGAGGGTAATATCATGAGAAAGAAATGAATCTAGCAGAGTACCTGACTGTATAGGATGAGTCATAATCTGAGGGAGAAGAGAGTCTAGCATAGTACCTGGCTGTATAGGAAGGGTAATATAACATGAGAAAGAATAGAGTCTAGCAGAGTACATGGCTGCATAAGAAGAGTAATAATCTGAGGGAGAAGAGAGTCTAGCAGAGTACCTGGCTGTATAGAAAGGATAATAACATGAGGAAGAAGAGAGTCAAGCGGAGTACCTGGCTGTATAGGAAGAGTAATAATCTGTGGGATAAGAGAGTCTAGCAGAGTACCTGGCTGTATAGAAAGGATAATAACATGACAAAGAAAAGAGTCTAGCAGAGTACCTGGCTGTATAGAAAGGATAATAACATGAAGAAGAAGAAAAAGAAGAGAGTCTAGCAGAATACCTGGCTGAATAGGGAGGATAAGACATGAGGAAGAAGAGAGTCTAGCAGATTATATGGCTGTAAAGGAAGAGTACTAATCTGAGAAAGAAGAGAGTCTAGCTAGCAGAATATCTGGCTGTATAGGAAGGGTAATAACATGAGAAAGAATAGAGTCTAGCAGAGTACCTGGCTGTATAGGAAAAAGTAATAACATGAGGGAGAAGAGAGTCTAGCAGATTACATGGCTGCATAGGGAGAGTAATAATCTGAGGAAGAACAGAGTCTAGCAGAGTGCCTGGCTGTATAGGGAGGGTAATAACATGAGGGAGAAGAGAGTCTAGCAGAGTGCATGGCTGTATAGAGAGGGTCATAACATGCGGGAGAAGAGAGTCTAGCAGAGTACCTGGCTGTATAGGGAGAGTCATAATCTGAGGGAGAAGAGAGTCTAGCAGAGTGCCTGGCTGTATAGGGAGAGTCATAATCTGAGGGAGAAGAGAGGAAGAGAGTCTAGCAGAGTACCTGGCTGTATAGGAAGAGTAATAATCTGAGGGAGAAGAGAGCCTAGCAGAGTACCTGGCTGTATAGGAAGAGTAATAATCTGAGGGAGAAGAGAGTCTAGCAGAGTACCTGGCTGTATAGGAAGAGTAATAACATGAGGGAGTAGAGAGTCTAGCATAGTACCTGGCTGTATAGGAAGAGTAATAACATGAGGGAGTAGAGAGTCTAGCACAGTGCCTAGATGTATAGGAAGAGTAATAATCTGAGGGAGAAGAGAGCCTAGCAGAGTGCCTGGATGTATAGGAAGAGTAATAATCTGAGGGAGAAGAGAGCCTAGCAGAGTGCCTGGATGTATAGGAAGAGTAATAACATGAGGGAGAAGAGAGTCTAGCAGAGTACCTGGCTGTATAGGAAGAGTAATAACATGAGGGAGTAGAGAGTCTAGCACAGTGCCTAGATGTATAGGAAGAGTAATAATCT
The DNA here is from genome assembly GCF_028390025.1 of Pseudophryne corroboree. Lineage (NCBI taxonomy): Eukaryota > Metazoa > Chordata > Amphibia > Anura > Myobatrachidae > Pseudophryne > Pseudophryne corroboree. The sequence continues at coordinate 485,942,305 of NC_086446.1, read as the reverse complement.
GAGGGAGAAGAGAGCCTAGCAGAGTGCCTGGATGTATAGGAAGAGTAATAATCTGAGGGAGAAGAGAGCCTAGCAGAGTGCCTGGATGTATAGGAAGAGTAATAACATGAGGGAGAAGAGAGTCTAGCACAGTGCCTAGATGTATAGGAAGAGTAATAATCTGAGGGAGAAGAGAGCCTAGCAGAGTGCCTGGATGTATAGGAAGAGTAATAATCTGAGGGAGAAGAGAGCCTAGCAGAGTACCTGGCTGTATAGGAAGAGTAATGACATGAGGGAGAAGAGAGTCAAACAGAGTGCCTGGCTGTATAGAGAGGGTAATAATATGTGGGAGAAGTGAGTCTAGCATTGTACCTGGCTGTATAGGTAGAGTAGTAATCTGAGGGAGAAGAGAGTCTAGCAGAGTACATGGCTGTATAGGAAGAGTAATAATCTGAGGGAGAAGAGAGCCTAGCAGAGTACCTGGCTGTATAGGAAGAGTAATAACATGAGGGAGAAGAGAGTCAAGCAGAGTGCCTGGCTGTATAGAAGGTAATAATATGTGGGAGAAGTGAGTCTAGCATTGTACCTGGCTGTATAGGTAGAGTAGTAATCTGAGGGAGAAGAGAGTCTAGCAGAGTACATGGCTGTATATGAAGAGTAATAATCTGAGGGAGAAGAGAGCCAAGCAGAGTACCTGGCTGTATAGGAAGAGTAATAAACTGTGGGAGAAGATAGTCTAGCAGAGTACCTGGCTGTATAGGAAAAGTAATAATCTGTGGGATAAGAGAGTCTAGCAGAGTACCTGGCTGCATTGCTCCATCTAACTTTCTGATCCATAACCAAAGAGTAATGGCAATACAATATTTTTTTTATTATTCAAAGGAAGTGAAAGCGAAAGAAACAGAAATATCAGGGACCTTTGTACATCTGCTCTCAGGCTCAGATTGTATTGGCTTTACCTTGTTTTGGAGGACAGTGAAGATGTTCAAGCAGTGGGTGAGAAAGGAGATTCTTTTTCATTTGGGATATATTATGACTTGTGTCTGCAAGCCTGTTTTCATCAATGATGTTTTGTCTCTCTGCTGAAGACGTCGGCCTGTATATATTTTCTGATCCAATCCCCTATAGAGGACAAATGCATATGAGTCACAGTAAGAGAAGTTGTGAAATTAAGAAAATCAACCAACAACAGTGTTCTCCCCAGAAAATTTTTCCAGCCGGGTGGCATCAAGAAGTAGCCGGGTAGGGACCTTCACAATAATACAATTTTTAAATCATGACCATAAAGATTTAAACTTGAGATTTTTATATATTAATTCTCCTCTTCTTCTTAGAGGCCCAGTCGTCTGCAGCTTTTTCGTAATCAAAGTCTGTAGGATCTGGTCCCTCTAGTGAAATAAGCATCAGGTTATTTAGGGTGCTCTCCTTTTTCTGGTTCCCTAGACAGGTTTTAATTCGTTTTAGAGTGGAAAATCCTCTTTCAGATTCAGCTGTGCTTACAGGTATGGTCAGACCAATAGCAGCTAGTTTTGCTAAATTTGGAAAAGATTCTCTGAGCTGAGATGTTGTTGAAAATTTCAGCATAATTAGTTTTTATTCTAGATATTCGTAAGACTGTAGTTCAAACAATTCACACAGAACACTGAAATATTCTGCTGAATGTAATTGTTTAAGTATTTTGCATCTTAATTGTAAAGCTAAGATATACAGCAGTTCTTGCATTATTCTTTCCAAAGTGTAATGTGCATTTTTTACAGTATCAAGATGGGATAAGTATGTACAACCCATAGCCTTACAGTGCTCAAGTAAATTTACATACAATGTAGTACATATGTGGTAGTTTGTTTTTTGCCAACCAATACATCGTTCTTAAAGCTCCCACAAAAGCATCTTTTTGCAGGTTAATCAAAACTGAAATGGATCGTTCAATGAGGGTAATTCCAAGTTGATCGCAGCAGGATTTTTTTTAGCAGTTGGGCAAAACCATGTGCATTGCAGGAGAGGCAGATATAACATGTGCAGAGAGAGTTAGATTTGGGTGGGTTATTTTATTTCTGTGCAGGGTAAATACTGGCTGCTTTATTTTTACACTGCAAATTAGATTTGCAGTGAATGTCTCCTATCCCAGTTTCTTAAAAAACACGTCTGCAGTGTCCTTGTTGGAAATCTCTTCCGCTGCTGTGTTCATATTTTCTTTTTCTTTTTTTAATCTAAGATTTTTGTTTTCTGATTTAAATTTTTACTCATTATGGGAACCAGGTGACTAGACACTAAACATCCTAGTGATATTTGGTGGACCCCCTTTATTCAAGTAAACCTTAGTTACCTCTTATACCAGTAAATAAAGACACGGAGACTTGATTTTGGCAGAAAAATTGCTAGCTATTTATTTGACCCTAACCATAGCAAAACCTGTAATTGGAAAACGTTTGTTAAGATGCCGAATCAGCCGGCATAATGGTGGCAGAAAAAAGAACGGCTCTATTAAACTATTGGTAAACTTAAAATGGTAAACTGACCGAAACCGTCCAGCACCCTATCAAAATCAGTAATAGGTGTCAACACAACCCCCACAGTGACTTCCCACCGCTCCTGGGTGCCCTGCCGCTGCCTCCCGGATGGGTGGTCGAGCGGCCATTAAGTCGATGGAGGTGAGTGCACCTAAACCATATAGCACTGAAACTTACTACCTATAAAAAACCATACAACTAACAAACTGCCGTTCTTTTCCGCCGATAAATAGCCAACGAATAAAACCAGCTAAACAATTAGACGCCAATGCACTCCGTGTCAAAACACAACCTCTACCCATGGGGCGGGAGGGCGGGAAGGCAAATCACTATCAAAGAGACCCAAAATGGCCACTCCTGGCCTATATATATCCTAACCCTCCCCTTTTCCTAAGGGCTGTACTTCCTCACAGTCAGGTCCACCCCTCACAGGATGTTTAACTCATTCCTCTCCTATGCAGTCAATTCTCTCTCCTAAACATCCTAGTGATATTTGGTGGACCCCCTTTATTCAAGTAAACCTTAGTTACCTCTTATACCAGTAAATAAAGACACGGAGACTTGATTTTGGCAGAAAAATTGCTAGCTATTTATTTGACCCTAACCATAGCAAAACCTGTAATTGGAAAACGTTTGTTAAGATGCCGAATCAGCCGGCATAATGGTGGCAGAAAAAAGAACGGCTCTATTAAACTATTGGTAAACTTAAAATGGTAAACTGACCGAAACCGTCCAGCACCCTATCAAAATCGGTAATAGGTGTCAACACAACCCCCACAGTGACTTCCCACCGCTCCTGGGTGCCCTGCCGCTGCCTCCCGGATGGGTGGTCGAGCGGCCATTAAGTCGATGGAGGTGAGTGCACCTAAACCATATAGCACTGAAACTTACTACCTATAAAAAACCATACAACTAACAAACTGCCGTTCTTTTCCGCCGATAAATAGCCAACGAATAAAACCAGCTAAACAATTAGACGCCAATGCACTCCGTGTCAAAACACAACCTCTACCCATGGGGCGGGAGGGCGGGAAGGCAAATCACTATCAAAGAGACCCAAAATGGCCACTCCTGGCCTATATATATCCTAACCCTCCCCTTTTCCTAAGGGCTGTACTTCCTCACAGTCAGGTCCACCCCTCACAGGATGTTTAACTCATTCCTCTCCTATGCAGTCAATTCTCTCTCCTAAACATCCTAGTGATATTTGGTGGACCCCCTTTATTCAAGTAAACCTTAGTTACCTCTTATACCAGTAAATAAAGACACGGAGACTTGATTTTGGCAGAAAAATTGCTAGCTATTTATTTGACCCTAACCATAGCAAAACCTGTAATTGGAAAACGTTTGTTAAGATGCCGAATCAGCCGGCATAATGGTGGCAGAAAAAAGAACGGCTCTATTAAACTATTGGTAAACTTAAAATGGTAAACTGACCGAAACCGTCCAGCACCCTATCAAAATCGGTAATAGGTGTCAACACAACCCCCACAGTGACTTCCCACCGCTCCTGGGTGCCCTGCCGCTGCCTCCCGGATGGGTGGTCGAGCGGCCATTAAGTCGATGGAGGTGAGTGCACCTAAACCATATAGCACTGAAACTTACTACCTATAAAAAACCATACAACTAACAAACTGCCGTTCTTTTCCGCCAAAAGCGACGGACTCCATCCCAGAGTCCTCGCACCGCCACCATAACCTACCCTAACTCCTGCAACACTAGGAACAGATCCTCCAGGAAAAACATCATCCCCTCATTGGATAGATGTACCCCATCAGGCCGAAAAAAGTGTCTGTCTCGGAACCGAATCCTAGGGTGGCGAACTACTTTACCTCCGTGAGCCAAGACCCACTTCGCCACCGCCCCATTCACCTTTATCCTGGCCTCATCTATTACGCGTCCGTCCTCCACACCTCGCCAACTCAACCTTGGCACCATCAGGGAAAATACCAATACACAATTGGTCCATGCTGCGGCCACCCTTGCCAGATCTTGTATCATGGCCCACCGTAACTCCAAGGAAGTCCTCTTCCCTAGGTCGTTGCCACCTAAATGGACAACCAGAACCTTGGGAACCCCATGCTTGCTGGCCTGACTGACTAGTCTACTCATCAGATCTTTCCACATCATTCCTCGCCAACCAAGCCATCTGATTCCCTGACCTCCAGGGAACCTCTGAGCCCTATCAGAGGCCAAAAACCTTGCTGCCCAAAAGACATACGAGTGGCCGACCACCCAAACGGGCAAGCCATCAGCAACAGAACCTGAAGAGGAGGAAAAAGGGTAAAATTTGTTACTAGAATTCTACGCCATAACTTGTAATTGCGTTAACCTGAAGGATCTGCCAAAAAGAAAATTTTTTATTGCTTCCAAATGTCGCAGCAGTCACGGCCTAGCCGATCTCACGAGCTTCTAGCTGATTTGAAGCAAAACATTAACACACGAAGGGAAAGGCAAAACCAAACAAAACAAAATTAAAAGGGGGGGGGGGGTATAAAAAGGGGGTAACACATGAAGTAACTCAGCTGGAGGTGAAAGCATAAAACCTGCTGAGGGATTTATATTAGAACAGATCAGCCGAATTAATGATTAGAATTCAGTCCGTCAAGTCAGGCAAAAATCGCAAAATAACTCCAGACCCCCGCTGCCGGCTCACGCCAGCAGCGGCGAGTGGCTAATCCCTGAGTAGGATCACACACGGGTAAACAAACCAACGTACGACAAACATAACATATGCATAACGCAAGACCAACATGAACTTATTCTAACTTTTATAGGACAAACTACGCCTGAGCAAAATAATTCAGGCGACGGGGCGAATATATCGCTTATAACAGGACGACTTCCATCGTCCCACCGCCTGGATTTGCGACCCCGACAGACCCGCCGCCGCAGCTGCCGTCGCAGCCCCTATGCGGAAGGAGTGTGTACCGAAGTGGGAGGGGGAAAGGCCCAAGCTCGTCAGACAGCGACCCATCATCCATCGAAATTGAAACTTCGTTAGTGGCCGCCCGTCATAGTGCATCAACCACGACCCCCGACAATCGGGCCTTACTGCCTCATAATGCACTGCCAACCGCACTGGGCATATGCTCTCCTCAAGTGCCGAAACCAAGGTGACCCATCGGCCTCTCCCCACTTGGTCCGTCTTAGAGCGTCGCAATCTGCACAGCAAGGACCTCCCACTCACCACCACGTCCCCTACTAGCAAGCGCGAATCCGCTTGCTTAGAAGGCGCTACCAACTCCGATATCCTAAAGGCACCGTGGTAAGCCATGGAGAACGCCAATCTAAAAAGCAGCGATTCAAACATAGACGAAGCGATGGCTCCGACCGCCCCAATGATGCCCGGCAGCAAGTCCGCATCAATGGGCCGCCTCCTGTCAGGCGGCGCAGGCGCAACGCGCGCCCATCCTTTCATCGCCCTAATCAGAATCCCACTTTTCGTCACATCGGGAACGCCCTTAATTCTGCAGAAGAACGCAATTTCAGCCAAGTACCGGGACACCACCGCTCTAGACCTGCCCGACACATAAAGCTGCCAAATAAAAGAAAGCATCATCCGATGCCCGCTCTTACCTCGTTGCTTCCGTCCTCTAGCAAATTCTTCCCATTCGCTCCAGGCTTGGTCGTAAGCTTTAAGCGTGGATGGCGCGACCGATCGCAGTGCTAGATCTTCCAGTCCGGCCCAATGACCTGCCAGACATAATCGGGACAATGAAAACTCCGTTCGTCGGCCTCAGGGGCCAACAAGCAAAACCTATCCCATTGCCCTCGCGAAAGTGCGTCAGCGACCCCATTCTCCAGACCTGGCACGTGTTGCGCGCGAAACCACACGTTCTTGCGCAGGCAAGTCAACAGCAACTGCCCTAGCACCCTAAGCACCACTAGCGATTTCGCCCTCTGGTTGTTAATCGCGTGCACCACGCCGAGATTGTCGCATCTGAACAAGATGCTGCGATGAGCCAGCCGCTCGCCCCAGATTTCCAGCGCAACCATGATGGGGAAAAGTTCCAGGAGCAGAAGGTCTTTAGTCAAACCCGCTTGATGCCAGTCCGCCGGCCATGGAGCCGCGCACCAAGCTCCCTTCAGATAGCAGCCAAAACCGGAGGCTCCCGCCGCGACGGTGAACAGCTGCAAGCTAGTGCTGTCGACCGTTGGGGCTTGCCATATGCGCACGCCGTTGAAATCCTGCAGGAACGAGGCCCATACGGCCAGATCCCGTTTAATCTCAGCGGACAGGCGGACAAAGTGGTGCGGTCTGGCACACCCCGCAGTCGCCCTTTCGAGCTTCCGGCAGAAAACCCTGCCCATCGGAATAACCCGACAAGCAAAGTTAAACATGCCCAGCAAGGATTGCGCCTGCCTCAGCGTAACCTTGCGCGAACCCCTGAAACGGCCAATGGCGTCGCGCAGCTTATCAACCTTGTCCAGCGGCAGGCGACACGCGCCCTCCACTGTGTCAATCTCGATCCCTAAAAATGACAGGCAAGACACCGGCCCCTCCGTTTTGTCCTCGGCCACTGGTACTCCGAAATGATAAAACAATGCTCGTATACTGAAAAGCAAGTCGCCGCATCGCGGCGAATTCGCCGGTCCCGTACAAAGGAAATCATCGAGGTAGTGGGCAACCCCGTGACCACCCGACGAAGATTCCACGCACCAATGCAGGAAGGTGCTGAAACGTTCGAAATACGAGCATGAAACGGAACATCCCATCGGCAAACATTTGTCAATGAAATATTCCGATCCAATCCGGAAACCCATAAAGCGGAATGAGTCCGGATGGAGGGGCAGCAACCTAAAAGCGGATTCCACATCAATCTTTGCCATAAGGGCCCCAGCGCCGTAGCTGCGGACCAGATCGAGCGCCTCGTCAAACGACTGATACACTACAGAGCAATGAGCCGGAGGTATGGCGTCGTTGACCGACGCCCCCGCTGGGTAGGAAAGATGTTGAATCAGTCGAAAAGAACCGGGCGTTTTCTTGGGGACCACCCCCACCGGGGAGATGACTAAGTCCTCCACTGGGGGTGCAGTAAACGGCCCCTCCATCCTGCCCAGCCTGACCTCCTTATCGACTTTTTCACGTAGCACCAAAGGTAAGGCTCGAGCAGACTGGAGGTTCCTATGGGCCCGGACCGTAACTTCGCTCGCAACAGGCAAGCGGAAACCAAAACGAAAACCTGAATATAAAAACATGGCATCAGCCCTATTTGGATACCAATCCAACCATCTGCCCATTGCCTCTAACTTAATTGGCGTTGGCGCTCTGCGGAGCGCTCCCGCCAGATGCCGTTCTTGGGTAGGATTGCTTAGCCCGGGGTCCTTGCCGACTACTCTTGAAACAGGATGATTCCGGGTGGGAACCGCCGCAATGGAGGCAAGCATGCCGGAATCGACACTGCTTGCCGTATGAACATGTTGCGTTGTTAAACGCGAAACAGATTCCTTTTGTTGCGGGCTGTCTCCCCGCCCGGACGGACGACCTACCTGGCTTGGCCGACCCGCCGTCCGCGCCGGGCACATGGGCGGATGACCCAGCGCGGTGTCCGTCCGCCCCTGCGCCCCGGGGCTCCTTGCCCTGTTGCGAGGCCCTAGTGACCTTGAGCCAAACCTCCACGCCCTTGTACCCGAAGTCCATAACGTACAACCCGTCCTGTTTCTCCCGGAATTCTTCATCATATCTCCGCCATTCGGTACCCGCAGACGTGCGTTGCATATCATGCACTAGATGCAGGTACCGAATGACATTCAAATGTTCCTCTGGCCTGTCCTCGAGGTAACAAGCCGCGAAGACCCAAAAACCCGCCAGCCAGTTATCGAAGGTCCGGAACGCCTCGGCCCCGATGCCCTTCTTAGCAGTTGCCGCCTTGAAATCTTTTTTAGCGTCTTTGGTTAAGACGAACACATCTACATAGTCCCCCCTACTAATCTTCCTGCGGCAGCTGCCCCTAAGCCCCCGCATGACGGCAGTATACTCGCAGCGGACCATGCCGGGCAGGTTGCGTCGCTTCTTGGCCCTGCGAGAGTCCCTGCTAAGCCGCCGTCGCCTCTTACGCCTCTCCTGCTGCCCAGCCGCCTTTTTGGCGTATTTGGTCGCCCTCTTCTTCGCCTTAGTCGTGCTACTGACGTCGGACGCTACCGACGCCAGGGAAGAGGAGGAAGAAGAGGAAGAAGAGGAGGAAGAGTAAGAGCTGCGCGAACACGAGCGCGTACCATGAACCGACCCTGACTGCTCCACCTCACCTGAAGCTGTAGACTGTTCGGATCCGGATCCCTCAGGCGTGACGTACTCAGCATCCTCATCTTCCGATTCCGATCGCCCAGTATCCTCCTGACGATCTGTGGGCAGAAGAGGGGGAGAGGACCCGGACAACAACAGTGGAACGCGCCTCGCCCGGCTGGGGGCAGACGTACCAGATGACCGCGTGGTCTCGCCCCGCCTTGGCTGCAGATGCAGCTGTGCCGCGGCTGCTCCCAGCTCTTGACACGCGCGCGCTACCCTCTGGGCGGCTGAAATGGTATTAGCGCCCGATCCACCCGCCACCCCCCCCGGAACCGCCCTCGAGCTCCGGGGCAGCGGCGAGCGGGGCCAGCGCCGCCACCACCGTGGCCAGGGCCGACGCAAACGCACCAGGCGGGTCAGCGCGGCTCCGTGACGCTTCGCCGTCTCCTGAGGGATGCCGTGCCGGGGGCACGCGCCGATTAGTCCCACCACTGGGCATCGGCAACCCAGACCCCTCCGCGCTGCGGCCAGGTCGGCCCCGAGGGGGGGATTCCTCAGCATTGGGAGACTCAAAAACGGATAACCTTCCAGAACCGTCCCGCCCCTGGCCCCTGGGGTTTGCACCTGTATAATCCTCTACCCCCCTCGCGGGGGCCCCTCCCCCGCCGGACGGAGCTAGCTCCGACAGCAGGGTTGGCCGCGCGCCGGGGGTACCTAGATGCCCTGAAACCTGTGCCCCTTGCACTGCTAACTAGAGCAGGCTGCTCCCTTGGCGTTAACATAACAGTCCCCATAAAACCTGGTTGATCTCTGCCAGGCCTCCTCCCCCCCCTCGCTATGCCGTAATCCGGCCATAACGGAGAGGGCTGAGGGGACACAGATGGCTGCGGCGCCGCTGCGCGCACTCATGCGCGAGAGACGCCGCCAAAGCCGCGCATGGGCCCGCGCGCATGTCGTGCGCGCGCCCCAACGCTTCCGGCCCGGGCGCCCTCAGCTGAGGTCTCTTCCGTCGACCCCGCGCCCGGCCCAGCTAGGCCCGCATCCTCCTGCCCGAGCTCCCTCCCAGTTCTCCATCTCCGCCTGGGGCCTCTATCCGGCCCCAGCAAGCGTGAGGGAGCGGGAGCAACACCCGTGGACACCGACGAGCGCCCGGCGGGGCGCGCCGGCGCGCGCCCGCGGGCGCCCGAATCCACTGCAGACATGGCCGGACCCGGAGGCGAGGGCTGTTGCCCGCCCCTCTCCGGGAGGCCAGCCCGCCGAGCCGCCTCAGAACGCCGGCCGCGCCTGGCCGCTGCGGCAGGCTCGTCCACCGGGTCGCCAGCGGAGCGCCCTCTACGTCCGGCGCCCCCTGCCATCTGAGAGGCCCCAGGGGAAGGGACAGCAGAAGAGCCAGACGCCCCTGCCCCGGGACCAGCCTCAGCAGACTGGTAACGGGCTGGGGCACCAGCGGTCCGGCGTGGGCGGCTGGGGGCCATGTCAGTAGAATATAATAAAATATACAGATAATGAGAATAAATGAGTGAAGTTCTGCACAGCAGCACTCACCCCAAGGCAAATCACTATCAAAGAGACCCAAAATGGCCACTCCTGGCCTATATATATCCTAACCCTCCCCTTTTCCTAAGGGCTGTACTTCCTCACAGTCAGGTCCACCCCTCACAGGATGTTTAACTCATTCCTCTCCTATGCAGTCAATTCTCTCTCCATATGTATTTTTTTAACAGCTCCCAAATACTGTCCTCACTTGGTGTTGGCACCACAATTGTTTTTCAAAGAGCACTCAAATACTGTGCACACTTGCTGCCACCACAATTCATTTTCAAACAGCTTTCATATACTGGCCACACTTGCTGTCACAATTTTTTTTTATTTTTTTTTTAAAGCTTTTCAAAATATTGACTGCCCCCACAAACAGCTCTCAGAAAAATAAAGAAGAGATGACTTTGCCCCACTTGCTGGCACAATTGTTTTTTAATTGGCTTTCAGATACTGGCACTTTCTGGCACAATTGTTTTTTAAACAGCTTCTCACAATATTGACTGCCCCACAAACTGCTCTCAGAAAAATAGAGAAGAGATGACTTTGCCCCACTTGCTGGCACAATTGTTTTTTAATTGGCTTTTAGATACATGCACTTGCTGCCACAATTGTTTTTTAAACAGCTTCTCACAATATTGACTGCCCCACAAACTGCTCTCAGAAAAATAAAGAAGAGATGAATTTGCCCCACTTGCTGGCACAATTGTTTTTTAATTGGCTTTCATATACTGGCACTTGCTGGCACATTTGTTCTTTTCAGAACACTGACTATTCCCGCAAACAACTCTCAGATAGTTAAACAGATATTTAAACAGCAGAGCTCTTTGCCACTACTTGCTACTTGTTTTTTTAAACAGCTTTTTAGAACACTGACTGCCCCCACAAACAGCTCTCAGATACTTCAAGTCTTTGCCCCCACTTGCTAGCTCCACAAAATTGTTTTTATACAGTACAGTGATAAGGAACAGAGGGCCTAATTCAGATCTGTTCGCTCGCTAGCTATTTTTGCAGCGCTGCAAACAGATACCCGCCGCCTATAGGGGAGTGTACTTTAGCTTTGCAAGTGTGCGAACGCGTGTGCAGCCGCCCTGTACAAAAAGAGCATGTGCAGTTTCTGAGTAGCTTTGACCTTACTCAGCCGCTGCGATCACTTCAGCCTATTTGAGCCCGGAATTGACGTCAGACACCCGCCCTGCAAATGCCTCGACACACCTGCGTTTTTCCAACCACTCCCAGAAAACGGTCAGTTGACACCCACAAACGCCCTCTTTCTGTCAATCACCTTGCGTTCGGCTGTGCGAATGGATTCTTCGCAATAACCAGTGCACAGAAACGATCCGATTTGCACAAGTACGACGCGTCTGCGCATTGCAGTGCACATGCATGCGCAGTAGTTACCTGATCGCTGCGCAGCGTAAAACGCTAGCGAGCAAACAGATCTGAATTAGGCCCAGAGAGCGGACGCTGGATGTCCACTCTCTTCAATATGCTCAGGTGTCTGTTTCCCCCCAAACAGCACGCCTCTTCCTTTTAAGTAGCGGGACAGATCTCTGCCCTCCGTCAACGTCACAGTGTGCGCGTCCCCGGATGCCGGATGGAGCGCTTAGCGCTGTCGTTCACCTGGCACCCTCTCCAAAATTAACATGTTCCGGCGGAGAGGGATGATGGAAGGAGCTCCGGATGTGACATCGTCTTCAGTCATATCCAGAGCTCCGTCCAGCATCCCTCTCCTCCGGAAACATTTTAACTTTGGAGAGGGTGCCGGGCGAACGACAGAGGATGCGCACATTACTGGGGCTGTGAGGCGAGCCACGGGGACAGACACAGTGGCGGTAAGAGCTGCCGGGTGTCAGGGGGTCTTGGCTGCCGGGCGCTAAGCGGATGCTTGCCGGGAGAACACTAAACAATTACTGATTTCTTTTGTTTCACACAAGGCATGTTCCTAGCAGTATTTTCAGTAAACAGACCATTGACACACATTGATTCATGTGTAGAACAGCACTAAGTTCATTTCATTTATGGGAAATGTAAAAGCTAAGATTGAAAAACCTGACACCTTGGGGGATATTCAATTAGCAGCTATTTGCTGTGCCGGAACAATCCAATTAGCAGGAATCCCCAAAATAAGAATGACTGTCGCAAAAGGTCGAGTAAAAACGTCAAAATTATGGGCCTAATTCAGACCTGATCGCAGCAGAAAATTTGTTAGCTAATGGGCAAAACCATGTGCACTGCAGGGGAGGGGGCAGATATAACATGTGCAGAGAGAGTTAGATTTGGGTGCGGCGTGTTCAAGCTGAATCTAAATTGCAGTGTAAAAATAAAGCAGCCAGTATTTACCCTGCCCAGAAACAATATACCCCACCCAAATCTAACTCTCTCTGCAAATGTTATACAGATGGAGGCACGCTAGTCCATTGGGGGAGCCCCCCCCCCCCCCTGCTCGCTGGGACATTTTGTCGCTTATGTTTTTCCCAGTAGGGGTGGGTTGATATGTCCTCTGACGCCCACCCTCTATCTCATGTAGACGGTAACCCAAATATTACGTCACTCCACATTATCTCCTGGAATGTTGAGGGTCTTAATCACCCGGTCAAAAGGAAAAATAAGAATTTACTTACCGATAATTCTATTTCTCGGAGTCCGTAGTGGATGCTGGGGTTCCTGAAAGGACCATGGGGAATAGCGGCTCCGCAGGAGACAGGGCACAAAAAGTAAAGCTTTTCCAGATCAGGTGGTGTGCACTGGCTCCTCCCCCTATGACCCTCCTCCAGACTCCAGTTAGGTACTGTGCCCGGACGAGCGTACACAATAAGGGAGGATTTTGAATCCCGGGTAAGACTCATACCAGCCACACCAATCACACCGTACAACTTGTGATCTAAACCCAGTTAACAGTATGATAACAAAAGGAGCCTCTGAAAGACGGCTTCCTACAACAATAACCCGATTTTTGTAACAATAACTATGTACAAGTATTGCAGAATAATCCGCACTTGGGATGGGCGCCCAGCATCCACTACGGACTCCGAGAAATAGAATTATCGGTAAGTAAATTCTTATTTTCTCTATCGTCCTAGTGGATGCTGGGGTTCCTGAAAGGACCATGGGGATTATACCAAAGCTCCCAAACGGGCGGGAGAGTGCGGATGACTCTGCAGCACCGAATGAGAGAACTCCAGGTCCTCTTTTGCCAGGGTATCAAATTTGTAAAATTTTACAAACGTGTTCTCCCCCGACCACGTAGCTGCTCGGCAGAGTTGTAATGCCGAGACCCCTCGGGCAGCCGCCCAAGATGAGCCCACCTTCCTTGTGGAATGGGCATATACATATTTTTTGCTGTGGCAAGCCTGCCACAGAATGTGCAAGCTGAATTGTACTACAAATCCAACGAGCAATAGTCTGCTTAGAAGCAGGAGCACCCAGCTTGTTGGGTGCATACAGGATAAACAGCAAGTCAGATTTCCTGACTCCAGCCGACCTGGAAACTATATTTTCAGGGCCCTGACAACATCCAGCAACTTGGAGTCCTCCAAGTCCCCAGTAGCCGCAGGCACCACAATAAGCTGGTTCAGGTGAAACGCTGACACCACCTTAGGGAGAAACTGGGGACGAGTCCACAGCTTTGCTCTGTCCGAATGGACAATCAGATATGGCTTTGTGAGATAAAGCCGCCAATTCTGACACTCGCCTGGCCGAGGCCAGGACCAACAGCATGGTCACTTTCCATGTGAGATATATCAAATCCACAGATTTGAGTTGTTTAAAACAATGTGATTTTAGGAATCCCAAACTACGTTGAGATCGCCCAGTGCCACTGGAGACATCAAAAAAAAAGGTTGTATATGCAGTACTCCCTTAACAACTTCTGGACTTCAGGAACTGAAGCCAATTTCTTTCTGGAAGAAAATCGACCGGTCGAAATTTGAACCTTAATGGACCCCAATTTGAGACCCATATACACTCCTGCTTGCAGGAAATGTAGGAATTAACCTAGTTGAAATTCTTCCGTGGAGCCTTCCTGGCCTCACACCATGGAACATATTTTCACCTAAGCGGTGATAATGTTGTGCGGTCACCTCCTTCCTGGCTCTAACCAGGGTAGGGATGACCTCTTCCGGAATGCCTTTTTCCCTTAGGATCCGGCGTTCACCCGCCCTGGCGTCAACGCAGCTGCGGTAAGTCATGGAACAGACATGATTCTTGCTGAATCAAGATCCTTTCTAGTATCTCTTGAAGTTCCGGGTACCAAGTTCTTCTTGGCCCAAACCGGAACCACGAGTATAGTTCTTACTCCTCTCCTTCCTATCATTCTCCATACACTGGGTATGAAAGGCAGAGGAGGGAACACATACACCGACTGGTACACCCACGGTGATACCAGAGCGTCCCAGCTATTGCCTGAGGGTCTCTAGACCTGGCGCTTCATGTGGGACGCCATCATAACCACCTTTGGTCTTTCCCAACGGTTTACAAACATGTGGAAACTTCCAGATGAAGTTCCCACTTTTCCGGGTGGAATTCATTTATGCTGAGGAAATCTTCCTAGTTGTCCACTCCCGGAATGAACACTGCTGACAGTGTTATCACATGATCTTTCGCCCAGCGAAGAATCCTTGCTGTCATTGTCCTCCTGCTTCTTGTGCCGCCCCGTCTGTTTACGTGGGCGACTGCCATGATGATGTCCTACTGGATCAGCACCGGTTGACTTTGAAGCAGAGGTCTTCCTAGGCTCAGAGCATCGTAAATTGCCCTTAGCTCCAGTATATTCATGTGGAGAGAAATCTCCAGACTTGACCACACTTCCTTGGAAATTTCTTCCTTGTGTGACTGTTTCCCAGCCTCTCAGGCTGGCATCCGTGGTCACCAGAACACAGTCCTGAATGCTGAATGTGCTGCCCTCTAGAAGATGAGCACTCTGCAGCCCCCACAGAAGAGACACCCTTGTCCTTGGAGACAGGGTTATCCGCTGATGCATCTGAAGATGCGATCCGGACCATTCGTCCAGCAAATCCCCCTGAAAAGTTTTTGCGTGAGATCTGCCGAATGGAATCGCTTCGTAAGAAGCCACCATTTTTCCCAGGACTCCTGTGCATTGATGCACTGATACTTGGCCTGGATTTAGGAGGTTTCTGACTAGGTCGGATAACTCCCTGGCTTTCCCCTCCAGGAGAAATACCTCTTTCTGGACTATGCCCAGAATCATTCCTAGGAACAGCAGACGTATCATCGGAAAACAGCTGCGATTTTTGGAATATTTAGAATCCACTCGTGCTGTCGTAGAACTACTTTAGATAGTTCTTTTCCGACCTCCAACTGTTCTCTGGAAACTTGTCCCTTTCAGGATATCGTCCAAGTAAGGGATAATTTAGATGCCTTTCTTCTTTTAAGAATCATCTTTTCGGCCATTACCTTGGTAAAGGCCCGGGGTGCCGTGGATAATTCAACGGCAGCGTCTGAAACTGATATTGACAGTTCTGTATCACGAACCAGAGGTACCCTTGTTGAGAAGGGCAAATTTGGACATGGAGGTAATCCTTGATGTCCAGGGACACCATATAGTCCCCTTTTTTCCGGTTCTCTATCACTGCTCTGAGTGACTCCATCTTGATTTGAACCTTTTTATGTAAGTGTTCAAAGATTTCAGATTTAGACTATGTCTCACCAAGCCGTCTGGCTTCAGTACCACAATATAGTGTGGAGGACTAATACCCTTTTCCTTGTTGTAGGAGGGGTACTTTGATTATCACCTGCTGGAAATACAGCTTGTGAATTTTTTCCCAATACTGCCTCCTTGTCGGAGGGAGCCGTTGGTAAAGCAGGCTTCAGGAACCTGCGAGGAAAAAATGTCTCGACTCTCCAATCTGTACCCCTGGGATAATACTTGTATGATCTAGGGGTCAACTTGCGAGTGATCCCACTGCGCGCTGAGACTCTTGAGACTACCCCCCCACTGGTGGAGGGCTTCTTTTCCTGGGAAGGGGCTGCCTGCTGCAGTCTACTTCCCTTTCCTCTATGTCTGGGCAGATATGACTGGCCTTTTGCCCGCTTGCCCACATGGGAACGGAAGGATTGAGGCTGAAAAGACAGTGTCTTTTTCTGCTGAGATGTAACTTGGGGTAAAAAGGTTGGATTTCCCAGCTGTGGCCGTGGCCCCCAGGTCCGACGGACCGACCCCAAATAACTCCTTCCCTTTATACGGCAATACTTCCATGTGCCGTATGGGATCTGTATCACCTGACCACTGTCGTGTCCATGACATCTTCTGGGAGATATGGACAACGCACTTATCTTGATGCCAGAGTGCAAATATCCCTCTGTGCATCTCGCATACATATATATAGAATGCATCCTATTAAATGCTCTATATCAATAAAATATTTTTAGTCAGGGAATTCGACCAAGCCAACCCAGCACTGCATCTCCAGGCTGATGGCGATCGCTGGTCGCAGTATAGCCACCGTCTGTGTGTATATACTTTTTAGGATATTTTTCCAGCTGCCTATCAGCTGGCTCCTTGAGGGCGGCCGTATTTGGAGACGGTAACGCCACTTGATAAGCGTGTGAGCGCCTTATCCACCCTAAGGGGTGTTTCCCAACGCGCCCTAACTTCTGGCGGGAAAGGGTATAACGCCAATATTTGCTATCGGGGTAAACCCACGCATCATCACACACTTCATTTTATTTTATCTGATTCAGGAAAAACTACAGGTAGTTTTTTCACTTCCACATAATACCCTTTTTTGTGGTACTTGTAGTATCAGAAATATGTAACAGCTCCTTCATTGCCCTTAACGTGTGGCCCTAATGAGGAATACGTTTGTTTATTCACCGTCGACACTGGATTCAGTGTCCGTGTCTGTGTCTGTGTCGACCGACTGAGGTAAATGGGCGTTTTTTATAAAAAAACCCTGACGGTGTTTCTGAGACGCCTGGACCGTTACTAATTGTTTGTCGGCCGTCTCATGTCGTCAACCGACCTTGCAGCGTGTTGACATTCTCACGTAATTCCCTAAATAAGCCATCCATTCCGGTGTCGACTCCCTAGAGAGTGACATCACCATTACAGGCAATTTCTCCGCCTCCTCCAGCATCGTCCTCATACATGTCGACACACACGTACCGACACACAGCACACACACCTGGAATGCTCTGACAGAGGACAGGACCCCACTAGCCCTTTGGAGAGACAGAGGGAGAGTTTGCCAGCACACACCAAAAAACGCTATAATTACATAGGGACAACCTTATATAAGTGTTTCTCCCTAATAGCATCTTTATATATATATTTATATCGCCAATTTGTGCCCCCCCTCTCTGTTTAAACCCTGTTTCTGTAGTGCAGTGCAGGGGAGAGCCTGGGAGCCTTCTCTCCAGCCTTTCTGTGAGAGAAAAAATGGCGCTGTGTGCTGAGGAGATAGGCCCCGCCCCTTTTACGGCGGGCTCGTCTCCCGCTCTTTAGTGAAGTTTGGCAGGGGTTAAATATCTCCATATAGCCTCTGGGGGCTATATGTGAGGTATTTTTAGCCAGTATATAGGTTTACATTTGCCTCCCAGGGCGCCCCCCCCCAGCGCCCTGCACCCTCAGTGACAGCGTGTGAAGTGTGCTGAGAGGAAAATGGCGCACAGCTGCAGTGCTGTGCGCTACCTTTAGAAGACTGTCAGAGTCTTCAGCCGCCGATTCTGGACCTCTTCTAACTTCAGCATCTGCAAGGGGGCCGGCGGCGCGGCTCCGGTGACCATCCAGGCTGTACCTGTGATCGTCCCTCTGGAGCTAATGTCCAGTAGCCAAGAAGCCAATCCATCCTGCACGCAGGTGAGTTCACTTCTTCTCCCCTCAGTCCCTCGTTGCAGTGATCCTGTTGCCAGCAGGACTCACTGTAAAATAAAAAACCTAAGCTAAACTTTCTCTAAGCAGCTCTTTAGGAGAGCCACCTAGATTGCACCCTTCTCGGCCGGGCACAAAAATCTAACTGGAGTCTGGAGGAGGGTCATAGGGGGAGGAGCCAGTGCACACCACCTGATCTGGAAAAGCTTTACTTTTTGTGCCCTGTCTCCTGCGGAGCCGCTATTCCCCATGGTCCTTTCAGGAACCCCAGCATCCACTAGGACGATAGAGAAAAGGTGATAGCTCACCTGAAACGCATGTCTCCACATATTGTCTTTCTCCAAGAGACGCATTGGCTAGATGACCCTAAACACACCTTGCGTGCCCCTAGGATTGGAGAATGTATCTCATCTCCATATCACTCTAAATCTAGGGGGGTAACGGTACTATTTCACGCCAATCTCCAATATTCTGTAATCAGGAATCTTTGTGACCCTGAGGGTAGATTCCTGCTACTGGATGTAAATATTAACAACAGTGTCTATACCCTTCTCAATGTTTATGCACCTAATGTTTCACCTGACTCCTTTTTTGCAGATCTTTTAACGACTCTCTTTAACTGCGATAGTCAAAACCTGGTTGCCGGTGGGGATTTCAATTTGGTAATCGACCCATCCATGGACAGATCCGGGGTAAGTTCCACCACTCATACATCCTCTGCTCAGCTGCTTTCCTCCTTCTGCACTCAATTAGACCTTTTGGATCCCTGGCGTATCCTTCATCCCACCCAGAAAGATTTCTCTTTCTTTTCCCACCCTCACTCCTCTCACTCTCGAATAGATTACATTTTTACTGTCACTGACCTTCTCCCCAAGGTTTCTCACACCTCCATTGAGAATATTATTAGATCCGATCATGCCCCGGTTTCTCTCCACATCCGACTAACTCTACCCCCCGTAGTGTCCCTAGGTGGCATTTCCCTGCATATTTACGCCAATCTGCAGACTTTCTTCTCCACCTTAAACAATCCTGGCTCAATTACGTTCAGGATAATAGTGATCAGACCCTAGATTTGCCAATATTTTGGGGCGCGGCCAAGGCCGACCTTCGAGGCCGCGTTATGTCCTACACTCATTCTAAACGGAAGAAGTTTTCTTCCCAACTACAGACTTTAAGCACTACTCTCACCTCCGCATACAGGCGATACACCCAACATGACACCCCCGCACATAAAGAAGCTTATCTTTCTGCTAAACTTATTTATGACGTGTTCCTCACGGAACGAGCCCAATTGTCGTACGACTACCAGTGTAACAGATTTCACAGGTGGGGCAATAAGTCAGGTAAACTGCTGGCCAATCTCATCAAGGGCCCTAAATCCCGCACATGGGTTAACGCCATTAATAGCTCGGGCACATTGACTACTGACCCCGAAACTATATGTACCGAATTCAGGAGATTTT
Source organism: Pseudophryne corroboree (assembly GCF_028390025.1). Taxonomy (NCBI): domain Eukaryota; kingdom Metazoa; phylum Chordata; class Amphibia; order Anura; family Myobatrachidae; genus Pseudophryne; species Pseudophryne corroboree. Next base: position 485,922,757 of record NC_086446.1, on the reverse strand, counting down.
ATCAATCTCTGTACGCCAGGGGCCCTGATGACCTGGAGGCCAATCGCTCCTTTCTGGAGGAGGCTGCCCTCCCAGTCCTGACCCAAGAGGAGAGGGACTCTCTAGAATGTCCGGTCACGATTGAGGAGGTTGTTGAAGTCATCAAGACTTTACCTAATAATAAAAGCCCGGGTCCTGATGGCTTTGGCGCAGAATTTTATAAGATGCTCCGAGACGGGGGGCGTGGCCTGGAGGCTGAGGGAGCAAGCAGCACTCCATAAGAGCTCTCAGGGATCTGAGAGTTTATATATATAAAACTAGCCTTCCCAAGTTTTATTTTACGCCCTGTGTCCTCTGGATATTACACTAAGTTAGAGAGAAGGCGAGGAAGTGGTGCTGCGGAGTCGGGGAGCCGGTTTCCTGGCTCCCGCGGATTGCGGCCTACTCCTTGCCCTGAAGCCGGGGCCTCAATTTCTACACATACCCCCCCGGACGTGCGGCTGCCCTCCCGGGACGTTTGGGAGGCCCGCCTGGGCCCTGCACCTGCTGAAGCCCCACTAAAGCCTGCCTAGTACCCTTTGCTGGGTGTCGGGGGTGCTCCGGGTCCGGATCGGGGCCAAACAGCAAGCTCCGTGACACGGGCGGCGGCCAACTTGGGAGCTGATCACAGGAGAGTAGTCCAGCCGCAGCGCGGAGGAGACGTCCGGCGGCCCCCCCAGGTGAGTGCGGAGTGCGACTGGCAGACCCGGCTTAGACGAGGTCGCAGCACACCTCTCATCCCCTCCTGTAGACTCCTGCCGGGCGCCCGTCTTGTGCGGCTGTGATCTGACCGCCGGCCTAGCCGCGGCCCCCCTCCCCCCCGCCCTCTGCCTGTCTGGAGCTAAGATCAGCGGCTCTCACTGCGGGTACCCCCCCCCCCCCCCCCCCGTGTATCTGGAACCCGTCAGTGGCGCCTTCCCGCGTTCTGGAGAGAGAACGGGCCCCTGTGGGCAACAAAGACATCCTCCCCCCTCTGGTTCCCCATTAGACGTTTGGGGGTCCTGTGACGCCCCCGCCCCTGTGAGTGAAATCCCACGGCTGTGGGTGGCTTGCCGGGCGGTTCGGGAGGTCGACGCAGCTGAAGATAGAAGCCCGACTTACTACAACCGAGGGGGCACATAACAAGAAGGACCTGGTCCTTAGCACTATCGTCTTGTCCCCCATTTGGCTGGAATCATTCCTGGTGGATGGGATGCACCCCCGTGCCTGCACCGGAGGTAGCCGGGAATTCTGTATCCGCGAGAGGATGGCTAGCCGTGTAGCTCTGTCTGCCTTGCTCATGCCAATGTAAACCAAGCGATTTCTCCTACCCCTGCCATTATCTCCGTAATGTCTTGATCGTCTCTAAGAAAGTAGAGCCTTGAGATTTTTCCATCTTCCGTGTTTGGAACCGTTGAGCTATCTTCTTCTGGGCCTTATTATGCCTACTAGGCGCAACAAACCGTCAAAGCCTGCACAGCAGCTGTCATTTTTCAAGTCATCTCCGAAAATGTCTGGCTCTAAAGTCGCCGGGCCCTCTACAAAAGGCACGGTCCCCCAGACCCCTCCTTCACTGGAGGTGCCTCCGGCTGCTACGACCCTGGATAGGGTTGGAGATGGTGAGCCCCTCACGGTGGGCACTATGAAGCTCCTTCTATCCCGTTTTAAAGAGGAGGTGGCGGCTGAGTTCCGTACCACGTTAACGGCATGCCAACAATCTATAGATGACCTGGGTGGCCGCACGGACCATTTGGAAACTAAAATGGAGGAAGTCGTGGGGTCCCACAACGGCCTACTGGACTCCCATGATGCATTAGAAGCAGAGGTGAAGCTTTTGCGGGACAAAGTCACAGATTTGGAGGACAGATCGCGTCGCAGCAATCTTAAATTACGCGGAGTACCCGAGTCGGTGTCGCACAGCAGTCTGCACGATTACGCGGTGGCCCTCTTTAAAGTTTTATTGCCTAAGTCTCCATCTGCAGACTTCCTTATTGACCGAATACACCGGTTACCGAAGGCCAGAGCAGCCCCAGGTGATGCACCTAGAGACGTCCTAATGAAGATGCACTACTTTCATGTTAAAGAGGCCTTATTGAAAGCATCTAGACCGACGTCTGGTACTTCTCCAGCTCTTCAAGGACTTCAACTCTTTGGTGACCTGTCTGCAGCCACCCTCTATAAACGGCGTTCATTTCATCAGATCACTGCGGCCCTCAGGAAGGCTGATATTCCATATCGTTGGGGTTTCCCCACCAAGCTGCTGGTTCACCGAGATGGCTCTACTGTCTCTATCGCTACTGCAGATGAAGGAGAAAAGTTGCTTAAATCGTGGAATATTGCAGAACCCGTGGCAGACTCCTCCCCCCGTCGACTTCAGCAGGACTGGTCGTCGGTGAAGTGAGGATGCCTGCTTTGAGTCGGTCACCTTATATTGCTGTTATGTTCCTACTGCTATGACTCCAGTGACTCTTTAGATAAAGGGGTTTGTTAGGTCACTGTTGCCTCTACCCCTATACGAGGGGCCGTGGTGTGTCGGGGGGGCGCTGAGTATAGCGGGAGATGTGTCCATGTTTTGGAAATATTTCACTGTTTGCTCATTTTGTTTTACTAGTTGCCCTCTATTTGGGGCGCTGTGCCTGGCGCCTCCCCGGACATAACTGCTTACATTAATGTCGGCCTGGTGGGTTGGTTTAAGAGCTTGACACGCAGTACGAGTCGCTGGACTGGTTCTAATGTTAACATTATATGTTCTGTTCCCATGTTGGAGCTTTTTGTTTTGTTCCGCCTTATTTGTTCTTCTTGTTCTTAAGGTTCCGTGTGCACATATGTGCATTCATCTGCTCTTATGTTATCAAGACGTTCCTGTATTCTTTGGTTTAGAGTAAAAAAGAATGGCAGGGGGTGGGAGTTATGCCACTAACCCCCCCTGTAGTCTACACAGTCGCCACATTATGGCGACTGGCTGTGATCTCATGGGAGATCAATTTAGTTTTGTTTTGTTTTTTACTTTTCTTATGTTTCCCCTCTTGTTCTCCAATGTGTCCCCCCCCCCCCCCCCATCAGGTATATCTGTTTCAGCACAGGAATGGGTCATCGGAGATATCTGTTCTACTTGTAATTGAATATGGTGAAGATAGTCTCCATTAATGCCAAAGGGCTTAACTCTCCCCAAAAACGGAGAGTAGCCTTGAACTACTTTCATAAGCTTAAGGCACATGTGGTTGCGGTACAGGAGACCCATTTTCAGAGTCAAACCCCCCCCCTCTTCACTAATTCACGTTACCCCCTTTGCTATACTGCAAATGGACCCGCCAAGAAAGCTGGTGTGGCTCTCCTTATAGCACAACACTGCCCGTTTGTTCTGTCCTCTAAATATGAAGATCCTGACGGGAGATATTTAATCTTAGTAGGTCGGCTAGATAATGTAGAGACCACTCTGGTCTCTTGCTACGCGCCTAATACCAAACAAATAGCATTTCTTAGAACCTTTTGTAGAATTCTCCAAGAGCATACTAGAGGAGCCCTGTTGATCCTTGGAGACTTCAACATGGTGCTGGACCCCAATATAGATCGCTCCCGCCCAACCCGAACTCTTCGTAGCAGTCCGACCCAGGATCCCTCAGGCAAATTTGGTCAATTGTTAGCTGAGTATGCGTTGTATGATACATGGAGAGCCAAACACCCAGCAGAACGAGATTACACTTTCTTCTCCCACGTGCATAGCTCGTACTCTAGAATAGACTTAGCATTAGTTGATAAGTGGACGTTAGCGACTATTAGTAAGGTGGACATATTACCTATGTCTTGGTCGGATCACTCGCCACTTGTTGTGGTTTGGGATGCCGATAAGAGGGTGGTCCCTTATGGCCCCTGGAGACTAGGCCCATACCTTCTAGCCCGCCCTGAGGCTCGCCAGGCCGTTCAGCAATCTTTAGATTCATATCTAGCTACTAATTGTCCCGAGGATACAACCGTTTTCACCCATTGGTGTTCTCTGAAAGCGGTGGTTAGAGGCTCTGCAATCCAAATAGCGGCTAGACTTAAACGAGAGTATAGAAGCAGACAAGCCTCAGCCGAAAGGGAGGCTGCCCGACTGGAATCTGCACATAAAAGTAGCCCTGATAATAAAGCCCTCTTTAAGCGACTCCTTGCTGCCCGAGACAAGGTGAATACATTTGCTTTATCTGAGGTTCATCGTAACTTGCAGCGACTCAATCAACAATACTATAGACTTGGCAATAGAGCGGGACGTTTGCTGGCGCGTAAACTAAGGGGACGTAGAGCTAAGGAACGCATACATGCTTTCCATACATCTTCGGGAGTTAAAGTAACCGACCCGGTAGAGATAGCGAATGCGTTCGCTGAATATTACTCGCAGCTGTACAACCTTAGAGATGATCCTGATACCCCTCAGCCCTCTTTAGTAGATATAGCTGGTTTTCTGGAGGGGTTGTCCCTCCCCACTATTGATTCTCAGGCCCGTGAATCCCTTAGTGCGCCCTGGGTGCTCGAGGAAGTCGAGGCAGCCATTGATTCCTGTCCAGTAAATAAGGCCCCTGGCCCAGATGGGTACCCCTCTAACTTTTACAAAACCTTTAAACCAACTCTTGCCCCACTTTTGATGTCAGTTTTCAATGAAGCCTCGGACTCCGCATGTTTCCCGAAAGAGATGTTAGAGGCCCGGATAGTTACCATCCCTAAGCCGGGTAAATCTCCTGCAGTGGTCCAGAACTATCGCCCAATAGCACTGCTGAACACTGACCTTAAGTTGTTCGCTAAAATGGTCGCGAATAGGATATCCCCTCTCTTGTCTAGTTTGATCAACCCTGACCAGGTGGGTTTTGTTTTGGGACGGCAAGCGTCAGATAACACACGTAGGGTTATCAATTTGATTGAACGTTGCCAGGCCCGAGGCGAACCTCTCTTGCTCCTTTCTCTCGATGCAGAAAAAGCATTTGATAGGCTCCACTGGGACTATTTACGGGCTACCCTGGGCTGCTTTGGATTTGCCGGTAGGATACTAGACTCCATTTTGGCTCTGTATTCCTCGCCCTCGGCTTCGGTTTTCACCAATGGTTGTAATTCATCCACATTCGAGATCACCAATGGGACTCGTCAGGGCTGCCCCCTATCACCCCTCATCTTTGTTCTGGCTATTGAGCCCCTGGCGGAACAGATTAGGACGCTGGACTCTATTGTTGGTCCAGTGGTGGGAGGGATGCACCATAAAATCTGTCTTTTTGCTGACGATATTTTAGTCTGCCTTAGTGAGCCTGAATCGTCTTTACCACATTTACACTCTCTCTTAGACTCATATGCAGCGGTCTCCTACTACAAGCTGAATACAACTAAGACTGAGGCCCTCCCTTTGAATGTTTCTGATATCGTTCTTAGGCGTCTAAAGAAAGATTACAAGTACGCATGGCAACTCAGGTCGCTTAAATATTTGGGCGTGCATATATCCAGAGGGCGGGATTTAATGGGATGTAATTACGACCCCCTATTTCGAACATTTGAGATATTTATTAAAGACTGGATGATGCAGGAGGTGTCCTGGGTTGGACGAGTGGCAGCTGCGAAGATGGTTCTCTTACCTAAATTGATGTACCTTTTTCGTACCATCCCCAGGACCTTCCCTAAAGATATCTGTAATAGATTTAACCGATTGCTATCCAACTATGTGTGGGGGGGCTCAAAACCGAGAATAGCAAAATCCACCTTAATTGCTCCGAAGGGTGCTGGGGGAGTGGCATACCCAGATTTAGAGAGATATCATAGTGCATGTTTACTCGCCCAGGCCAGAGATTGGTTCACCCAGGACACCCCTAAACCATGGGTATCCTTGGAACGGTGTGCTGTATCCCCCCTTATACTGCCAGACCTGTTCTGGTTGCCTACCATTTCTATCCCTCCCAGAGTTGCTGAATACTCAGCGGTCCAAGCAACGTTGTTAGCATGGAGAACCGTACTTAGATCCCTCCCTGCCGGGGCTCTGCCCTCCCCCCAATTGTCTCTCCACACTATAGCCACCTTGATCCCAGAACCAACACTTACACCATTGGCGGGACATGGGCCTCTCCACTCTGAGGGATGTCCTTCGAGATGGTGTTTTAGTCCCCTTTTCCTTACTCCAGGACCAATTTCAGATACCTAAACAAGATTTTCATAAATATCTGCAACTGAGGCATTGGCTTCAAAGCTGTTCTCCCAACCGAGTCCCCCATAGTGGCTTCCCTAAATTGCTGATATCCCTTCTGATGCCTAGCGGTAATAGAGGAGGTATCTCCAGATGGTACCAATATCTTGTGACTGAGACCCGGCAGGGGGTATTCCCCTCACAGACTAAATGGGAAAAAGACCTCCCTGCGGTCTTCACCGAGGACATCTGGAAAGCTGTCTTTCAATCTTGCTTTAAAATTTCTAAATGTGTAAATCACTGTGAAATGTATTACAAATTGGTCCATAGAGTATATTTTACACCGGAACGTTTGCACAAGATTTGGCCTGATGTCTCCGCTAGTTGCTGGAGGAACTGTGGGATGGTGGGAGATATCCTTCATATTTTTTGGTTATGCCCGACAATCCGGTCACTATGGAGGGAGGTGTTCCTTTTTATTTCCCATGTCCTGGGAGTAGTCCTCATACCTGACCCCCTATTGGCACTATTTCACTATTATCGAGGTGAGATGTCCAGTTGTGACAAATATCTTCTAGGCCACATTCTCATAGCTTCTAAGGCTGCCATTGCCTCCAAATGGAGGTCGGCGGTCGTCCCTAAATTATCGATGATAGAACAAAAAGTTCACCAACACTATGTGTTTGAAACCGCAGAGGGTGGCTGTTCCCTAGGGACAACCACTATGAGTAAGAAGTGGTATAAGTGGTTCCTATATAGGGAGAGATCGGGCCAAATGGGTGTATCCGGCGCCACGACTGACCTACCTGATCTTTCTGTGCTTAGTTCCCCGAACCACACTGGACATTAAGTTGCTACGGGCTTTAGACCTCTTCCCCTTTATCATACTCTGATTTAATTGTTGTATTATGATGTCCCTGATATCTATCCTTCCTCTCCCTTGTCTTTTTTAGTTCTGTTGGGTACATGTCTTCCCCCCCCCCCCCTTTTCTGTTTTATTTCTCATTTACCAATTTAAATGTACTTATAATTTGTATGAAAACTCAATAAAAATTTAATATAAAAAAAAAAAAGATGCTCCGAGACGAACTAGCTCCCACTCTTACATCTCTTTATAACCACATTCTCACCTCCAAGACCACGCCACTTAGATTCAACGAAGCAACTATAATAGTTCTGGCAAAACCTGGCAAAGACCCTTCCCTGCCCAGCTCTTACAGACCGATTTTCTTGCTCAATCAGGATTTCAAAATTCTCACGAAACTGATGGCCAACAGATTACAACCCTGCCTCTCCCGTATTATATCGCCCGCGCAGATGGGCTTTATTAAAAACCGACAATCTGTACAGGGTATCAGAACCGCCTTAGCGGCCATCATTCACTCACGCTCTCACAACATCACGGATAACGTCCTGATAAACCTTGATGCGGAAAAGGCCTTTGACAAGATCGCTTGGCCTCACTTAACAAGGGTTTTGATTCATCAGCAATTTGGTGAGTACTTCCGCGGCCTTGTCAATTCCCTTTATAACAATCCCTCTGCACAGGTGGTAGTCAATAATATTCCCTCGTCCCCTTTTATTCTTGAAAGAGGTACTAGACAGGGCTGCCCTCTCTCCCCACTTATTTTCAATTTGGCTCTAGAACCCTTTTTACGATATATCCTCAATATCTCCACCTTCCGGGGTATTAGGATAGGCAATAGGGAGGTGAAACTGATGGCATTTGCTGATGATGTCCTCCTTTTTACCTCTAACCCGAGACAATCTATTCCAGCATTACAAAATATTATTGAAAGTTTCTCCTCCTTTGACGGTTTTTCCATTAACTATGACAAATCGGAGGCTTTGGCCTTATCTGCTCAGGTCACCAAGGGTTTGGATACTCCTTTCCCGTTTCGCTGGGCCCCCACTCATATCACATATCTTGGAGTCCTTCTCCCCTCCGAACCTACTCGTATTTATTCTGATAATATACGCCGTATCCTCGCTAAAATTCAGACTGAACTAGCGCTCTGGCAAAAACTGCCTCTTAATCTAATGGGGCGCTGCAACCTTGTCAAGATGGCTAGTTTCCCCAAATTGCTCTATGTCCTCCAGATGGTTCCAGTTCTGCTCTCAAAATCTTATTTATCCTCCCTTAATTCATCTATTTCTAAATTTATCTGGGCCGATAAACGACCCAGAATAAGCTTCTTCAAATTGTCGCAGACGGTACAGAATGGGGGAATGAATCTGCCAGACATAGAGCAATACAATAGAGCATGCCTTCTCCGCTTTGCTATGGACTGGCTTAGAGGCACGTCAATCTTTACCGACTCGTTGATTGACTCCCAACTTTGTGCCCCCCTATCCCTTAGCTTTCTTCTCCACGCAAATAGATCCGAATTGTTGCCCCCTCAGCTTAACAACTTACTCTTAACCTCTACCATTGCGGCATGGCGACTATCTAGAAAATCTCTGAAGCTACAATACACCTACTCTTTATTTCTCCCTCTGGTTGGTAACCTGCAATTCCAGAGAGGTCAGGCCTTCTTTCCTTTCACTGATTGGCGTACGGCAGGGATTACACAAGTTGGTGATCTTCTTGACGCTAGGAAAAAGATACTCTCCTTTGCTGAAGTGCTAACCAAATATAACATTAATCCCCACCACACATTTCACTTTTTTCAGGCCTCACACTATGTACAATCGGTCATCTCTCATCTTCATCCATCAGATTTTATTAATTCTCTAGATACGCTCCTGCGTTCTGGGACGTATTCCACTTCGACCATTTATACCCGCATACGCACAGAACATATGCCCACTACTGATCTCGCTTAAGTTCAGACATGGTCCTCTCAAATTCCCTCAATGTCCCCCGATGCCGTAATGGACAGTTTCATGCTTCATTGAAACTTATTCCGGCTAGCCTATATCAGGAAATGTCTTATAAAATTCTACATAGAGCCTATATCTCTCCAAAGAGGAGCTCTTTGATGGGTTTATCTGACTTGGCAGATTGCAAAAAGTGCTCTGCACCATTAGCTGATCTTATGCATTGCTTCTGGCATTGCCCCTCCGTTCAAGCTTTCTGGGACGAGGTGAGGGACTATGGTATCTCCGAGTTGGGTTTGCACTTTCAATGTACTGCCTCTTGGGCTCTCTTCGGACATGTCCTTGATCAACCCGATATTCCCTCTCAGGACATGAAAATAGTGATGATTCTCTCAGCGGCAGGCAGGAAAGCCATACTCCAGCAGTGGATCTCTGATACACCCCCCCACACACACACACACATACACACACATTGCCACTGGTGACCTCCAGGCTACTTTTTCTATTCACAATGGATTGGCTGGAAACATCTCTCAATAAGGAAATACTCACCCCTGCGTTGTTTCAATGCTGGGGACGATTTATTCATAGATTGCCCAATGTAACAAAACTTGCCATTCAGCAGAGTTTTTGTTGCACCACATGGTATGTCCAATAACTCCTGGCTGACAATCCTCCAATTTCTCCCCTCCTCGTTTCTTCTCCTCCTTTCCGCTCCTCCTTATCGCACTAATCTCTGAAGCCCACCTTAGCTTTCTGTGTCTCCCTCCTCTATTTCTTTTCTACGGCTCTCCGTCTACCATGTACTCCCTTCAGCTCTGATGATGTCTCCATGAATGGGTCGGTGGTCCCCTAGTCTGGGCAGGTACTATTTTATTTTTTATTTTTTTATATTAGTTTATTGGTTTATTGTTTTTGGTTTTTGTGTTCCCCGACGGGACGAACACATCAGTATGTTACACTGTTTATGTTTTTGTTCTACTTTTATACCGGATTTACGTTTGATACTTTCGTAAGAAGAGCTCTTATTTGACCAATGTAAATCTGTTGTTCATATTAATTTTGATGTTTTATATTAGAAAATGGAAAATGTGAGGTCCTCCTCTAGGCCCCACCACCCTTATGATTAGTTACTATATGACTCAACTTGTTTTATATAATGGCGGGGTCCTATGCTTTCTCCTGCTATTAATTATTGTATTTTGTGAACCTCAATAAAATATATATTGAAAAAAAAAAAAAAAAAGAACCTTCACAAAGACACATGGGGTGACCCTGTTATGGAGGCGAGTTCCTATTTGATTTGTTTCGTAATGGCTCGGCATAGAAAGGTCACAGGTCATCTGCACTTATTATATGTCACTATTGAACTAAAATACATACATTGTCATTCCAATACCTGATAATGGGAGATTTCTACAAACCTTGTATTACTTTCATTTCTTAGACTTCCTGACACCTTTTCATGTACTTTTTGTTCACTTTAGATCCACTGATGAAAGAGCTCATTTATTTTAAGCCTTACTAAAGCACCATACTACGTTCAGACAGAAAGGTCTGAAAATCCTGGCATTTCAATGCCGGGTTGTTTTGCCGGTCGCTGCCTGAACCCCGTTTCACACAGACAAGCAAATTACCAGGTCAAGAATTTCTACCAGGTAATTTGCAGATCATCACAGGTATTTCGTCTGTGTGAAAGGGTCAACCTGGGTAGAAATTCCCGGATGTCCAACCCTGGTAAATTTCTATGTCGAAGTCCCAGGAATTTCAACCCGGGTTGACCCTGTCACACGGAAAAAAGATCTGTGTTTATCGACAATTTACCGGGTAGAATTTTCACCTAGAAATTTGCTTTTCTGTGTGAAAGGGGTATAAGTCACATTATGTAACAGATACCTCGTCCCCATGTACAAATCGGTCACAACATACTGTATGTGTACTTATATTTTACGATACCTCTTCTATATGTACTAATCTGTCACATCATACTTATATTCTCTGATACCTCTTTATCAACCTATTCACATTTATATTCTCTGATTCCTCTTCAATTTGTATTAGACCAGTGGTTCCCAAACTTTTTGGAGTCTTGGTGTCCTAGAGTATCAGATTTTTTTTTCACGGCACCCCTAGGCCAAATGTTTTTTATTGAGAAATGAATGATTCTGTTTGAGAACATACTTTATGACTGGCAGCCACTAGCACTGGTTTTGCCTATTACATAGATCATAAATAATTTGAATTGGTCCTGGACCACCAACCCAGGGCACCCCTGCAAGTGTCCCGAGGCACCCCAGGGTGCCACGTCACACAGTTTGAGAACCACTGTACTAGTCATTTACCATACAGTTATGAAAATATTATACTGTGGAACGAACCTTCAGCACTGCTATACAGTCATTTTCTAACTGATCTTCCAGCTGTCCTCTCAGCTTCTTCATAACATCTATGTCAGCGGTCAGATGCTGAATCCTTTCCGATGACTGCTTTTGCGCAGTGTCCTGTTCTTGTTTCATCCGCCAGAAGGATGCCCTTTCCTGCTTCTCTATATACTCCCTCATCTCTCTGAAGTTCTTGGTGAGCTTATCTTTAATATCACTAATAAATATCTGAAAGTACATGAAAAACATTAACTTTAGTGAAACAAGATTAAAAGACCACACACATTATACATGTCCCAATTAGAGTATAAGTTCCCATTCTTTCCTAAGGCTGGGGCAGTACGTGAACTGTAATTTGGACCTTATAAGGGATACATGAGCAGCGTATTTCTAGTTTTCTCTAACCTGGCAAGAAACCTAACCACAGAGGACCCCATCCCTAAGGATCTGAGTGACTAATAAAATGGTGAATGCGGATGTTTTTTTTTTTTTAATACATTTTTAACAGGTGCACTACGAGTGCCAGCAGGGAATGCTGGTACATGTGGTTCTCAATTGCTCCTACAAGCCCTGGCAGGCATTTAAATTGGATATGACAGAGCAAGCTAAAGCTTTAAGTGTGACTATAAATTACAAAATTATTTCTAGTATTATATCAATATTATTGACCCAAGACCCACCACACCAGGGGTATGGGGAACACCTGGAAAACACTGTAATGTAGCATTTCAGTTGCAGATACAGCCACAGTCGCAGACAGAATTAAAGGGCCTACTTACTAAGCCTTGAACGGAGATAAAGTACCATCCAATTGGCTCCTATCTATCATGTCACAGGCTGGATTTGAAAAAGGACAGTTAGGAGCTGGTTGTCTGGTACTTTATCTCCATCTAAGGCTTAGTAAATAAGTAAATAGACCCCATAGGCATGTCGTATATCATTTTAATCAGCAGAGTCTGCTTGTGCATCCTATTTGCATAGTGATGTAAATAAGATGCATTTATGGCAAAAAAAGACACCTTACAATAACAGAGCTGCCCAGGAACTGCAGACTAACTCACACCAGGCATCTCACGGTGCATGGCGTATTGAGGCTAGATAAGGACACATCTATAGACCTTATATGCTGCAATATTACTGCAGTAGTATGTTATATCCCCTTCCATTGACTACCTTATCATTTTCTTCACTCATATGTTATCAGAAAAAATATATCTAAACATTTCTCTAATGTACTTACTTTGTCTTCCCTTATTATTGTATGCCAATTTTTTAGACACCTCTTAAATGAATGGTAGTTCATTTTCATGCAGTTTGTATACATTAGTATTAGTCCATAAGATATGCTATATGGTATGCTGTCAATAGGTCTACTGTGTCTAGTTAGACAGTCAATACGTCGACACCATATGGTCAACATGGTCTAAAGGTCGATATGGTCATTAGGCTGACCTATGAAAAGTCAACAGTGTTTATGGTTGAAAAGTACAAAAGGTCAACAGGTTCATATGGTCGACAAGAGTTTCCTTTTTTGTTTTTTTTCCACTACGTCCAACTTTTTCATACTTTACCATCCATGTGGACTACGACTGGGAATAGTAACTTTGCCCGAAGCATGGCAAGCGAGGCGGTGCACTAATTGGGGGTCCACGTGCTCAGACGATCGAGACGACCCCAAAAACATGCAGAAATGTTGTGTCAACCCTTTCCTGTTATCGTACAGGTTTTGGATACCTGCGCTCACCCTCTATTTGGTGTTTGTATGTGATGTTTGGTGTATCCAAAACCTGTACGATAACACTAGCCCTAGAGTCTGGGCAACTCTCCAGATACCAGCAGCCCCCTTGAACAAGATACACATACTGTGCGCTCCATGCAAACCCCTTGAACCCTTTCCTGTGTCGACCATTTTTCCATGTGGACCTTTTCACGTGTCAACCTTTTGTACCTGTCGACCTTTTCCAATGTCGACCTAATGACCATGTCTACCATATGGTGTTGACCTAAAGATTGTAGACCTTACTATAGATCTATTGATCCATAACCATTATTATTTTATCCTTTATTTATATGGCGCCACAATGGTTCTCCAGCGCCCAATTACAGAGTACATATGCACATAATCAAAACAGGAAAACAGTGACTAAGGGGAACATGTACTAAGCAGTGATAAGAGCGGAGAAGTGAGCCAGTGGAGAAGTGCCCATGGCAACCAATCAGCATTGAAGTAACATCTATAATTTGTATACTATAAAATGATACAGAGCTGGTGATTGGTTGATGGGGCAACTTCTCCACTGGCTCACTTCTCCGCTCTTATCACTGCTTATAGTTGAAGACAATATACATGCTATACATCTGTAGCTACATCTACTTGTACCAATCGCACTCATGATTTCAGGGGTTGTACTCATTTATAAAAGTTAGGGGTAGAGAATAGAGGGTCTGATTCAGAGATAGGAGGAACAACCAAATAGTGGGCAATAATTACTATATTTAATGAGTTAATTAATTATTGTAGTGGCAGCCCACACAGAGAGGATCTGGGTATCCATCAACAAATAACTAGAGAAAACAAGAAAATAATGTGGGCGCTCAAAAATAGAATATTGATTCAGCTTTGACAAATAATTTATTCTTCAAAAGAAATGTTATAAAATAAGTGTGATATCACTTTTTAGAGCAATAAAAAATATATACAACATAGGAACATTAAAATACTAGACCAGTGATCTCCAACCCGTAGCTCGCCATAGTATTTTCGGTAGCTCACAGAGCGCACGGGCTTGGGCAGTCACTGGCACTCCTCCTCCCATCATTTTTAATATGGTGCCGGCCGTCAGCCAATCAGAGCTCATGGACCGGCAGTGGGGGCACCTGATTTGCTGCCGGACCGCAAGTTTTGATTGGCTCACTTACCGGCACCATATTTTAAATGCCCACCGCCGCCACCAGGAGACTCTGTCACCCTCACCGCAGCCGCTCTCCGGACTGCACAGGAGAGGCACGCGCAGCGTTCTCCTCCCCTTCCGTCCCTCATACAGGAGGAGCAGTACCGCGGCAGTAGAAGAAGCCAGCAAGGGTTAGCACTGTGTGGAGCACTGTATCGGACACTGCAAGGGGACATTTTATCTGGCGCTGCGGGAGGAATTTTAGATGGCACTGCGGGGGGAATTGTATCTGGCACTGGTGGGGGCATTGTATCTGGCACTGCTGTGGGGGCATTATTTGTGTATCTGGCACTGCTGGGGGCATTATTTGTGTATCTGGCACTGCTGGGAGGCATTATTTGTATATCTGGCACTGCTGAGGGGCATTATTTGTGTATCTGGCACTGCTGGGAGGCATTATTTGTATATCTGGCACAGCTGAGGGGCATTATTTATGTATCTGGCACTGCTGAGGGGCATTATTTGTGTATCTGGCACTACGCGGGGGGGCATTACTTGTAGTTGTGAGGACACACTCACTTTTGTGAGGACACACCTACTTTCACAGGAATGCACGCGCATTGGGGGGAGGGGGTAGCTCCTTCAGAGGTTTTATTTTCCAAAAGTAGCTCACACCCCAATTAAGGTTGGAGAACACTGTACTAGACGATACTGTCTTTTCATAGGTGCACTCGGACTTGCAAGAGTTACTGTATTAGGGCATGCATAAGCTGGCTGTTAGTAGCAACACATATACAGTATATAGAGCAGAAGCACAGTTTGTTTCCAGGTGTAGATGTTATATTATCCACTGTGAATGCAATGGTATAGCTCTTTGTTTGTGGGAATTCAATCCCAACCTGGCATTGTATCAGCCGTGTGCCTTGATTCATATGATACACAGTTCTCACACTATTATCGGTACAGTCAGGCTTCCCGCACTGCAGCGGTTTGTACAGGACAACGGTACCTTAGTGTTGTATAGCAAGGTCCGGTGGAATGATGGACACTGGGAGCGGCCGCGTGCTGCGGCTGGGAGCTGTGTAGCTGAGTCCAATGGAACAGAGGACGCTGTTGACGGTTGCGTGCCGTTGATAAAGCTGAATATATATCGTATATAAATCACTTTAAGAGGTCTTAGAACACTGTACGCTATCTACGTAAGAAGTACCGTAAGGGTACGCAAGTTGCGTAGCGATCGCTCAGCCGTAGTCGAGACGCTCAAGCGTCACGTTCGCTTACGGCCCAGTGATCACAGGCAGGCACGCTATTGGCTGCCGACTAACGTAATGATTCGCTGTAGCGTAGCGGACGCTCGGGACCACGAGGAGATCACCAGCGATGCAGACGCTCACAACGTTAAACCTTTATATCTATACCTTTAACTATGAAATACACAGTAAACCTTAGTGCGGTGATAGAGTGTAAGTGCAACCTGGTGTAACCTGATTAACTACAAAGCTGCTTGAGCGTCACCGACGCTCAGAGAATACTTAACACTATAAAGAATACACAGATACCTGGGCTTAGGGTCCGAAACCTATTATATGTATTATGACTATTATACTTGCAAAAAGAATCACAGTACAAAGCATACACTACAATATAACATAAACCAACTAACCAGATAACTATACAGGAAATACAATACAATACAATTAAAGGAAAATACGTGAGAAAGAGTAGAGAGAGAGAGAGAGAGATGGCTCACAGTAAGACAATATGATTGCGGAGAAACACTTACGCACAAGGGGAACGATCGCATGCGCCTCGATATCCAGCTCCCGATTATCAGCAATGAGAACCGTTGAAGAGAGTGAACTGGATACGGTCGGCTTGCCTATTTATGCCCCACACACAATACAATTCAATGGTCCCTACAATCTCATTGTTCATTGGACACCGGAATTCGGCTTCGCATTATAACAAAAGGTCATAGGTTGATTCATACAGGTGGGCTGTGACTATTTCCAACTGCTCAGGTGGGAGGGAAACTGGGTTTCCCGCCGCATGGGTAATAAAGTGCAAATAAAGTAAATGTTCATAAACTTCTTATGTCCATAACTATTCGCACGAGCGATTGATCTGCTTCAAACCAACACCGGAATATTTCTAATTAAATATTCTTCCGATGGATACTAAACACCACTGTATTACTCCTGTCTGACCCTTCGTATCAAACAAAGAGGGATTCCTCTGTTCATAAACATTCTATATTAACCAAACTTTCAGAATCTATCAAAGGGACCATGATCTACAAAATACATTATTAGTGAAAATATGTAACGAATGAGTCGCACGCTACGATTACATAAACTCTACCGTAAATACGCATACCATGCGCCTGCGGGTGCCCGCGACTGCGAGTATGCGCACGTACGGGAGAGCGTACGCATGCGCAGCACGGACCTGTGTGAGGTGCAAATATGGTAGTGTGCATAGAGATATTTTTCTGACTTTGACAGTCCACCCTTTGGCAGTCAATAATAACTGCCACTTCCTGAAAACATTTCAAAAGGAGAAAAATATATGTTAGGGGTTAATTCATTTCCATGGTTGGGTAAGGGAGGAGAGAGGAGTAGGTGTGAAGAGGGTATGACCTAGTGAGATAGCAGAAGCATGTGTGTATGAATCCGTGTTTGGGGGGTCATGTATCATCGTGCCGTACGTGTTGTAAATCAAGCTTCGAGGTATTGCGAAGTATCCATTTGAATTCCTTCTTATCCCGTGGTACGGGTCTGTGGATGGGCTGTCAAACTTTACCGAGCTCTTTTCGGATTTTGAACAAAATGGGGAGCACATTTTAGTTGATGATACATGAATGGGGGAATATGTGATTGCTGATATCTGTGCCTGTATTCCCTATACTATGTGTGTCATTACCTGAGGGTTGTAGAAATGAAGAAAAGACATAATTACGGTAAATGCGGTGGTATTCTATGTCAGGTTAATGTACATCTGTCGGTTGAAGTTTTGTTCGGTATCAGTTGAAAGTCGTCTTCTTTGCGCTGTGTTGCCCATTAGGTGTGAGCAAAAAGCTTAGTCAATGCCATTAGATTTACAAAAAATGTTGGGCTAGCGTAAGTTTAAGAATTCTAGGGAAACTGGGGATCCATGGCAAAGTTCATCAAATGTCCGTATCTCAAGTGGTCAAAACTTCTTCTTTGGTCTATCCGTTGTCTGTATAGCGTCTCGTCAACTTCCTCGTCCAAGGGGGTCTTTTTATCTTGGAGAAAAACCAGAAAAACAGGTGAAAGAAACGGACCGTATAATCGCATTTTCATTACATCATTGTTTCTATCATTGGGTCATAAATCAAATCCAGGTTAATTACAGTTTCCTCACTCCTCAAACTCATTACCCTGGTACGATGTTTGCACTTCATTAAAGCCTGACCGCATCTAAATATCAAACCGATCGTTATGACAACACCTAAGATACATAGGAGAAACTTCCCAACATCCATTATGACTCCTTGAGCCCAGTCTCCCAAACCGGAGAACCAATTTCGCGGGTCCAACCATGACACCCAACCAGTCAGCTCATTACCTACAGCAGCAAGAGTGAGATTGTGTTTTCGGCGAAATTCCCACTTCAATTGGAGAATATCGTCCATCTTTTGGTCTATGACCTCGACCGGATCCTCGGTGCTATTCGTGATATACGTGCAACACTTCACGCCGTACTGTGTTGCTAATGTAACACAATATCCGCCTGTCACTGCTGTGAGGTAATTAAGAACCATTCTATGCTGCACCAGTTCTGTTTTATAAGCTTGAAGTTCCCTTCCAGTATATCTAAACGTGTCATCATACATTTCAGTGATATTATCTAACAAATTTGCGAGCGCCGATATGTGTTTATAATTTAGCACTCCTCTAGCGGTGCGGGTGAAATCTAACGCGATTAAGAATTGAATCCCGGTGGATTCACTTATCAGATCAGAGGCCGGATGCTCTGTCTTCTCTATCAGGTGCCTTTTAACAACGTGCTCGTAATGGGTGTGAGTATAAGGAGCTTGGGCACCACGATGTATGTCCTTCATTTTGTCATGTGTTACAGTCATTACTTCAGGCAATACTTTTCCAATATAACACAATCCTTCAGAGTTTGGGGCAAGCCACTTGTACGCCTTTCTCCCGCATATGAAATATGCATCATCGGGGAGAACATATGGGACGGAGAAGGACATAACCATATTACACACCTTCCAGGTGAAATCTCCTAACCCTAATTCTTCCATCTGCTTAATACACGTATCAGGTTGTACGATATGTGCACAGTATCCTGGTGATACTTCTCCAACTCTCGTAATCCTATTTCCTAAGGTGTACCTATACCGGAAAGATTTTCCTCTACTGGCTATGTGGCGTACAAGCTCTGTATCTGTAGGCATTCTATCTGCTCTATGCGAAAAGGTCATGGTGTGGTTACTCCATGACACTTCCCAATTTCCCGGCTTTCTGGGATTGGAGATGTTGAAACATAATAGGGACCTATCCACATGGTATTGGTGGAGCTTCAAACTAGGAGGGCTGGAGATATTAAACCTCCTGTCCACCGGTCTCCCACCATTTAACTCAAGTACCTCCCCTATCGTTAAAGGAAATGGTACTAGCCCTGATTTGCTATGACCTTGAGGTACTTGAGAGCATACCCAACAATCTGTTTTGTTTAACACATTACCCACTAAGGAGTGATAGTCACTCAATGGATGCCGGTCCATATGGATATTAAAACTGGATTGGCATTTCTTAATGCACCCATCCTTGATGACATTGTTACAGAGCCTACAGATACAGTTTTCTTCTTAAACTAACAATCCTTCAAAACGTTTACAAATAACAAGGTTGTTAGATCGTGGCCGGTACTCGCCTTTGCTTGGTGATTGGGTTGCTATTGGAAATTTACACCTCCGTCTCAGTCATTAGAACCTTTCTGGATCCTTTCTCGACCTCACTGGTACTTTCACCGAAACAGACTGCTCTGGTCAACATCATGGTCAACAGGAAAATCCAGATCACAGTCTCTTGGGGCAAGTCCATCTTACAGGAGGAGAAAAGAAGAAATTTGTAATGGGGGTATAAGAAAACAGTTTGTGGGGGAGAGAACTTGTTACGATAATAAGTTCTCTCGTCTTGTTGTTCTTCTTGTTCTGCTGTCCTCTCAAAAGGTGCTGTCTCTTCAGTCTTCCAACTGAACATTCTGGTGATGCAATATTCCTTCCTAACCAGCGATCTTTCTGTAAGGAGCAAAAATCTGGCATTACCATTGGTCCAACTGAGGGGTGACATACCATCTTTAAACCATGAAAACATGAGTGAGAAGAGAGAGAAAACAAAAAAAAAAAAACAAAAGAGATAGAGAACAATTCATGTGCATATATACATTTTACATAACTCAACAATAAACACCAATAGGGAAAGAGAAATTAAACATTTTTTTTCAAACATTTTCAGCATTAAGAAAACATTGTTATTATTATCAGGCTGTCATATCTACGTGTCTAATGGTCTCCTTGAACAGTCCCTCCCCACCAGCACCTGCATTACTCCACTGTTTGTATCTGGCCAGAAATACATTGTGGCGGATAGGTCATGCTGGGGTTTGGTAGACTTCTGCAAGGACCAAGTGGATATGCAATGTGTGAATTCTTACCAATAATCGTCAGAGATGGGGATAGAGAGAGAGAGAAAAAACATTTTTCTTCACAAATACATTTACAACGTTTCACCTGGTCATTCCTGTGTCTTCAGTGAATGACCTCCCAATTTATTAACCGTTACCTCAGGCTTACCATCAGTCCTAATGATCACCTTTCCTGCCTATGTGATCCCTGATTATAATCGTGTGTGTTATAATTTTGCTCATTTCTTGGTCTAGGGGGTCTGACTTTATGTGGGTTATTACAGTTGCTGGCATAATGCCCTTCTCTTCTACAATGGTAACAAATCCTTGGCTTTCTCCATATGCTAGGGGCCTGGGGTTCCGGTCGACTTGATGCATCCTCTAGTGCTTGGATGTTCAGTGTCATCAACCGCTCTCCCTGCGCTTCCCTGGTTCTTTGGATATTTCGGTCATGCTCGATAGCGGACTCTCTTAATGCCGCAACCGAGATACCTCTCCAATGAGGTATTGAGGTTTGTACCCTAATTTTTAGTGTGTCTCTTAAGTTGTTCATTAATACGGACACAGCTACCTCTCTGTGGTGTACATTAGTTTCAATGTCATCTATACCAGTGTACCTAGCCATATCCTGCAGAGCCCGGTGAAAATACTCTTCTGCGGATTCATCTTCTTTTTGTTTTATTGTATAGATTTTATTCCACTTTACTACTGTAGGAAAATATTCTTTCAACCGTAGATTGATTCTTTTTACCTTATCTTGGTTATACTCGTTTGTTAGTGGCACTTCCTCATCTAGCTTACAATCAGCGATAAATTTCAATGAATCAACATCGGGGGGTAAACATGCCCTCAAAACTGTCCTCCAATCTTTGTTACTTGGCTCTGCAGTATGTCCTAGCACTCTAATGTATCTTTGACAAGCAACTAAGTCTTTCCTGGGATCAGGAAATTCAGACAGAATTGTTCTTAATTCTGTTCGGGAAAAGGGGCAGTACATGGCGATGTTCCTGACAGGAGTGATTCCTGAAGAGTCAGTTTCCCCATTTGGTACTGCAATTACCCTAACAGGATTAAGTCCAGTAATGTCATTCTGAATTGATTCTACGATATAAGGTACATTTGTTTGTGCGTGATGTATAATACCATACGTACCTGTGGACACGACCTCACCTGACCCTCCATTAGGGGGTTTGATTACAGTTTTTACCGATTGGGTCGCGTCCACCTGGATGTCTTGTGTGATGGCTTCTGGAAGAGGTGCCGACATCGTTCTGGGTTCATTTTCTTGTTGGTGTTCCTGAGGAAAGTTTAACATGGGGTGCGACTTGCATGGGTTAATAGTTGTACATTCAACAGTATTACAATTATCTTTGTTACATTTATTACACTTATTCTTATTATCTATACTACTGTTGCTAAGAGCGTTTTTATTGTTCACCCTTGTGCTTTTCTCCGCAACCACAATCCCCTCCATTGCCATGTCTCTCCTCTCCATATGAAAGTTAGGTATGTAAGTTACATTTCTTTGCATTTCACCTTCCTGTTGCCATAACTGTAAACAATCATAATGCTTGATTCGTCTCTTTGCTGATTTAATGAGACATATCCTTCGCCTTAAATTATGCAACACCTCTGAGTTAAAACTACCTATCCCAGGAAATGGTACCTTATCCCCCGCAGTCATTCGTGTCCATTCATCACAAAAGGTCTCAGTGTGGGGACCATATTTCCCCCACATTACTAACCGAGCAGACCCTCGGGGTCTGCAAGCCTCTGGAGTCTGAATCCTGACCTCCGACCGTCTCTGTGTTGTGCACTTGGCTGCCATTGTGGACCTTTTTAACACAGAAAATTTCCTAAAATGCACCAAACACAGAACTTCGTTGGAAATCCTTAAAGCTCTTCCACTGAACTTCTTCTGCTCCGGGTATCTCCGTTCCGCCTTCTAGCAGACACGTGTAGCCGTTGCAGGCCCTATCTCTAGAGATTTTCCTGAGAAAATTCCCTTCCTTTTTCTTTACACAAATCACGCTTGCATGTGCTCCCTACAACACGTATGAGGGCAAGATTTACGCATGGATATACGACCTCATATCACGTTGCGTTATTGGTCACACATACAACCGTGCGGTCCAATCGTACCACTTATAGACACTTGTTGTCCATAAATGGTAGGATCATTGGAGTCTCCCTACTGTGCTCCAAAACAGCCAGAGCGTAATTTTATCACACTCTGTTGCACGTTTTCACTCAGATCGTGCTCATCATGTTCCACACAGATCACAAAGTTCACAAAGCGGGATTATCACACAGATCACAAAGTCCACAAAGCGGGATTCAATACACTCATACCGTTTTCAACCCACTATCATTCTTATAGTTTTCTGATCAGAAAAATCATTTCCCGTAGTCTGATAGCTCTCCCCAGAGGTATTACAGTAAAGTAAGGTATTTAAACTAAGTTTTGGAAAGCTGAAATCAATTTGTGCTATTTATCGCTTTGCGTTATTTACCGCGTTGCGCTATTTACCGCCTGTTGTTTGAGTTACGTGGGCGTACCCAGACGCTCCGTTGCGTAATATACGCTGCGTGCGTCGGCCTTTGGATTGCGTACGCAAGTCTTTGTTAGAGACACGTGTACGCAAAGCAAAGATCCACCGTAACACAATTTATACTTTTATCAATGTAGATGATCCTTGATCATCTACCACACACCACACTGACTTCGCCTTATCTCCCAGGCAAAAACTGTGTGTTTGTCTACACTTTAACTATATTACCTTTACTCAAACTATTGAAATAGCGGCAAATTTCTCTCAGCACTTTTATCAACTATAAAACTAGCAGACAGGAGAGTGATATACGAAAATACATAAATGAAAAAGAAATGCAGATATATATGTGCGTGCGTGTGTACGCAAGACAGAAAAATAAACAGTTTTAAAAGACACTAGCGTTTTGCTCTTACCTCCGGTTCCCGGATTCCTTCAGCACTCTTTACCTAAGCGAAGCAGACGCTTATCCCGTCAGCACTACGAGGGATACAACCTCCCGCCCTTTGCTGATGGATAATGTCTGCTGATCTACCTAGTGCAGATATGTGAAGGACTGGACGGCCCCCAATTGATAAAGCTGAATATATATCGTATATAAATCACTTTAAGAGGTCTTAGAACACTGTACGCTATCTACGTAAGAAGTACCGTAAGGGTACGCAAGTTGCGTAGCGATCGCTCAGCCGTAGTCGAGACGCTCAAGCGTCACGTTCGCTTACGGCCCAGTGATCACAGGCAGGCACGCTATTGGCTGCCGACTAACGTAATGATTCGCTGTAGCGTAGCGGACGCTCGGGACCACGAGGAGATCACCAGCGATGCAGACGCTCACAACGTTAAACCTTTATATCTATACCTTTAACTATGAAATACACAGTAAACCTTAGTGCGGTGATAGAGTGTAAGTGCAACCTGGTGTAACCTGATTAACTACAAAGCTGCTTGAGCGTCACCGACGCTCAGAGAATACTTAACACTATAAAGAATACACAGATACCTGGGCTTAGGGTCCGAAACCTATTATATGTATTATGACTATTATACTTGCAAAAAGAATCACAGTACAAAGCATACACTACAATATAACATAAACCAACTAACCAAATAACTATACAGGAAATACAATACAATACAATTAAAGGAAAATACGTGAGAAAGAGTAGAGAGAGAGAGAGAGAGAGAGATGGCTCACAGTAAGACAATATGATTGCGGAGAAACACTTACGCACAAGGGGAACGATCGCATGCGCCTCGATATCCAGCTCCCGATTATCAGCAATGAGAACCGTTGAAGAGAGTGAACTGGATACGGTCGGCTTGCCTATTTATGCCCCACACACAATACAATTCAATGGTCCCTACAATCTCATTGTTCATTGGACACCGGAATTCGGCTTCGCATTATAACAAAAGGTCATAGGTTGATTCATACAGGTGGGCTGTGACTATTTCCAACTGCTCAGGTGGGAGGGAAACTGGGTTTCCCGCCGCATGGGTAATAAAGTGCAAATAAAGTAAATGTTCATAAACTTCTTATGTCCATAACTATTCGCACGAGCGATTGATCTGCTTCAAACCAACACCGGAATATTTCTAATTAAATATTCTTCCGATGGATACTAAACACCACTGTATTACTCCTGTCTGACCCTTCGTATCAAACAAAGAGGGATTCCTCTGTTCATAAACATTCTATATTAACCAAACTTTCAGAATCTATCAAAGGGACCATGATCTACAAAATACATTATTAGTGAAAATATGTAACGAATGAGTCGCACGCTACGATTACATAAACTCTACCGTAAATACGCATACCATGCGCCTGCGGGTGCCCGCGACTGCGAGTATGCGCACGTACGGGAGAGCGTACGCATGCGCAGCACGGACCTGTGTGAGGTGCAAATATGGTAGTGTGCATAGAGATATTTTTCTGACTTTGACACCGTGACTTCCGGGTTCAGGACTTCCGGCTTTCAGGGTGTTCCACCTGCGTTCCACAGTCATAATTCCGGTTCAGAGATGCATGCAAATGCCACCACAGTGCCAAATGTATGAAACTATACAATGTCGCTGCAGCCTGGATTTGTATTGAGATTCCCCCGGCATCTTTTCAAATCCCAGCCATGGCGTACAAGACGCAGCAACTGTTGCAGAACTGCAACTGTTGCAAAGTTCTCTGTAGCCCTATAGTCGAGCAGCATGTCTGCAGGAAGTAAGACGCAAGAGACATTGCAGCTGCATACAGTATTGCATTCGCAGCCTCAAATTCGCCCCCAAAACGGTTGCAACACGTCTGCATTTTTGCCGGCACTCCCCATTACCTCCTCTAAACGCTTCCTGACTGTCAATCACTTTGCAAATAAATACTCACTGCATTCACCATCGTAAGACTTACGCAAAATATCGGATATGTGTCCGTCTCTGGATCAGGCCTAGAGGTAGCGAGTGCAGCCATATAAAAGTAACATAAGCACCAGAAAAAGCAAGTAGCCGCATAGAATGCTGGGAACACGGGGAACATGTACTAAGCAGTGATAAAAGTGGAGAAGTGAGTCAGTGGAGAAGCTGCCCATGGTGCCCAATCAGGATTGACATAACATTTAGAATTTGCATACTATAAACGTATACAGAGCAGCTGATTGGTTGCCATGGGCAGCTTCTCCACTGGCTCACTTCTCCACTTTTATCACTGCTTAGTACATGTCCCCCTAAGGTTCTGTTCATAATCTTTAACCAAGGAAGATGGAATGTGCAACATCTAATGCACAAAGGTATTACTTGACAGGTACAGGGGGTTTTCACTAAATGTTGACAAAAAATATATTTATTTGACTTGTCCTGTATTTATCCTAATAAAAGAAGAAATGTCACTTACCTGGGCTTCACAGTAAATTTCCTTTTGACTGGCTACACTCCTTTCTTTACTTGATATAGTTATTTCCAGATCAGTTATCCTCTTCTTAATTTCCTCCTACATAAAGCACAAAACCAAAATCCCAGCATCAAGTAATTATCATATTATTCTATTTCACTGATCTTTGTACTACCTCACCCAACATCAGCCGTACATTACTATACATTCAGGGGCAGATTTATTAAGCTCGGTGAAGTGATAAAGTGGATGGTGATAAAGCACCGGCCAGTCAGCTCCTAACTGTCATTTTTCAAACCCAGCCTGTAACATGGAAGGTAGGAGCTTAATAATTTGCCCCTCAATACCTAACCATACTATTTCACCACGGATGGCCTTGTTTCAAAGGTCTACTTGAATACCATTTTAGCTGAAGTGGTCTACAAAATCAGAAAATGTAAGTAGTTTCGTTGGGCTAAATGGTGAACAACAGTCATGCTTGTCAGAGGCTGAATACCTTAAGCATTGCCACCATGTTTCCCGTTGCAGGAAACGGCCATGACATGCCCATGTTTCCTGCCCCCCCCCCCCCCCCCCCACCCAACGCTGTGTTGCCACCCCAGAGTGACCGCCACCTGTCAATCACTTTGCGATGTCATCCTTCTGGGATGCACTTGGGAGGAGGTAATCAGTAGGCTGGAGAGGCAGCGTGCATTAGCAGAGCGAAGAGGATGGGTGGGAGTGTAAAAGGAGATACGGTCAGAGATGTAACTTGCAGAGGAATGGGTGAGAGCTTTGTAAGTGAGTGTGAGAAGCTTGAAATGGATTCTGAAGGGGAAGGGGAGGGGGGGGCAGTGAAGGGCTTGTAAGAGAGAGGAGGTGGATGTAGTAGGTTTAGTGAGGAAGATGAGCCGGGCAGCAGAACTGAGGATAGATTGGAGTGGAGAGAGGTAATTGTCATGGATGCCACATAGGAGAAGATTGCAGTAGTCTAGTCTGGAGATGACCAGTGAGTGGATAAGGGTCTTAGTGGCATCCTGGGTGAGAAAAGGTCTGATCCTGGAAATGTTTTTGAGATTACATGTTTGTGAGAGGTGCTGAATGTGTGGTTTGAAGGAGAGGGAGGAGTCAAGGATTACTCCAAGACAGCACATTTGGGGGCTAGAGGAGATAGCAGTGCCATCAATGGATAATGACATTGTGGAAGGTGAGGTTGTGCGGGAGGGTGGAAAGATGATCAGCTCAGTCTAATACCCCTTTCACACCGCAGCTTATACCCGGTATTTTGCCGTTTTAACTGGCTTCCTAAACGGGTCAAGCTGCGATGTGAAAGGGTCCCCTTCAATTTACCGTTTTCAAAATACCGGTATTTTGAAACGGTAAAAAAGAAGGGTCCTACCCGTTTCAGTCCCATTTCACTGTGCAGTGTGAAAGGGTCTGAAACGGTATTTGCAAGCCCCAGCAGGTCATAGGCTGTCTCCATGTGTGATGTCAGCAGCCACAACCAGGAAACAGCTTGGAAAACACAGGAGACACATGTGAGAGTGGCTTTATAAACGTTTAAACGGGAAAAACATGGAAAAAAATGGCGTGGGGTCCCCCCTCCAAAGCATAACCAGCCTCGGGCTCTTCGAGCTGGTCCTGGTTCTAAAAATGCGGGGGAAAAATTGACAGGGGATCCCCCGTATTTTTAAAACCAGCACCGGGCTCTGCGCCTGGTGCTGGTGCAAAAAATACGGGGGACAAAAAGAGTAGGGGTCCCCCGTATTTTTTACACCAGCATCGGGCTCCACTAGCTGGACAGATAATGCCACAGCCGGGGGTCACTTTTATACAGTGCCCTGCGGCCGTGGCATTAAATATCCAACTAGTCACCCCTGGCCGGGGTACCCTGGGGGAGTGGGGACCCCTTCAATCAAGGGGTCCCCCCCCCCCAGCCACCCAAGGGCCAGGGGTGAAGCCCGAGGCTGTCCCCCCCCATCCATTGGCTGCGGATGGGAGGCTGATAGCCTTGAGTAAAATGACAGAATATTGTTTTTTCCAATAGTACTACAAGTCCCAGCAAGCCTCCCCCGCAAGCTGGTACTTGGAGAACCACAAGTACCAGCATGCGGGAGAAAAATGGGCCCGCTGGTACCTGTAGTACTACTGGGAATAAAATACCCAAATAAAAACAGGAGACACACACCGTGACAAGTACAACTTTAATACACACTGCCGACACACATACATACTTACCTATGTTGACACGCCGACTGCCACAGTCTCCGACGATCCGAGGGTACCTGTGAAAAAAATTATACTCACCTGCCAGTGTCCAGAGATAAATCCACGTCCAGAGATCAGATAATCCTCGTACTTGGCAAAAAAAAAAACACGAACACCCTAACCACCAGACTGAAAGGGGTCCCATGTTGACACATGAGACCCCTTTCCCCGAATGCCGGGACATCACGTGACTCCTGTCACTGAGGTCCCTTCAGCCAATCAGGAAGCGCTACTCCGTGGCGCTCACCTGATTGGCTGTGCGCGTCTAAGCTCAGACAGCGCATCGCACAGCTGCCTCCATTACTTGCAATGGTGGGAACTTTGCCGTCAGCGGTGGGGTTACCCGCGGTCAGCCGCTGACCGCGGGTGACCCCACCACTAACCGCAAAGTTCCCACCATTGAATATAATGGAGGGAGCTGTGCGATGCGCTGACAGCTCAGACGCGCACAGAGCCAATCAGCAGAGTGCAAGGACGTTGCGCTCGCTGATTGGCTTACGAGACCTTTCAGTGACAGCAGTCACTGGGGGGTCTCTCTGCATTCGGGGAAAGGGGTCCCATGTGTCAACATGGGACCCCTTTCAGTTCGCTGGTCGGGTGTTCGTTTTCGTTTTCGGGTGTAAAAAATACGGGGGACCCCTACTCTTTTTGTCCCCCGTATTTTTTGCACCAGCACCAGGCGCAGAGCCCGGTGCTGGTTTTAAAAATACAGGGGATCCCCTGTCAATTTTTCCCCCGCATTTTTAGAACCAGGACCAGCTCGAAGAGCCCGAGGCTGGTTATGCTTTGGAGGGGGGACCCCACGCCATTTTTTTTCTGAATTTTACCATTCCATCTAAAAAATAATAATAATAATAATATTTTAAAAAATATATAAATAATACTTGTGCCTCCAAAAAAGACAAACCAAGTACCTAATCCCTTCTAATATAAATAGATATGCTTCAAGCTGCTGGGTTCCATCGTACGACTATCCAAATTATTAATAATGTGTGGGCCAGAGAAGTCCATTTATAATGACAACCACTGTTTTCTATGGGTGAAACGGGTTCAGTGTGAAAGGTACCAAAACGGTAATGAAATGGTAATTTACTGGTTACAACATGAGATGTGAAAGGGGTTTAACTGCTCAGACCCATTTTAAGAACCGTTTCAAATACCATTTCAAAAGCAGGTTTTGCGATGTGAAAGCAGCATTAAGGTGTCAAAATTGTAAAGGAAAGTTAGTGCAAATCACACCGTGTGTACACAGCTTGCGATACCAATGTGCAGTCCCGTGGGGTCGGTATCGCAAGAAAAGATAGACTGTGCAGACAAGACAATCATAACTATGGGGGGTCATTCCGAGTTGATCGCTCGCTAGCTACTTTTAGCAGCCATGCAAACGCATAGTTTAAGGGGCAGACTAGATGGGCCAAGTGGTTGTTATCTGCCGTCAAATTCTATGTTTCTATAGTCGCCGCCCACAGGGGAGTGTATTTTCGCTTTGCAAGAGTGCGAACGCGTGTGCAGCCGAGCGGGCTGAAAAAGTTTTTTGCAGTTTCCGAGTAGCTCTGGACTTACTCAGCCCTTGTACTTGTGACAAGTATAACTTTATTACACACTGCCGACACACATACATACTTACCTATGTTGACACGCCGACTGCCACAGTCTCCGACGATCCGAGGGTACCTGTGAAAAAAATTATACTCACCTGCCAGTGTCCAGAGATAAATCCACGTCCAGAGATAATCCTCGTACTTGGCAAAAAAAAAAACACGAACACCCGAACCACCGGACTGAAAGGGGTCCCATGTTGACACATGAGACCCCTTTCCCCGAATGCCGGGACATCACGTGACTCCTGTCACTGAGGTCCCTTCAGCCAATCAGGAAGCGCTACTCCGTGGCGCTCACCTGATTGGCTGTGCGCGTCTAAGCTCAGACAGAGCATCGCACAGCTGCCTCCATTACTTGCAATGGTGGGAACTTTGCCGTCAGCGGTGGGGTTACCCGCGGTCAGCCGCTGACCGCGGGTGACCCCACCACTAACCGCAAAGTTCCCACCATTGAATATAATGGAGGGAGCTGTGCGATGCGCTGACAGCTCAGACGCGCACAGAGCCAATCAGCAGAGTGCAAGGACGTTGCGCTCGCTGATTGGCTTACGAGACCTTTCAGTGACAGCAGTCACGGGGGGGTCTCTCTGCATTCGGGGAAAGGGGTCCCATGTGTCAACATGGGACCCCTTTCAGTTCGCTGGTCGGGTGTTCGTTTTCTTTTTTTGACAAGTACGTGGATTTATCTCTGGACCATGGATCAGGTGAGTATAATTATCTTTTATTTTCAGGTACCCGTGGATTCTACTTGGAGAAGAGGACCGACTGCTTCGTGTCAACATAGGTAAGTATGTGTGTGTCGGCAGTGTGTAATAAAGTTGTACTTGTCACGGTGTGTGTCTCCTGTTTTTATTTGGGTATTTTTTTCCCAGTAGTACTACAGGTACCAGCGGGCCCGGTTTTCCTCCGCATGCTGGTACTTGTGGTTCTCCAAGTACCAGCTTGCGGGGGAGGCTTGCTGGGACTTGTAGTACTATTGGAAAAACAATATTCTGTCATTTTACTCAAGGCTATCAGCCTCCCATCCGCAGCCAATGGATGGGGGGGACAGCCTCGGGCTTCACCCCTGGCCCTTGGGTGGCTGGGGGGGGACCCCTTGATTGAAGGGGTCCCCACTCCCCCAGGGTACCCCGGCCAGGGGTGACTAGTTGGATATTTAATGCCACGGCCGCAGGGCACTGTATAAAAGTGACCCCCGGCTGTGGCATTATCTGTCCAGCTAGTGGAGCCCGATGCTGGTGTAAAAAATACGGGGGACCCCTACTCTTTTTGTCCCCCGTATTTTTTGCACCAGCACCAGGCGCAGAGCCCGGTGCTGGTTTTAAAAATACGGGGGATCCCCTGTCAATTTTTCCCCCGCATTTTTAGAACCAGGACCAGCTCGAAGAGCCCGAGGCTGGTTATGCTTTGGAGGGGGGACCCCACGCCATTTTTTTTCTGAATTTTACCATTCCATCTAAAAAAAATAATAATAATAATAATATTTTAAAAAATATATAAATAATACTTGTGCCTCCCAAAAAGACAAACCAAGTACCTAATCCCTTCTAATATAAATAGATATGCTTCAAGCTGCTGGGTTCCATCGTACGACTATCCAAATTATTAATAATGTGTGGGCCAGAAAAGTCCATTTATAATGACAACCACTGTTTTCTATGGGTGAAACGGGTTCAGTGTGAAAGGTACCAAAACGGTAATGAAATGGTAATTTACTGGTTACAACATGAGATGTGAAAGGGGTTTAACTGCTCAGACCCGTTTTAAGAACCGTTTCAAATACCATTTCAAAAGCAGGTTTTGCGATGTGAAAGCAGCATTAAGGTGTCAAAATTGTAAAGGAAAGTTAGTGCAAATCACACCGTGTGTACACAGCTTGCGATACCGATGTGCAGTCCCGTGGGGTCGGTATCGCAAGAAAAGATAGACTGTGCAGACAAGACAATCATAACTATGGGGGGTCATTCCGAGTTGATCGCTCGCTAGCTACTTTTAGCAGCCATGCAAACGCATAGTTTAAGGGGCAGACTAGATGGGCCAAGTGGTTGTTATCTGCCGTCAAATTCTATGTTTCTATAGTCGCCGCCCACAGGGGAGTGTATTTTCGCTTTGCAAGAGTGCGAACGCGTGTGCAGCCGAGCGGGCTGAAAAAGTTTTTTGCAGTTTCCGAGTAGCTCTGGACTTACTCAGCCCTTGCGATCACTTCAGTCTTTTTGATCCCGGAATTGACGTCAGACACCCGCCCTGCAAACGCTTGGACACACCTGCGTTTTTCCAAACACTCCCTGAAAATGGTCAGTTGACACCCACAAACGCCCTCTTCCTGTCAATCTCCTTGCGATCGGCTGTGCGAATGAATTATTCGTTAAATCCATCGCTCAGCAACGATCCGCTTTGTACCCGTACGATGCACCTGCGCATTGCGGTGCATATGCATGCGCAGTAGTAACCTGTGTGCTGCGCTGCAAAAAACGCGAGCGATCAATTCGGAATGACCCCCAATATTGTGTACAATCTAGTACATAGTATAGTCAAGTTGGCACTTAGTCAAAGTCTCAAGTACAGATAGTCAGTATCAGTGGTTCAGGGCTCTGGGGAGTTCAGGGGAAATAGCAAGGTCAAAATCGAAGATAGTCAAAATCTCACCGTGTGTATGAACCTATAGGGCTAAAACACACTACCCGGCTTTTGCCGGCCGGGAAAAAGCCGGACGGCTTTATCCCGTGCCGGCATTGTAGTTAACAGTGTGAGGGGTAGGGTCCCTTCACACTGCACGGCCCCGGCCCGGATGCCGGGTTGCAGCCGGGTCTCACCACTGGAAGGTCCGGCTGCCGGGCCGGCGCCGGGCCGTCTTTGTAGCCAGTAAACCGTGTGTGTGAAGGGCTCCTTCACACACAACTTGTAGCCAGTAAACCGTGTGTGTGAAGGGCTCCTTCACACACAACGTTTTTTTCTGAAGCCGTGTCTGATGCTGCGCATGCGCACAGCATCACACACGGCTCAAAGCCGTCCTGTGTGAGCGACTTTGCCGGTTTCTCCCGGATGGCAAAAAGCCGGACAAAGTTTGTCCGGCTTTTTGCCATCCGGGGAAAACCGGCTAGTGTGTTAAGGCCCTTAAGGTGCATACACATGGTGAGATCCTGCTATACCGATTTTGACTATGTGATTTCCCTTGAACTCTCCCAGAGTCCACTATCTGTATTTTCAATTTTGTCTATGTACGATTTTAACTAAGTGCCAATTTTAACTATACTTTGTACTAGATAGTACACTAGATTAGGACCGCCATCAGGGGGGGTGCTGGGTGCACATCTGTCCTGGGCCCAGCCTCTCTGACAGAGAGAGGAGGACCTGAGATGCTCATGCAGCCGCCTACCGCCGTCTCCGCCATTCTGCTGTCGTCCCCGCTGTTCTGTCACTGTCCTCCGACCCTCCAGCAGCTCTGTATTGAAAATATCCCTCCAAAAATTGCCACCGTCACAGAGGAGACAGTCATTCAAGATACTAGAGGAGCCCTCTAGTGTCTTTAATAACTGTCTCCTCTGAGGCGGTGGCCATTTTGGGAGGGGCATTTTTTAATACAGAGCTGCAGGAGGATGGAGGACAGCAGCAGAACAGCGGGGACGGAGGAGGGCAGTCTGCGGCATGAGGGATGGGGACAGCAGCAGCAATGGGGAAGGGAAAGAAGGAATCTCCTGACAATGAGCAGAACCCCTGATAACTACATGTAACAGGTACTTGCATAATTATTGTGTGGCCATAGGGGGTAATTCCGAGTTGATCGCAGCAGAAAACGTTTTAGCAGTTGGGCAAAACCATGTGCACTGCAGGGGAAGCAGATATAACATGTGCAGAGAGAGTTAAATTTGGCTGTGGTGTGTTCAATCTGCAGTCTAAATTGCAGTGTAAAAATAAAGCAGCCAGTATTTACCCTGCACAGAAACGAAATAACCCACCCAAATCTAACTCTTTCTGCAAATGTTATATCTGCCCTCCCTGCAGTGCACATGGTTTTGCCCAATTGCTAACAAACTTTCTGCTGCGATCAACTCAGAATTACCCCCATAATACGGTGTCAGGGGCATTACTGTGTGGGGCATAATATGGTGATGGGCATTACTGTGGGGACTCTTGATATGATGCAAGGGGTATAAATGGTGTTGCTCCTTGTCTGCATAGAAATGTTATTTTCGATTTTTTTAAATGTATATTTTTATTTAACTTTTTTTTTTTTGGGGGGGGGGGGGGCTGCCTGTTTTGTCAGTCACAGACCCCACAATTTCTGATGGTAGCCATGCACTAGGTAGTCAAGATTGATTTGCCTGAACAGTCTATCTAGCCTTGCGATAGCGACCCCGCGGGAGAGCGCATTGGGATCGCATTGGGATCGCAAGCTGCCTAACACCTTGCGATTTCCATTAACTTTCCTTGCAATTTTGACTATATAGTCGAAAGGGGAAATCTCACCGTGTGTACACACCTTTAGACATGTTAAGTTTAAGAAAGCGCTGGGACATCCAAGAATAGATAGTAGAGAGACAGTTGGATACACGAGTGAGGAGAGTAGGTGAGAGTTCAGGGGAGGAAAGATAGATTTGAGTATCATCAGCATAGAGATGATATTGTAAGTCAAAAGAGCTGAGTTTACCTAAAGAGGATGT
Source organism: Pseudophryne corroboree (assembly GCF_028390025.1). NCBI lineage: Eukaryota > Metazoa > Chordata > Amphibia > Anura > Myobatrachidae > Pseudophryne > Pseudophryne corroboree. Next base: position 485,888,926 of record NC_086446.1, on the reverse strand, counting down.
ATAGAGAGAGAAAAGGAGAGGACCAAGAACAGAACCTTGGGGGACACCTACAGTTAGTGTGTGTGTGTGGGGGGGGGGGGGGGGGGGACCATGAGAGGAGACAAAGAAGGAACAGTCAGAGATTTAGGAGTATAGCCAGGAGAGGGCAGTACGGAGCCGGATTAACAATGGGACAGGTGGAGCTGCAGCTCCTGGCCACCCCATCAAAATAGGCCCACTGCAACTGTTTTGCTGGGTTGCCGTAGTAGACAGGAAAACTGTTTTTCCTGTGCTACAGCCCAGCCTGCCTACCTGTGAGTAAGGTCAGCCATGCACACTAAAAACCAAGCCGCCGGCAGCCCAATCACCAAATATCACATGGCGCGGCGGTGCACTGCAAGTCCATGTTTGGCACCTCCTCCGCGTCACATCGCGTGTTGTCAAGGTGATGCCCCCACCACCTCACGCAGTGCATAGGCAGCTGAGGTCCGTTCGTGAAGGCTGCCAGGGGCGCGCGCTGGCGATGTCACCCACAGCTAGTTGTACATTTCAGCTCACTGTCCCATTTGAGAGTGCCGGTATACGCCTTCACTTGCCTAGAGAGAAGGGCTGGGTGCCGGCTACAACCCAGGAATCAGGCTACACCAGGGCCGCAACTAGGGGGGGGCTAGGGGGGCACCGGCGCGAGGCAGTAAGCGGGAACGACCAGTGCAGGACGGCGCAGGGTTGCAGAGGCGCCGCCTCGCTCCGCTGCGCCAGGACGCTTCCGTAGAGGCTACAGCTGCTTCCCGGAAACACAGCCGTCGCTTCTGCCAGCGCTGTGTGTGTGACTGTCACTGTGACAGCACACTTCAGAAATGGAGAGGAGGGGGCCCTGACTGACACAGCAGATCAGCACTAAAAGTAGGTAGGGAGAGGCGGGCAGCTATATATGTACAATATGTGTGTGTGCAGTGTACTTTAACCTAGTGTGTGTGAGCAGTGCAGTGAAACCCTGAGTGCGTGTGTGTGTGTGTGTGTGTGTGTGTGTGTGTGTGTGTGTTGAAGCAGTGCAGTGTAACCCTGTGTGTATGTGTGCTTGAACAGTTCAGTGTAACCCTGTGTGTATGTGTGTATGTGTGTTGGAGCAGTGCAGTGTAACCCTGTGAGTGTGTATGCGTGTTGGAGCAGTGCAGTGTAACCCTGTGTGTTGGAGCAGTGCAGTGTAACCCTGTGAGTGTGTATGTGTGTTGGAGCAGTGCAGTGTAACCCTGTGTGTGTGTGCATGTGTTGGAGCAGTGCAGTGTAACCCTGTGTGTATGTTGAAGCAGTGCAGTGTAACCCTGTGTGTATGTGTGTTGGAGCAGTTCAGTGTAACCGTGTCTGTGTGTGTGTGTGTGTGTGTGTGTGTGTGTGTGTGTGTGTGTGTGTGTGTGTGTTGGAACAGTGAAGTGTGTTGGAACAGTGAAGTGTAACCCTGTGTGTGTGCGTGTGTGCTGGAGCAGTTCAGTGTAACCCTGTGTGTTGGAGCAGTGCAGTGTAACCGTGTGTGTGTGTGTGTGTGTGTGTGTGTGTGTGTGTGTGTGTGTGTGTGTGTGTGCGTGTGTTGGAGCAGTGCAGTGTAACCCTGTGTGTGTATGTTGAAGCAGTGCAGTGTAACCCTGTGTGTATGTGTGCTGGAGCAGTTCAGTGTAACCCTGTGTGTTGGAGCAGTGCAGTGTAACCGTGTGTGTGTGTGTGTGTGTGTGTGTGTGTGTGTGTGTGTGTGTGTGTGTGTGTGTGTGTGTGTTGGAGCAGTGCAGTGTAACCCTGTGTGTGTATGTTGAAGCAGTGCAGTGTAACCCTGTGTGTATGTGTGTTGGAGCAGTTCAGTGTAACCCTGTGGGTATGTGTGCTGGAGCAGTTCAGTGTAACCCTGTGTGTATGTGTGTTGGAGCAGTGCAGTGTAACCCTGTGTGTACGTGTGTTGGAGCAGTGCAGTGTAACCCTGTGTGTGTGTGCATGTGTTGGAGCAGTGCAGTGTAACCGTGTGTGTGTGTACTGGAGCAGTGCAGTGTAACCCTGTGTGTGTGTGCATGTGTTGGAGCAGTGCAGTCTAACCCTGTGTGTGTGTACTGGAGCAGTGCAGTGTAACCCGGTGTTGTGTGTGTATGCCGGAGTACCCCGGGTGGGTACTTCATTTGTTTGTATAGGAGGGGTGTATTTAATCACAGTATATTGGGGTATGTGTATATACAGGGGCACGTATATATGTTTATTTTGGTAGTATGTGTATATTCAGGGGCTGTGTAGATATGTACCGTACTGTGTATTATTGATGGTGTATACATGTATGGGAGGATGTATTTCTGTATAACGGGGAGGTGGGGGAGGTGGGGGCGCCAAATGACTGTCTTGCCCCGGGTGACAGAAACCCTAGTTTCGGCCCTGGCTACACACTATTATTCAAAGAAGAGGGAGGTCTCAGACCTGTCAGGATAGGTGACAGCAGCCTGCCGCTGCCTCACACCCAGTCCCCATCACTGCCAGGGCCGTCCTTCCCTACATTGGGCTCTGTGGATGTATAAATCCAGCAGAGCCGGGACCACAGTGTGATGGAGCCGGGAGGATCCCCAGCAGCATAGTCACTGAGAAGCAGTGCACTTACTTTATATTAACAAGATATTGGTGATGAAATAAGTGCTGACCTGGTGTTATGTGCAGCACAGGGATGTGTCTGCCTCCGGCCTCTCCCCCTCTCCCAGGGCACAAGCTCAAGACACCTGGCGTATCTGAGGACATGGGAACAGCTCCAGAAGGGCAGCTCAGAGGTAAACTGGTGGAAGGACTGCTACAAAATTGTCACCTCTATAGTAGAGTTCTACAATACGGTCAGTATCAGCTGTGCTGCACTCCTTACCCTAACATTTCCCTGATCACATACTGCACTGCTGTTGTGGATAGTAAAGGTATTTAGAGGGACATTGATGTGGCATATGTCTGGTGGTCTGGGGGGCATATGGGGTGGTCAAATGTTGAACACGCCCACCGAGTGACGGAAACGAGGTTGTACCACATGTAGACACACAACCTTTTAGGAACACACACACCAGTGTGCCCTCCTCAGTGATCAGCATCCTAGAATAACAAGTAAGTAGTTCTATCCAGGGACCTAACTTCCACCCATATGAATATTAGTAGCAGTGAGCCCAGCTTCTCTGCTGGGTACACCGCTACTAATATGCATTGCAGCGTGCAGTGACTTTCCTGTGCTCCATCCCCCACTGCTCCTGCAGTGTCTGCACATATAGACAGCCCACAGTGCCATGCTGAGAAGCCATTCCATTGGTCAGTCAGGTACTACTACTGTGTGGCCACAATGTGTAAGAGGCACTACTACTGTGTGGCCACAATGTGTAAGAGGCACTACTACTGTGTGGGCATAGTATGTAAAGGGCACTAACACTGAGTTTAATGTGTAAAAGACACTACTACTATGCGGTGTAATGTAAAGGGCCCTACTGTGTGGCGTAATTTGAATTGGTGGTACTATTGTGTGACCACACCTCTTTTTTGGAGTGCACTGTCCTTATTTAAAATGGGGGGTGCCAGTCCCTTATTTTGCCAGGGGCGCTCTGACCCCTAGATACACCCCTGCTGCTCGCTGCTTATCAGTGTGTCATAGTGCCCTCCTAATGCATATCCCTGAGCCTCAGACAGTGCCAGTATACCATGTATGCAAGTGCTGGCAAAATTATATTTTTTGATCCTGTTACATACAGATGCATATACTGTGGTTGTGGTATATACAGAGTGATTCAAAAGCCGCAGTACACCCTTTTGTTTCAAAAACTGTGCAGGAAATGGGAAAACTGATACTCCAGTAAGGTATAAGTGAGGTGGGCTATCTTTTAGGGTATGTACCGAACATGGACACCATTTTGAAATTGGCCATCTTGAATCTAAGTCAGTTTTCCCGTTTCCTGCGCAGTTTTTGAAACAAAGGGGTGCACTACAACTTTGACAAGGGTATACTGCGATGTTTGAATCACCCTGTGTAAATAAATATAAATATATATATATATATATATATATGTTGTAAAGCGCAACGGAATTTGCTGCCCTATGTAAGAAACTTAATAAATAAATATATATATATATATATATATATATGTATAAGGGGTGCAAACAGCGCTAACCCCCGTGAACCAGTTGCTTAGTGCGGGAATTTAGACAGCAATTTCACAATATGGGTGACATACATAAGGTGCATACAAAGTAGGGCACTTACTGGCTCCCCGCTCTATCCATGAGAGACTACAGATAAGCTCCATGTTTTTTTATTAATTGTACGAGTCCATCTATATGTTTTTTATTGTAATTTTGTCATTAAATTTTGGTATATATATATGCACTAGTGTAACCGACTTTCCCCTCTCTGCTCTGCCCCTTCTCTGGCTGACCCTGGCACCTCTCTGCTGTCCTCCACCTCCCCTCCCCCCCTTCCCTGTCGCGGCCCTGCTTTGAGTTCTTCCAGCTTCCTCTTCCCCCACATCAGTCACCGCAAGACACAATCGCTGGTGGGTCGCTGAGTAAAGAGGATGTGCTGTGCTGGCAGGGCGACTCCCTATAGACCCCACTGACACAGCGGGGCAAGCCAGTTGGAGCAATGGTTGCCTAACCCTGCCATATTCAGTAGGTGTTACGTTCCTGGTGCTCAGAACAGGAGAGATGTTGCGTAGTGAGTCCAGAGCACCAGGACGTGACGCTGAAATAAGGTGAGGTATGGAAATAGCCCCTAGCACCCTACCTCCATTGTCTCACCCATGTGGTCAGTTCACGCCTGCGTGACTATGGTTTCTTGGGCCCACGGCTGCCGCGTTTGAAGGGCGGATTAGGTCTGCCCAACTCCGATGCCCCCAGGTCTTAGAGTGAGACAAGGCGTGAACCGAGACAGGATAATAACAAGGGGACCTCTAACTAAAGCAAACAGAAGGCTAGGGGCTACTAACTACCCTAAAACTAAATATATGTGCGGCACGCCGCCAAAGGAAAAGAACAACAAAGGATACCACTGTCCACACCCCACACGGCACCGGGGAGGACAGTGAAAAGCGGAAACCTCCGCAAAAAACACCAGTACAAAACAAACGCTAGGATTAAGCGGCCTAGGCCGCAACACGCGGCAGAAGCCGCTACTCACGGAACCGGGAGAGAACCCCAATCAACAAGAACCCCCAGATGACAGCAACAGGTTCACTTGGACTGGAAGGATTCCCAGGACCGGCTTCAGAACTCCAGGACTCAGGAGCACGGGGAGCAGGATCGACCAGATACAGCAGACCAGGAACAAACTTTGCAAGGCAGGAACAGCGTACAGGAAGCTATCACCGGCGAGGCTGCAGTGTGCTGGCTCCCATAAAAAGGCCCTGCTGGCCAATGACAGGAGGGCCCGCAAGACCAGCCCCCAGACACTAATTAATAGTTGTCGTGCAGCTGCCCTGCTGCACGAACAACTAATCAGTCTTATCTGGCAACGGGGAACGCGGTCCGCCAACGGCGTCCCCGTTGCCATGGACCCGGCGGCTGAGGATGCCCGGCGTCCTAGCGTTGCCAGGGACCCGGCGGCTACAGTACGCACGGCGTCCTGGCGTTGCTAGGCGCCGGGCGGGCAGCGAGGGAGGTGCGGCGGCCGTGAGCGTCGCCCGGAAGCAGACCGAGCGGCGCCGCGGACCGCGGCACCTAACAGTAGGTATGGGAGACTCTTGAATCCCCCATCGATTGCCCTGGACTCTGTGAAGCAGCCCATACAGGACTGCTTTGTCCCTCCACTTTCTGCTCCTCACTTGCTTCCCAGTGGTGAATATTCTCGGGCTATCTCCAGCTCGAGCAGCTCCAAAGATCAGGGGAATGGCGTGGGCCTGTCTTGGACTTAAATATGTGTGAGGAGTGTGGTATCCTCTGGGCTGAGATGTGTGCCACATGCTGGTACAGTATTTCAGTCAAAGCCCTGCAAAACTGTTGTGACATGCAGTTCTACAACAGCTGTGGGTGACTAGGGGTTCTACAATGCAATACAATGTGGAATAATGTGTATCTGGGGCACTGTGATATGGCATAGTGTGTATCGGGGGCACTACAATGTGGCTAAATGTGTATTGGGGCACTATAATGTGGCATAATGTGTATTGGGGCACTACGATGTGGCATAAGGTGTATTGGGGTACTACAATGTGGCTTAATGTTTGTGAGGGGCACTACAATGTGGCGTAATGTGTATTGGGGTACTATAATGCAGCATAATTAGTTTGGGGGCAATACCACGTGGCATAATGTGGTTTGGGGGCACTTCCCAGCCATTTACCTCCCGCACATCACTAGGTTGTTTGTGCATAGATTTGGTATTCTGGTTTGCCTTTGGAAGTGATATAAATAGAAATTGAATCGCGGATGTCTTAACTCCCAGCCATGGCCATCCGATCTTAATAGAACAAGTAGTGCATTCATCATACAGTATAAGCCGAGAGGGGATAGAGATTGAGGTGGTAGAGATTAGAGGTACACAGTAGCTATACTCTCCATGATTCTAGCCACATTCAACAGTACAAAAAAATACTTCTTGGAATACACACTAAGAAAAGTAGGTCACCACTCCACAGTGCTGGTCACACAACCATGCAGCAGCACATAATAGGCCCTTTATAAATTTCAGCTCCAGGCCCATGTGGACCTTAATCTGGAACTGGGGCAGTATCATGCAGACCAATGGAGTAAAGGATTTGCAGAAGGAGAGGGTGGCCCACAGTGTTAAAAGCAGCAGAGTGGTCAAGGAGAATAAGCAATGAGTAGTGGCTCTTGGATTTAATAGAAAAGAGGTCATTGCAGACTTTTGTGAGGCAGTTTCGGTGGAGTGGAGAGGACGGAAGCCACACTGGAATGGGTCAAGCAGTAAGATGGGAGCAGGCAGAGAGAGAGATTGAGAGAGAGAGGTACTGGAGGAGGTGGGAGAGGATAGGGTCAAGTGGGGAGATGGAGGGGGGTGAGGAATGGATAGGGGCCATGACTTCCTCACCAGATACATCGGAGAAAGATGTCATAGTTGGTAAGAGGGATAGGGAGGGGTGGTAAGGGAATGGAGGTGGCTGGTTGCTGATGGTTTGGTGGGATGTGATGTTTTGACATTTGGAGTCAATTTTGGATGCAAAGTAAGTGGCAAAGTCAAGAGTAGATAGTGAAGAGGGGAGACGAGGTGGGGGTGGGTAGAGGAGGGAGATGAGAGTGGCAAAAAGGCGCCGGGGGTTTAAAGACAGAAAAGATATGTGGTTCTTGAAGTAAGATTGTTTAGTGATGGAAAGGGTAGCACTGTAGGATGAGAGCATACGTTTGAAATGGAGGAAGTCTGCCTTAGAGTGTGATTTCCTTCACTGTCGCTCAGCAGTACGAGAGCATTTTTGCAAATATCTGGTGCATTTGGTGTGCCAGTGTTGAGGTGTTGATCTGCGAGTGTGAATAGTGGTTGGTGGAGCGACAGAGTCAAGAGCAGAAGTAAGGGAAGCATTTCATAGGGATGTGGCTTGTTCAGGGCATGAGAGAGACAGTATAGGAGAGAGAAGTGAGTCGAACAGGGAGGATAGGGATGTGGTGTCAATAGTCTCAATGTTACGTTTAGTGATCATAGCCTCAGGAGGTAGGGATAGAGTAGCAGAGAGAGATAAGTTAAAGGAGAGTGGGGTGGTCTGAGAGGGGAAATGGGGAGTTTGAGAAATCAGAAATATCAAAGCGGTGAGTGAAGACCAGATCCAGTGAGCACCCACTCACATGGGAGAGGAAGGAGGTCCACTGGGTGAGACCAAGTGAAGATGTAAGGTTAAGGAGTTTAGAGGCAGGGGATTTTGTGGTGATATCAACTGGGATGTTGAAGTTGCCTAAGATAGTTGAGGGAATGTCAGAAGAAAGGAGGTGACAAAGCCAGGAAGCTGTCAAGGAATTTGGAGGGCATGCCAGGGGGCGGTAAATGACAGCTACTCCAAGATGGACACGTTGGAAGAGGCGTATAGCATGGACCCCAAATGTAGAGAATGTAAGGGACGGTTCTGGGGGTAGGAGTTGGTAGGTGTCACTCACCGCAGGCAACGGCGGCCGCGCTTGTCCCTGCGGGCGACCTGGTCTGCCCAGCGCCTCTCTTCCCCCGGCGGTCTCCGGTCCCGGCGGCGGGTCGGCGCGTTCCTCCGGCGGCTTCCCGGAGCGAGGGCGCCGCCATCGTGAGTGGGGTCAGGGAGGCGGAGCAGGACTGACGTCACCTGCCTGCTCCGCCAATCAGGCAAGGGTGGGGGATTCAAAACCAGACGCCGGGCAGAGATCCGGTGCCTGAGTATCATCGATTCTGCCATAGAAGCTGTGATTTCCAGAGCTCCCACGTTCCTGCGGTCTCTGTGTCTGCATCTCCGTGCCTCCAAGCACTTCCGTGCCTCCAAGCATCTCCGTGCCTCCAAGCACCTCCGTGCCTCCAAGCACTTCTGTGCCTCCAAGCATCTCCGTGCCTCCAAGCACTTCCGTGCCTCCAAGCATCTCCGTGCCTCCAAGCACCTCCGTGCCTCCAAGCACTTCCGTGCCTCCAAGCATCTCCGTGCCTCCAAGCATCTCCGTGCCTCCAAGCACCTCCGTGCCTCCAAGCACTTCCGTGCCTCCAAGCATCTCCGTGCCTCCAAGCACTTCCGTGCCTCCAAGCATCTCCGTGCCTCCACGCAATTCCATGCCTCCAAGCACCTCCGTGCCTCCAAGCACCTCCGTGCCTCCAAGCACTTCCGTGCCTCCAAGCATCTCCGTGCCTTCACGCACTTCCGTGCCTCCAAGCACCTCCGTGCCTCCAAGCACTTCCGTGCCTCCAGCACCTCAGTGCCTCCAGCACCTCAGTGCCTCCAACACCACAGTGCCTCAGCACTCAGCATTACTGTGCTTCAATACCTGTGCCTCCAGCACCTCAGTGCCTCCAGCACCTCAGTGCCTCCAACACCACAGTGCCTCAGCACTCAGCATTACTGTGCCTCCAGCACCTCTGTGCCTCAGCATTCAGTATCTCTACAAGTCTTGTCTTTCAGGAAACCTTCAAGTATTCTTCCGTGCTTCCTGCCTGCCGTCTTAATCCTGCATGAGGAAGACCTACATCCGGCCATCTCTACTGCGACCCAGTAGCGGTTCCTCTTCCCGGTCATCGGAAGAAGCCCCGAGTCCACAACACTCCCAAATCAGGTCAGTGATAGTATACTCAGGCCCCATGGACCCGGGGAATCGGAACACGGACTCAAGTGCCATCCAGAACCTGGCTTCCCGAGTACAAAGTCAGGAAGCGGCACAAGGTCAGGTGATGCAGTACCTCCAGCAGTTGTCCGGGCGTCTAGATCAGATTCAGGCGTCTCTAGCCTCTGAAATTCCGGCACCTGTTCCAGTAGTTGCACCAGTTGCCGTTGCCAGCAATGTCCAACCATCGTCCGGTATCACCCCGCGCCTTCAGCTGCCTACTCCGTCCCGCTATAATGGGAATCCTAAAAATTGTCGCGGTTTCTTAAACCAATGCGAGGTACATTTCGAGCTACTTGCACACAACTTTCCTACAGACCGGTCCAAGGTAGCATATATTATTTCTCTGCTGGAAGGGTCTGCCTTGGATTGGGTGTCTCTCCATTATGGGAACGATCTGATTCCGTGGTTTCCAACTATACCAACTTCATCACGTCCTTTCGAAGAATCTTCGACGAACCCGGCAGGATGACCACTGCTTCTTCCGACTTGCTCCGTGTTCGTCAGGGCTCCCGTTCCGTGGGTCAGTACGTGGTTCATTTCCAGACCATTGCCTCTGAACTACGCTGGAATAATGATGCCCTGAGAGCTGCCTTCTGGAACGGTCTCTCCGACCGGCTGAAAGATGAGCTGGTTACAAGGGATCTGCCGGATCCATTAGAAGAGTTGATTTCCCTTTGCGTCAAGGTGGATCTTCGGATGCAGGAGCGTGGAAGAGAACGTAGCCGTTCAGATCGTTCCAGGTTCCGGAATCCTACTCCTAGACCGGTGGCCTTGCCTAGCTCGGATGAGCCCATGCAAATTAACCGATCCCGATTGTCTCCGGAAGAACGACAGCGTCGTCGTGAGGGTAAACTCTGCCTTTACTGTGGAGCCGCAGATCACTTTCTTACATTTTGTAAATCCCGTCCGGGAAACGGGCAGGCCTAGCTTGTTCCGGAGGAGTCAAGCTGGGGGTTACGACAAAAGCTTCTCCAATTTCGGACTGTTTGCTTCCTGTGACTCTAGTCACCGATTCAGCCTCCAAGTCTTGTGAAGCCCTGTTGGATTCCGGGGCTGCGGGGAACTTCGTTTCTTCCTCCTGTGCCCAAAGCATGGGTTTAAAGTTACGGCCTATCGAGCGGCCAATTTCATTGACGGCTATCAACGGGACTAGAATTTCCAAGGGTCTCATAATGTGGCGCACGGGGCCAGTTAAGCTGCAGGTCGGGGCTCTACATCAGGAAGGTCTGGAACTCTTGGTAATCCCAGAAATGCACCATGATCTGGTCCTTGGAATGCCTTGGCTAAAAATTCATAATCCCCACATTGACTGGAAGTCTTCACAAATTCTGTCCTGGAGTTCCTTTTGTCACGCTTATTGTCTCACTCCTGTTTGTCCGCTCCGTGTCTCCTCCAAGACGGATGAAGAGCAAATTCCGGAGGCGTATCAAGGGTACAAGGATGTATTTTCGGAACAAGCAGCTGATCTGTTACCACCTCATAGGCCTTGGGACTGCCCTATTAACCTTGTCCCAGGGAAGACGCCACCTCGTGGTCGCACATATCCTCTGTCACTTCCCGAGACTCAAGCTATGTCGGAGTATATTAAGTCCAATCTGCTCAAGGGATTTATTCGCCTCTCTTCCTCCCCTGCTGGAGCGGGCTTCTTTTTCGTGAAGAAGAAGGACGGGAGGTTGAGACCATGCATCGACTACCGCGGCTTAAACGATATTACTATCAAGAATAAATACCCCTTGCCACTAATCACAGAGTTATTTGATAGGGTTCGTGGTGCCCGCGTTTTCTCCAAACTCGACTTGAGGGGAGCTTATAATCTTATACGCATCCGAGAAGGGGATGAATGGAAGACTGCCTTCAATACCCGAGATGGGCATTACGAATACTTGGTGATGCCGTTCGGTCTCAGTAATGCTCCTGCTGTTTTCCAGGGATTCGTCAACGAAATCTTTCGTGACATGTTATATCAGAGTGTTGTGGTATATTTGGACGACATACTGATCTTTTCCAAGAATCTTGTTGAACACAGGACTCTAGTCAAAGAAGTGCTCCACCGTTTACGAGAGAATCACCTCTATGCTAAGCTTTCCAAATGTACCTTTGAAGTAACATCAATTCCGTTCCTCGGTTATATCATCTCGGGGACGGAGCTTCGCATGGATCCGGAAAAGCTTTCTGCCATTCGTGACTGGACTCAGCCTCTTTCTTTGAAAGCAATACAAAGGTTCCTGGGCTTTGCGAATTACTACAGGAAATTCATTAGAGGTTTCTCCACCATTGTTGCGCCCATTACTGCCCTGACAAGAAAGGGTTCTAATCCAAGTTTGTGGCCTCCCGAAGCCATTGAGGCATTTTCCCACTTAAAGTTAGCTTTCATGACGGCTCCAGTTCTCCAACAACCAAATTTCGATGAACCTTTCTTCCTAGAGGTTGATGCATCTTCAGTCGGGGTTGGGGCCGTTCTCTCTCAGTACTCCTCTGATAAGAAATTACATCCGTGTGGCTTCCACTCTCGTAAATTCTCTCCGGCCGAACGAAATTACACTATTGGAGACCAGGAACTTTTGGCAATTAAATCCGCCTTGGAAGAGTGGAGATACCTTTTGGAAGGGGCTAAACATGTGTTTACCATTTACACGGATCACAAAAATTTGCTGTACATCAAATCCGCACAATGCTTGAATCCTCGCCAAGCGAGATGGGCACTTTTCTTTTCTCGATTTTCTTTTGTTATCAAGTACCGGGCCGGGACTCTCAATATTAAAGCAGATGCGCTATCCCGTTCACAAGTTTCCACAGACGAGGATGAATCTCCTGAGCGGGGTTTAATTCTAAATCTAGTTTCTGTCTCTGCTGCTTTAACTACTCCAGCTCCTCCTCCTGGAAGAATGTCCGTACCAGCTAGATTCCGGCCAAGAATACTACAGTGGGTCCATAACTCCAAGTTTTCCGGTCATCCCTGTGCCCAGAAGATGTACAAGTTTCTGCAAAGGTCTTACTGGTGGAACACCATGAGGAAGGATGTACAAGATTACGTTAATTCTTGTCCACAGTGTACACAACATAAATCTCCTCGTCTGCCTCCTGCAGGGTTACTTCGTCCTTTACCTATTCCTGTGAGACCCTGGACTCACATTTCCATGGACTTCATCACTGACTTGCCCTGTTCCAAGGGTTGCAACACCGTTTGGGTAATCGTTGACCGTTTTTCAAAGATGGCACACTTCATGCCTTTGACTGGTCTTCCGACAGCTCCGAAACTGGCTCTACTGTTCATCCAAGAACATTTTCGGTTGCATGGGTTGCCACAAGAAATAGTTTCTGACCGTGGGGTACAGTTCACCGCCAGGTTTTGGAAAGCCCTCTGTTCAACACTACAGATTAAACTTAAGTTTTCGTCCGCTTATCATCCCCAAACGAATGGTCAAATGGAACGAGTCAATCAAGATCTAGAGACTTTCCTTCGTTTGTATCTCTCCCCTTCACAGGACAACTGGGTGGAGTTGTTGCCTTGGGCAGAGTTTGCCCATAACCATTCGTTTCATTCTTCCACTGGGGAATCTCCATTCTTCGTCAACTACGGGTTCCATCCACGTGTTCCAGAATTTCCAAGCCTTCCGATAGAAGAGGTTCCAGCTGTAACGTCCACTCTACGACACTTCGGACAAATTTGGAGTAAGGTTCATGCTAATCTTAAGAAGGTTTCAGTCCGGTACAAGTTCTTCGCACATAAGAAACGGCGAGCCGCTCCTCAATATAAAGTTGGTGACAGGGTATGGCTGTCCTCATGTAATCTCCGGTTGAAGGTGCCCACCATGAAGTTTGCTCCAAGGTTCATCGGTCCTTACCCTGTGCTACAAGTCTTAAATCCTGTGGTCTGTAAACTGGGTTTGCCTTCCCACCTTCGAATACCTAACGCCTTTCATGTTTCTCTCCTCCGTCCCCTCATTCTGAATCGGTTCCACTCTGCATCCACTAGGCCAATGTCTGTAGTGACTGAAGCTGGAACGGAGTTTGAAATCAAAGCTATTCTTGACTCTCGTTATCTTCATAAAAAATTACAGTACTTGGTAGACTGGAAAGGTTATGGTCCTGAGGAGAGAAGTTGGATTAATGCTACTGAAGTAACGGCTCCCCGACTGGTTCGGGTCTTCCACTCCAGACATCCAACTAAGCCCGGAAAGTGTCCAGGGGCCACTCCTGGAGGAGGGGGTACTGTCACTCACCGCAGGCAACGGCAGCCGCGCTTGTCCCTGCGGGCGACCTGGTCTGCCCGGCGCCTCTCTTCCCCCGGCGATCTTCGGTCCAGGCGGCGGGTTGGCGCGTTCCTCCGGCGGCTTCCCAGAGCGAGGGCGCCGCCATCGTGAGTGGGGTCAGGGAGGCGGAGCAGGACTGACGTCACCTGCCTGCTCCGCCAATGAGGCAAGGGCGGGCGATTCAAAACCAGACGCCGGGCAGAGATCCGGTGCCTGAGTATCATCGATTCTGCCATAGAAGCTGTGATTTCCAGAGCTCCCATGTTCCTGCGGTCTCTGTGTCTGCATCTCCGTGCCTCCAAGCACTTCCGTGCCTCCAATCATCTCCGTGCCTCCAAGCACCTCCGTGCCTCCAAGCACTTCCGTGCCTCCAAGCATCTCCGTGCCTCCAAGCACTTCCGTGCCTCCAAGCATCTCCGTGCCTCCAAGCACTTCCGTGCCTCCAAGCACCTCCGTGCCTCCAAGCACCTCCGTGCCTCCAAGCACCTCCGTGCCTCCAAGCACTTCCGTGCCTCCAAGCATCTCCGTGCCTCCAAGCACTTCCGTGCCTCCAAGCAGCTCCGTGCCTCCACGCACTTCCGTGCCTCCAAGCACCTCCGTGCCTCCAAGCACTTCCGTGCCTCCAAGCATCTCCGTGCCTCCACGCACTTCCGTGCCTCCACGCACTTCCGTGCCTCCAAGCACCTCCGTGCCTCCAAGCACTTCCGTGCCTCCAAGCACCTCCGTGCCTCCAAGCACCTCAGTGCCTCCAGCACCTCAGTGCCTCCAACACCACAGTGCCTCAGCACTCAGCATTACTGTGCCTCAATACCTGTGCCTCCAGCACCTCAGTGCCTCCAACACCACAGTGCCTCATCACTCAGCATTACTGTGCCTCAATACCTGTGCCTCCAGCACCTCAGTGCCTCAGCATTCAGTATCTCTACAAGTCTTGTCTTTCAGGAAACCTTCAAGTATTCTTCCGTGCTTCCTGCCTGCCGTCTTAATCCTGCATGAGGAAGACCTACATCCGGCCATCTCTACTGCGACCCAGTAGCGGTTCCTCTTCCCGGTCATCGGAAGAAGCCCCGAGTCCACAACACTCCCAAATCAGGTCAGTGATAGTAGGAGTAGTTAGAGGGTAAAAGGATCCCAACACCACCGCCTTGGTGACCCCCAGGTCGGGGTGTATGAGAGAAAGTGAGGACCCCAGCAGAGAGAGGAGCAGGAGAAGTGGTGTCATAGGACTTAATCCAGGTTTCTGTCATTTCCAGGAGATGCAGGGAGTTGGAGATGAAAAGCTCATGGGTGGGGACCAGTTTGTTACAAACAGATCATGATCATGCTTCTGAGGAAGGACATTTGTCCGAAAGGCCTTAAGCCTGCTGTTTAAATGGAGGAGGTGCATGAGTTCCAGAGCTTCGGACCCCTTTTTGCCTACTACACCTGGTAGGGTAACTAGATGGCTTGTGAACACTCTGCTGTGACCCCATCCACAATTGTGGTTTATATGCCTTAACTATTTTAATCTTTATTATGAGCATGTGGACTGTTGGGAGTATGTTGTAGCTGAACAATTGGTATCCAGCCTGTGGTAATTTTACCTATAATCAGGATCCATATCTACATCTAACCACTATATACAAAAAAAAGTGGAATATTTGGAATACAGCACAACAGAACAACATATCTTCTGGTTATTCTCATGGATTGATATTGACAAACTGCTCTTTTTTAATGTAAGGATTTTTTTATATATTTTTTCTGTGTTTGCGCCATCCTGTAAGAAATCTTTGTGTATCTATTTGTATTTTCTAAAGACCAGTGAGGGGTCTTATAGTTTTTATAAGGGCAGCAATACGGAGTAGCGTGATCAGTATTCATATCTATTGTTACAAACAGATCTGGCATTTCATAGGGCACAAGATAGGGGGTGTGAGTTTGAGGGAGATATGCAAATTAGATTATTAGGGTTGCTGTAGCTTTGAGGTGATACTAATTTGGATGGAAGGGATAAAGCAGGCATAGTGTTGGTGCGGGTTTGTAAGCCAGGAGGGAAACTGCAGGAGGACAGGAGGGAGTGCAGTGTGATGCAGATGGAGATGAGGTGAAGTGACGGAGAATGAAGGGAGGGAACTGGCTGAGTGGTGGGGTAGTAGGACCATGGTGGGGCAGAAGTGACTGAAAGTGGGGTAACAGGAAGAGAGGAGAGGAAGAGAAACAGAGGGGTGGACGGGAAACAGAGGAGGAGAGGGAGCAGGAGATGTAGGAGACTGGGGGGAGGGATAGAAGCGGAAGGAAAGGTGAAAATAAAGAATTAGATAGACAAGGGGTGATGGGGAGGGTTGATGAAAACCTGGATATAGTAAGGGTGAGGTAAATGGGTGTAAAAATAAAAAATAAATATATTGGAAAAAGGAGTGGAGACAGTATGACAGAGACAGAGCAGTAGAATTGAAGGCGTTCAGGTAAAAGTACAGTGTTGGTAAATGTGTATGTTAGTCGACAATAATTGAGTTGCAAACAAAATTTGAAGTAAAGATTATAAGATTGCATAAATTGAGTTTTAAAGTAGACTGATAGAATTGAGAGTGATTGTGAGAGTAGGGAAAAAGTAATTGTAATTCAGACATGACTTACAAGAATACGTAAAAGCAAAATTACATTGGTACAGGTGAGAAATCAGATGTTATTGGTAAGCTAAAAACATAATTTGAGTAGTTGCAGATGAAGTTGAAATGTCATGCAGCGTTCCTAACACAGACTTAAGGGGGCAATTCAGATCTGATCGCGACGGACGGCTGCAATGGGGATCGGTGCCCTGCGACGGGATGGTGCGAAGGATCCAGTCACACAGGCGTTCGCAAGGAGACTGACAGGAAGAGGCCGTTTGTGGGTGGCGTGTCCGGAAAAACGCAGGTGGGCTCAGGCGTTTTAATTGAGGGTGTTTGATGTCAGCTCCGGCCTCCCGATCAGGAGGATTCAATCGCAGCGGCTGAGTAAGTCCTGGGCAGCGCAGAGACTGCACAACTGATTTTTGTGCAGCTTTGCTAACGAAGTGATCGCACACTTGCACAGGCTTTTCCCCTACCCCTGTAGGCGGCGACTATCTGATCACAGGGCAGCAAAAAAAGGCAGCCCAGCGATCAGATCTGATTTACCCCCAAAGTTATAAGTGTCCATGTTCCTCAGATTGCAGTAGTTTGATGTGTAGAGTAAGTGGACTCTTATTTGTTTGAAATCAGTTCTTCACAGTTCCAGATTGTGGGTAGAGTGTTCTCCTTCTGTTTTCCTTCAGTCTAACGTCAGTGTAACATAATCATGTTTAACATTTTAAATATCCTTTGAATTAATGGACACCACAAGCCTCTATGCACCTAATTCAGCATGGATCGCAAAAGCAAAATCTTTCTTTAAGCGGCAAAACCATGTGCACTGCAGGTGGGGCAGATATAACATGCGCAGAGAGAGTTAGCTTTGGGTGGGGTGTATTCAAACTGAAATCTAAATTGCAGTGTAAAAATAAAGCAGCCAGTATTTACCCTGCACAGAAACAATATTACCCACACAAATCCAGTGACGGACTGGGGCATGAAGGGCCCACCGGGGGTATGCAGTGGTAGAGGCCCATATTTATGGGTGTGGCCAGCCACCACATTGGTTTGCCAAACCATTAGAGAGTACATTGTCTGGGACCCATGATAAATATATATATATATATATATATATATATATATATAAATATATACAGTGGTGCCGAGAGACGGGGAAGAGGGTACAAATTACTCGGGCCCAGGTCTGATGGAGGGGCCCAGAGAGGATCCAGTTGGGGCCCAGGCCCCCTCCCTCTTACATAGCAGCAGCAGCTCTTTTCCTCAGCCCAGCACATGCTGCTGTGTACTGGTCTGCAGGGCCGGTTCTTGCCCTTGTGGCGCCCCGGGCAAAAAATGTTAGGGGCGTGGCTTAATACGGGGGCATGGTCAGTTACGCCCCCATTTGTAGCGCCACTGAAAGAAAAGAAAAAAAAAGTATACTTACATCCCCGCTCCTGATTCCAGATCGCTGCAGACCTCCGCCGTCGCCGCTCCTCTCCTCGGATGCACAGACACTAGAGGTCAATTATGACCCCTAGCGTCTGTGCCACAATGCTGTGCGGTGCGCGATGATGTCATCGCGCACAGCACAGCAAAGGTCCTCTCCACGAAGGGAAACTAGACGCGTAGCGTCTGGTTCCCTTCACAGCGGGGGGGCACAGCGGGGGCCACAGTGGCGGATCTTGCCATGGTGCGGCGCCCTCCGGCAGGCGGCGCCCCGGGCAAGATCCGCTACTGCCGGTCTGTAGTGTGGCCAAGGAGGTGCTTAAAATAATATTTTTTTTTCAGTATTTTTTTCTAAGGGTACTTGACGATACCTACTGTGATTAGGCCATGCCCCTTGAAAAGTACATGGGCCCATCCCGGCTCTCGACTGCCCTGAATATATATATATATATATATATAGAGAGAGAGAGAGAGAGAGAGAGAGAGAGAGAGAGAGAGAGAGGGAGAAAAGTCTAGTCCATGCATGCACTGTAAAAAATACACCACTGTCCTGTACAGTATAATGTAGCATGTGTATAATGTATAATTCAAGTACACAGTCTGATCCCTAGAGGAGGACGTGAGGGCCCACCGCGGGTTTCCCCCCTGATCACCTGCGGGTCAGTCCAACCGCACCCCCAAGCCTGCTCTAATTGCTCTACTATCACCCTTCAACCTGCTTTATTACTTCTACTACTAGCACCCTTCAACTTTCCTTATCACTCTACTACTAGCGTTCTCAATCTGTCCTTATCATGCTACTTCTTGCACCCCCAACCTGCCATTTTCATTCTGCTAATAGTACCCCTCATCCTTACCTTATAATTTTACTACTACCCTTAACCTGCCCTTATCATTAAACTACCGCCTCTTAACCCATCCTTGTCACTCTACTACCCCTCAATCTGTCTTTATCACCCTGTAACTACTCCTTAACCTGTCATTACCACTCTTCTACGGCTCACATTGTATTTATCACTGTCCTACTATTGCTTACGCTACCTTTATCTCTCTTCTATTACTACTCATCCTTCCTTTATCACTCTGCTACTTTTCCTCAACCACTCTTTAGCATTCTGCTATTGTTCCTTAACCTAATATTTCTTTTTTACTCTACTACAACTCGTTCACCTGCATTTATCACTCTGCTGTCCTTATTGATTGGTTCAACGAGGTGTTTGTTAGTTGTCTGTTTTAGTAGTGCTAGAAATGTTGGCAGTATTGCTGATACCACTATTGATGGTGAAGGGGGTAGTGATGCCATTGATGATGGTAGTGGTTGTTGAGGCAGTGGTGGTATCAGTTGCTTGTAGAGGTAATGGTGATAACAGTGGCTTGTAGAGGTAGTGGTGGTATCAGTAACCACCAATACCATCATAACCAATACCATGTCCAAATATTCTCTGTAAAGCACAGCATAATATGTAAGTACTATATTAATAACTGTTATTAAATAAATATAATTAGTGGTGGTAATTTTTAGTGGTAGTATTAATGACAGTGACAAGTACGGTCATCATGGTTGCAGTTATTGTGGTGGTGGTAAACAAGAATAGTAATGGTCATGTGGGTGTTAATAGTGGGGGTATAGTGGCAGTGGTTGTAGTGTATGTAGCAGGGGAAATGGTGTTGGCTGTAGTAACTGTGGCAGCACTTTATATTTTTTTACACATAGAAGATGCATTTGTCATTTGTGCAGTATGGTCACACAGCTGCACCTCAAAATGCGTCCATCTCTGCAAGGCTAGCATATGCACCAATTTTATGCTGGATTAGAACAGTGGTATATGTGATTATGTGTTGGTGTCTCCCAAGGTTCTGTTCTTGGGCCTCTCCTTTTCTCTCTTTACACATCCTTATTAGGTGAGATCATCAGCTCTTTTGACTTACAATATCATCTCTCTGCTGATGATACTCAAATCTACCTTTCCTCCCCTGACCTCTCCCCCACTCTCCTCACTCGCCTCTCCAAATGTCTGTGTGCTATCTCATCCTGGATGTCCCAGCGCTTTCTTAAAGTTAACATGTCTAAGCGGTATATTCAATTAAAGTCGGATCCATTCCGACATGCATTTGTCGGAATGGATCCGACAAGCCCTATTCAAATAAGCAACCAAATCAGACTGTCGGATTTGTCCACTCATGGTGTCCCGTCCTGCTGCGGGGGACACAGCGGCGGCGGAGGAACTGTCAGCGGGCGGCGAGGGACACAGCGGCGGAGGACCAGTCAGCGGGCGGCGGGGGACACATCAGCGGCGGCAGGGGGGGTGACACCCATCAGCGGCGGACAGGGAGAGTTAACTGCGGGCAGCGGGTGACGCTGTCAGCGGGCGGCGGGGGTCCCATCAGCGGAGGACCTGTCAGCGGGCGGCGGGGGACACATCAGCAGAGGACCTGACAGCGGGCGGCGGGGGACACATCAGCGGAGGACCTGTCAAGGGCGGCGGGGGACACATCAGCGGCAGAGGAGGACCTGTCAGTGGCGGCCGGGTTGCGCTGCCGGGAGCCTGGCCGGGGGTCGCCCATCCGAGGTAGTGACCTGCAGCCCGCCGCCCCGCTCCCCCGTCTCATGTCCTCAATCCGACTTTTTTTAAAGTCGGATTGAGATGGTCGAAAAGGGTGCCAAAACCTGTTGGTTTTGGCCCCGTTTTTGACAGAAGCACGTGGATCGGCAGCTATTCCGCTGATCCACGTGCTTTTTGACAAGTCGAATTCCTCGACTTGTCGAATAATTTGTGGTTATATTGAATGGGTCGGAACCCCTTCTGACCTAAAAAAGTTGAAAACTGCCATCTTTTCGACAAGACAGCAGCAGGGCCGGCTCCAGGCCTACTAGCACCCTGAGCTCCTGGAAAAGTGGGCGTGGCCTCTTGAAAAGTGGGCGTGGTCTCGTCCCCCAGCAGTGCCAGCTACACATGACATGCCCTCCAGCAGTGCCAGCTACACGTGCTAGTGTTCACTTTTTAGGGCAGGTTGCTGATCACAGGGAGGGCACATTTTTAAGTTAGGTGGGCAAAATGATGTACATACTGTAATGCTTGTTGTTCCCATTTCCACACGCTAAAGCATGGACAGTGCGCGCCGAAGGCGCGCAGCAAAAATTTAGGGGAGTTACTTCGTGGGGAAGGTGCGTAGCCACATTATAGTGGCAATTCACATTACACCACACAGTAGTGCAGCTAATACACATTGCACCAGGTAGAACCTCCTATAAGAGCACGTTAGACACATTGCGCCAGGTAGAGCACTGAGACACACTGCCCAGCCACAGACGCCTAGCGGGAACACTACATGATATGCCCCCCAGCAGTGCCAGCTACACATGACATGCCCCCCAGCAGTGCCAGCTACACGTGACATGCCCCCCAGCAGTGCCAGCTACATAAATGGCCACACAGTTCCAGATGGATAAATGCCCCCACAGCGCAGATATGCCCCCACAGTGCCACATACATTAATGCCCTCACAGTGCAAGATATGCCCCCACAGTGCAAGAAATGTCCCCACAGTGCAAGAAATGCCCCCACAGTGCAAGAAATGCCCCCACGGTGCCAGATACATAAATGCCCCCACGGTGCCAGATACATAAATGCCCCCACGGTGCCAGATACATAAATGCCCCCACGGTGCCAGATACATAAATGCCCCCACGGTGCCAGATACATAAATGCCCCCACGGTGCCTGATACATAAATGCCCCCACGGTGCCTGATACATAAATGCCCCCACGGTGCCAGATACATAAATGCCCCCACGGTGCCAGATACATAAATGTCCCCACGGTGCCTGATCCATAAATGCCCCCACGGTGCATGATACATAAATGCCCCCACGGTGCATGATACATAAATGCCCCCACGGTGCCTGATACATAAATGCCCCCACGGTGCCTGATACATAAATGCCCCCACGGTGCCTGATACATAAATGCCCCCACAGAGCCAGATAAATGCCCCCACAGAGCCAGATAAATGCCCCCACAGTGCCAGATATGCCCCCACAGTGCCAGATATGCCCCCACGGTGCCAGATATGCCCCCACGGTGCCAGAAATGCCCCCACAGTGCCAGATAAATGCCCCCACAGAGCCAGATAAATGCCCCCACAGAGCCAGATAAATGCCCCCACAGAGCCAGATATGTCCCCACAGTGCCAGATATGCCCCCACAGTGCCAGATATGCCCCCACAGTGCCAGATATGCCCCCACAGTGCCAGATATGCCCCCACAGTGCCAGATATGCCCCCACAGTGCCTGATATGTCCCCACAGTGCCTGATATGCCCCCACAGTGCCAGAAATGCCCCCACAGTGCCAGAAATGCCCCCACAGTGCCAGATAAATGCCCCCACAGAGCCAGATAAATGCCCCCACAGAGCCAGATAAATGCCCCCACAGTGCCAGAAATGCCCCCACAGTGCCAGAAATGCCCCCACAGTGCCAGAAATGCCCCCACAGTGCCAGATAAATGCCCCCACAGAGCCAGATAAATGCCCCCACAGAGCCAGATAAATGCCCCCACAGAGCCAGATAAATGCCCCCACAGTGCCAGAAATGCCCCCACAGTGCCAGAAATGCCCCCACAGTGCCAGAAATGCCCCCACAGTGCCAGATATGTCCCCACAGTGCCTGATATGCCCCCACAGGGCCAGATATGTCCCCACAGTGCCAAATATGCCCCCACAGAGCCAGATATGCAATGCCCCCACAGTGCCAGAAATGCCCCCACAGTGCCAGAAATGCCCCCCACAGAGCCAGAAATGCCCCCACAGTGCCAGAAATGCCCCCACATAACCAAAAATGCCCCCTGTGTGCCAGAAATGCCCCCACAGTGCGGATCTCCCCCCCCCCCCCCCCAAAAAAATACCTGCGGTGCTGGGGAGGAGTACTGCTGTCCGCCTGTGTGGGAGCGCTGGCGGGCGGGCGGGAGGCCGGGCGAGTGAGCCTGAGCCTGGGTCCGGGCTGGCGGGCGGGTGGGCGGCCACTTGTGCAGGCGGGCTATGCGCGGCGCCGGCGTCTGACGTTAGATACCGGCGCCGCGCAGCGCGCATACACAGCGCGACCGCCAAATGCTGCAGCAGCACACACACAGGGCCGGCTCCAGCATCGAATATGGCGGCGCCAGCGCGTGGCGCCCATTAAGGGTGGCGCCCTGCGCGGCCGCTCTATTCGAACATGCCTAGAGCCGGCCCTGGACAGCAGCTTTCGACTTCAATTGAATATACCCCTAAGACTGAGCTTATCATCTTCCCTCCCACATAGCCTCACCTCCCAAAATTTCATTATCCATTGATGGCACTACTATCTCCTCTAGCTCCCATGTGCACTCTCTTGGAAAAATGCTTTACTCATCCCTCTAATTCAAACCACACATTCAGTACCTCTCACAAATCTGCCTTTTCCATCTCAAAAACATCTCCAGAATCAGACCCTTTATCACCCGGAAGCTACTAAAGGGTCCCATACACTAGCAGAGCCGTCTTAACAGCAGTGTAGGCCCCTGGGCACAGCAATGCACTGGGGCCCCTACCCACCCATCAGCGATAGGGGTGGGGGGTGCTATCAGCAGCAGCTTTGATGTCCCGCGGGCGGTAGGGGGTGTTCTATCTTTCGCTCAGCATGTAGGACCTGGAGAAATAATTTCTGCTAATTACTCCTTTACTGCACAAATGGGGCGGGAAGGAGAACACTAAACTGTAGAAGGGGCCCTGGTACATGACTTCCAGGGTGGTAGGGGGTGCTTAATACACAGGGGAGGGGAGGACAGTGGAGTGGGCTTAATATTCATCATTTTCCGGGGGTCAAGGCAGCTTGCTTTACTGCAGATATCTCCAGTTCCTGGAAATAGATTTCTTAGCTTTAATTGGATAAAAAAAACTAGAGAGTCCCACCTTTCAGGCAGTACTGGGGACTTGGGGATCAGAGTTCAGGAGCCAGAGCAAGCCACCAACAAAAATATAAAACTGCATATTAGGCTTGTGGAGCTGCAGCATGGACCAGCTGCTGGAAGGCTGATATCTCTGGTTCTGGGCATAGTAGAGACAAGATGCCAGTGTCCACTGAAAGGGGAGAGTCCCAGCTTTTATAGTATATCCTCAGAAAAACTCTATTTCAGACAGAACCCAAGATATCTGGCTGGGAAGAGCAATTAACAGGCTTGGATGGGGACCACTGCTTTGAAGTCGGATATCTCCGGTTCCCCAGGGCCGATTTTCAAAAATCTGGTACCCCTGGAAAGAGGGGACCCTCAGCTATCAGCCTAGGGCCCTTTTACTCCTGGGGCCCTTGGGCAAGAGCCCATTGAGCCCATTGAGCCCATACGAAAAGACGGCCCTGTACACTAGTACGATTTTACACGATTTCATACAATTCTGATATACCTGTCTGATATATTGTATGAAATTATGTACAATCGTATGTGTTTTAGATCGTATCCAATCTGATGCACGTCCCCGTGGCTGTCGGATAGGATCCCCTAGGTCGTTGATGCTGCACTAATGATATATTTGAATTGGATGGAATCAGATGAAAAAAGTGTGTTTTTTTGTGCATGTGATATATCGCATGCGATGTATCACAGGGAAGTTTGACTGGCATTCTCAGGACACTCCCAGCCCCCGTAGCCCTCTATCCTGCCC
Source organism: Pseudophryne corroboree (assembly GCF_028390025.1). NCBI lineage: Eukaryota > Metazoa > Chordata > Amphibia > Anura > Myobatrachidae > Pseudophryne > Pseudophryne corroboree. The sequence continues at coordinate 485,864,743 of NC_086446.1, read as the reverse complement.
ATCTGATATATCTCATGGTACAACTGTATGCCATACGATATATTGCATGCGATGTATAGCGGCTTCATCATTCGCATGCGATATATCTTATGCAAAAATAGCACAAAAGTACCAAATCGTATGGAATCACTCCCGGGAAGATCCTGGGGGAGTTCAAGGGAAATTACTTCCGACCTCAGCCTCAGACATATCGTTGTAGTGTATGGGGCCCTTAAGATACTCATCCACTCATTGGTCATCTCCAGATTGGACTACTGTAATCTACTCTTATCTTGCCTCCCTGACAAATACCTCTCTCCACTACAATCTATTCTCAGTGCTGCTGCCCGTCTCATCATCCTCTCCAAACACCCTACATCCACCTCACCTCTCTTGCAGGACCTTCACTTGCTACCCTTCCCATTCAGATCCAAGTCAAGCTTCTCACACTCTACAAAGCCCTTATCCCCTCTTCTCCCTCCTACATCTCTGACCTTACGTGATATATTATTCCATCCCGCATTAACCTGCATGCTGTCATCAGCGAGGTCGGGCCACCTGATGTGCAGCACATCAGATGGGATGACCTACTGACAACATACAATTGAGGGTACACACTAGTCAATATGGTCAATATATCGATTCGAGTAAAGGGTTATAAGTGATCTATATCCGCACTCAGGGGCTAATTCAGGTTGGATCGCAAATCGCCATCCCTGTGCCGTTCTCACCTCCAACTTTATATGTTCCTCACTTCTTCCCCCTCAGCTCCCCTTTGTTCTCCCACCCACTTCCCTCATGGCACCCACTGACCTTCCCCCATTTCCAACTGGGTTTAGCTGAAAATGTATTCTTTAAAGCATAGGTCTGCAAACTCGGTCCTCATTACCCCACACAGTGCATGTTTTGCAGGTGCACAGGTGTATTAATTACTCACTGACACATTTTAAAAGGTCCACAGGTGGAGCTAATTATTTTACTTACGATTCAGTGAGGAGACCTGCAAAACATGCACTGTGTGGCATAATGAGGACCGATTTTGCAGACCTATGCTTTAAAGTCTCATTAATTTCCATGCACAGCCTCAGCCAGGGTTTGAGCTATGAGTGGATCCTGTCTCTTCGTCTTCTATATAAAGTCACTCACATGTTATAGTTGTGTTTTTTGGGGCATATTTATTATACACATTTTGTGGGAAATTGCCAGAAAATCGTGATACCATTAAAATGTAAGTAAGATATCTGCTGTGCTTTCCTTGTTTCCCATCTCTGTCATCAGGTAGGTGGTGTGGCAGGTAAGTCCAGCTGCCCTTGATGGGGCGACAGTCCACAATTTTGGGGAAGCAAAATGAAATTATACCAATAAATTGTTTTCTGTCACTAGGCTCTATCCCCAAACCTGTTGGGCAGCGGCCCTAGCAGGGTTGGCCATTGATGGATTTAAACCATCAATGGTTCACAGTCAATGGTTCCATAAAATGAATGTTAATTACCAATGATAACACTGATAATTAACCCACCTATAGCCAACATTAGTTTGTATTTACTCTTAATGTTAACAATAAATCAGCAACATATGTTTGTATTTACTTTTATGTTACCAATACCTCAGCAATTGCCCTGTTTGTGTGTGGCCATTACACACATAGATTTACAGATTATGGGTCTCATTCAGAGCTGCATGCAATGCCGATGTTCACACAGTTAATTGATTTTTTGCAATTGCATACCTCGGAGTCCCAACTATCCCGATTTTCACGGGACAGTCCTGTTTTTTGGGACTGTCCCGCTGTCCCACCGTGGGCCGCAGTGACCCACGGTGGTGGTGGGGGGCCAGTTGAGAGGCTCCTGTCACTCGCTGCCCTGCGTAGCAGAGCAGCGGTGAATAGGTGCTGTGCGCATGCACGTAGTGTCTATTCACAGGAGACAGAGGGGCTGGGGGCATGCCAGCAATTCACAGAGCACTGGCCATGCCCTCACAGTGACGGAAAAATGGGGGGGGGGTGACTCACGGCACTCCCAGGAAGCCACGCCTCCCGCGCTAAAGAGTCCCTCTTTTCGATCTCGCGATGTTGGGAGGTATGCAATTGTGTTCAGAGGACACGCAAAGGTGCTCTTGATTCAGACAGTATCAGAAATGTGGTGGAAAAGTGATGGGCATTCCTGGGCGGTAGTTAATAGCGCACACTACAATAGTCCGTTAAGTTGGCACATTATGGTAGTGGCGCAGATGGAGAAACTGCAACTGCCATGAGACTGGTACAACTTTCCATGGTGCAACTGACAGTGGCTGCACCAATTGGTACTGCAATGTGCAATCAGGCTCTATAAATCATGTGACGTACCTTCTTCCTTGTGTATAACTCTAGCAGCTGGAAAGTCTGGCATTCTTTGTGCTGCGACACACACATTGAACACACAGGAGAGCTATGCGACATACAGAAATACTGCAACCCTTTCTCATGCCGCTTGCAGGGCCAAGTTGTAGTGATGAGATTGACCAGCAGATGTCGCTGGCCGCTGTGCAGCACTAAGTGGTTTGTGCACAGAGGGGCCATGCAGGATAAGCAGAGTTTTAAGGCCCCATCTCCAATGCAGTGCTGACATTGTTCATGTGCTTTACTGTCCAGTTCCTGCACAGTGTCAAGCAGTTGTGCGATATCTGTGTTCTTGCAAAGTACAGGCTTGGTCTGGAAGGATTTCTTGCACAAGGGACACTCGCACTTTGTACTCCTTTGGCTTTCCCAGAATTTCTCTATGCACACTTTACAGAAAGTGTGTCCGCAGGGCAGAGTGGTGGGGTAGTTGTAAAGATTATAACAGATAGTGCAGCACAGGTCTTGGGGCTGCAGTCTCAGTAGCAACTGCTTCTCTTCCATGATTCTTGAGATGAGATGAGATGAGAATGAGAAATGAAAGTGAAAGAAACAGATTGTGCATAAACTGGGGAGGTGTGGAGAAAGGGGAGGGGAGAGTAAGAAGTCTGCACAGAGAAGAGGGTGAGGGTCAGGAGGTCCCTGTTTGACCTTGGTGCCTGTTTGCAGAGTGCAGTTGTTGATAACTATCTGTGGAAAGAGTGAGTGAGTGAGTGAGTGTTAAGGGGGACGTTAAATTAAAGTAAGCAACCTTCTGTTATCAGCATGCTGGCTAAACACTAGTTTGCAGGAATCTATGACCTGCAAACTCTCTTTGTTCTAGGGAATAGGATTGCCACCTAGCAACAGCTGGTGGGTTAGGTGCAAGCCTCACGATGGATCGCTGGGAAGGTATACTGAAAGAAAACTTTCACTTACCTTCCCAGAGCCTGGGGGGAGCAGGGATAGAGCCGCAGATTGCGGCCACGCTAAACCCGTGCACGCGTCACGGGAGCACACGCGCACCACCGGGCACACGCGTGCGCACCCTATAAGGCGCTAGGCCACGCCCCCAGACAGTAGATTTTACGGAAGCTTACAGATGGCAATCCCAACTAGAACAATAGAGAAATTTAGAGGGGTAAGATCACCTTACCTAATATAACCTAGTAACGGAGGACACCGGAGACCATATAGAAGCAGAAACAAATGCGTTTACTAGAAACCTTTCAACAGTAATACAGGTGATAAGAAAAACAACTGGCAATGGCCAAAGAAAGAACTGTTATGCTGCTTTTGAAATTAGCACAAAAAACAAACTCCTGCAAACTTGCAGAGCCCATTAAAGATATTTGTAAGGCTATTTCTGATCATTAGGTTGCTGCATCTGCGGCTGTTTCTTCTGACCTTTTGGAGCACCTGAAATTTAAAGAGAAAACAGGCATAATTAATGACTGTTGTTAGAGATTACAACCAACAGACCTAGCAAGGTATAGGTTGGGTAGGGTGGGAGCTGTTGCTAGGTGGCAAGCCTATTCCCTAGAACAGGCATTCCCAACCACGGTCCTCAAGGCACACCAACAGTGCAGGTTTTAGTGATATCCAGGCTTCAGCACAGGTGACTTAATTAGTAGCTCAGTTATTTTGATTTAACCATCTGTGCTGCAGCCTGGATATCACTAAAACCTGCACTGTTGGTGTGCCTTGAGGACCGTGGTTGGGAATGCCTGCCCTAGAACAAAGAGAGTTTGCAGGTCATAGATTCCTGCAAATTAGTGTTTGTTCGTCGGGAGGCTTGCCACCTAGCAACAGCTGGTGGGTAGACTACCACATACCTGGTGGTTGCTCTAAGGAATTCTATCCTTTGAGTATCAGAAGGCCTCCAATAATGTTTCACGAAGGTACGAGTGGACGACCAACGTGCGGCCTGCATTATGGATTGTAATGTTAATCCTCTAGCCGCTGCCGAGGTGACGGCGGCACCACGGATGGAGTGTCCCTTGAAAATGGTGGTATCTATTCCTGAGCTTTGCATGGCAGAAACTATCCAACCCCTGATTGTAGAGGGTCTGGCCGGACGAAAAGGCTTTCGGCATGTGATAAAAAGGCTAGAAAATGTCATCTCTCCATGGAGCTGTTGTTGAGAGGTAAGCGGATAAGTACTCAACTATGCAAAGATCCGTGTCTAACTGATCTTTGACTAGATCAAACTCTATCAAAGGGTTCTGAATGGAGCTGGTCTTTGTGTGACTTTTTAGGATGATATGGAAACCCATTAGAGTGGTTGTCATCCAGGATTCGGATGTGTCTATTAAGGAAAGTTCAGCTCCTCTAGCTGCAAAAGCTAGTGCTAGTAGTGAAGCCAGTTTTCTTGAAAGATTGGAGATGTTGGAATCTGAAGGGATTGTGACTAAGTAGTTTAAGAAAGGATTAATGTCCCACGTGGAAGAATATCGCGGACATGGTGGCCTAGACAAGAAAATACCTTTGAGTAATCTAAGGTACATCTTGTTTTCCGTAATTCCTGGAATGAGAAGAGCTAGTGCCGAGCCATACGACCGTATATTGGCAGATGCCAGGCCTGACTCAAACTTAATAGCCAGGAAGTCTAGCGCTACGTTAGGCTCCGAAATAGAAGTTAAAGGGGGATTCTGAGAAGCCTGCCAAGACAGAAATTCATTTATGATGGACTGATATCTGGATTTCGTTGTGGGTCTAAGAGAAGCATTTATCAATGCTACTGAGGAGGCCGAGAGGTTAGTGGTGGTCAGCAACCGAGTAATGGCCCTCATTCCGAGTTGTTCGCTCGTTGCTGAGTTTCGCTATATTTTGATTAGTCGCTTACTGCGCATGCGCAATGTTCGCAGTGCGTCTGCGCCAAGTAAATTTGCTAAAAAGTTAGTTATTTTACTCACGGCATAACGAGGATTTTTCATCGTTCTGGTGATCGGAGTGTGATTGACATGAAGTGGGTGTTTCTGGGCGGAAACTGTCCGTTTTATGGGTGTGTGCGGAAAAACGCTGCCGTTTCTGGGAAAAACGCGGGAGTGGCTGGAGAAACGGGGGAGTGTCTGAGCGAACGCTGGGTGTGTTTGTGACGTCAAACCAGGAACGAAACTGACTGAACTGATCGCAGTGGCAGAGTAAGTCCCGAGCTACTCAGAAACTGTAAAGAAATTTCTATTCGCAATTATGCAAATCTTTCGTTCGCAATTCTGCTAAGCTAAGATTCACTCCCGGTAGGCGGCGGCTTAGCATGTGCAAAGCTGCTAAAAGCAGCTAGCGAGCGAACAACTCGGAATGAGGGTCAATGTCGCTATCCACATGCAATGTGGACGTTCCTGAAGGAGATCGGGAGTCCCTTGGAAACAATCCTTGGACATGCCTAGGGGAAGCTTGGATCCCTTGTGAAGAGGGTTGATCAAGGGGAACCAAACTCGGGAAGACCAAACAGGGTAAACCAAGACGAGCTGAGACTGTCTGTCTTGATCTTGGGAAGTACCTTCACTAGCATAGCTGGAGGAGGGAAAGCATATGGGAGAATCAGATCTGTCCACGGTAAGGACATTGCATCCATGTGGAGAGCCCCTTGAGTCCAGATTTTGGACACGAAGGTTGGGACCTGTGTGTTCGATGGAGTTGCAAACAGGTCTACCTGCAGTTAACCAAAGGTTTTCACGTTACTGATGAAAACTTCCGGTCTTAGAGACACCCGATCCAGTGTTAATTTTTTCCTGGATAAGGAGTCAGCTAACTCGTTTAGCTCTCCTGGGAAGTATGTTGCGGAGAGGAGTATGGACCATTACACCGCCCAGTTCTACATGTCTATTGCTTCTTGGCAGAGAATCAGGAATCGAGTGCCTCCCATTCTGTTGAGGTAGGACACTGCAGTTCTGTTGTCTAGACAGAGGAAGATTGAGTTGTCCCTGAAGGTCGGGGGAACTAGAGAGGAAAGTGCTAACTTCGCCGCCCTCAATTCAAAGAGATTGATGTGCGCTGTTGATTCTTGAGTGGACCATTTTCTCCTTACTGCCCAGTCTCTTGTAAATGCTCCCCAACCCAAGAGGGACGCCTCTGATGTGATGACCATGTCTGGAGGAGGAGGTAGGAGAGGTCTGGGGGATGGCAGTGGAAGGTCCCTCCAACTGCAAACCTCTTTGAGAATTATGGGTGTCAAGAGGATTTTGTCTGACCAAGTCCATCCTCGACGAAGGAGAGCTGAAAGAAGAATCTAAGAGTGCCTGCAGACAAGGGGAGCATGAAGAAATCCTGGATCTAAGGACCTCATTTTCCCTATCACTCTGGCCAAGTCTCTTAGCGAGAAACAGTGTTTGAGGGTTCGAGTTACAAAGTCTTTCCACTTATCTGGGGGAAATGCTATCGAGAAAGAAGGGGTATCTATCAAGAAGCCCAGAAAAACAATTGACTGGGCAGGTGTTATCATGGACTTGTCGTAATTTATAGTAAACCCTAGGTTCTGGAGGAGAGAAAGAATGAGCTCTTTGTGAAGCAGAAGTGTATTTTGGTCTGAGTGGACTACTAACAAATCGTCTAGGTAGATTATACAACGGATCGCTTTCTGGCGAAGGTGAGAGATCACTGCTTTCATAAGACGAATGAATGTATAGGGGGCGTTGGAAAGGCCGAAGACCATGATGGTCCACTGCAAGAGAACGTCCTTCCACAGGAACCTTAGAAGTCTTCTGTGGTTTGGGTGTATTTGAATTGTGTGAAAGGCCTCCTTGAGGTCTATTTTGATATAGAAATTGTTATTTGTTAGTAGGAAAGGTATGTCAGGTAAGCCCTTCATAAGGAAGGAACAAGGTTTTATGTGTCGGTTGAGAGATTTGACATTTAAGACTGGTCTGTATGAACCGTCCTGTTTCCTGACAGGAAAAAGGTGACTGACCCAGCCTTTTGTGGAAGTGTCTGTCTACTCTATCTTGCCTAGCTGCAGGGCAAGGGAAAGGACCCCATTCAATAACTGACTGGCATTTTTTTAACAGGGAAAAATTTGTTGTGGAAAATGCAACAGGGGCAGGGATAGACCTTTTTCCACGATTTTTAACAACCACCTGTCTGTGGTCATCTGCCTCCAGGAGGCTAGTGCCTGGGAAAGATGAGGCGGAGGTTGTAAAGTAAGGTGAATTGCCGTATCCTCTGGGGTGTATAGGCTGCCAGACCCTGTGCCTCTCACGGTCCATGTCTGGGGAGGACCACCTCTGTGAGCTCTGGGGGCGCCTCTGTAGTCTCGGGTCGAACTGCTGGCTCCCGCAGGATGCCCCTCCTGATGAAAGATCCTTTAAGGTCTGCAAATGATTTGCGAGCTTTATAGCGGACCTTCACTTCGTCTATGAAGTCGGGTCTGAAGAGGTCAGAATCTATATGATTTGGGACGTCTACTGGTCTGGGTGCTAGGTTAGTTAGCCCTGCATTAGCTAGCCAGCGAGTTCTACATGAGTTTGTTATTAAATCAAATGTCTGACCAATTATTAGGGTAGCCCTACTAATAGCTTTTCTCTAACGTCCTAGTGGATGCTGGGGACTCCGTCAGGACCATGGGGAATAGCGGCTCCGCAGGAGACAGGGCACAAAAGCAAGCTTTTAGGATCACATGGTGTGTACTGGCTCCTCCCCCTATGACCCTCCTCCAAGCCTCAGTTAGGTTTTTGTGCCCGGCCGAGAAGGGTGCAATCTAGGTGGCTCTCTTAAAGAGTTGCTTAGAAAAAGTTTTTAGGTTCTTTATTTTCAGTGAGTCCTGCTGGCAACAGGCTCACTGCATCGAGGGACTTAGGGGAGAGATTTTCAACTCACCTGCGTGCAGGATGGATTGGATTCTTAGGCTACTGGACATAGCTCCAGAGGGAGTCGGAACACAGGGCTCGCCCTGGGGTTCGTCCCGGAGCCGCGCCGCCGACCCCCCTTGCAGATGCTGAAGATGAAGAGGTCCGGAACCAGGCGGCAGAAGACTCTCAGTCTTCATCAGGTAGCGCACAGCACTGCAGCTGTGCGCCATTGTTGTCAGCACACTTCACACAGCGGTCACGGAGGGTGCAGGGCGCTGGGGGGGGGGGCGCCCTGGGCAGCAATGTATAATACCTGTATGGCGAAAAATACATCACATATAGCCCTTGAGGCTATATGGATGTATTTAACCCCTGCCAGATATCTAAAACTCCGGAGAAGAAGCCCGCCGAAAAGGGGGCGGGGCCTATTCTCCTCAGCACACAGCGCCATTTTCCCTCACAGAAAGGCTGGTGGGAAGGCTCCCATGATCTCCCCTGCACTGCACTACAGAAACAGGGTTAAAACAGAGAGGGGGGGCACTGATTTGGCGATATGTATATATATTAAAATGCTATAAAAGGAACACTTATATAAAGGTTGTCCCTGGATAATTATAGCGTTTTGGTGTGTGCTGGCAAACTCTCCCTCTGTCTCCCCAAAGGGCTAGTGGGTCCTGTCCTCTATCAGAGCATTCCCTATGTGTGTGCTGTATGTCGGTACGTGTGTGTTGACATGTATGAGGAAAATATTGGTGAGGAGGCGGAGCAAATTGCCTGTAATGGTGATGTCACTCTCTAGGGAGTCGACACCGGAATGGATGGCTTATTTATGGAAATTACGTGACAATGTCAACACGCTGCAAGCCGGTTGACGACATGAGAGGGCCGGCGAACAAATTAGTATCTGTCCAGGCGTCTCAAACACCGTCAGGGGCTGTAAAATGCCCATTTACCTCAGTCGGTCGACACAGACCCAGACACGGACACTGATTTCAGTGTCGACGGTGAAGAAACAAACGTATTTTCTTTTAGGGCCACACGTTAAGGGCAATGAAGGAGGTGTTACATATTTCTGATACTCCAAGTACCACAAAAAAGGGTATTATGTGTGAGGTGAAAAAACTACCTGTAGTTTTTCCTGAATCAGATAAATTAAATGAAGTGTGTGATGATGCGTGGGTTTCCCCCGATAGAAAATTATTGGCGGTATACCCTTTCCCGCCAGAAGTTAAGGCGCGGTGGGAAACACCCCTCAGGGTGGATAAGGCGCTCACACGCTTATCAGAACAAGTGGCGGTACCATCTACGGATAGGGCCGTACTTAAGGAGCCAGCTGATAGGAGGCTGAAAAATATCCTAAAAAGTATACACACACATGCTGGTGTTATACTGCGACCAGCGATCGCCTCAGCCTGGATGTGCAGAGCTGAGGTGGCTTGGTCGGATTCCCTGACTAAAAATATTGATACCTTTGACAGGGACAGTATTTTATTGACTATAGAGCATTTAAAGGATGCATTTCTATATATGCGAGATGCGCAGAGGGATATTTGCACTCTGGCATCAAGAGTAAATGCGATGTCCATATCTGCAAGAAGATGTTTATGGACACGACAGTGGTCAGGTGATGCAGATTCCAAACGGCACAAAGATGTATTGCCGTATAAAGGGGAGGAGTTATTTGGGGTTGGTCCATGGGACCTGGTGGCCAGGGCAACTGCTGGAAAATCCACCGTTTTTTACCCTAAGTCACATCTCTGCAGAAAAAGACACCGTCTTTTCAGCCTCAGTCCTTTCGTCCCTATAAGAGTCATATCTGCCCAGGGATAGAGGAAAGGGAAGAAGACTGCAGCAGGCAGCCCATTCCCAGGAACAGAAGCCCTCCACCGCTTCTACCAAGTTCTCAGCATGACGCTGGGACCGTACAGGACCCCTGGATCCTACAAGTAGTATCCAAGGGGTACAGATTGGAATGTCGAGAGGTTTCCCCCCTCGCAGGTTCCTGTAGTCTGCTGTACCAATGTCTCCCTCCGACAGGGAGGCAGTATTGAAAACAATTCACAAGCTGTATTCCCAGCAGGTGATAATAAAATTACCCCTCCGACAACAAGGAAAGGGGTATTACTCCACACTATATGGTGGTACTGAAGGCTAGGTGAGACCTATTCTAAATCTGAAAAATTTGAACACTTGCAAGGGTTCAAATCCAGATGGAGTCACTCAGAGCAGTGATAGCAAAGAACAAGGGGACTATATGGTGTCCCGGGACATCAGGGATGCTTACCTCCATGTCCCAAAATTTGCCTTTTCTCACCAAGGGTACCTCAGGTTCGTGGTACAGAACTGTCACTATCAGTTTCAAGACGATGCCGTTGGATTGTCCAAGGCACCCCGGGTCCTTACCAAGGTAATGACCGAAAGGAGGATTCGTCTTCAAAGAAAATGGACGACCTCCTGATAAGAACAAGGTCCAGAGAACAGTTGGAGGTCGGAGTAGCACTATCTCAAGTAGTTCTACGACAGCACGGGTGGATTCTAAATATTCCAAAACCGCAGTTGTTCCGACGACACGTCTGCTGGTCCTAGGGATGATTCTGGACACAGTCCAGGAAAAGGTGTTTCTCCCAGAGGAGAAAGCCAGGGAGTTATCCGAGCTAATCGGGATCCTCCTAAAACCAGGAAAAGTGTCAGTGCATCATTGCACAAGAGTCCTGGTAAAAATGGTGGCTTATTACGAAGCGCTTCCATTCGGCAGATTTCACGCAAGAACTCTTCAGTGGGATCTGCTGGACAAATGGTCCGGATCGCATCTTCAGATGCATCAGCGGATAACCCTATATCCAAGGACAAGGGTGTCTCTCCTGTGGTGATTACAGAGTGCTCATCTTCTAGAGGGCCGCAGATTCGGCATTCAGGATTGGATGCTGGTGACCACGGAGGCCAGCCTGAGAGGCTGGGGAGCAGTCACACAAGGAGTGTGATCAAGTCTGGAGAATTCTCTCCACATAAATATACTGGAGCTAAGAGCAAATTTATAATGCTCTAAGCTTAGCAAGACCTCTGCTTCAAGGTCAGCCGGTATTGATCCAGTGGGATAACATCACGGCAGTCGCCCACGTAAACAGAAAGGGCGGCACAAGAAGCAGGAGGGCAGTGGCAAAACTGCAAGGATTTTTCGCTAGGCGGAAAATCATGTGATAGCACTGTCAGCAGTGTTCATTCCGGGAGTGGACGACTGGGAAGCAGACTTCCTCAGCAGGCACGACCTCCACCCGGGAGAGTGGGAACTTCATCGGGAAGTTTTCCGCATGATTGTGAACCGTTGGGAAAGACCAAAGGTGGACATGATGGCGTCCCGCCCGAACAAAAAATGGGACAGGTATTGCGCCAGGTCACGAGACCTTCAGGCGATAGCTGTGGACGTCCTGGTAACACCGTGGGTGTAACAGTCGGTGTATGTGTTCCCTCCTCTGCTTCTCATAACCAAGGTATTGAGAATTATAAGACATAGAGGAGTAAGAACTATACTCGTGGCTCCGGATTGGCCAAGAGGGACTTGGTAACCGGAACTTCAAGAGATGCTCACAGAGGACTAATGGCCTCGGGAGCTAAGAAGGGATTTGCTTTCAGCAAGTACCATGTCTGTTCCAAGAGGAACCGTGGCATCGGCCTTTAAGAAAGGACCTGCTCCAGCAGGGACCTTGTCTGTTCCAAGACTTACCGCGACTGCGTTTGACGGCATGGCGGTTTGAACGCCGGATCCTAAGGGAAAAGGCATTCCGGAAGAGGTCATACCTACCCTGGTCAAAGCCAGGAAGGAGGTGACCGCACAACGTTATCACCACATGTGGTAAAAATATGTTGCGTGGGTGAGGCCAGGAAGGCCCCACGAAAAAATTTCAACTAGGTCGATTTCTGCACTTCCTGCAAACAGGAGTGTCTATGAGCCTCAAATTGGGGTCCATTAAGGTTCAAGTTTCGGCCCTATAGATTTTCTTCCAGAAAGAATTGGCTTCAGTTCCTGAAGTCCAGACGTTTGTCAAGGGAGTATTGCATATACAGCCCTTGTGTGCCTCCAGTGGCACCGTGGGATCTCAACGTAGTGTTGGGATTCCTCAAATCATATTGGTTTGAACCACTCAAATCTGTGGATTTGAAATATCTCACATGGAAAGTGACCATGCTGTTGGCCCTGGCCTCGGCCAGGCGATTGTCAAAATTGGCGGCTTTGTCTTACAAAAGCCCATATTTGATTTTCCATTCGGACAGGGCAGAACTGCGGACTCGTCCCCAGTTTCTTCCTAAGGTGGTGTCAGCGTTTCACCTGAAACAACCTATTGTGGTGCCTGCGGCTACTAGGGACTTGGAGGACTCCAAGTTGCTAGACGTTGTCAGGGCCCTGAAAATATATATATATATATATATATATATAATTCCAGGACGGCTGGAGTCAGAAAGTCTGACTTGCTGTTTATATTGTAGGCACCCAAAAAGCTGGGTGCTCCTGCTTCTAAGCAGACTATTGCTCGTTGGATTTGTAGTACAATTCAGCTTGCACATTCTGTGGCAGGCCTGCCACAGCCAAAATCTGTAAATGCCCATTCCACAAGGAAGGTGGGCTCATCTTGGGCGGCTGCCCGAGGGGTCTCGGCTTTACAACTTTGCCGAGCAGCTACTTGGTCAGGGGCAAACACGTTTGCAAAATTCTACAAATTTGATACCCTGGCTGAGGAGGACCTGGAGTTCTCTCATTCGGTGCTGCAGAGTCATCCGCACTCTCCCGCCCGTTTGGGAGCTTTGGTATAATCCCCATGGTCCTGACGGAGTCCCCAGCATCCACTAGGACGTTAGAGAAAATAAGATTTTACTTACCGATAAATCTATTTCTCATAGTCCGTAGTGGATGCTGGGCGCCCATCCCAAGTGCGGATTGTCTGCATTACTTGTACATAGTTATTGTTACAAAAAATCGGGTTATTATTGTTGTGAGCCATCTTTTTTAGAGGCTACTTCATTGTTATCATACTGTTAACTGGGTTCAAATCACAAGTTGTACGGTGTGATTGGTGTGGCTGGTATGAGTCTTACCCGGGATTCAAGATCCTTCCTTATTGTGTACGCTCGTCCGGGCACAGTACCTAACTGAGGCTTGGAGGAGGGTCATAGGGGGAGGAGCCAGTACACACCATGTGATCCTAAAAGCTTGCTTTTGTGCCCTGTCTCCTGCGGAGCCGCTATTCCCCATGGTCCTGACGGAGTCCCCAGCATCCACTACGGACTATGAGAAATAGATTTATCGGTAAGTAAAATCTTATTTTAAAAGGGCCATTGTGGAAGCTACAAGGGAATCTAGGAAGCCCCCTGAGACACCTTCTTTTTCTGCCTTGTCAAGGACAAATAATAAAGGACCGGCAGCGTCTGAAACTTTAAATTGAATCTTTCTCAGCAATTTATCCATAGTGTCACTCTGGACCTTTTCCCCCACGAGTGACGTTAAAGCCGAATCGATGTCTGGGGCAAATAGGGCCAGAATGTCTGGGATACCAGTGTGGTTACGGAGAACCATGTCATCCTCCTTAACAAGTGCCGTTCTAAAGGCTAAATGGACAAAATTGTATACTTGAGAGCGCTCGCTTAGAGCCCAGTGATCTGAATATATTTTAGATGGTGGCATTCTACCCACTAAGGCTACACGGGCCATCTGCAAATCACTATATTCGCCTCTGCGAGACAATCTACTGGAGGGTAACTAGCTTTCCTAAATGAGTGGGAAAGGGGGGGTTGTATGACTATGACTAGTCCCCTTATGAGTGCAGTCCTGCGCAGGTTGCCGATCAGTGACAGGGAATGTATGTCGGCTGTGGGCAGGAGAGGGGGGGGGTCTGCTATGGACCTTAGAGGTATTCCAACTACTGGCAATACCTGGGAAAGAGATGTTTTTTCCTGAACAGGCATCTCTAGAAGAAATATAGTCAATATGTTTCTTTTTACTCGTGCACTTTCTCACCACTGTGACAATGTGCAGGAGAAGGAGTCTCAGCATTCTGACTAACTTCTCCCTCCTCAGAGCTGTCCCTGTTGTCTTCCGACCTGACAGGGTTAATAATTCTTCTTCTTTTAAATATAATGTCCTCATCTGAGGAAGTAGTTGTGTCGGCAGCTTTATCTAGGTTTTGCCTAGAAGGCTGTCTGCTTCTTTTGCTGCGCTGTGGGGACACTATCAGAGTGTCTGTGGTTGACACAGACACTGAGTCCTCCATCCTGCAGTGCTGAGGTAAAATCTGTTTGGGGGCATGGCCTAGCACCTTATAGGGTGCACAAGCATGTGCGCAACATGTACGCGCAAGCCCAGCAGTGCGCGCGCTCCCGTGATGCGCGCCGTGTGCGCTCACGGGTGTCAGCGTGGCCGCAACCCGCGGTTCTGTCCCCACTCCCCCCAGGCTGTGGGAAGGTAAGTGACATTTTTCTTTCACTATACCTTCCAAGTGGCAAGCCTCCCGAAGAACAAAATGTATTTATTAGCAGTAAATGTACACACGTAGAGATCCGTGCTTAAATTCTAAGCAATAGATTGCTTAGAATTTATTTTTTTTATGTTATGTTTTTTTATGTAAACTGTTTTCTCTAACGTCCTAGAGGATGCTGGGACTCCGTAAGGACCATGGGGATAGACGGGCTCCGCAGGAGACATGGGCACTTTAAGAAAGACTTTGGATCTGGGTGTGCACTGGCTCCTCCCTCTATGCCCCTCCTCCAGACCTCAGTTTGATACTGTGCCCAGTGGAGACTGGGTGCATTTCAGGGAGCTCTCCTGAGTTTCCTGTAAAGAAAGTATTTTAGTTAGGCTTTTTATGTTCAGGGAGCCTGCTGGCAACAGACTCCCTGCATCGAGGGACTGAGGAGAGAGAAACAGACCCACTTCTCTGAGTTTCAGGGCTCTGTTTCTTAGGCTACTGGACACCATTAGCTCCAGAGGGATCGGTACGCAGGTCTCACCCTCGCCGTCCGTCCCAGAGCCACGCCGCTGTCCTCCTCGCAGAGCCGGAAGATAGAAGCCGGGTGAGTATGAGAGGAAAAGACTTCAGAGGCGGCAGAAGACAGTTTGATCTTCATAGAGGTAACGCACAGCAGTGAAGCTGTGTGCCATTGCTCCCATTCAACTCACACACATCGGTCACTGTAAGGGTGCAGGGCGCAGGGGGGGCGCCCTGGGCAGCAATATAAACCTCTCCTGTGGCAAATGTACATATATACATGTACAGCTGGGCACTGTACATGTATATAAAGAGCCCCCGCCATGTTTTTAAGAATTTTGAGCGGGACAGAAGCCCGCCGCCGAGGGGGCGGGGCTTCTCCCTCAGCACTCACCAGCGCCATTTTTCTCCACAGCACCGCTGAGAGGAAGCTCTCTGGACTCTCCCCTGCTTGATTCCACGGTGAAAGAGGGTTTTAAAGTAGAGGGGGGGGGGGGCACATAATTGGCGCATATACATACTTGAAAAGCGCTACTGGGTAAACATTCTGTGTTTTTTCCTGGGTCATATAGCGCTGGGGTGTGTGCTGGCATACTCTCTCTCTGTCTCTCCAAAGGGCCTGGTGGGGATCCTGTCTTCAGAAAAGAGCTTCCCTGTGTGTGTGTGGTGTGTCGGTACGCGTGTGACGACATGTCTGAGGTTGAAGGCTCACCTAAGGAGGAGGGGGAGTGTATGAATGTAAGGTCTCCGTCGGCAGCGCCGACACCTGACTGGATGGATATGTGGAATGTTTTAAGTGCTAATGTTAATTTATTGCACAAAAGATTAGACAAAGCTGAAGCTAGGGTACAGTCAGGGAGTCAACCCATGTCTGTCCCAATGTCGCCGGGACCTTCGGGGTCTCAGAAGCGCCCACTATCCCAAATAGTAGACACAGATACCGACACGGATTCAGACTCCAGTGTCGACTACGATGATGCAAAATTACAGCCAAAAGTGGCTAAATGTATTCGATATATGATTATTGCAATAAAAGATGTTTTGCATATCACAGAGGAACCCCCTGTCCCTGACACGAGGGTACACATGTATAAGGAAAAGAAACCTGAGGTCACCTTTGCCTCCTCACATGAGCTGAACGAATTATGCGAAAAAGCGTGGGAAACTCCAGACAAAAAACTGCAGATTCCCAAAAGGATTCTTATAGCGTATCCTTTCCCGCCAATGGACAGAATACGGTGGGAATCCTCCCCTGGGGTAGACAAGGCTTTGACACGCTTATCAAAAAAGATAGCGCTCCCATCCCAAGATACGGCTACCCTCAAGGATCCTGCTGATCGCAAGCAGGAGGTTACCTTGAAGTCAATTTACACACATTCTGGTACGTTACTCAGACCGGCAATTGCGTCGGCCTGGGTTTGTAGTGCTGTAGCAGCATGGACAGATTCCTTATCAGCGGATATTGAGACCCTAGATAAGGATACCATTTTAATGACCCTAGGGCATATAAAAGATGCTGTCTTATATATGAGGGATGCTCAAAGAGACATTAGTAAACTTGGTTCCAGAATAAACGCTATGTCTATTTCTGCTAGGCGAGTCTTATGGACTCGACAGTGGTCAGGTGATGCCGACTCAAAGAGGCATATGGAGTTTTTGCCTTACAAGGGTGAGGAATTGTTTGGATAGGGCCTCTCGGACCTCGTCTCCACAGCAGTGGCGGATTTAGCGGGGGGCGATTAGGGCGAACGCCCCCCCTAGATATACCGCCACCTGGATGGAGGCCGGGTCCCGCCGCGGTATTGGGAACTGGTGGAGAGCGGTGCAGCGCGGCGGGGGACGAGGAGAGAGAGAGCGTCCTCACGCGCGTACAGCAGCTTCTGTTCTGACCACGCCCCCTCCTCCCTGTACGCGCGTTAGGACGCTCTCTCTCTCTCCTCGTCCCCCGCCGCGCTGCACCGCTCTCCACCAGTTCCCAATAACGCGGCGGGACCCGGCCTCCAGTGTGTGCCATCTATGAGTAGGTGTCTCGTGTGTGTGTGTGTGTGTGTGTGTGTGTGTGTGTGTGTGTGTGTCTGTGTGGTGGTGGTGGGGGGGGGGGGGGGGGGGTCGTCCCCTGTGTCCCATGTGTCCCCTGTGTCCCATTTCTCCCCCCTCTTCTCCCTGCATTATGTCCCTGCATTATTTTGCCTAATTCAGTGTGCTATATTGTGAATTTTGACTCATTCTGCTTGCTATATTGTGAATTTTGGCTCATTCAGCGTTCTATAATGTGAATTTTGGCTCATTCTGCTTGCTATATTGTGAATTTTGGCTCATTCAGCGTTCTATAATGTGAATTTTGGCTCATTCTGCTTGCTATAATGTGAATTTCGGCTCATTCAGCGTGCTATAATGTGAATTTTGGCTCATTCTGCTTGCTATATTGTGAATTTTGGCTCATTCAGCGTTCTATAATGTGAATTTTGGCTCATTCTGCTTGCTATATTGTGAATTTTGGCTCATTCAGCGTGCTATAATGTGAATTTTGGCTCATTCTGCGTGCTATAATGTGAATTTTGGCTCATTCAGAGTGCTATAATGTGAATTTCGGCTCATTCAGCGTGCTATAATGTGAATTTTGGCTCATTCTGCTTGCTATAATGTGAATTTTGGCTCATTCAGTGTGCTACGATGTGAATTTCGGCTCATTCAGTGTGCTACAATGTGAATTTCAGCTCATTCAGTGTGCTACAATGTGAATTTCAGCTCATTCAGTGTGCTACGATGTGAATTTCGGCTCATTCAGTGTGCTATGATGTGAATTTCGGCTCATTCACTGTGCTATAATGTGAATTTCGGCTCATTCAGTGTGCTATAATGTGAATTACGGCTCATTCAGTGTGCTATAATGTGAATTACGGCTCATTCAGTGTGCTATAATGTGAATTTCGGCTCAATCTGTGTGCTGTTGAAACAGTATTTGTCGGCAGATAAGAACCACTTGGCCCATCTAGTCTGCCCCTTTTTTTTTTTTTTTACATTATTTTTATCTTTAACCTTATGTGATCCTTATTTCTTTGTAAGAATATCCTTATGTCTATCCCATGCATATTTAAATTGCCCTAGTGTCTTAGCCTCTACCACCTCTGATGGAAGGAATGGCGATTCGCCAGTCTGTATCACCAGTGCGCAGGGTTCTCTCCACTAACTGGCAACATTTTATTAGTAATGGCAACAATAGGAAATTTTAGAAGCGAACGGGAAGGGTATTACTAAGTGGGAGGGGCTATGATTAGGGGGAGGAGTTATAATTCTTAAACCGCCCCCCCTAAAAGTTAAGTCTAGATCCGCCACTGCTCCACAGCTAAATCGAATTTTTTGCCTTATATTCCCTCACAATCTAAGAAAGCGCCTCATTATCAAATGCAGTCCTTTCGTTCAAATAAAAGCAAAAGAGTACGTGGATCGTCCTTTCTTGCCAGATGTGAGGGCAGAGGGAAAAAGCTGCACAACACAGCTAGTTCCCAGGAACAGAAGTCCTCCCCGGCCTCTGCAAAATCCACCGCATGACGCTGGGGCTCCCCTGAGGGAGTCCGCTCCAGTGGGGGCACGTCTTCGACTTTTCAGCCACATCTGGGTTCACTCACAGGTGGATCCCTGGGCAATAGAAATTGTTTCTCAGGGATACAAGCTGGAATTCGAAGAGGTGCCTCCTCGCCGTTTTTTCAAATCGGCGCTACCGACTGGAAAGGGAGATAGTGTTACATGCGATTCACATATTGTGTCTTCAACAAGTGGTGGTCGAGGTTCCCCTGCTTCAAAGAGGGAAGGGGTACTACTCAACTCTGTTTGTGGTCCCGAAACCAGACGGTTCGGTTAGACCCATTTTGAATTTAAAATCCCTGAACCTTTACTTAAAACGGTTCAAATTCAAAATGGAATCGCTCAGAGCGGTCATCGCCAGCCTGGAAGGGGGGGATTTTATGGTGTCTCTGGACATAAAGGATGCATACCTGCATGTTCCCATATATCCTCCTCATCAGGCGTACCTGAGATTTGCGGTACAGGATTGTCATTACCAATTTCAGACGTTGCCGTTTGGGCTTTCCACGGCCCCGAGAATTTTCACCGGCGGAAATGATGGTGCTCCTGCGCAAGCAGGGTGTCACAATTATCCCGTAGTTGGACGATCTCCTCATAAAAGCAAGATCACGGGAGAAGTTGCTGAACAGCGTCTCACTTTCACTGAAGGTGTTACAGCGACACGGCTAGATTCTCAATATTCCAAAATCGCAGCTGAATCCTGAGTCTGCCCTTCTTGGGCATGATTCTGGACACAGACCAGAAAAGGGTTTTTCTTCCGATAGAAAAAGCGCAGGAACTCATGACTCTAGTCAAGAACCTATTGAAGCCAAAACAAGTGTCAGTACATCATTGCACTCAAGTCCTGGGAAAAATGGTGGCGACATACGAAGCCATTCCCTTCGGCAGGTTCCATGCAAGGACTTTCCAATGGGACCTATTGGACAAATGGTCTGGGTCACATCTGCAAATGCATCAGCGGATCACCCTGTCCCACAGGGCCAGGGTATCTCTCCTGTGGTGGCTGCAGAGTGGTCACCTTCTAGAGGGCCGCAGGTTCGGCATTCAGGTTTGGATCCTGGTGACCACGGACGCGAGCCTCCGAGGTTGGGGAGCAGTCACACAGGGAAGAAATTTCCAAGGCCTTTGGTCAAGTCAAGAGACTTGTCTTCACATCAACATCCTGGAACTAAGGGACATATACAACGCCCTACGTCAAGCGGAGACCTTACTTCGCGACCGACCTGTTCTGATCCAGTTAGACAACGTCACCGCAGTAGCTCATGTAAACCGCTAGGGCGGCACAAGGAGCAGAGTGGCGATGGCGGAAGCCACCACAATTCTTCGCTGGGCGGAGAATCATGTAAGCGCACTGTCAGCAGTGTTCATTCCGGGAGTGGACAACTGGGAAGCAGACTTCCTCAGCAGATACGACCTGCATCCGGGAGAGTGGGGACTTCATCAGGAAGTCTTCGCACAGATTGCAAGTCGGTGGGGACTGCCCCAAATAGACATGATGGCGTCCCGTCTCAACAAAAAGCTACAAAGGTATTGCGCCAGGTCAAGAGATCCTCAGGCGGTAGCTGTGGACACCCTAGTGACACCGTGGGTGTTCCAGTCGGTCTATGTATTTCCTCCTCTTCCTCTCATACCCAAGGTGTTGCGAATAATAAGAAAAAGAGGAGTGAGAGAGAACAATACTCATTGTTCCGGATTGGCCACGAAGGACCTGGTATCCAGATCTGCAGGAAATGCTCACAGACGATCCGTGGCCTCTTCCTCTAAGACAGGACCTGTTGCAACAGGGTCCCTGTCTGTTCCAAGACTTACCGTGGCTGCGTTTGACGGCATGGTGGTTGAACGCCGGATCCTAGCGGAAAAAGGTATTCCGGATGAGGTCATTCCTACGCTAATAAAGGCTAGGAAGGACGTGACATCTAAACATTATGTTTCTTGGTGTGAGGCCAGGAATGCTCCTACGGAAGAATCCCATCTAGGCCGTTTTCTTCACTTCCTACAAACTGGAGTGAATTTGGGCCTAAAATTAGGCTCCGTTAAAGTTCAGATTTCGGCCTTATCCATTTACATTCAAAAGGAATTGGCCTCTCTACCTGAAGTACAGACTTTTGTGAAGGGAGTACTGCATATTCAGCCTCCTTTTGTACCTCTGGTGGCGCCTTGGGACCTTAACGTGGTGTTAAGTTTCCTTAAGTCACATTGGTTTGAACCACTTAGAACAGTGGAGTTGAAATATCTCACTTGGAAGGTGGTCATGTTGTTAGCCTTGGCTTCAGCTAGGCGAGTTTCGGAATTAGCGGCTTTATCACATAAAAGCCCCTATCTGGTTTTCCATATGGATAGAGCGGAATTGCAGACCCGTCCTCCATTCCTACCTAAGGTGGTCTCATCCTTTCATATGAACCAACCTATTGTCGTGCCTGTGGCTACGCTTGACTTGGAGGATTCCGAGTCCCTTGATGTGGTCAGGGCTTTGAAAATTTACGTGGCCAGAACGGCTAGGATCAGAAAAACAGAAGCATTGTTTGTCCTGTATGCAGCCAACAAGGTCGGCGGCCCTGCTTCAAAGCAGACTATTGCTCGCTGGATCTGTAACACGATTCAGCAGGCGCATTCTACGGCAGGATTGCCGTTACCAAAATCGGTTAAGGCCCATTCCACTAGGAAGGTGGGCTCGTCTTGGGCGTCTGCCCGAGGGGTCTCGGCACTACAACTGGGCCGAGCTGCTACTTAGTCGGGGTCAAACACCTTTGTAAAGTTCTATAAGTTTGATACCCTGGCTGAGGAGGGTGTGGTATTGAAAGTCGACAGTAACTAGGTTGACAATGTCTAGGTCGACCACTATTGGTCGACAGTAACTAGGTCGACAGGGTGTCTAGGTCGACAGGGTCTTTAGGTCGACATGTTCTAGGTCGACAGGTCAAAAGGTCGACATGAGTTTTTAATGTTATTTTGGTGTCGTTTTCTTCGTAGAGTGACCGGGAACCCCAAATAGTGCACCGCGTCCCCTCGCATGGCTCGCTTCGCTCACCATGCTTCGGGCATGGTGCCTTCGCTCCGCTACCGCTTCGCTCGGCACAGATTACTGTTCCAATCGTAGTCCACGTGGATCGTTAAGTATGAAAAGGTTAAAAAAAAGAAAAAAATTGTGAAAAACTCATGTCGACCTTTTGACCTGTCGACCTAGAACATGTCGACCTAAAGACCCTTTCGACCTAGACACCCTGTCGACCTAGTTACTGTCGACCAATAGTGGTCGACCTAGACATTGTCGACCTAGTTACTGTCAACTTTCAGTCCGGATCCCGGCTGAGGAGGACCTCCTGTTTGCTCAATCGGTGCTGCAGAGTCATCTGCACTCTCCCGCCCGTTTGGGAGCTTTGGTATAATCCTCATGGTCCTTACGGAGTCCCAGCATCCTCTAGGACGTTAGAGAAAATAAGATTTTAAACCTACCGGTAAATCTTTTTCTCGTAGTCCGTAGAGGATGCTGGGCGCCCGTCCCAAGTGCGGACTTCTTCTGCAAGACTTGTATATAGTTTTGCTTACATAAGGGTTATGTTATAGTTTTCATCGGTCTTGGACTGATACTATGTTGTCTTCATACTGTTAACTGGTTAGTATATCACAAGTTATACGGTGTGATTGGTGTGGCTGGTATGAATCTTGCCCTTGGATTAACAAAAATCCTTTCCTCGTACTGTCCGTCTCCACTGGGCACAGTTTCTCTAACTGAGGTCTGGAGGAGGGGCATAGAGGGAGGAGCCAGTGCACACCCAGATCCAAAGTCTTTCTTAAAGTGTCCATGTCTCCTGCGGAGCCCATTTATCCCCATGGTCCTTACGGAGTCCCAGCATCCTCTATGGACTACGAGAAATAGATTTACCGGTAGGTTTAAAATCTTATTTTTATTGAGGCAGTAGACAAACATACGGTACAACAAATTTCTGACAATAGGAGACAAAAATCGTTGCAGGTCAAACATAGCAATGAATCATAACTTGATCTCCTAAAATATAAAAGAGAGTTGTCTATTTTTCAGTCTTAAGCAAATATATAGAGATAAACATTATGATAAAACAGCTGAGAAAAAGTTAAGAGAGAAGAGAAAAAAGAAAAAGGGGAGGAAATAAAAGAGGGGGGAAAGAAGGTAGAGACGCAAAAATGAGGGGTAGGTGAACTTATCCTAGATGAGCGGATGGGCCTCACAATAGGCTAAAGGAAGGATATATCTGTTAGGTGGTCTGAAATATGCTGAGAAATTATCAGGATAAGTAGTGGGAGAAAATCTAGATAGATACATAAGACCGATATACAGGTGACTCCTTGAAGTCGTACCAGGGAAACCAGGTGGCTGTAAAGTTAATGGATCTAAAAAGTCAGTGGCAAACGCAGGATTTGCATGGGGGGGGGGGGGGGGGGGTTCCAGAACTGAGTGGAGCCAATCACGGGGGTGGGGACTGAGGTGACCCAGTATATGCTGGGTCCGTAAAACTAGTGTGTTTGTGTGTGTGTGTGTGTGTGTGTGTGTGTGTGTGTGTGTGAGTGTGTGTGTGTGTGTGTGTGTGTGTGTGTGTGTGTATATATATATATATATATATATATTTATATACACACACACATATCTACACATATGTATATACACGGTATATATATGTGTAGATGTGTGTGTATACATATATACACACACACATATACACAGCATATTAAACATGCATACATATATATATACACATACAGTACACGTATATATACACATGTATGTATATCATATGTGTGTGTGTTTATATGTATGTATGTATATACATGTGTATATATGTATGCACATGGATATATATGTATTATAATTAAAATAAAGTAAACTTTTATTAAGCACTTACAAGTGCCACCAGGAAGACAGCAGGCTGCAGAGGACGCTAGACAGCCATTAATAATACTCATGCAGCTTAACAAAAAATATATATATATATTATTATTTTTTTAAGTGGAGCGGGGTTTCAGGGTGCTCGGAAACCCCCTCTGGGTGCGCCACTGAAAGTAATCAGTCCTGTTAAACCATTGTTTGATCAAGGGAGGTGAGGCATACCTCCAAAGAGTCGGTATAACGGCCTTAGCTGCGTTGCTAAGATGTCTCAGTAGTGAGCACTTGTAGGAGTGTTCACCTGCCGAGGTGAGGTTGAGAAGCCAAAACTTCGGGTCTCTGGGGACCACATCCCCCATTATTAGTTCTGAGCATTTAAAAACTTCCATCCAAAAGGGAATTATAAGAGGGCATTCCCACCATATGTGCAAAAAGCTCCCTGGAGCTCCCTTACACCGCCAGCAAAGGTTCGAGAGAGTAGGAAACATCTTGTTAAGGACAAGGGGAGTCCTGTACCATTTATATATGAGTTTATAAAGAGTTCCCATTGTTGATAAACATAAAGAGCTCGCCTGGGTATTACGTAATATAGAGTCCCAATTAGATTGTACCGCTAATCTCGGCATTTCCTTCTCCCAAGAACTCATAAAAGTAGGGGGTTGTGGGAAAAGGTCTTCAATGATAAGCGCATAGATTTGGGAGATAGTGTGTGTGGGAGATCGAGGGGAGACGCACATTTTTTCAAAAGCAGTAAGATCTCTAATTATGTCAGAGAGATTCTTGGAAGATGTTAAGAAATGGTGAACTTGGAGAAATTTCCAAAAATCTGGATTTGGTATATTCCAAAAAGATTGGATATCTGAAAATGATCGTACCCTTTCCCCGAACTCACCAGCTGACCGACTCTGAAAAACCCAACCGCAGCCCACAGGGTGAAGGCCGTTCCATGAAGACCCGGAATAAATTCAGGATTAAAGAGAAAGGAAGTTAAGGGTGACCATTTGGAGGATATGTGGCCCCTCAGCCTAAGCGTGTTCCACAATTTAAGCGTGGGGGAGACTGTGGGGTGGTAAACCTTTTGGAGGTTGGGAAGCCACGGAGCGATTTCTATATAGTGTGGCAAACATCCTTCTTCTAGAAGTACCCATTGTTTACAGTCCTTTGCTCGTGTCCATTCTAGAATTCTATTTAGCTGCACAGCATGGTAATACCTGGGGATGTGCGGGAGCTGCTGTCCTCCCTGGTGTTTTCTCCGAAATAGGATATCGTGTTTAAATCTAGGTGTGTTACTGCCCCAAACAAATGCTCGGATAAGATCCTGAATATCTCGAAACCACTGAGGCGGGATGTGTATGGGGAGGGTTTGAAGAAAAAACAATATCCTAGGGAGGGCATTCATTTTGACTACATTAATTCTACCAAACCAAGATAATCGCAGTCTCCTCCACTTTTGGAAGTCCATGCGAAGCGTTTTCAATAAAGGGCTAAAGTTCAAGGAAAATAATTTAGACAGATCGTTGGAAAGCACGACCCCCAAATATTTTAATTTGTGGTCGTGCCAAGTGAAAGGGAAGAAGCACTTCAAACCCGTAACCACATTGGGAGAAGTAGTCAGGTTCAGTGCAATAGATTTGGAATAGTTTATCTTAAAATTAGAAAGGGCTCCGAACCTATCAAATTCCAACATCAGGTTAGGGAGTGAAGTGACCGGGTTTGAAATTAAAGCGAGCAAATCGTCGGCATATAGAGCCAGTTTGTGTTCGTTCCCCCTCACTAGCAGACCAGAGATATTTTGATTAGCCCTTATACTTCTAGCTAAAGCTTCCATACACAAAACAAAAAGTAGCGGGGATAATGGGCATCCCTGTCTCGTGCCGTTTGAGATAGTAAAGGAATCTGATAGGGAGCCATTAATCTTAATTTTGGCGGAAGGGGTAGTGTAGAGAGAGAAAATTCTATGGAGACAGGCGTTGCCCAGCCCTAGGTGTTTCAAAAAACCAAACAAAAAGTCCCAGTCCACCCTATCGAACGCTTTTTCAGCATCGGTCGATAACCTAATTGAGGGGGACGTAGTTTAGTTGGCATAGTGAATCATACTAAGCACCTTAGAGGTATTATCCCTGGCCTCTCGACCCAAGACAAAACCGGCCTGGTCTCCATGAATCAAGTCTGGCAAGAATAGCTTAAGGTGATTTGCAACTAGTTTGGCAAAGAGTTTTATATCTATGTTCAGAGCGAAATCGGCCGGTAATTAGAGCAGAGACTGGGATCTTTACCCTCTTTGGGTAAAACTGTGACATGAGCTTCAAGGGATTGAGAAGAGAAATGTGATGTTTCAGAGATAGTGTTGAAGGCTCTTGTAAGAAGAGGGGTCAATTTCTCTTTGAAAGCTTTATAATAGGCAATAGTAAACCCGTCAGGGCCCGGGCTTTTGCCATTAGGCGATGAGTCAATGGCTTTCATAACTTCCTCAGTAGAGAAAGGGGCATCGAAGCCATCTGCAACTTCTTTGGACAATGCAGGGAAGTCCAGGGATCTCAAATAGTCCGATATAGCTGCTCGGTGGGATAACTTATCTGCCCTCCCAGTCGGCCCAGAAAGATTATATAAGGTGGAATAATAGTCCTGAAAGGCTCTAGCAATTTGAAGAGTCTCGTGGTGGGGCTGGCCTTGACTATCCTTAATTGAATGAATGAAGGTAAGTGCGCGCTGCTCGCGAAGAGCTTTGGCCAACAATTTCCCAGGTTTGTTGCCCCATTGATAATATCTGCTTCGACACTTCCGATATGAAAACGTAACTCTGTCAGAGAGTAATTTATTCATATCAGCCCGAGCATCCTCGAGATCAGAATAATGTTGGGGGGTTTGGGATTTTTTTTTTTTTTTTTTTAGTAAATCGTTTTATTGGTTATATATGCATAAACAACAAGAAAGTAGAGCATTGGAAATAGTAAAATGGTATGGATGACAGTAATATAATGGTACAGCATGGAGGGGGGCGTACAGCAGGTGGGGCGATTGAGGGGAAATCAAACAAGCCTCCATACCGACTAGCTACATGGACTGTTACAAGTAACATTTACAGTAAAAGGGGGAAGAAAGTAAAACAAAGTGTAGCGTGGAGGAGAGTATAAGGTAGAGAGGAAAGAAAAGAAGAGGGAGAGGGTTATGGAGAACTGGGAAAAATGAGTAAGGGAGGTCGGTCCGCCAGAGCCAAGCATAAGAGTCAATTGTGGCATGAGAAAAGTATAGGTAAGATAAGTGTGTATTAGATGATTGCTGATTTAAATAGTTGTCAATGGTGGTTCAACATTAAAGTAAAGAGTCCAAGGTGTCCATGTTTCAATAAAGGACACCGCAGAATCTCGGAGAGTGGCAGTAATTCGCTCCAGCCTATATGTAAACCAGATTGCATTTATAGTAGCGGTCAAAGTAGGGGGGATAGTGGATTTCCAATTAGCCGCTATTTGACATTTAGCCGTATTTAATATGTGTTTAATTAAGGCACGATGGTATCGGGAAGTGTCGGGAATGGGATGGGAGAGCAGCGAATAGAGGGGCGACTCGGGGACGGTTATATGTGTAACATCTAACACCAATTGATGAAGTAGTCTCCAATATTGTCGGATCGATGGACAGGACCACCAAACATGCAGCAGGGTCCCGCGGCATCCGCATAATCTCCAGCATTCACCTGAGGATGTGGGATAGATGGTTTGTAGTCTAGAAGGAACTAGGTACCAGCGGTAGTATAGTTTATATGAGTTCTCAGCAATTCGAACAGAGATAGAGCTTTTGGTGATTTCTTGTCTAATCTCTTCCCAATCCTCAATAGTTAAAATCTCTCCCACCTCCTTCTCCCAGGCCAATTCGTGACTCTCCTTAGGAGGGACATTGTGCGACAATAATACTCGGTAGATGAGAGAGAGGAGTCCCTTAGTCGAATGAGTACCGCGACACCAGATCTCCAGGGGGGTGGCTATAATAGGGTGGGCGGGTTTAGTGACGGTTCCAGGGTTTGGGATTTTTTATACATGAGTTCTAGGGATTTTATCTTAGACAGTAAATCATCTCTAAGCTTTTCCCTCTGTTTTTTACGAAATGAGCCCAACTGGATACATACCCCTCTTAGGACGCATTTATGCGCCTCCCACACCGAGATTTTAGAAACATCATCTAGGTCATTAGTGCTGATATAGGATTCTATAGCAGAGTAAAGTTGAGAGTGACATGCCGCGTCTTGCAATAAAGTGTAGTTAAAGCGCCATGACCATTGGCATCGTGTACCAGACGGTAGACGTATTGTAAGATTAACAGGGGCGTGGTCAGACCATACAATTTGCCCTATTGAAGAGTCAGAAATTACATGTAGGTGCCGGTGACTTAGAAATAAGTAATCGATTCTGGAATATGTCTGATGGGGATGTGAATAAAAGGAAAAATCCACCTCAGAAGGGTGTGTCAGTCTCCATGTGTCGATCAGCTGGTGGTCAAGCAGGGTGCGTCTCACCCTCCTATACTCCTTCTCCGGTCTATAAGCAACCTTTTTAGAGGTGTCATGAAGGGGCCTCGAGAGTCCAGTTTAAATCGCCTCCCATCACCACCACTCCTTCAAGGAGAGGCTCAGCAGCTATCAAAACCGAGGACAGAAATGAAGGCTGCTTAATGTTGGGAGCATAAACATTCAAAAAGGAAAAACGTTGACCATGAATATCACATTTAACCAGCAACCCCCTACCTTCAATTAATCTGTGGGAGGTGACATTAAGGATAGGTAGGTGACGAGCTAATAGGACAGCTACTCCCAACGTCTTACCAGAAGGGTTATTAGCCATGAAAACATAAGGGTAATAGTGACACTTAAGCGACTGCACATTACCAGTCTTAAAATGTGTTTCCTGGATAAGGGCAACATCAACTTTCTCGTCTCTAAGCCATTTGAGGAGTTTAGATCTCTTCTCAGGAATATTCAAGCCTTTTACATTAAGGGTAGTTACACGTAAATCATCCAAACCCATTATAACTCAAGCTCTAACAGGTTTGCATTAGACATCTCTACCACCAGTATATAGAGGGGAGAAAAAAGGACACCAAGAAAAGATGATAGATTAGAAAGGAAACCAGGGAAAGCATAGGAGGAAATTGCAATGTGGAAAGTTACACTGCAAAATAAATCAATATCAAACATTGCTAACAGCAATATGAGAGAAAGAACTGCTGCAAAGGGGATAGGAGTGGAAACCAGCCGACTCCTGACCCGAGGAGACAGGGGATGCAGCATAATGGGGGTCCTACGGGGGGCCAAGGACGGCGACCACCCACGGTACAAAAATTTACTCAATGCGAAAAAATTACCTAGGAATAAGAATGGGTACATTATAAAATATATAAAAAGAGATCAAAAATCTGTGAAGAAACATTATCATCAGCAGTAGAGATTCAGCCTAAATACGTTTCAAATACTTCCTAACGTTAACATACCACCTATCTTAAGAAACCATAACAAAACAGATCACATATATTAGAAACATGTTGTAGCGCAAAGAAGAAGAACCACATATGTGTCTGCAGAAACAGGAACTATCTCACCAATACAAGGCAAAAAGTCCCAATCATGGAGGTTCAGAAGATTGTGAGCTGGTAGGAGGAGTCCCCCGCATACGCGGGGATCGCACTTGTTGCCACATGTCATCTGCAGGAGTCACAGCAGGTATGACAGGCTGATGATGATAAGAGTCCCAGTCAGGCAACATTAGTGGCGGTATGCCTAGAGTTGGGAAAAAAGCCGGTAGATCGGACGGTTTGGAGAGCACCGCTACTTTACCATTATGATAAACTTGAAGAGAGAAAGGAAAGCCCCATCTATATTTCAGTTCAAGTTTCCGAAGGGAGTCAGTAAGAGGGTTTAAGGCACAGCGCTGTTGCAGGGTTGACCATGCCAGATCTGGGAATAACTGAATCCTGTCGCCTTGGAAATCAATACCATCCAGTTGGCGGGCCTTTCTCATTATCTCCTCCTTTTGGGCATAATAGTGGAGCCTACAGATCACATCTCTTGGCCTGTCCGATGACAGGCCTCAAGGGCGGAGACCACGGTGAGCTCTATCGAACACAATGTCCCTGTTTGGATCTAGATCAATAAGCTTTCCAAATATTGTTGTTAGTGCATTCGTCAGATCAGCCTGTTGGACACTTTCAGGGAGGCCCCTGACCCTGATATTGTTCCGCCTCCCACGGTTATCCATATCTTCAATACGGGATTTAAGAAAGGAAATATCACTCCTCTGATGAGAAATCACCTCTTGAAATTTAGAGTGTCAATGCTAGTTGTCTCGTGTCGTTCCAATATATCAACACGGGTCACAATTTGAGACATGTCTTGTTGAAGCGCTGTCACCTCTTGCTTGATGGTAGACAGTAAGTGAGTCTCTAATGCCGAGAAATCTTGCTTTGTGGGAAGTGATTTGACATGAGAGAGAATCTCGCTAATCTCTGCTGTCAAAGAGGAGGACAATGGAGGTTGAGGAGTCTTGGGAGCCGACATGTCGTCCACCTGAGTACGTAAAATCGGGGAGTCAGGAATGGCTAAAGTGGTGGCTGGGTCCGCTGTAGGTGTAGTTAAGAACTGACATAGATCTGACGAATGACGGGCCGCAGATTTGGAGTCTCGTCTGGCTTGGTCTTGGCCTTTTTTTTCTTCGTGCCTCTCACCATGAGATCGGTCTATAAAGAAAGGTGGTGTAGTGTATCACTTTCACACATCCTAGGTAATATGAAAATGCGTGGACCGTCGCCGTGCAGTAGCCCCCCACGTGGCTTTAAGGAAACATCAGGTAAGCAGCAACATTATCCAAGCGACAACTGGGGGTCTTCACATAGTTACATATGAATCTGCGGCCTGGGCCCGCAACAAACTTCAGAGAATAGGTGCAGTATATGCGTTGGAAAGAAATATGAAGAGTTGTATGTCTCCATATTAGGAAACAAAGGGAATAGCCATTTCCGGCCAGAGACAGCTGTAAACTTGCTGTGGTGAGGAGTGATGGCAGCAAGGGCTGGGTGGTAGGGGCCGATTCACACTCCGAGCCAATCAGACCACGACCTCCCAGGTCGTCTGGCTACTTGTGAGTGGCCTAGGAGTCAGATGCCGTAGCGAGACACGTATGCTTAGTCTTGCCTATGTGCTGATAGATGGCGAGTAGCACCAGGGGCTGGCGTTTATATTACAGCCCCATAGATCCACTCTTCACAGGGGAGCCAGTAAATCCTGCGTGGCAGCGGAGGTTAGTGGCTGTATGGGGGCTCCGGGGCGAGCAGGAGCTAAGTAAGAAATGGCTTACCGGGGTGGGCACAGTGGGTGTGCGGTGCTGATTCCAGCTTTCCCCTCCAGAAGCACTGCCCCGCAATGGTCTTCTGCCCCGCCACTGGAGTCCCGCGAGCCGGGTGTTCTGGAACGCCGGGAGCAGGCAGGAGCTCAGTAATTGTAGAAAGGCCACTCCTCAAAATGGCCGCCGGGCGCCTCACAGCTTCGTCCGGTCACCAAGGGCCCCGGCGAACCTGGGCAGAGAAGGCAGGCAATGGGCTACAGGAGGCAGCCTCCGGCAGCGCCCAGCAGCAGCGCTGACACCGGGAGGCAGAGGGGGAGTCCGCGGCTCAGTTCCGATGTTCCTGGAAAGCTCGCCGGCCCGCGAGGCAAATCGAGGTTCCGGTCTGGGGAACGCCCTCAGGCCGCAATCCGCGGGAGATCCGAAAGCTGCTCCCCGATTCCGCGGCACGAGCTGGGGCACACCAGAGGAGTCAGGGGGGACCGGGGATCTGCTCAATTTGAAGCAGGGGCTCAGAGGGACTATATTAGAGGGATTTATAGCCCCAAATTGCAGGAGCTCACACAGCGTGTGTCTGCTTCCCTCAGTAGCGAGGCCACGCCCCCGATTGCTTAGAAATTAAGCACGGATCACTCTGTGTGTATGCCCATCGTGCTGTTTCTGAGCGGGGGAGAGATGTGTGCTGAGCGGGGGAGAGATGTGTGCTCAGCGGCGGAAAGCTGTGTGCTGAGCGGGGGAGAGCTGTGTGCTATGCGGGGGAGAGCTGTGTGCTGAGCAGGGGAGAGATGTGTGTGCTAAGCGGGGGAGAGCTGTGTGATGAGCAAGGGAGAGCTGTGTGCTGAGCGGGGGGAGAGCTGTGTGCCGAGCAGGGAGAGATGTGCTGAGAGCGGGGAAGAGCTGTGTGCTGAGCGGGGGAGAGCTGTGTGTGCTGAGCGAGGGGAGAGCTGTGTGCTCAGCGGGGGAGAGCTGTGTGCTCAGTGGGGGAGAGCTATGTGCTGAGCGGGGGGGAGAGCTGTGTGCTGAGCAGGGGAGAGATGTGCTGAGCAGGGAAGAGCTGTGTGCAGAGCGGGGGAGAGCTGTGTGTGCTGAGCGTGGGGAGAGCTGTGTGCTGAGCGGAGGAGAGCTGTGTGCTGAGCGGGAGAGAGATGTGTGCTGAGTGGGGGAGAGATGTGCTGAGCGGGGGAGAGATGTGTGCTGAGAGGGGGAGAGATGTGTGCTGAGTGGGGGAGAGCTGTGTGCTGAGCGGGGGAGAGCTGTGTGCTGAGCGGGGGAGAGCTGTATGCTGAGCGGCGGAGAGCTGTGTGCTGAGCGGGGAGAGCTGTGTGCTGAGCGGGGGAGAGCTGTGTGCTGAGCGGGGGAGAGCTGTGTGCTGAGCGGGGAGAGATGTGTGATCTCCCTGTGTGTACCCCCCTTTAGACTTAGTTATATAAAGGGGATGTAGTCAGCATCCCGACAGTCAGGATGAGGATGGTCCCAATACCAACAGCAGCATCCAGATTATCATAAACTCAACACATTCAGCCAGTAAGTATTCATATTACGCCCCATACACACTAGGCAAGTTTTTTTTACAGAAATCGCTAATTTTCACCGATATATTTTATAATATCAAGTAAAAAAACACATACAAAAATTGACCCAGCACGGGGGGCGTGGCCTGGACGCAGCTCTGAGTAGATGTGATTTATTAGAGCTCCTGCACCCTCGGGGTTAAAAGCCACCTATTACTGCAGACCCCTGTGGTTATTTACTCTGGCTCAGCTCTGCCCACGCCTGTGGATACCGCCCTGTGCTCGGGGGTACCGCTGAGTGGATTTTTACACAGCTCCCTGCCTGGGGCCTACTCCTTACCCTGAAGCCGGGGCCTCGAGTTGAAGGCCTCCCCGGAAACGAGCTCTGGGACCGGATCGTGGCCAAAACAGGACCCGTGGCTGCTCCCCTGCCTGCTCGAACCTGTGGGCACTTCACCTCCTACCTCCACAGACCCCTCGGGCACACTTGGAAGTGGGTTGGCGCCCTCTCAGCCCTCAGCAGCTGCAGTTATTCCAGGAAAAGAAAAAAGCACACAGAGAGCGCAAACAGACTGTATTGGTTTATAATATTTAATAAAATTAGGCCTCAAAAGTCCAATATAAACTGTAATAAATGAATATACACACATATAAACCACAAATTAATTCACATGGACATAATAAAAAACGGGATCCTCCTTACTAATTCCACGGTAATTATCCCAAGGAACTGGACACATTAATATATTATAAAATCAAGTTGATGTTTTTTGCCTTTTAGCAATGAATTGGAATATGTCCCATAATTAGAATTCATTCAATAATGCAGCTTCTTTAAAGATAAATGTTGCTCAAACGTTCCTTAGGGAGTTCCAAATGACCATAGAGTACATATAAATTGTGCTTGCTCTTATATTATTGATTGCACAGTTATTTGGAAATTTTTCAAACTTATTTAACAACAGATGCTCCGCTCATTGGGGCAGAAATAACACTCGGCACTACAGCGGCTCCGTCAACCGCTCTCCATAGATTGATATTGCAGTAGTGACAATTGCTTACCACTGAAGCGGTAAGCAATTATCACTACTGCAATATCAATCTATGGAGAGCGGTTGACGGAGCCTCTGTAGTGCCGAGAGTTATTTCTGCCCCAATGAGCGGAGCATCTGTTGTTAAATAAGTTTGAAAATTTTCCAAATAACTGTGCAATCAATGATATAAGAGCAAGCACAATTAATATGTACTCTATGGTCATTTGGAACTCCCTAAGGAACTTTTGAGCAACATTTATCTTTAAAGAAGCTGCATTATTGAATGAATTCTAATTATGGGACATATTCCAATTCATTGCTAAAAGGCAAACAACATCAACTTGATTTTATAATATATTAATGTGTCCAGTTCCTTGGGATAATTACCGTGGAATTAGTAAGGAGGATCCCGTTTTTTTATTATGTCCATGTGAATTAATTTGTGGTTTATATGTGTGTATATTCATTTATTACAGTTTATATTGGACTTTTGAGTCCTAATTTTATTAAATATTATAAACCAATACAGTCTGTTTGCGCTCTCTGTGTGCTTTTTCCTTTACTGTCTATATACAGGGGTGCTAATACCCTGTTATTTGAGAGCAGCATTCAGCAAATCAGCAAAGGCTCACTAGGGCGCTTTTTTCTGGTGGAGAGTTATTCCAGGAGTTCTCCTGCCTGTGCTCCCGGCGGTGGCCATCTTGGTACACCCAAACTGTGAGTTCAGAGCTTTCTTCAGTACCAGACCCTCCGATGCACTCTGTAACCAGCGTCCCCCTGCATTTTCACTTGCCTCTGCCTCTCCCCACCAGTGTGCCTGCTCACTCACCCCTCTGAGGCCCTGCACAATCGAGACTTTGCTCCACAGCCCTACTACCTGTGCCCTGTCACAGCCAAGGCACTGTGGACTCCGGTCCTGGTGCCTGCCCACCAGTGCCACATTCCCGGCGCGGAGGATCAGTGCCGGTACGCCTCTCCCTGCTACCATCTGCTCCTGTGACGGGGTGCTCCTGTTGAATAGTTCCCCCCGATATAGCGCTGCTGGAACCAGCGTCCTTGTCTCTCGCAGGTCCGACGCACATCTACCCCCCACTCCTGTGGCCCGTCTCTCTACTAGGAGCTGCTCTCCAGAGAGCCCCGGAGAAGAAAGTGGCCGCTCCTGTCAGCTCATTCCCCACTGTATATGTAATGGATAACCCGCGCTTTAGAAATAATGTGGAGCTGCTCCTTTAAAAAATGGTAACAATAAAACGGAGTGAAAGGAGCGCTTAAGATGTATGAAAAAAAAAAAAAAAAAATAAGGGAAAAAGAAAATAATAATAAATTTAAATGAAAAAGAATTTTTCTGCAAACACCTGTGAAAAGAAAAAATGGTTAGTGAGAAATGTTTACAGCACTTTCGTGCTAATGTGAGTAGTCCTGTGTGGGAGTCCTTTTTATAAATGCCGGCACTTTTGTCCGTACTGCGGCTGCAGTTGGGACGTCTAGCTAACTATCCCTATTGCTGCCTACCTTTCAGTCACGTCCAGACTGTAATTCTTTCTTGCGGATCGCGTCCTGCCGGCTGGTCCCAATGCTGGTGCACGCGCTCCCGTCTTTACACCTGTTCGGCGCAGGTGGGATGACGTCAGGGCTTCACTCACAGATTGCACGTTTGCAGACATCTTACTGAGCACATGCTGCATTGCTGCTGACTGCGCTGATCACATCTGTGCCTCGCTGAGACTCCTCATTACAGCCTACCCCAGGCACTTGTGAGTGGTACAGTGAGGTTATTAGGTTGGTGGGAGAGCATTTACAGCACAAGTGTCCTGGTTTCAAAACAGCCAGGATTAAGGACCAGCAAGTCCGAAACGCGTTGGCAAACAATCTGTGAGTGAAGCCCTGACGTCATCCCACCTGCGCCGAACAGGTGTAAAGACGGGAGCGCGTGCACCAGCATTGGGACCAGCCGGCAGGACGCGATCCGCAAGAAAGAATTACAGTCTGGACGTGACTGAAAGGTAGGCAGCAATAGGGATAGTTAGCTAGACGTCCCAACTGCAGCCGCAGTACGGACAAAAGTGCCGGCATTTATAAAAAGGACTCCCACACAGGACTACTCACATTAGCACGAAAGTGCTGTAAACATTTCTCACTAACCATTTTTTCTTTTCACAGGTGTTTGCAGAAAAATTCTTTTTCATTTAAATTTATTATTATTTTCTTTTTCCCTTATTTTTTTTTTTTTTTCATACATCTTAAGCGCTCCTTTCATTCCCCACTGTATTAGAGGCAACCAGCAAGACGAAGTGTCCTGTGCGTCTTTAGCTTCGCTTCTCCACGTTGGACTTTCTCCCCCCTGGTGCGGAGCTGATCCCTGTACTGGTGTCACTCATCTACGGCCCTGCCACATTTTCAAGCTAACTACCCTACGACCCTCCGGGTGCCTAAGCGAGTAAACCCCGAAATGTGAGTGCTGCTCACTCCCTCCACCGCCACTTCTGTTCACTTAATCAACATGTATTGCTTGCCAATGTGACTGAGTGCTCCTGTTTCACATATATCCTCTGTCCGGTCCCCGTTCTGTCGGTGCACCTCTTTTCAATATCTGGATACTTCCCTGGCGTCGAGGAATGCCTCCAAAAAAGAACAAAGATCCGGTGCCTCCTAAAATCTCCCCCCCCCCCCCCCCCCCCCCAGAAACCCCTTCAGATCTCCCCTTTACAAAGCGCCCTCTCTCCATCTACCATGCCGGACCCTGGGATGTCGAATCTCCTGTCCTCCACTCTCACGGTTTCAGGAGTTGACTGTGAATCTGATGCACCCTTGACAGTGAGATCCCTCTGCCAGATTTTGGCTGCCTTCAAGTTGGAACTCTCCAAAGACCTGACCTCTGCTGTCCGTGAGGTCAAGACCGAGCTGGTAGCAATAGGGAACAGAACTGACCACCTGGAACGCAAGGTTGAAGAACTTGTTACATCCCATAATGAGCTAATCTCCTCCCATGACCTCCAGCAACGGGAGCTAGACCAGTTTAAATCAAAGATGGCGGATGTGGAGGACAGGTCGCGACGAAACAACATCAAGATCAGGTGCATACCGGACTCGGTCACCAACTCTGAGCTAGAACCCTATGCCACAGCTTTATTCAAAAATTACTCCCTGCTGCGGACTCTGCAGAGCTCCTGATTGACCGCATCCACCGCCTTCCCAGACCTCGCACCGTTTCTTCTGACCTCTCTAAAGACACCCTCCTCCGTGTCCATTTCTTTCCCGTTAAGGAACGTATCATGAGAGCCGCTAGAGAATCCAAAAATTCAGATACCTTAGGGGGTCTTCAAATTTTTCAGGACTTTTTGCTGTCGCCATCGCAAAGAGGCGGGCCCTTGCACCCATCACTCTCGCCCTCAGATCACATGACATCATGTACCATTGGGGATTCCCTGTTAAATTGATAATTACCTACAAGGATTCTACTTTCATTGTATCCTCCCTAGATGCGGGAGTTAAATTGTTGTTGGACTGGGACATTACCATTCAGAAGTCGACTGCACCGCCGCGTACTTCTGCTGTTCTCCACGACTGGTCCTATACCTGAGCTATGTGATAGTTATGTTAGGTCCTTCCAATTGTGCTTTGGCCCTCTGAGGCTTTAGACACCTTTCCCTCTACTGAGATGGGAAGCCCTACTGACGTTGCTGCTCATTTCATTTGCCTATTCTTATCCAGGTTTATGTGTTACAGGTTCACTCTTTTTCTTGTTTTTCATTAATTCTTCTTCTACAATGTTATTAGTTGTCATCTAGATTTGTCTTATTTGTTAAGGGGCGCTATTCTGTCTTAGTAATACTTCCATATGACCCTGTGCTCTTGACCCTTATGCTTTAATCAATGTTTTTCCACGTGATTTACTATACATGTTTGCATTTTTTCAGGTTATGTTGAAGTGGCGGTGTCTGCTCCGCCAGCCCGCCTCCAACTCTTTCTATACTACTGCAAGTTCCCGTATTTTTGTTCTCCCTCCCCTGCAGTAGTCATGCAGGTCCAATATACCGGACCTCTTTTTTTTTTTGTTTCCCCACTCCCTGGTTCAGACACCTGCCCCTTTCCCTTCCGAGCTCCAGACTCCTCTTTGTTCTACATTTACTGTGGTACTCTGATTTTTTACATGTTCCCATCTACAATGCTCTGTCTAGATTTCTTCGTTTCATTTCTGACATGTATTTCCAATGTTGAATCTTCTCTCTCTTAATGTTAAAGGACTGAACTCACCTAACAAACGCAGATTGGCACTCTCTTTTTTCCAACAACAAAAAGCTGATGTAATTGCATTACAAGTAACCCATTTCACCTCTGCTAACCCTCCCCTTTTTAAAAACAGCAACTTCCCTGTAGGATACTTTGCAAACGGCCCGTTCAAACGCAACGGGGTGGCTATCTTGTTTAGCAAACATGTTTCCTTTGTCCTCCATTCTCAGATCTCGGACAAAAATGTCCGATACCTGATTTTAACGGGCCTCCTTGATGATAAACCAGCTACACTAGTTTGCCTATATGCCCCCAACTCTAACCAAGTACCGTTTTTACGTAAACTTTTCCTCACGATACGTAAATCGCTTAAAGGCTCTCTGGTCATACTGGGGGATCATAACTTAGTTTTAGACCCGAAATTAGATAAATCTCGCTATTCCTCCCACCCCATCCCATCTGCCCAATCTGGCCCCTCCCTAGCCTTCCGCAATTTGCTCACAGAATTTGATCTATACGATATATGGAGAACCCGTAATCCCAGGGGACGGGAATATACATTCCATTCCTCGGTTCACAACTCCTATTCCAGAATAGATCTAATTCTGTGTGACAAATGGTCTCTACAGAGAACTAGGGATATACATATCCTTCCAATCACCTGGTCTGATCACGCCTCCGTCCTCTGGAAATGGAACCTTCATGACACCCAGCACCCTTTACGACAGTGGCGCCTCTACCCTTACCTCCTGAATAACCCTTTGTCCAAGAAACTTATCCTTGACTCCATAAACTCCTATCTAGCTACTAATTCCCCTCTAGACACCTCTACTGTGAACCACTGGTGCGCCTTTAAAGCGGTTACTCGTGGCGCGGCTATCCAGGCTGGTGCCACCCTCAAAAAACAAGCCCTTCAATTGCAGTCGAAACTAGAAGATGAACTGATTGCTCTCGAAGCAGAGAATATAGCTAATCCCTCCAGACTTCTTAAAAAAGAAATATCTAATGTACGTAGCCGTCTCCAACAACTGCTGCTTGCTCGTACAGAAGCGGCATTGCATAGGATGAGGCAAAATTTTTGTCTCCTAGGTAATAAATCTGGTAGACTGCTAGCCCGCAAACTACGAGCCCAACAAGCTAGAAACAAAATTAAATTTCTCTACTCCCCCTCAAAACAAAAAGTCTTAAACCCTAAGTACATAACAAACCTCCTTGCACAATACTATGCCAAACTTTACAACTTGCTGGATGACTCCTCAACTCCCCAACCCACTCCTCTCTCTATTTCTTCTTTTCTAAATGATCTTCCCTTTCCCACTCTCACCCAGGAGCAGTTGTCATCACTTAATGCCCCTTAGTCCCCTGCTGAAATCTCTAAAGCTATTAAAACCTCTCCCCGAAACAAGGCCCCTGGCCCTGACAGGTTTATTGCTGATTTCTATATTGCTTTCCACGACATTCTTACCCCCCATTTGACTGCCCTATTCAACGCGTTCTCGGGTCTAGGCACCCTCCCACCAGAACTGTTGGAAGCACGTATAGTCACCATCCCCAAGCCTGGCAAAGACCCGACTTACGCACACAACTATCGTCCTATAGCACTGCTCAATTGTGACATTAAACTATATGCCAAGCTGATTGCAACACGTGTTAACCAATTCCTTCCATTGCTGGTGCACCCGGACCAAACTGGTTTTGTGCCTGGGAGACAAGCGTCAGATAATACGCGCAGGGTCTTTAACTTGATCGACTCACTCTCAAATGACCAAGGCCTTCTCTTGCTGTCCTTAGACGCTGAGAAGGCCTTCGATAGACTGAACTGGACGTATATGCGTGAAGTTCTTTGTTTTGGCTTTAGAGATCGTATCTTGACTTCTGTTTTGGCGTTATATAGCTCCCCCACGGCCCGGGTGCTCAGCAATGGATTCCTCTCTGACTCCTTTCCAATCACCAATGGTACTAGACAAGGGTGTCCCCTCTCTCCCCTAATATTTGTCCTCTCAATTGAACCTCTAGCCATCTCAATCCGGAATAAGCCCCATTTTCCAGCATTGCAATTTGGATCTTCCCGACACAAATTAAGTCTCTTTGCGGATGATGTTCTCCTGTTTATTTCTGATCCCGTCCACACTCTTCCTCTCTTACACTCTACTTTAGATGCATATAGCCAGGCTTCTTATTATAAGCTCAACACCACTAAGACAGACGCCTTAAACATCAACCTTTCCCACTCCTTGCCAGCCCTCCAATCATCTCACCCCTATAATTGGCAGAACCACATGATAAAATACCTTGGTATTAACATCCCGATACTCCCGATGTTTTCACTTCCAATCTCTCCCCTCTAATAGAGATGCTTGAGGCCCTGGCGAAATCCTGGGCCTC
This sequence comes from Pseudophryne corroboree, assembly GCF_028390025.1. Lineage (NCBI taxonomy): Eukaryota > Metazoa > Chordata > Amphibia > Anura > Myobatrachidae > Pseudophryne > Pseudophryne corroboree. The sequence goes on along the minus strand of NC_086446.1, from coordinate 485,824,723 downwards.
CTATGAGGTCTCCTGGCTAGGCCGTATGGCTGCTTTTAAAATGTCTCTGTTCCTCTATAATGACTAGATATGTTTGGTCCTCGAAGCCGCCTTCCCTGGCACATTCTAAATTAGTCCTGCCTAAAGCACTAGGAGGTCTATATCTACCTAACATCCTCCTATATCAGGAAGCCTGCCTCCTGGCTTCTCTTAAACACTATTTCGATGTCAACACCCAGATAGGTTGGGTGGACCTTGAACAGACTCGAGCCCTCCCGCTCCCCCTTGCAGATTTATTCTGCATTCTCAATAGGCTCCGGCCTGCCTTTCCACACCTGCTTCCATCCACACAAGCTGCGCTAACATCCTGGGACAAACTATCTGCCACTCTACAAACCCCTACCAGTTGTCTAACCCAGATCTCTGTCACTACACTCACAAAGATGATACCCCATCTGAATCTCTCTAAATGGAAACACGCAGGTATATCATGTTTAAGTGCTCTTCTCGACGGACTCTCTCTATTGCCTTTTTCGGCCCTTCAACTTAAGTTCTCTCTACCCGCTTCAGAACTGTTTCACTACTTGCAAATCGCACACTGGTGGAGATCGATTCCCAATGCCTCACTGTCATCAGACATGACCTCACAACTGATTTTCTCTCATATTGTTATGATTCCAGCACTCTGGTCTGAGGAGATCTTATAGCAAGGACCTGAGCACTGGAACGTAATGCTGGGAAAGGGAGCGGGAATGGAAAATAGCCTCTGGCGCCCTAACTCCGTTGTCTCGCCCGTGCTGTCAGAAATCCCTTGCGAGACTATGGTTGCTTGAGCCCATGGCAGCCGCGTTTGAAGGGCGGATTACGCCTGCCCAACTCCGATGCCCCCTCAGGTCTTAATGGGAGACAAAGAGAAATCCGAGACAGGGTGATAACAAGGGGCCCTCTAACTAAGCAACAAGGCCAGGGGCTAAGCTAACTTAAAACTAGAATATGTGTGGAAAAACCGCCAGGGAAAAGGACAACCAAAATACCCACTTGTCCACTCTCATACCCGGCACCGCCGAGTTCCGGAGAGGACTTGTGGAAGCGGAACCCTCCGCGAATGCTCCGAAACAGAATACAAAATAAAGCGGGCTGAGCCGCAGCACACGGCAGAGCCGCAACTCACGAACACCACACGAGATTCTCTGGTGACCGTTGCGGACAAAAGGGGACCAGAAGACTTCTTGGGATGAGATGACAACTCCAAGATTCAGGAACTCTGAGGAGAGGAATGACCGGACACAGCAGGACTGGAACAGACGTTAGCAAACCTAAGCAGCATGCAGGAAGCTATTACCGGCGTCTGTGTGGAGCACTGAGAAGGTTTTTAGCAAGGAGTCCTCCAATCAGATGTTCAGTGTCTGATTACCCTAAATGCTGTGCAGCTGCCCTGCTGCACGCCCAGAAGACCAGTGTGTGTGTGTATTAAATTGACCCTGCAACGGGGAACGCGGTCCGCCCGTGGCGTCCCCGTTGCTAGGGTCCAGGCGGCTCAGTGCGCCCGGCGTCCCTGCGTTGCTAGGGAGCCGCCGGCTACGCGCGCACGGCGTCCCAGCGTTGCTAGGGACCCGGCGGCTAGCACGCTCGGTGTCCCTAGTTGCTAGGCGCCGGGCCGCGAGGACATCGCGGACCACGGCGCCTAACAGTACCCCCCCCCCTTGAGGAGGGGTCAAGGAACCCCTAAAGCCAGGTTTCTGAGGAAATTCCCGAAAAAATGCCCTCTTGAGCCTAGGGGCATGAAGATCCTTATCCAGGACCCAAGACCTTTCCTCCGGACCATAGCCTTTCCAGTGAACTACAAAATAAAGCCGACCCCGGGACAATTTAGAATCAAGAACTTTCTCTACCAAGAACTCCTGTTGTCCCTGTACATCCACTGGAGATCTACCCTGAGAGATCCTCCGAGGAAATCTACTTGAATAAACGTATTGTTTCAACAGGGAACAGTGAAAAGTATTTCCAATCTTGAGAGATCTTGGTAAGCGTAGCCGAAAGGCAACTGGGTTGACCTTCTTAATAATAAGAAACGGTCCAATAAATTTGGGTCCCAGTCTAGCTGAGGATTGTCGAAGCCTGATGTTGCGAGTTGACAACCACACCTTATCTCCCACCTTAAAAGTGCAAGGACGTCGGAGCCTGTCAGAAAATTTCTTCTCTCGGAAGGCCGCTTTTCTGAGAGCAAGGTGCACTTTTTTCCAAATTGCTCTGAGATGGGAGGTCAAGGTTAGCGAGGAGACTGGAGAATGATGAAAAAAAGAATTGGCTCTGGGGTGAAAACCAAAAACTGAAAAGAATGGAGACTCTTTGGTGGAGGAATGACAAGAGTTATTGCAAGCAAATTCAGCCAAAGGGAGAAACTCGGACCAATCATTCTGGAGTTTGGCTGAATACAAACGCAAATATTGTTTTAATGACTGGTTGACTCGTTCGGTTTGCCCGTTAGACTGTGGGTGGTAACCAGATGTTAAAGACAGTTTCATCTTCAATGAGGCACAAAAACATTTCCAGAATTGTGCGATTAATTGTGGACCCCGATCAGAAACAATATCAGTGGGCAACCCATGAAGCCTGAACACATGGCGGAGGAACAAAACTGCCAACCCTTGAGCAGAAGGCAATCGGGGAAGAGCAATAAAATGAGCCATTTAACTAAAACGGTCCACTACCACCCAAATGACTCGGAATCCGGCTGAAAGGGAAAGGTCAACCACAAAATCCATGGAAATATGAGACCATGGCCTGAGAGGAACAGCTACAGGCATGAGTAGCCCGATAGGCAACGAACGAGGAACCTTATGCTGTGCACAAATCTGACATTAATGGACGAATTCCTTAATGTCTTTAGAAAGACTAGGCCACCACACTGAGCGAGAGACTAACGCCAATGTCTTAGTGATTCCCGGATGCCCTGAGACTTTGTTGTCATGAAATTCAGTTAAAACAGTGGCTCTCAAAAATTCAGGGACATAAAGACGACCAGCAGGAGTAAGTCTAGGAGCTTGGTGTTGAAGCTGGTTTAACTGGGTAAATAAATCCTGTGTGAGGCCTGCCCGGATGACCGAAGATGGAACTATGGGGGTAACAACAGGATTGCTATTATGAACCGGAAGAAACCTACGTGACAGGGCATCAGCTTTTGTATTCTTGGATCCAGGCCTGAAAGTGATTATAAACCTGAAACGAGTAAAAAATAATGCCCAACGTGCCTGCCGAGCATTAAGCCGTTTAGCTGATTCAATATATTGCAGGTTCTTATGGTCAGTCAAAACCGAAATAGTATGTTTAGCTCCCTCCAGCCAATGCCTCTACTCCTCGAAAGCCCACTTCACCGCCAGTAACTCCCGATTACCAACGTCATAGTTGGATTCAGCGGAGGAGAATTTCCTGGACATACAGGCACAAGGATGTAACTCCAGAGACTCTGGATCCTCTTGAGAAAGGACAGCCCCCACTCCAACCTCTGAGGCATCAACCTCCACAAGAAAGGGCAATTCCGGATTAGGATGTCTGAGGACTGGAGCCGAGACAAAGGCTTGTTTCAAGGCCTGGAAGGACAATTCAGCTTCATGCGACCAGTTGGTAGGATCCGCTCCTTTTTTTGTCAGAGCTACTATGGGAGCAACCAGGTCAGAAAAAGAATGAATGAACCTCCTATAATAATTCGCAAACCCTAAAAAGCGCTGAATTGCTTTTAAATTAGTGGGTTGCGCCCAATTAAGGATGGCCTGGAGCTTCTTTGGTTCCATGGAAAATCCCTGAGGAGAAATTATGTACCCTAAAAAAGATACTTCTGTGACGTGAAAATCACACTTCTCCAGCTTGGCATATAAATGATTCTCACGTAACTTTTGAAGAACCAGACGCACCTGGGTAACATGTTGTTCCATCGATTCAGAATAAATCAAGATGTCGTCTAAATAAACGACCACGAATTTCCCTAGGAAGTCACTGAGAACATCATTAATGAGGTCTTGAAAAACTGCCGGAGCATTAGACAGGCCGAACGGCATCACCAGGTATTCGTAGTGACCCGACTGAGTGCTGAAAGCCGTCTTCCACTCATCCCCAGATTTAATTCGGATGAGGTTGTAAGCTCCTCTAAGGTCAATTTTAGAAAAAACCACAGCAGAACGTAACTGATCAAAAAGTACAGAAATTAACGGCAAAGGATAGGTGTTTTTAACGGAGATCTTATTCAGGGCCCTAAAATCAATGCATGGTCTAAGCGAGCCATCTTTTTTCTCCACAAAGAAAAAACCTGCACTTAAAGGAGATTTTGATGGTCTAATAAATCCCTTTTTTAGGCTTTCCTGAATATAATTATTCATGGCCGTAGTTGGACAAGGCATATAATCTCCCCTTAGGCAAAGTGGCACCTGGAACTAGCTCAATTGCACAATCATAAGGCCGATGGGGAGGCAGAATGTCCGCCTTGCCTTTGGAGAAGACATCGGCAAACTCCTGGTATTCCACAGGAATGAGCTCTGGAACGATTGCTGCAACTCTGACTGGATACGAAATACATTCCTTAGCACAAAATGTACCCCATTGGGAAATCTCCCCGGACCGCCAATCAATGGTGGGATTATGAAAGGCAAGCCAAGGGTGACCCAGAACAACAGGAACTGCCGGGCAATGTGTAAGGTAGAATTCAATATCTTCGGAATGTAAGGCTCCTACTGTAAGTACTACTGAAGGTGTACGGTGAGTAATTACCCCATTAGAAAGCGGACCCCCATCTAAGCCGTGCATGGTGATACATCTATCTAATGGTAACTGCGGAATGCCTAAGGCCTTAGCCCAAGTTAAATCCATAAAGTTTCCTGCAGCTCCACTGTCGACAAAAGCCGACACCAAAGAACTGAGGCTGCCAAAGGAAACCTTAACAGGGACTAAAAGAGAGTTGTTCGAGGAGATAAGCTGCAGACCTAAGTGAACCCCCTCACAATTCACCTGGTCAAAGCGTTTCCCGACTTGTTCGGGCAGTTACGAGCAAAATGTCCCTTACCACCACAGTATAAACAAAGACCGGAATTTTGTCTTCTGTTTTTTTCCTCAGGAGACAGCCGGGAGAGACCCATCTGCATGGGCTCCTCGACGTCCTCTGGGAAGGAATATACACAAGGACTAGACCTTACAGATGTTCCTCTTTCAGCCCAAGCTCCATGAGTTTATCGAGAGTCTCAGGAGCGGGGTACTGGAGGAGACTGTCTTTAATAAATTCAGATAAACCGAGGCGAAACTGACTGTGCAGGGCCGGGTCATTCCAGCCACAGTCGTTCGACCAACGGCGAAACTCGGTACAATAAACCTCCGCAGGATTTCTACCTTGTTTGAGAGCGCGCAGCTGACTCTCAGCGGACGCCTCTCTATCTGGGTCATCATACAAGAGCCCTAAAGACTTAAAAAAGGCGTCTACAGATGACAACGCAGGATCCTCTGCTCTTAAACCAAATGCCCAGGTCTGGGGATCCCCCTGGAGTAAAGAAATAATAATCCCGACCCGCTGAGATTGATTACCAGAGGATGTAGGTCTCAAACGAAAATAAAGTTGACAGGATTCTTTAAAATTAAAAAATTCTTTCCTATCACCGGAAAAACGGTCGGGCAAATGCATCTTTGGTTCAGGGACTACCTTCGGGGAGGCTCGCAAAAGATCTTCCTGCGATCTCACCCGAAGCAAAAGATCCTGAACCATCTGAGTAAGTTCTTGAATCTGGTTGACTAAGAGCTGACCGGGATTTGGCCCTAAACCTGTCAGATTCATGAGGCCGATAAACTCTCACAAAAAACAGAATGAGAAAAAATTAAACCCCGTTTAATATTAAGTTTTGGTATGGACGGTAATAATGTTATGATTCCAGCACTCTGGTCTGAGGAGATCTTATAGCAAGGACCTGAGCACTGGAACGTAATGCTGGGAAAGGGAGCGGGAATGGAAAATAGCCCCTGGCGCCCTAACTCCATTGTCTCGCCCGTGCTGTCAGAAATCCCTTGCGAGACTATGGTTGCTTGAGCCCATGGCAGCCGCGTTTGAAGGGCGGATTACGTCTGCCCAACTCCGATGCCCCCTCAGGTCTTAATGGGAGACAAAGAGAAATCCGAGACAGGGTGATAACAAGGTGCCCTCTAACTAAGTAACAAGGACAGGGGCTAAGCTAACTTAAAACTAGAATATGTGCGGAAAAACCGCCAGGGAAAAGGACAACCAAAATACCCACTTGTCCACTCTCCTACCCGGCACCGCCGAGTTCCGGAGAGGACTGGTGGAAGCGGAACCCTCCGCGAATGCTCCGAAACAGAATACAAAATAAAGCGGGCTGAGCCGCAGCACACGGCAGAGCCGCAACTCACGAACACCACACGAGATTCTCTGGCGACCGTAGCGGACAAAAGGGGACCAGAAGACTTCTTGGGATGAGATGACAACTCCAAGATTCAGGAACTCTGAGGAGAGGAATGACCGGACACAGCAGGACTGGAACAGACGTTAGCAAACCTAAGCAGCATGCAGGAAGCTATTACCGGCGTCTGTGTGGAGCACTGAGAAGGTATTTAGCAAGGAGTCCTCCAATCAGATGTTCAGAGTCTGATTTCCCTAAATGCTGTGCAGCTGCCCTGCTGCACGCCCAGAAGACCAGTGTGTGTGTGTATTAAATTGACCCTGCAACGGGGAGCGCGGTCCGCCCGTGGCGTCCCCGTTGCTAGGGTCCAGGCGGCTCAGCGCGCCCGGCGTCCCTGCGTTGCTAGGGAGCCGGCGAATACGCGCGCACGGCGTCCCAGCGTTGCTGGGGACCCGGCGACTAGCATGCTCGGCGTCCCTAGTTGCTAGGCGCCGGGCCGCGAGGACATCGCGGACCACGGCGCCTAACACGTATCTCCTTGAATAAATAGATCCCTTTTGGATATTGAATATAAAAGGAACTATCTGGTGACTATAACACTGACTTTACCAGCTGTGGCTTCTGCATATTAGCAATGCAGTGTTCATATCAGCTTCTGTGAAACCAGTAGATACTAATTTGATATATTATATTATTACCAAATAAGTTGCACTTGCTGCTAGACTAAAGCCCCCTACACATTAGGAGACCCTCCCCCGAGGTGCCTGAAAGCCGATACGGCCGGCGGGCAACCCAGTGGCGGGGGGATGGGGGGGGGAGTGACGGGGGGAGTGAAGTTTCCTCACTCCCCCCGTCACCCGGCTCCATAGCAGTGCATGCTACTATGGACGAGATTGTCCATATTGGCCTGCATGCATAACTGACGGGGCACCAACGATTAACGAGCGCGGGGCTGAGCATCGTTCATCATTGGTGCCTACACACTGAACGATATGAACGCGTTCTCGTTCATTAATGAACGAGAGCGTTCATATCGTTGTGTGTTATCTGCCAGTGTGTGGGGCCCTTAATGGTGTATTACATAGAATAGAAAACTGGGCGGTAGATGTGATTCATTGATCTTTTTTTTTTTTACATATTCTTTATATGTTTTAAATAAATTGTATATAATAAATTTCTGTGTGCTGTAATCAGAGCCGGCGCTAGCCGCTCAGCAAAGGGATGCAGTGCAGGGAGTGCGCAGCTGAAGAGGTTCTCTCCCTGCTCTACATCCCTGCTGCTACCGCCGCGCCTGTCAGACTGGATGACAGGTAGCGGCGCTGGCAACTGGCAGCTTACAGCTCGGCTCCCTCCCCCTTGTCCTCCCCAGAGAGAACATGCAGTGTGCGGCCTCAGCCCACACACAGCGCCGCTGCCACCGAAATCCCGTGCTGCCTAGAGGTCTGGGAGCATGGCCTAATTGTGGGAGCCGTGGCCACGCCCCTTTATGAAAAAGTAATTAAAAAAAAATCCCGAGCAGGGTGGGTGCAGTCTGCAGTGCCTGATCCCTGAGCCCCCAGCCAATTTAAACCAGATGTTTGTTTATTATACAAGTGTCTTTATTCATATATGCACCTTGTAATACTATAGCGCAAACAGTCACTTTTTCCTCTGTCTATCTCAATTTGAGGGGGGAGTGTGATCAGTGTGATCACTCCCCCCCCCCGCCCCCACCCATACAGGAACAGACAGAGGCTCAGCAGCAGCCTCTCTGCCCCACTGCAACGCTGCCAAGATGAAAGCTGCTGCTGCTGCCCAGTAAGGAGAGAGGGGGGTGGGAGTGCAGCGGATCAGGGCCCCCACAGGGCCCTTCCATCAGTCCCAGGCCCAGGAAATTAGTACCCGCTCCCTCCCCCCCTCTCGGGGTCACTAACAACATCCTACAGAGCCACTGGAGTAACGGAGCCTGCAAGAAACTTGAGAATGAGGGAGAGGAGGAGCAGCGCCCGAGCCAAGACCTCCTGCAGGTACCAGGGCCGCACTGTGGAGGGAATGAAGGCTGTACCTGGCATAGGGGGTCATTCAGAGATGAATGCAGATCGCTGCATACGCAGACAGTTCTGCGTTCATCTCTGCACACGCTGAGCGCCGCCCAGCACAAAGCAAGGCTGTCCAGCATGTGTAGCGCCACCTACCGATGCATCCGCAATTACATTGCAGATGCATCTGAGCTAAGGTTGACCACTGGCAGCGCTGTCAGCAGCCTTTTTCTCAAAGCGGCTGTGTGTGACATCATGCAGCTGCCCCGAAAATGGTCCCAGCCCACCCCCGTTTTTCCCACCACCACCCCCGCAACACCTTAACCCTGCTACGCTGTTGCCTGTCAATCACATTGGAAGCGACCGCAATGTATATGCCTACTGTGCATGCACAGTTTGCTGCCACCGGCAAACTGCATTGCGGGCCACTAATGTGGTGGAGTCTGAATGACCCCCATAATGTGTATAATGGGCTGTACATGGTATAATGGACTGTACCTGGCATAATGTGTATAATGGGCTCTACCTGGCATAATGTTTATAAGCATCTCTACCTGGCATAACATGTATAAGGTGCTCTACTGTGGCGTAACATGTATTACAGGCTTTTACTCTGGCGTAACAGGTATAAGTGGTTGTCCTGTGTGGTGTAACGTGTATAAAGGTACTAGTGTGCAATGTAATGTGACTAATTGACACTACTGTGTAGTGTAATGTGACTAACGGACACTACTATGCAATGTAATGTGACTAATGTACACTACTATGCAGTGTAATGTGACTAACGGACACTACTGTGTGGTGTAATGTGACTAACGGACACTACTATGCAGTGTAATGTGACTAGCGAACACTACTGTGTGGTGTAATGTGACTAACGGACACTACTATGCGGTGTAATGTGACTAATGGACACTACTATGCGATGTAATGTGACTAATGGACACGACTATGCAGTGTAATGTGACTAACAAACACTACTGTGTGGTGTAATGTGACTAACGGACACTACTATGCAGTGTAATGTGACTAGCGAACACTACTGTGCGGTGTAATGTAACTAACGGACACTACTATGCGGTGTAATGTGACTAACGGACAAGAATGTGCAGTGTAATGTGACTAACTGACACTACTATGCGGTGTAATGTAACTAGCAAACACTACTGTGCAGTGTAATGTGACTAACGGACACTACTGTGCTGGGGAGGCGGGGTCATATTAATATGTGCTGGGGAAGGGGGGTTCATAGTAATGTGTGCTGGGGGAAGTGGCATGTGTAAAAGGGTGCCTTACCTGGTGGCTCAGTGTGTAAAAGAGGACTCAACCTGGCGCATTGTGTAAAAGGGTGCTCTATCTGGAATAATGTGTGACTGGTTCTACCTGGCATTGTAAAAGGGGCTCTACCTGGCACAATGTATAAAAGGGACTCTACCTGGCATTGTAAAAGGAGACTATACCTGGCACAATGTGTAAAAGGGTGTTTTACCTGGAATAATGTGCGACTGGCTCTACTTGGTGCAATATGTAAAAGGCGGCTCTATCTGACGTAATGTATATAAGGGACTCTAACTGGCGTAATGTATATAAGTGCTACTACTGTGTGGCGTAATTTTGAATAATGGAGACTACTGTGCATTGTAATAATTTTACGCCGCTATATTTTACGTAATTTTTTTATGCCCCCATATTTTTGCAGCGTGCCTTTGGCACACACTGTCCATGTTGTGAACCTTGAGGGGGAGAGGGGCACCAAAATGTCTAGTTACAGCCCTGAGGATGAGATCGGTCACATTTGTATTTGTAGAAAGACACAAAATTGATAGTTTACAGAGGGCGCCTAGCACCGGCCCTGGTTGTAATATTGCTTTCTTTTGTTCGTTTATAATAACACCTGGTGTGTACGCACTAAGGAGGTCATTCCAACCCGATCGTAGCTGTGCTAAATTTAGCACAGCTACGATCACTTACACATGCGGGGGGACGCCCAGCACAGAGCTACTCCATCCCGCATGTCAGGCCGGCCCACCCCCGCACAAGTACAAAAGCATTGCTCAGCAGCGATGCTTTTGTAATTGAAGAGTAGCTCCCAGCCAGCGCAGCTTCTGCGGCTGGCTGGGAGTTACTCGCCGCTGCCCAGGTCGCAGCAGCTGTGTGTCATGTCACACAGCCGCTGCTTCCCGCCTCCCACATGGTCCGGCCACGCCTGCGTTGGCCCATACTGTGCCCACAAAATGGTGGCCAAACGCTTCCCGCCCACTGCCCGCCTCTGCCTGTCAATCAGGCAGAGGTGATCGCTAGGCAATGACAGCCATCGTCTGTCAGCCATGCGCCGGCGCACTGCGGCGCCGGTGCATGCGCAGTTCTGACCTGATCACTGCGCTGTGATGAACTGCAGTGAGCGATCGGGTCAGAATGACCCCCTATATCGTTAACAAGGTTATAGTCTGTCCATGTAGGTCAGCTTTGACTATGTCGTTGACGATTGCATGTTCAGACTTGGGCCGAGTGACGTCAGTGAACGATATTATTAGCGATCTCATTTAGTGTGTATGCACTATGGGGGTCATTCTGACCTGATCGCACGCTGCCGTTCATCGCAGTGCAGTGATCAGATCAGAAGTGTGCATGCGCCGCAGTGCTCCGGCGCATGCCAGACGGCCGACGGCTGTCGTAGCCCAGCGATTGCCTCTGCCTGATTGACAGGCAGAGGTGGTCGCTGGGTGGGAGGGGGCGACACAACGGCATTTGGCCGCCGTTTCGTGGGTGCGGTCTGGCCCACGCAGGCGGCTTTGTGACATCACAAGCAGCCACTGCGACCATCACAATGATGAGTAACTCCCGGCCAGCACGCAGGAGCTGCGCTGGTAGGGAGTTATTCTTCAAGTACAAATGCATCGCCGCTGTGCGATGCTTTTGTACTTGTGCGGTGGGGCCGGGCCTGACATGCGGGGCGGACTAGCCCTGTGGTGGGCGTCCCCCCGCATGTCAGTGTGGATGATCGTAGCTGTGTTAAATTTAGCACAGCTATGATCGGGTCTGAATCACGCCCTATATCGTTTGTCTGGGAGCTGTCCGGGAGTTCAAGGGAAATTGTGGAAGATATTGCTCATGGAGCATATCATGTAGTGCAGGCATGTCCAAATTGCAGCCCTCCAGCTGTTGAGAAACTAAACATCCCAGCATGCCCTGACACAGCTTTAGCATTCTCTGACAGCAAAACTGTGACAGGGCATGCTGGGATATGTAGTTTCACAACAGCTGGAGGGCCGCAGTTTGGACATGCCTGATGTAGTGTGTACCCAGCTTTAGGTTGCAGGAGGGGAGGGTTAGGCTGCAGAAGGGGTGGGTTAGGGGGGAGGGTAAGGATTACATAACTCATACATCCCAACTGCCTCGATTTTCACAGGACAGTCCCTTTTTTTGGGGGCACTGTCCTGCTGTCCCACTGGCTGGCCGCAGTGTCCCGAGATGGGGGGAGTTGGGAGAGCAGCGGTGAATAGATGAGTATATTCACAGGAGACATTTAGGCTGGGGGCATGCAAGCAGCTCACAGAGCACTGGGCATGACCCTACGATGGAAAAAAAAACGGAATGCGTGGCTCACGATCGCGGCATTCCAGTGAAGCCATGCCCCCTTTTTACGTGAAGGAGTCCCGCAATGGTAATTTAGAATATTGGAAGGTATGTATAACTTACCAAAATATGTCAGTATTTTGACCATCAGCACCCTGTTAGGATCCTGTACTCAAACCATATAAAGAACACATATATACAGCAGCATTTTATGTATATTCATATCAGCTGCTACCCCAGTGGAGCCTACAATCAATATTCCCCACCATACCTCACAACTGTCCCGATTACAGCAGGGCAGTCCTGCCAGGGGCGTCTGGGTGGGCCCCGGACCCCCTCCCCACCACGGCGCCATAGTCTCCGGCATTGAGCTGGAGTCTACTGTGCATGGGCAGGACTCCGGAAACATAGCATCCGCCATGTTCTGGAGACAAAATTCATACTGCGCATGCATGATGGCCATTTTGGAAGGGATTTTCTTCTGCGATGGCTGCAGCTGCAGTGTCAGACGCTGGACTCCGGAGAGGTGAGTATTAAAATATGGGGGCAATGTGCAGGGCCGGCCCGAGGGTATTTTTTTGGGTAAGCAGATATATATTTTGGCGCCCCTTAGTGGAATCCGTAGTGAAATATATAGGGGTGTGGCTTCATGAGGAAGGGGCATGGCCATATAATAGTACCAATTCACATTACACAGCACAGTGGTGTCCGCTATTCACATTACATAGCACAGTGGTGTCCACGTTACATTAAACAGCACAGTAGTGTCCGCTATTCATATTACACAGCACAGTGGTGTCCATTATTCACACTACACGGCACAGTGGTATCCATTATTAACACAACACAGCACAGTGGTTCCGATATTCACATTACACAGCACAGTGGTGTCCGCTGTTCACATTACACAGCACAGCGGTGTCCGCTATTCACATTACACAGCACAGCGGTGTCCGCTATTCACATTACACAACACAGCGGCGTCCGCTATTCACCCTACACAGCACAGTGGTGTCCGCTATTCACATTACACAGCACAGTGGTGTCCGCTATTCACATTACACAGCAGAGTTGTGTCCATTATTCACATTACACAGCACAGCGGTGTCCACTATTCACCCTACACAGCACAGTGGTGTCCGCTATTTACATTACACAGCACAGTGGTGTACGCTATTCACACTACACTGCACAGTGGTGTCCGCTATGCACATTACACAGCACAGTGGTGTCCGCTATTCACATTACACAGCACAGTGGTGTCCGCTATTCAAACTACACAATACAGTGGTGTCCATTCTTCACATTACACAGCACAGCTGTGTCCGCTATTCACATTACACAACACAGCGGTGTCCGCTATTCACATTACACAGCACAGTGGTGTCCGCTATCCACATTACACAACACAGCGGTGTCCGCTATTCACATTACACAGCACAGTGGTGTCCCCTATTCACATTACACAGCACAGTTGTGTCCATTATTCACATTACACAGCGCAGTGGTGTCTGCTATTCACATTACACAGCACAGTGGTGTCCGCTATTGACACTACACAGCACAGTGGTTCCGATATTCACATTACACAGCACATTGGTGTCCACTGTTCACATTACACAGCACAGCGGTGTCCGCTATTCACATTACACAGCACAGCGGTGTCCGCTATTCACATTACACAGCACAGCGGTGTCCGCTATTCACATTACACAACACAGCGGCGTCCGCTATTCACCCTACACAGCACAGTGGTGTCCGCTATTCACATTACACAGCACAGTGGTGTCCGCTATTCACATTACACAGCAGAGTTGTGTCCATTATTCACATTACACAGCACAGCGGTGTCCGCTATTCACCCTACACAGCACAGTGGTGTCCGCTATTCACATTACACAGCACAGTGGTGTCCGCTATTCACACTACACAGCACAGTGGTGTTCATTATTCACATTACACAGCACAGCGGTGTCTGCTATGCACATTACACAACACAGCGGTGTCCGCTATTCACACTACACAGCATAGTGGTGTCTGCTATTCACACTACACAGCACAGTGGTGTCCATTATTCACATTACACAGCACTGTGGTGTCCGCTATTCACATTACACAGCACTGCGGTGTCCGCTATTCACATTACACAGCACAGTGGTGTCCGCTATTCAAACTACACAACACAGTGGTGTCCATTATTCACATTACACAGCACAGCGGTGTCCGCTATTCACATTACACAACACAGTGGTGTCCGCTATTCACATTACACACCACAGTGGTGTCCGCTATGCACATTACACAGCACAGTTGTGTCCATTATTCACATTACACAGCACAGTGGTGTCCGCTATTCACATTACACAGCACAGTGGTGTCCGCTATTGACACTACACAGCACAGTGGTGTCCGCTATTCACATTACACAGCACAGCAGTGTCTCCTATTCACATTACACAGCACAGTTGTGTCCCTTATTCACATTACACAGCACAGCGGTGTCCGCTATTCACCCTACACAGCACAGTGGTGTCCGCTATTTACATTACACAGCACAGTGGTGTCCACTATTCACATTACACAGCACAGTTGTGTCCATTATTCACATTACACAGCACAGTGGTGTACGCTATTCACACTACACAGCACAGTGGTGTCCGCTATTCACACTACACAGCACAGTGGTGTCCATTATTCACATTACACAGCACAGCTGTGTCCGCTATTCACATTACACAACACAGCGGTGTCCGCTATTCACACTACACAGCACAGTGGTGTCCGCTGTTCACACTACACAGCACAGTGGTGTCCATTATTCACATTACACAGCACAGCTGTGTCCACTATTCACATTACACAGCACAGTGGTGTCCGCTATTCAAACTACACAATACAGTGGTGTACATTATTTACATTACACAGCACAGCGGTGTCTGCTATTCACATTACACAACACAGCGGTGTCCGCTATTCACATTACACAGCACAGTGGTGTCCGCTATTCACATTACACAGCACAGTGGTGTCTGCTATTCACATTACACAACACAGCGGTGTCCGCTATTCACATTACACAACACAGCGGTGTCCGCTATTCACATTACACAGCACAGTGGTGTCCGCTATTCACATTACACAGCACAGTTGTGTCTATTATTCACATTACACAGCACAGTGGTGTCCACTATTCACATTACACAGCACAGTGGTGTCCGCTATTCACATTACACAGCACAGTGGTGTCCGCTATTCACATTACACAGCACAGTGGTGTCCACTATTCACATTACACAGCACAGTGGTGTCCGCTATTCACATTACACAGCACAGTGGTGTCCGCTATTCACATTACACAGCACAGTGGTGTCCGCTATTCACAGTACACAGCACAATTGTGTCCATTTTTCACATTACACAGCACAGTGGTGTCCGCTATTCACATTACACAGCACAGTGGTGTCCGCTATTCACAGTACACAGCACAATTGTGTCCATTTTTCACATTACACAGCACAGTGGTGTCCGCTATTCACATTACACAGCACAGTGGTGTCTGCTATTCACAATACACAGCACAGTGGTACTCCACATACATGTTACACCACCCAGTAGAGTCTCTTATACACTTTACGCCACAGCAGAGCCCCTTTTACACATTATGAATATATACATCCCATGGTGTATATACATCCCCCCCCCCCATTAAACATATATATACCTATGGTACCAAACAATCTCTGTAACTCACCCAGACACCACAGCGGGACAGGACTGACACAAGAGGATCGTCAGTCATCGTGACATCACCCAGCCGGGCCGCCTCCGTGGAGCAGTGGTCGGTGTCAGCATACAGCGCAAAGACACCATAGGGTGCAGGGAAGGGGGGCAGGGGGGGGGGGGGTGAAGGACTGTAGCCTTTCTCTGCTCCAGAATATGGTGGTGCTTCACAGGGGGGGGGGAGTCATGGGCAGGGGGCACAGCTTCCGACTGCTGTATCTAGAACAGCACAACCCCTCACCATGGAACCTGGCTGCTCGTAAACTGGTGGTGTTTGACGCTGGGGACCTCCTCCCCTTTCCACAGTTGTCGCCAGCGGGTAGAAGACAGGAGGGAGAGCCGCAACTAGCTACCTCCTGTGTGGCTGCGGGAAGCGGGGTAACAATGCAGCAGTGCCCTCATTATTTTGCGTTCGATGCAGCGGTGTACCCCGCATATGCATCGGGCTGGCCCTGCGCTACCTCCATCACTGCTGCTGTTAAAAAAAAAAATGGCAGAAACAACAGCGGGAACACAGGCCCGTGTGCCCTCTCCCATCCCGTGATCCGCTAGTGCACACTATCAATTATCGCGGGTCATCGTAATGATGCTAATTGCATATGTACTAATATATGCGATTAGTATCTCAAAGCAATGCCAGGTGTGTCCTGCGATCAGTGATGGTCCGCAGGAGAGGGTTTGAGGCGGCTTCCCTCACCTCCCAGCCCCGGGAGGTGACGTGCAGGGAGTCCCAGTGATCCTCCTTCTCCATCCTGCAGCCGGAAGGAGACAAGGCTGTGCTGCGGGGGAGAAGGAGGAGGGGGGCCGGAGGAAAGGAGGTCATCGTGAGCGGCGCAGGTCGGCGGCGGGATGCGGTGGCGGTAAGAAGCCCTTAGGCTTCTATAGGGTATCGCCATCAAAAGATGGCGATACCCCCAGATCGGTCCTCTCTCATCCGATAGTTTTGCGCACTCTGTCCATCTGGGACTATGTCAATAGGAAATATAAATTAGCTCCCAGCCCATCCCCTTTAATCCCTCTATTCCATAATCCTGATTTCCCTCCGGGTTTGCTTAGGTCGGCTTTCCCTAGGTGGAAGAGAGGTAATATTCTATATCTTTCTCAATGATATTACTACAAATGTTAGTTTCCCCCAATTTTCCCAGATTCAGGATCGGATTGGGTCCCCCTCTGCTGACTTTT
Source organism: Pseudophryne corroboree (assembly GCF_028390025.1). Classification (NCBI taxonomy): domain Eukaryota; kingdom Metazoa; phylum Chordata; class Amphibia; order Anura; family Myobatrachidae; genus Pseudophryne; species Pseudophryne corroboree. The sequence goes on along the minus strand of NC_086446.1, from coordinate 485,807,799 downwards.
ATCAATACCGACAGATCAGACATTTTCACTCTAAAATGGGAAATCTCAGCTAAAAATTGGAAAAACACCAATACCCCCCCTAGGAGCATGCTAATAGCAAAAATTTGGCATATCTCCACGATGGAGAAAATCACAGCCTCCTTACATGACAGATCGGACAAATATAGGAGGATATGGGAACCATGGTTCACCTATACTACGCCCCCTACTATTGATGGGATATGTCACATTGTGAGGCAGTTCTCTACACCACACAGGTTCCAATAAACATAAGAGGTGTTACACAGGCCCCGGTTGTACAGATGGTATGATTTGTAGCTGGGAAGTACTACTCTCCCATGTCACGTATTCACCTAGTCCGCTTCTCTGACGTACCACCACTCTCCCATCCCCCCCCCCTCCCTTTCCTCTCTTTCCCCCACTCTTTCTTTCTCTCCCCTTCTCAGAACCTTTCTTATTATTTTTCTTTTTGCTTGATGTTTAAACATAAAAAATTTTTGGTCGAGATATGCATATATTTGGTATTAATGTAATACTCCCTTGTTTTTGTAATATTTGGTTGTTCCCTATGGGATAACTTGTATGTGATTAAGCATTGACTTGGAGCTGTCATCTCCTGTTTGTTTTGTACTTGCATACTCGACTTTTCTCTAATAAAAATATTAATTAAAAAAAAAAATGGGAAATCTCCTTAGTCATAGGCCACTCTCGAGCTTTGAGACACTTTGTTGGAAACGCTCCTCAACTAAAGGTTTAATTTCCAATCTTTCCACACTACTGGGCGGGGTGGCATCTGCTACAGGAGACTCTCACGAGATTGCGTGGGGCAGGGACTTAGGTTCTGATCTGACCTCTGAAGATTGGTCGGAGATATGGGGCAACGCTGCCTCTAGTTCAATATGCGTCAAAATTAAAGAAAACGTATATAAATTGATCTACAGGTGGTATTATGTACCCTCCAAGCTGCGGGCTATGTTTCCCGATTCCCCCGATAGATGCTGGAGGGGATGTTCTGAAGAGGGTACCTTTATGCATATTTGGTGGCAATGCCCTAAGATCACTGAACTCTGGAAAGAGATTGTATTCCTTATTTCCAGCGTTCTTGAGGTTCCCGTCCCCTGTGACCCTAAATATTTCCTTCTCCCACTGGGGTTTCCAGATTTAACTAGACATCAAAATATACTGGCGCAACATATTATAAATGCCACAACATGTCAAATAGCAACTGATTGGAAAAAGCCCTCTCCTCCCTCTTTAAACTCTATTATCTCTCGTATTTGGTTTAACTATAAGATGGAATATATGACGAGCATAATCAAACACACTGCCAAATCCTTTGATAAGATCTGGAGCCCTTGGCTGACATCTCAACATGCCTCTTCTCCATTCTTCGGCTAATATCTCCCACAGGATAGACATTCTATATAAAAAAAAAATTTCAATGGTTTTCTTATTTTTTTATGTTTATTTTTTTTATATATATATTTTTCCCCTGTTGATCATGACCACCCTCTTGGGGCCACCCCCCACCCCCTCTTCCCCGCCCCGCTATGGTATTACTCTACTCCTCTTCTTCCTCTTCTTCTCATTCTTTCTCTTTCTCTATTTACTTTTAATACTTTGTCCTCCTACGGTTTTACTTACCGTTCTATGTGAGGATACTCTCTTCTCTCCATAAACAAAATTGGATCACTCAGTTGATTGTTATGACTTAGTTTTATTGAATACTCTTTTACTTATGTGAATGTATATCAGTGTTCTATGCGTCTTTTTGTATTGAAAGTTTATTAACAAAAAAAAAAAAAAAAGATGGCGATACCTCCGGCAGCGTAAACCCAGCGGTAGGGTCTTAGTACATATGAAAATGCAGGGTTTTACCGCATTTTCCCTTTAGTATATCCCACCCACATACATAGATTGTACACTGACACACACACATACAGACACAGGGACCAGGATCATACTGACACACAAACAAATTATATATAGGCACACTTGCACACACACTGTTTATACACACACACACACACACACACACACACACACACACACACACACACACACACACACAGTACAGGGGGAGCTGGCAGCCATGCAGAGGCACATACCTCCCACCTCTGTCACAGTGCAGCTCGCCTCCAACTCCCCCTTGTCACCTGATGCTGCACGCCACTGATTGTCTCCTTCCCCCTGTTCCCTGACATCGTGGGAGGGCTGGGAGCCGGGAGCAGGGGTTAAAGTGAGCCGGAACGGGGCGGAACTGCGTTCCGTCAGTTCCACCAGGAGACGGAACGCAGTTCCGCCTCCCCCGGCTCACCTAACCCGATGTCCCGGGCGGCGCTGCAGGGAGATGCCGGGCGCCCGCTGAGATCACGTTACCAGCGGGCGCCCGTCTCCCTCTCCGCACTGCAGCGGCAGCCGGAGCTCAGTACTGAGCTCCGGCTTCCGGCTCTGTCAGTGCGCGCTATGGGAGAGACGTCATGACGTCTCTCCCATAGTGCCGAGGAGCGGGCGGCGAGAGAGGACTGCGGCGGGAGCGCGGCTTGGTAAGTATGGTGCTCCCCCCCCCCTCCCTCCTATATGTGTACCACTAGCGGTGTATCTACTGGGGGCTAGTTACTGGGGGGCTTTTACTACTGGGGGGCTTTACTACTGGGGCAAACTACAGAGGGGCTTTACTACTGGGGGGCTTTACTACTGGGGCAAACTACAGAGGGGCAAACTACTGGGGCAAACTACAGAGGGGCAAACTACTGGGGGGCTTTAGTACTGGGGGCAAACTACTGGGGGGCTTTACTGCTGGGGCAAACTACTGGGAGCATTACTACAAGGGGGCAAGCTACAAAGGGGCAAACTACTGGCAGCATTACTACTGGGGGCTAAACTACAAGGGGGCATAATTACTGGAGCTAAACTACTGGGGGTATAACTACAAGGGGGCAAACTACTGGGGACATTACTAACTTTGGCAAACTACATGGGGGCTAAACTACAGGGGCTAAACAACTGGGGGCACAACTGCAGGGGGCATTACCACTGGGGGATAAACTACATGGGGCAAACTACATGAGGGCAAAACTACTGGGGGCATTACCACTCAGAGGCTAAACTAAAGGGGGGGGGGAGTAAATTGCTGGGGTCATAACTGCAGGGGCATTACCAGTATGGGCATGACTACTGGGGCTAAACAACTAGGGGCAATACTACACAGGGGCATTACCATTAAGGGCATTACTGATGGGGTGCACAGCTAATGAGGGCATTGTAAAGGGGGCACTTCATATGGGGCACTACTGTTGGGGGCATTGCATAAGGGGCACTACTACTGTGGGCATTGTATAAGGGGTGCTACTGCTGGGGGCATTACTGTATGGGCCGACAAAGAAGATGCGTTCCCGGTCCGCCCTCCGTCGCTCCACCCCTACCATCGCCGCCGCACTGGAAGCCCAGGTTCCAGACTCCCAGCTGCAGCGGATCTGGGACCAGGCCGGCTTTATTATCCCTGCCGCTGCATCGAGCTCCTGTGACCGCAGCGCTACTAGTTCAAATCTGTCGCTGATTGGCTGCCGGTCCGCAGCAGTTTTGAAATATTAGCGCCGTGGTCACAGGAGCTCGATGCGGCGGCAGGGATAATAAAGCCAGCCTGGTTCCAGATCCACTGCAGCCGCCCTCAGCCTCTTCTGCCGCCCCGCCCTCGGACCTCTGCGCACCCACAGCCTCCTCCTCCGCACTATCTCCGAGGCCCACAGCCTCCTCCACGTCACGCCTACCACAGCCTACTCATCCACAGCACCGCAGACCACCGCCGCTGCTAAACAGGTAATCTAACCTGCTGCCTTTCTCTCTCCCTAGTCCCTACTGTATTCCCTTGCTGTCACTTTCCATGTCCCTGCTGTCACTTTCCATGTCCCTGCTGTCACTCTCCCTGTCACTCTGTCACTCTATAATGTAAATTTCGGCTCATACCGTGTGCTATAATGTGAATTTCGGCTCATACCGTGTGCTATAATGTGAATTTCGGCTCATACCGTGTGCTATAATGTGAATTTCGGCTCATACCGTGTGCTATAATGTGAATTTCGGCTCATACTGTGTGGTGTAATGTGAATTTCGGCTCATACCGTGTACTATAATGTGAATTTCGGCTCATACTGTGTGGTGTAATGTGAATTTCGGCTCATACCGTGTTGTGTAATGTGAATTTGGCTCATACTGTGTGGTGTAATGTGAATTTGGCTCATACTGTGTGGTGTAATATGAATGTGGCTCATACTGTGTGGTATAAATGTGAATTTCGGCTCATACTGTGAGGTATAATGTGAAAAGTGTCCTACTATTGTGGTGCATAATGTGTATAAGGGGTATATGGTGTGGTAAACTACACTGAAGGGCACGCCCTCTTTTGCGTGGCCACACCCCCTTGTCAGGAGTGCGCGCGCCTTCGGCGCGCACATAATTGCACCCTTCACTTTTCCATACCCCCACTTCAAAATTTCCACTAGGGTACTACTACTGTGGGCATTATTACTATTGTGCGACCACGCCCCTTTCTTTTTGAGGCCACACCCCCCTTTTTGCTGCAATACCTTTATTACATGGGCACCGTGGGGAGGGGGGTGAGTTCCACCACCTCTCTAGGACCACTTTAAGCACTGGCCGGGAGGATGCACATCTGCGCTATCAGAGCACAGCTTCCTGTGTCCAGGGTGGGCGGCCGCTGCGCCGGCAGTATAGACAGTGAGTGATGGTCTCTCACTGTCTGAGCAGCGTCCTCCTGAGTCTGGCGCTCTATGCGGCCGCGTACCGTGCGTATGCGTTAGGCCGGCCCTGGCAATGTGTGGGGTGTGAGCCCCCCTGGACCTAGGAGCCCGTGTGCACTGCACACATTGCACCCATGATAGAAACGCATATGAATCCCGCTATTTGGATACTGTCCCTCCTGTGGGCTGCAGTGCCCCGCGGCCGGGGTGGGAAAGGTAGGGAGCATTTGATCACCGCTGCTCTGCAAATCAAAGCAGTGAGTGATCTCTGAATAGATGCCGTATGCATATGCACGGCCAGAGCCAGATTTTAGGGTGGCACAGGGAGTAAGTCCCCCCCGGACTCAGCTAACTCAGCTCTGGCTGCTGTTGCTGACCGTTTTCCTGTGACCTCCCTTGCCTGCGCTGCTGAAGTAAACAGCAGGCATGTAGAGCCTGGGATCACTCACAAAATGAAGTTTGTTTGTTTTCTTGCTGCACTGCACTACAGAGTAGGGACTGAGGAGTATGGTGAACTGTGGCAGCAGCTGAGGACTTGAGAGTGGCATCAGCAGCATCACCCAGAGTTGGGACTTAGCCTAGGAAGTGGCATCTCATTATCGACACTCGTTATCGGCAACAGTGCCCAGAGCAGCAGCTCTAGAGCAATCGTCACTCCAGGAGACAGTATTATACACCTCTACTGGGCATCACTCTGGGCGTTCCTAGGCGGTTACAGCAGGTAGGCTAATCATATGCAGATATAACGTAGTATGGGCGTGTCGCTAAAAGTGTTTGTGTACAGAGATACTGCATAGCTCACATGGGAGGCCATACTCAGATGGATGATCTGCACCTAGCATGGGGCTGCTGCAAGTTTCATTAGGGGCGACCGATGGTGGCGTCTAAAGATGCAAAGCATGATGGTAGCATCTGTAGACACTGACAGTGAGCCTTTCAGCACATTTAAACACACAGATGTACACCAGGCAAAGGACTTTGTATTGGCATTAGCATAGTCACAGGCGCAGCTGCAGCAAAAGACACAAGCAAGGCCATAACTCCCTCCTAACCTTGGGATCTCAACGTGGTGTTGCAGTTCCTCCAATCTGAATAGTTTGAGCCCTTACAGGAGGTGGACATAAAGTTTCTTACGTGGAAGACCATTACACTGTTAGCCCTGGCTTCAGCCATGCGGGTGTCAGAACTGGGGGCATTGTCTCACAAGAGCCCCTATTTGATTTTTCATGAAGATAGAGCTGAACTCAGAACTCGTCAGCAATTTCTTCCAAAGGTGGTGTCGGTGTTTAATATCAACCAACCTATTGTGGTTCTGGTGGTTACCGACACCTCCTCTACCTCAAAGTCCCTAGATGTTGTGAGGGCTTTGCAGGTGTAAGTAAAGCGAACAGCTAGTCACAGAAATTCAGACTCGCTGTTCCTGTTCAAGTTTGGTTAGCATGGCTTTCCTCTTGGTTTGTCTGTGCTGGTTCGAATCTCACCACTGGCTTTTCAATCCTTCTCCCAAGGTATGTCCGTCTCCTCGAGCACAGTTTCTAGACTGAGTCTGGCAGGAGGGGCATAGAGGGAGGAGCCAGCCCACACTATTCATTTCTTAACATGCCATGGCTCCTAGTGGACCCGTCTATTCCCCATGGTACTAATGTGGACCCCAGTATCCTCTACGGACTATGAGAAAAGGATTTACTGGTAGGTAATTAAAATCCTATTATTTTCTTCGGTAGATTGCTCTGGCTCCTGAACGCTGATCCCCAAGTCCTCAGTAGCTCCTGAAAGGTGAGACTCTCTAGTGCAGGGGTGTCAAACTCAAATTCATCGGGGGCCGCATCAGCAGTTTGGTCCCCATCAAAGGGCCGGTTGTATCTGTAGGTCTATCCAAAATTTACCGCTCCACCTGCCTTATATGTGCCCAGCCATCTGCCCCCTTTTAAAGTGCCCAGCCATGTGCCCCCTTTTATAGTGCCCAGCCATGTGCCCCCTTTTATAGTGCACAGGTCCCCATTTTACACATTGCGGCAGGCACAGGTCCCCATTTTACACATTGCGGCAGGCACAGGTCCCCATTTTACACATAGCGGCAGGTACAGGTCCCCATTTTACACATTGTGGCAGGCACAGGTCCCCATTTTACACATAGCGGCAGGTACAGGTCCCCATTTTACACATTGTGGCAGGCACAGGTCCCCATTTTACACATTGTGGCAGGCACAGGTCCCCATTTTACACATAGCGGCAGGTACAGGTCCCCATTTTACACATTGTGGCAGGCACAGGTCCCCATTTTACACATTGTGGCAGGCACAGGTCCCCATTTTACACATAGCGGCAGGTACAGGTCCCCATTTTACACATTGTGGCAGGCACAGGTCCCCATTTTACACATTGTGGCAGGCACAGGTCCCCATTTTACACATTGTGGCAGGCACAGGTCCCCATTTTACACATAGCGGCAGGTACAGGTCCCCATTTTACACATTGTGGCAGGCACAGGTCCCCATTTTACACATTGTGGCAGGCACAGGTCCCCATTTTACACATAGCGGCAGGTACAGGTCCCCATTTTACACATTGTGGCAGGCACAGGTCCCCATTTTACACATTGTGGCAGGCACAGGTCCCCATTTTACACATTGTGGCAGGCACAGGTCCCCATTTTACACATTGTGGCAGGCACAGGTCCCCATTTTACACATTGTGGCAGGCACAGGTCCCCATTTTACACATAGCGGCAGGTACAGGTCCCCATTTTACACATTGTGGCAGGCACAGGTCCCCATTTTACACATTGTGGCAGGCACAGGTCCCCATTTTACACATAGCGGCAGGTACAGGTCCCCATTTTACACATTGTGGCAGGCACAGGTCCCCATTTTACACATTGTGGCAGGCACAGGTCCCCATTTTACACATTGTGGCAGGCACAGGTCCCCATTTTACACATAGCGGCAGGTACAGGTCCCCATTTTACACATTGTGGCAGGCACAGGTCCCCATTTTACACATTGTGGCAGGCACAGGTCCCCATTTTACACATAGCGGCAGGTACAGGTCCCCATTTTACACATTGTGGCAGGCACAGGTCCCCATTTTACACATTGTGGCAGGCACAGGTCCCCATTTTACACATTGTGGCAGGCACAGGTCCCCATTTTACACATTGTGGCAGGCACAGGTCCCCATTTTACACATAGCGGCAGGTACAGGTCCCCATTTTACACATTGTGGCAGGCACAGGTCCCCATTTTACACATTGTGGCAGGCACAGGTCCCCATTTTACACATAGCGGCAGGTACAGGTCCCCATTTTACACATTGTGGCAGGCACAGGTCCCCATTTTACACATTGTGGCAGGCACAGGTCCCCATTTTACACATAGCGGCAGGTACAGGTCCCCATTTTACACATTGTGGCAGGCACAGGTCCCCATTTTACACATTGTGGCAGGCACAGGTCCCCATTTTACACATAGCGGCAGGTACAGGTCCCCATTTTACACATTGTGGCAGGCACAGGTCCCCATTTTACACATAGCGGCAGGCACAGGTCCCCATTTTACACATTGCGGCAGGTGGTGGAAGGAGGGAGAGAGAGAGAAAGAGAGGAAGGGAGAGGGGCTGACTTACATTTGAAGCGGTTCTCGCCGCTCTTCAGCCGCCTCTCCCTCCTCGTCTGCGCGGCTCCCTTCTCCCTCCTCCGACGGGGTTTCGTTGAATGACGCGTTTGCGCCGCGACGTCACGACGCAATCGCGTCATTCCGCGAAACCCCGCCCCCCCCCGAGCTGGGCACTCGGGAGAAGGGGGTTTCATGGCGGCGGCACCGCGGGCCATCAGACGAGGTCTGGCGGGCCGGATTTGGCCCGCGGGCCTTGTCTTTGACACCCCTGCTCTAGTGTTTTATCCAATTGAAAGCTAAGAAATCTATTTCTTGGAACTGGAGATATCTGCAGTCAAGCAAGCTGCCCTCCCACCGGAAAATGATGAATGGTAAACCCACTCCAATATCCACCCCCTCCCCTACGTATAACACACCCCCTACCACCCTAGAAATCATGTAATGGGACCCCATCATTCAGTCCAATGCCCACTCTTACAGATTAGTGTTCTCCCTCCCATCCCATCTCCCACCATCTGTGCAGTAAAGAAGTAATTAGCTGAAATTACTGCTCCAGTTCCTACATGCTGAGCTGAAGATAGAACACCCCTACCACCGGCAGGACATCAAAGCTGCCGCTAATAGCAGCTCCCAACCCTACCGCTGGAGGATTGGTAGGGGCCCCAGTGCATTGTTGTGCCCAGGGGCCTACACTGCTGTTAAGACGGCTCTGGCTGTTGATCCCGACTGCTGGGATTTAGTACCCACCCCCTCCAAACTACCTTCTGCAGACACCCCCTGCACCAGCCCTTGAACTCATTTGAAACCTGGTATTCCTCTAAAACACGTGTTTTCCATTTGGTCTCTCAATTGTATATATTGGATAATGGGCCCTACACACTGAAAGATCCGCCGCCGAGCTGCCCGACGGCGGATACGGCCGACGAGCGACTCGGCAGCGGGGGGGTGAAGTTTCTTCACTCCCCCATCACCCGGCTCCATAGCAGTGCAGGCAAATATGGACGATCTCGTCCATATTGGCCTGCATGCACAAGCGACGGGGCACCAGCGATGAACGAGCGCAGGGCCGCGCATCGTTCATCGCTGGTGCTTCCACACTGCACGATATGAACGAGTTCTCGTTCATTAATGAACGAGAATGTTTATATCGTGCAGTATCATCTGCCAGTGTGTAGGGCCCATAAGTCTCTACATCATAAACCACTAATTTACTACAGCCTGGTATTGAGAATGTCAATTATTGCTAGACAAATCCCAATGGGAGACAATCTTTAAATTTACCAATGTTAGTTCCCAGAGTATATCAGTCATTGAAACTCATTATAAAATTATATCCCATTGGCATTGCAGCCCCTAAAGTATTACATATTAAGTTTCCATCCAATCCCAACGTTTACAGGTGTTATGGTGCTCTTATTTGGTGGGCGTGCCCCGGGATCGCTGCCTTTTGGCAAGAAATCATTTTTATTGCTAAGAAATGTTTTGGTCCAGACAAACCTATAGGTTTCCAGTACTGACTGTTTACTCACTCCTCCAGAAAAAAAATGTTACTCCATTTCAACAACACTGTGAAGGCAGGTGCAGATCTACTATGAAACTAATGAAGCTTAAGCTTCAGGGCCCCTAATCCCAGAGGGGCCCATTTTCACCTCTTGTTTTTATATACTGTATGGTTATAGCTCGTCACCAATAACATCATGACAACCAGGCTTCTAGAGAGGAGGGAACCCGTGTGCAGTCTCCATGTGCGGGCCCCCTCCTCTCCCATAGCCGACAGCGCCACTGTTAGCACTCTGAGCACTGGCACCCTGGCACAGTGCCAGAGTCTACAGCGCATGTACAGGACTCCGAAAAATGGGCACAGCAAATTTTTTCAGAGTCCTGCGCATGCACTGTAAACTCTGGCACTGTGCCAGAGTCTCTAGTGCTCAATGCGCTAGCAGCGGCGGTGCTGGCTATGGGAGAGGAGGGGGCCCACACACGGTCACCGATGGACGCCGGAAAGGTAAGTATAGAAAAAATGGGTGCGGTATGGGCCCCCTCTGGACCCAGGAGCCCATGTGCACCGCACACACTGCACCCATTGTGGATACGCCACTGCTTCTAGTACAGCATACTGTAGCTGCTATTACAGCTTGGATGCGCATTGCTAAGTAGCGCGGAAGCTGCTGGGAGTCGTAGCCTAGCTCTGTGATTTGCGCTATGTAAATAACATGAAATGTGTATCCGCTTTAAACTACAATTCTGACCCTGCAGAACTTCTCTTTGTGACATTCCCAGGAATGGCGGAGTCTGAGAGGATCCATCCTAGGAAGGAGGCTGGAGCAATAAAAGGTGAGAAGGAGCCCGGGACATGGAGGTGTCTAATAAGGTCATTTTGCTGGTGCTGAGTGGAGTGTGCTGTCAGGTGTTTATTGAAGAGAAGGGGGGAAAGAGCGTGCTGTGATAACTGAAGAGGGGTGCTGTTAGGTGATTATTGAAGGGTGAGAGTGCTGTGAGAGGTAGACATTAAACAAGGGGGGGAGGGGGAGGGGTGCTGCAACCAGACATGTCCCACAGACTCTCGCCCTGTCACCCACCACATCTGCCCCCCACAGGCTCTCTTTGCCCCATCACCCACCACATATGCCCCCGCAGACTCTCACTGTGCCAAATACCTTACATGTTCCCTCAGACACAGGCTGGTGGGAAGGGTCCCACTGTATGGCCCATTTTCAAGGACTCCACCCCACCACCCTGTTCTCTGCCATTTGGGCCTCAAAGTCCTTGCACGTTGCTGCTTGCGAAGGCCCCCGTAACAGTTCAAGCTTCAGGGCTCCAAAAATGTGGAGGACATTACCCTTCTGCTTTGGACAGATATTACTTGGTTTTATTGGCTGGAATTTAGATTCCCAGGAATACTGCAGGTGCATGATCGGTGCTTAGACCCCACCCCCCCTTTCTATCCTTTCCCTCTTCTTCACCTTGTACGTCTTTCCATCTTTGTTGTTTCTCGTTATTTTCTTTGAGATGTGTTTTGTACATTCTGAGAATGTGCTTCTTTGTCCATTTTTATCAGTATTTCTATAGTTATTTTTATGATTATTTACGGCTACCCAATAAACGATGATTGCATAAAAAAGAGCAGCAAGATGGTGTAATGTATCAGTGGAATATACTTTATTTGACTGTGGCTCTCTGAAATAAAAGTACGTATAATGATACTACACCCAAGTTTAACCCTAACCCATTGTGGATGCAGACTACTAATCTAGTGCCCTGGGATATATATGGCCACAGGTCCTGATTCAGAGATTCACATAAATTCTATACTTTTACTTAAATCTCCAACTTAAGATATGTGCACGAGTAGGAACTTCACTGCGCATGTGCAAATCAGGTTCTGCAATGTTGCTCACACTGCCCCAGAGATGCAGCGGGATCAGTGGTGCAAGTAGAAATATTTTCTTAGTGGTACTGAGTGCCGAAAAATTGGCGTGGTCATGTGTTTTGAGGGGGCGTGGCCACATGCTGCTAGCGGGAGTGGCTACATGACACTAGCAGAGTGGCTACACGACAGCCCCTTTTTTGGGGGGGAATCTGGAGGCAAGGCTAAAAGTATATAGTAATGCCTCCAGTATAATAGAAATATATAGTGATACCTCCAGTATAATAGAAATATATAGTAATGCTCCTAATTTAATAACAATATATAGTTATGCCTCCATTATAACAGGAAAATACAGCCACTGTCGCACTCCCAGTAACCCTGACAAAGTGGGAGGAGCCGTCATGCTGCCAAGCACCATGGTCTTGTTGATTTGTGGCACATTATAATTGTGGTAATGGCAAAGTGTGTGGCAGGTGGTACTGCGTACCCGCTGCCAAATTCTTAAGGGTACTCTGTACCCGAGCGTACCCACAAACTTGCACCGCTGAGCGGGATTGACATGCTGCTGGCATTTAGGGAGAGCGACGGGGAGCATTGAAGAAAAAGGGGGAGTGTGGAAGCCAGTGGCTGCGTCCTCAGATGCAGCATCACTTGCTCCCGCTGTGATTTTACCTCAGTTTTACTCAGATGCATGATGCTCACGCAGCGGATAAGCCAGCAGTGGGCATCTTTTTACTCATAGCACCTCCTGCAGCTTTTGCATAATTAGGCACAGCAGCTGTGCATTAGCGCCCACCTCTGAATTAGCCACACAGTTCACTATTGTTGCCCCACATCAGCATACTTGTGTAAGGAATGGTCCCCATACTGAGAGAAGCCACACTTGTGTCAGACTGCTTCCTTCTCCCTCCACTCCAGCTGATATAAGAATTCCATCCTATATAGTAACTACTTCCTTATTATTGGGGATAAGTTAAGTACTGTATTTATTATCACCTTTGTGTAGATGACAACAGGATACACCTGACTGCAAAGAGGAATATGTAGCATGAACTGTAACATCCCCGTAGGTCCATCAAGAACTGGATGAGTTAACATTCTTTAGTTTAAAGATTCTGTATGAACCTACCTGCTACAATAGGCAGCTTAAGCAGAGACGTCTTAACAGGGTTGGGCGCCTGTATGCAAACTTCAGGTGGGCCCCATTGTCTCACGGTGCCGTAGGCTCTGGCATTGTGCCAGAGTCTACTACTCATGTGCAGGTCTCCAGAAAACATGTCACCCGCCATGTTCTGGAGACTAATTAGTACTGCATATGCGTGTCAGCCATTTTAGCTGTGATTTTTGCTGCGGCTTCAGTACTTGCAGCGGGACTCCAGGTGGCCGTGTGCACCGCATACCCATTATAGAAACGCCAATGAGCTTAAGATGGAGGCCAGATGTAACTTTCAGAGAGACGTTCTGGTACATAGGGGGTAATTCAGATCTGATCACTGCTGTGCGTTTTCGCACAGCATGCGATCAGACCCGAAATGCGCATGCGGCTGAGCCGCAATATGCTGGCGCATCGCACAACAGCAACAGGCATCGGCGCCTAGCGACGGGATGGAGCGAAAAATCCCAACGCACGGGCGAACACAATGTGATTGACAGGAAGTGTCCGTTTATGGGTGTCAACTGACCGTTTTCCAGGAGTGTCTGGAAAAACGCAGGCGGGCTCAGCCTTTTTCAGGGAGGGTGTCTGACGTCAGCTCCGGCCCCGATCAGCAGGATTTCATCGCAGCGGCTGAGTAAGTCCTGGGCTGCGCAGAGACTGCACAAACTGATTTTTGTGCAGCTCTGCTACAGAAGCAAATGCACACTTGCACAGCACATTTCTCCTCCCCCTGTATGTGGCAACTATCTGATCGCAGGGCAGCAAAAAACGAGCCCAGCGATCAGATCTGAATTACCCCCATAGACCCCACATTAGTGCTGGTATTTTATTATATAATGCAACAGACATGTGATATAAAGAAGTTTTAATGCAAAATGACACAACAGAAACCTGCTCAGCTGGATTCTGTCAAGAAAAAGTAGTTCACTAAGAAGAATGTAGTGCAAGAATAAATGGCCTTTACAAAATAACTAGTAGCATTACATAGGGGCCTATTCATTAAACACTGCTACTGGATACTAAAACACAGGAGCTCTGGTGCACAGACAGCTAATCCGAAGATCAGCTGTCCTGCAATCCCTATCACTGCTACTTCCACAGTACTGCTGAGTCTGACCTGGCAGTGGTAGTGCACATGCGCACTAAGAAGGAGGGATCCATTCAGGGGCAGAGGGATCCGAAAGCATCCCTTTTGCAACCCAGACCTCCTTTTCTATAGGAAGTGGGGAATAAATGTAATCTGAAGATGGGGAAGGTTACTGCTGTCAAGCTCTGCAAATGTAGTATATCTCCTGCGTTACCTTTATAATGAACAGCCTCGATGCTTAATTTCTGCAAAAATAGGTGAAAGTGTTCATTTTCACCTACTTTTTGTATAAATTAAATGATAATGATTCCAATCATGTTTCATTTTTTAAATGTAATACTGAATTTGTGTAAATTATATACTTGCAAATGTAGATTTCCGACAATAATACCTTGACATTCAGAGGATATTATTCAGAGGGAAGTAACAGATGTGTATATGTAGTATAAACTGATTAATGTTGTCTTACAGGCAGGACCTCATGTTAATCCATATATTGTTGTAGATAATGGCACATGTCTAGCTTTTCCTGTCCAGTCTGGTTTTATCTATATCATATTAAAGATGATTGTAAGGCCAATTGATTTTTGCTGTAAGTGGCAACATGATTCTACCTGATGTATTATATAGAATACTTGCTGCGTTTTCATCCAGCCTCTCTGGGAAGTCTCTGAAGGGGCCAAGTGGGGAATAGCGATAGGGTCTATAAATGGGACGCAGTTAAATTCCCATCAGTCAGGATCCCAGCAGTTGAAATACCCACGCTGAAGTTCTGACACCCACTGAAATGCATTTCCGACCGCCACCCAGAAACCCCACTTGGGTGGTGGTCCACACAGCCCACGAGGGGACATGCTGCGCTCAAGGTTGGGATTCTGACTGTCTGGATTTCATACTGAACCCGTACTGTATCAATTTCTGTGTTGTGGATTAAGGCATAGAAATAGAAATCTAGTGTTTTATTACTCCTCTTGTTAGGTTTTCTGAATGATATCTTCCTCTTGTTAGGTTTTCTGATTGATATCTTCCTCTTGTTAGGTTCGTATGATGGCAGTACATGTTTTTAAAGATGCCATTCTATATAAAATGCTTAATGAACACCTCTATATATAGTTCACAGCACCACCTAGTGTCTGATAATTGTTTCTGTCATCCATCAATGAAAACGTAAAGGTTAATCATCAGTCTCTGACATCTTACAAATCACATGAACTGTGAATAACGAACACTGAGAGCAAAGTTCCCCAGACTTGATTGCCGAAGATGATTCTGCATTGTCCTCAAAATCTTCATTGCTTAGGGTTCTTCCTCTTCACTTTTCCGAAACAGTTATTAGTGGAGAATCAGTCTCTTTACCATGTGTCACTGTTATTTCTTGGTTGATTTTCTAAAACTGACCTCTTCTGAAAGTTTAAAACAGACATAAAATACCTTTAATAGTGAAAGTGCATATGGCTAATGTAAACATTTATCACTGCGACCACCAAAACAAATTCTCATAAAATTGTGGGTTCCCTCAGTTCTATGAGGAAAAATTAATACTGTCTGGGTTAAAATTAAATTCTAAGGGGGTAATTCCAAGTGGATCGCAGCAGCAAATTTGTTAGCAGTTGGGCAAAACCATTTGCACTGCAGGTGTGGCAGATATAACATTTGCAGAGAGAGTTAGATTTGGGTGGGGTGTGTTCAAACTGAAATCTAAATTTCAGTGTAAAAATAAAGCAGCCAGTATTTACCCTGCACAGAAACAAAATAACCTACCCAAATCTAACTCTCTCTGCAAATGTTATATCTGCCCCCCCTGCAGGGCACATGGTTTTGCCCAACTGCTAACAAATTTCCTGCTGCGATCAACTCGGAATTACCCCCCCAAGTGTCTTGATATTTGTATCCTCACACACTGAAACCTCATTGTAGTATTTGTGGGTTTCGCACTGCATATTACACAGTTCCACAGCCTAACACATATCAACGTTTCTGGTCAGGAGGGAGTTAACACAAGCTGTCCCCCTCTCATCTGTTGTAAAGTGTCTCAGCTGTCCCCCTCTCCGTTCTGCAAATCTGATGCAAAACTGTTGAGTAAATGATTGTTTTACTTACAAAGTAAATTCAAAGTGACCATTAAATGGAAGCAGACTATATATAATAAGTATATTACAAGAATCTGTAAAAGTGTTGACATTCTTATACTGGTGCTGGATGCAGAGAAAGCATTTGAACAAATTTCTTGATCCTTTGCATTTAAGATAATTCATAAGATGGGTTTTCTGGCAAGTTCTTTGAAGGCGTCTCGCTTATCGTTCCCCCACTGCTAAGGTCTTGGTCAATTATATCACCGGTTCCTTTTTAGGGATTGTCAACGGTACTAGGCATGGCTGTCCACTCTCACCAATTAATTTTTGCTCTAGTTATGGAAAACTTGGCGGTGAGTATACAAAATAACACAGACATTCCCAGCATGAGGGCTGGCTTGTCTGAGCATAGAATTGCGTTATATTTATACAGACAATATTTTACTGCCTTTCACAAATCCAGAGCTTTCTTTGTGGCATTTCCTCTCTCAACTTGATCTCTAGTCCCAATACTCGGGTTAAAAAATCAATACCAGTAAAACCAAAGTACTTGATATCTATACCTCAGGTACCGGGCCCACTAAACTCCCCCAGAAGGCCTAGTTCCCGTTTAAGTGGCACACACACAAATATCAAATACTGAGGTATTTTTCGTACACATCCCCCCACCAGCAATTTCAAGATAACGTCCCTAGTATATTATATCAAGTCAAGAACAATTTACATACTTTGTCTAGACATTTTATTTCATGGATAGGCTGGATGAACTCGATAAAGATGAACATATTCCCTTGGCTCCTCTACCTTTTCCAGACCCTCACAATATTTATTCCTCCCTATTTATTCATATTTTTGCAATTTCAAACTCATAAGTGCAGTTAAAGATATTACAGTGACACTCATGGTGGAGGTCAAGGTATTCCAAATTTCAAAAGGAACCACTTAGATTTGGGTGGAGTCTATTCAAACTGAAATCTAAATTGCAGTGTAAAAATATACAGCTGTAACATTTGTGGGCTACATGCAAAAGCAGACGGTATCTACCCTGCACAGAAAAAAATATATAACTATTTGATCCTCTTGCATGGCAACATGGCTTGTTCCAGACACAAAGTTACATGCTTTTTCTTGTTGTACTTACAAACATGAACAAGGACCAATGTGTGAGAGTTTCCCACTGTTACTCTTTGTATCCTATATAAAAAAAGGCTAATGCTGCTCTTCACCTCTACGGGGGGGATTTCAAGTGTTTTGCATGCCCACAGCAACTGGATGGCACCCAATGGAGCAATTCAAGTGTTGCGCCGTTCGGGCTCACACAGCCGCCGGCGATGACATTACTGTTACGTTGCTCCGTCATTTTGACTGGCTGGTAACTAGTTAAGTATAAAATTGGATCACTAATGCGTTTGTTTTGATGGATCTGAAACTTACTGTGTATGCTATCTCTGTATTTGCAATGTTTACCTATGTTGGTTTCTGTAATTCCCTGTGATCTCTCAAATAAAATATATAATAATAACAAAATTAAAAAATAAGAATTTACTCACCGGTAATTCTATTTCTCGTAGTCCGTAGAGGATGCTGGGACTCCGTAAGGACCATGGGGAATAGCGGCTCCGCAGGAGACTGGGCACAACTAAAAGAAAGCTTTTGGTCTAACTGGTGTGCACTGGCTCCTCCCTCTATGACCCTCCTCCAGACTTCAGTTAGGATACTGTGCCCGGAAGAGCTGACACAATAAGGAAGGATTTTGAATCCCGGGTAAGACTCATACCAGCCACACCAATCACACCGTATAACTCGTGATACAATACCCAGTTAACAGTATGACAATAACTGAGCCTCTCAACAGATGGCTCAACAATAACCCTTTAGTTAAACAATAACTATATACAAGTATTGCAGACAATCCGCACTTGGGATGGGCGCCCAGCATCCACTACGGACTACGAGAAATAGAATTACCGGTGAGTAAATTCTTATTTTCTCTGACGTCCTAAGTGGATGCTGGGACTCCGTAAGGACCATGGGGATTATACCAAAGCTCCCAAACGGGCGGGAGAGTGCGGATGACTCTGCAGCACCGAATGGGCAAACTCTAGGTCCTCCTCAGCCAGGGTGTCAAACTTGTAGAACTTAGCAAATGTGTTTGACCCCGACCAAGTAGCTGCTCGGCAAAGTTGTAGAGCCGAGACCCCTCGGGCAGCCGCCCAAGAAGAGCCCACCTTCCTCGTGGAATGGGCTTTCACTGATTTAGGATGCGGCAGTCCAGCCGCAGAATGTGCAAGCTGAATCGTACTACAGATCCAGCGAGCAATAGTCTGCTTTGAAGCAGGTGCACCCAACTTGTTGGGCGCATACAGGATAAATAGCGAGTCAGTCTTTCTGACTCCAGCTGTCCTGGAAACATAAATTTTCAGGGCCCTGACTACGTCCAACAACTTGGAAGCCTCCAAGTCTTTTGTAGCCGCAGGCACCACGATAGGTTGGTTCAGATGAAAAGCTGATACCACCTTAGGGAGAAACTGGGGACGAGTCCTCAATTCTGCCCTATCCATATGGAAAATCAGATAAGGGCTTTTACATGACAAAGCCGCCAATTCTGATACACGCCTGGCCGAAGCCAAGGCCAACAACATGACCACTTTCCACGTGAGATATTTAAATTCCACGGTTTTAAGTGGCTCAAACCAATGTGACTTTGAGAAATCCAACACCACGTTGAGATCCCAAGGTGCCACTGGAGGCACAAAAGGGGGCTGAATATGCAGCACTCCCTTAACAAAAGTCTGAACTTCAGGTAGTGAAGCCAGTTCTCTCTGGAAGAAAATCGATAGAGCCAAAATCTGGACCTTAATGGAACCCAATTTGAGGCCCATAGTCACCCCTGACTGTAGGAAGCGCAGAAAACGGCCCAGCTGAAATTCCTCCGTTGGGGCCTTCCTGGCCTCACACCACGCAACATATTTTCGCCAAATGCGGTGATAATGGTTTGCGGTCACTTCTTTCCTAGCTTTAATCAGCGTAGGAATGACTTCCTCCGGAATGCCCTTTTCCTTCATGATCCGGTGTTCAACCGCCATGCCGTCAAACGCAGCCGCGGTAAGTCTTGGAACAGACAGGGCCCCTGCTGCAGCAGGTCCTGTCTGAGCGGCAGAGGCCATGGGTCCTCTGAGATAATTTCTTGAAGTTCCGGGTACCAAGCTCTTCTTGGCCAATCCGGAACAATGAGTATAGTTCTTACTCCTCTTCTCCTTATTATCCTCAGTACCTTTGGTATGAGAGGAAGAGGAGGGAACACATAAACCGACCGGTACACCCACGGTGTCACTAGAGCGTCCACAGCTATCGCCTGAGGGTCTCTCGACCTGGCGCAATATCTTTCTAGCTTTTTGTTTAGGCGGGACACCATCATGTCCACCTGTGGCCTTTCCCAACGGTTTACAATCAGTTGGAAGACTTCCGGATGAAGTCCCCACTCTCCCGGGTGGAGGTCGTATCTGCTGAGGAAGTCTGCTTCCCAGTTGTCCACTCCCGGAATGAACACTGCTGACAGTGCTAACACGTGATTTTCCGCCCATCGGAGAATCCTTGTGGCTTCTGCCATCGCCGTCCTGCTTCTTGTGCCGCCCTGTCGGTTTACATGGGCGACTGCCGTGATGTTGTCTGACTGGATCAGTACCGGCTGGTTTTGAAGCAGGGGTTTTGCCTGACTTAGGGCATTGAAAATGGCCCTCAGTTCCAGAATATTTATGTGTAGGGAAGTCTCCTGACTTGACCATAGTCCTTGGAAGTTCCTTCCCTGTGTGACTGCCCCCCAGCCTCGAAGGCTGGCATCCGTGGTCACCAGGACCCAGTCCTGTATGCCGAATCTGCGGCCCTCTTGAAGATGAGCACTTTGCAGCCACCACAGCAGAGACACCCTGGTCCTTGAAGACAGGGTTATCAGCCGATGCATCTGAAGATGCGATCCGGACCACTTGTCCAACAGGTCCCACTGAAAGGTTCTTGCATGGAACCTCCCGAATGGAATTGCTTCGTAGGAAGCTACCATCTTTCCCAGGATCCGCGTGCAGTGATGCACCGACACCTGTTTTGGTTTTAGGAGGCCTCTGACTAGAGATGACAGCTCCTTGGCCTTCTCCTCCGGGAGAAACACTTTTTTCTGTTCTGTGTCCAGAACCATCCCCAGGAACAGTAGACGTGTCGTAGGGACCAGCTGTGACTTTGGAATATTTAGAATCCAGCCGTGCTGTTGTAGCACCTCCCGAGATAGTGCTACCCCGACCAACAACTGCTCCCTGGACCTCGCCTTTATCAGGAGATCGTCCAAGTACGGGATAATTAAAACTCCCTTCTTTCGAAGGAGTATCATCATAGCGGCCATTACCTTGGTAAATACCCTCGGAGCCGTGGATAGACCAAACGGCAACGTCTGGAATTGGTAATGACAATCCTGTACCACAAATCTGAGGTACTCCTGGTGAGGATAGTAAATGGGGACATGCAGGTAAGCATCCTTGATGTCCAGTGATACCATGTAATCCCCCTCGTCCAGGCTTGCAATAACCGCCCTGAGCAATTCCATCTTGAACTTGAATTTTTTTATATATGTGTTCAAGGATTTCAAATTTAAAATGGGTCTCACCGAACCGTCCGGTTTCAGTACCACAAACATTGTGGAATAGTAACCCCGTCCTTGTTGAAGTAGGGGCACCTTGACTATCACCTGCTGAGAATACAGCTTGTGAATTGCCTCTAGCACTGCCTCCCTGCCTGAGGGAGTTGTTGGCAAGGCAGATTTGAGGAAACAGCGGGGGGGGGGGAGACGTCTCGAATTCCAGCTTGTACCCCTGAGATACTACTTGAAGGATCCAGGGATCCACCCGTGAGCGAGCACACTGATTGCTGAAGTTTTTGAGACGGGCCCCCACCGTACCTGGCTCTGCCTGTGGAGCCCCAGCGTCATGCGGTGGACTTGGAGGAAGCGGGGGAGGACTTTTGCTCCTGGGAACTGGCTGTATGCTGCAGCTTTTTCCCTCTACCTCTGCCTCTGGGCAGAAAGGACGCGCCTTTAACCCGCTTGCCCTTATGGGGCCGAATGGACTGTACCTGATAATACGGTGCTTTCTTTGGCTGTGAGGGAACATGGGGTAAAAATGCAGACTTCCCAGCTGTTGCTGTGGAAACGAGGTCCGAGAGACCATCCCCGAACAACTCCTCACCCTTATAAGCAAAACTTCCATGTGCCTTTTAGAATCTGCATCACCTGTCCACTGCCGAGTCCATAACCCTCTCCTGGCAGAAATGGACATTGCACTTATTTTAGATGCCAGCCGGCAAATATCCCTCTGTGCATCTCTCATGTATAAGACTGCGTCTTTAATATGCTCTACGGTTAGCAATATAGTGTCCCTGTCTAGGGTATCAATATTTTCCGACAGGGAATCTGACCACGCAGCTGCAGCACTGCACATCCATGCTGAAGCAATAGCTGGTCTCAGTATAATACCTGTGTGTGTATATACAGACTTCAGGATAGCCTCCTGCTTTCTATCAGCAGGTTCCTTTAGGGCGGCCGTATCCGGAGACGGTAGTGCCACCTTCTTTGACAAGCGTGTGAGCGCTTTATCCACCCTAGGGGATGTTTCCCAACGTGACCTATCCTCTGGCGGGAAAGGGTACGTCATTAGTAACCTTTTAGAAAATAAGATTTTACTTACCGATAAATCTATTTCTCGTAGTCCGTAGTGGATGCTGGGACTCCGTCAGGACCATGGGGAATAGCGGCTCCGCAGGAGACAGGGCACAAAATTTAAAAGTTTGACCACTAGGTGGTGTGTACTGGCTCCTCCCCCTATGACCCTCCTCCAAGCCTCAGTTAGGATACTGTGCCCGGACGAGCGTACACAATAAGGAAGGATTTTGAATCCCGGGTAAGACTCATACCAGCCACACCAATCACACCGTACAACTTGTGATCTGAACCCAGTTAACAGTATGACAAACGTAGGAGCCTCTGAACAGACGGCTCACAACAATAACAACCCGATTTTTTTTTGTAACAATAACTATGTACAAGTATTGCAGACAATCCGCACTTGGGATGGGCGCCCAGCATCCACTACGGACTACGAGAAATAGATTTATCGGTAAGTAAAATCTTATTTTCTCTGACGTCCTAGTGGATGCTGGGACTCCGTCAGGACCATGGGGATTATACCAAAGCTCCCAAACGGGCGGGAGAGTGCGGATGACTCTGCAGCACCGAATGAGAGAACTCCAGGTCCTCCTTAGCCAGGGTATCAAATTTGTAGAATTTTACAAACGTGTTCTCCCCTGACCACGTAGCTGCTCGGCAGAGTTGTAATGCCGAGACCCCTCGGGCAGCCGCCCAAGATGAGCCCACCTTCCTTGTGGAATGGGCCTTGACAGATTTAGGCTGTGGCAGGCCTGCCACAGAATGTGCAAGTTGAATTGTGCTACAAATCCAACGAGCAATCGTCTGCTTAGAAGCAGGAGCACCCAGCTTGTTGGGTGCATACAGTATAAACAGCGAGTCAGATTTTCTGACTCCAGCCGTCCTTGAAATATATATATTTTCAATGCTCTGACAACGTCCAGCAACTTGGAATCCTCCAAATCGCTAGTAGCCGCAGGCACCACAATAGGCTGGTTCAGGTGAAACGCTGAAACCACCTTAGGCAGAAAGTGAGGACGCGTCCGCAGTTCTGCCCTGTCCGAGTGGAAAATCAGATATGGGCTTTTATACGATAAAGCCGCCAATTCTGACACTCTCCTGGCTGAAGCCAGGGCCAGTAGCATGGTTACTTTCCATGTAAGATATTTCAAATCCACCGATTTGAGTGGCTCAAACCAATGGGATTTGAGAAAATCCAAAACTACATTAAGATCCCACGGTGCCACTGGGGGCACAACCGGGGGCTGTATATGTAGTACTCCTTTTACAAAAGTCTGGACTTCAGGAACTGAAGCCAATTCTTTCTGGAAGAAAATCGACAGGGCCGAAATTTGAACCTTAATGGACCCTAATTTGAGGCCCATAGACAATCCTGTTTGCAGCAAATGTAGGAATCGACCCAGTTGAAATTCCTCCGTCGGGGCCTTCCTGGCCTCACACCACGCAACATATTTTCTCCAAATGCGGTGATAATGTTGTGCAGTCACCTCCTTCCTGGCTTTTACCAGGGTAGGGATGACCTCTTCTGGAATGCCTTTTTCCCTTAGGATTCGGCGTTCAACCGCCATGCCGTCAAACGCAGCCACGGTAAGTCTTGGAATAGACACGGTCCCTGCAGAAGCGGGTCCCGTCTTAGAGGTAGAGGCCACGGATCTTCCGTGAGCATCTCCTGAAGTTCCGGGTACCAAGTTCTTCTTGGCCAATCCGGAGCCACGAGTATCGTTCTTACTCCCCTTTGCCGTATAATTCTCAGTACTTTTGGTATGAGAGGCAGAGGAGGAAACACATACACTGACTGGTACACCCATGGTGTTACCAGAGCGTCTACAGCTATTGCCTGAGGGTCTCTTGACCTGGCGCAATACCTGTCCAGTTTTTTGTTGAGGCGGGACGCCATCATGTCCACCATTGGTCTTTCCCAATGGACCACAATCATGTGGAAGACTTCTGGATGAAGTCCCCACTCTCCCGGGTGCAGATCGTGTCTGCTGAGGAAGTCTGCTTCCCAGTTGTCCACTCCCGGGATGAACACAGCTGACAGTGCTAACACATGATTTTCTGCCCAGCGGAGAATCCTTGCAGCTTCTGCCATTGCCCTCCTGCTTCTTGTGCCGCCCTGTCTGTTTACGTGGGCGACTGCCGTGATGTTGTCCGACTGAATCAACACCGGCTGACCCTGAAGCAGAGGTTTTGCCAGGCTTAGAGCATTGTAGATTGCTCTTAGCTCCAGTATATTTATGTAAAGAGACGTCTCCAGGCTTGACCACACGCCCTGGAAGTTTCTTCCCTGTGTGACCGCTCTCCAGCCTCTCAGGCTGGCATCCGTGGTCACTAGGACCCAGTTCTGTATGCCGAATCTGCGGCCCTCTAACAGATGAGCACTCTGTAACCACCATAGCAGAGACACTCTTGTCCTTGTGGACAATTTTATCCGCTGATGCATCTGCAGATGCGATCCGGACCATTTGTCCAGCAGATCCCACTGAAAAGTTCGTGCATGGAATCTGCCGAATGGAATCGCTTCGTAAGAAGCTACCATTTTTCCCAGGACTCTTGTGCATTGATGCACAGATACTTTTCCTGGTTTTAGGAGGTTCCTGACTAGATCGGATAACTCCCTGGCTTTCTCCTCCGGAAGAAATACCTTTTTCTGAACAGTGTCCAGAATCATCCCTAGGAACAACAGACGTGTCGTCGGGATCAGTTGGGATTTTGGAAAATTCAGAATCCACCCGTGTTGTTGGAGCACTACTTGGGTTAGTGCTACTCCGACCTCCAGCTGTTCTCTGGATCTTGCCCTTATCAGGAGATCGTCCAAGTAAGGGATAATTAAGACGCCTTCTCTTCGAAGAAGGATCATCATTTCGGCCATTACCTTGGTAAAGACCCGGGGTGCCGCGGACAATCCAAACGGCAGCGTCTGAAACTGATAATGACAGTTTTGGACCACGAACCTGAGGTACCCTTGGTGTGAAGGACAAATTGGAACATGAAGGTAAGCATCCTTGATGTCCAAGGACACCATGTATGTACAGGTTCAGAGATTTTAGATTTAGAATCGGTCTTACCGAGCCGTCCGGCTTCGGTACCACAAATAGCGTGGAGTAATACCCCTGTCCCTGTTGTAGGAGGGGTACCTTGACTATCACCTGCTGAGAATACAGCTTGTGAATGGCCTCCTCGTTTGTTCTTATAGGAACGAAAGGACTGCGGCTGAAAAGCCTGCGGCTTTTTCTGCTGGGAGGTGACCTGGGGTAAAAAGGTGGATTTTCCGGCCGTTGCCGTGGCCACCAGATCCGATAGACCGACCCCAAATAATTCCTCCCCCTTATACGGCAATACTTCCATATGTCGTTTGGAATCCGCATCACCTGACCACTGGCGCGTCCATAAACTTCTTCTGGCAGATATGGACATCGCACTTACTCTTGATGCCAGAGTGCAAATATCTCTCTGTGCATCTCGCATATAAAGAAAAGCATCCTTTAACTGCTCTATAGTCAGTAAAATACTGTCCCTATCCAGGGTATCAATATTTTCAGACAGTGACTCCGACCAAGCCACGCCAGCACTGCACATCCAGGCTGAGGCGATTGCTGGTCTCAGTATAACACCCGTATGTGTGTATATACTTTTTAATGTATTCTCCAGCCTCCTATCAGCTGGATCCTTGAGGGCGGCCGTATCAGGAGACGGTAACGCCACTTGCTTTGATAAGCGTGTGAGCGCCTTATCCACCCTAGGAGGTGTTTCCCAGCGCGCCCTAACCTCTGGCGGGAAAGGGTATAATGCCAATAACTTCTTTGAAATTAGCAGTTTTCTATCTGGGGTAACCCACGCTTCATCACACACTTCATTCAGTTCCTCTGATTCAGGAAAAACTATCGGTAGTTTTTTCACACCCCACATAATACCCCTTTTTGTGGTACTTGCAGTATCAGAGATATGCAAAGCCTCTTTCATTGCCGTGATCATATAACGTGTGGCCCTACTGGAAAATACGTTTGTTTCTTCACCGTCGACACTGGATTCAGTGTCAGTGTCTGGGTCTGTGTCGACCGACTGAGGTAAAGGGCGTTTTACAGCCCCTGACGGTGTCTGAGACGCCTGGACAGGTACTAACTGGTTTGCCGGCTGTCTCATGTCGTCAACCGACTTTTGTAGCGTGCTGACACTATCCCGTAATTCCATAAACAAAGCCATCCATTCTGGTGTCGACTCCCTAGGGGGTGACATCACCATTACAGGCAATTGCTCCGCCTCCACGCCAACATCGTCCTCATACATGTCGACACACACGTACCGACACACAGCAGACACACAGGGAATGCTCTGATAGAAGACAGGACCCCACTAGCCCTTTGGGGAGACAGAGGGAGAGTTTGCCAGCACACACCCAAGCGCTATAAATATATATAGGGACAACCTTAATAAGTGTGTTCCCTTTATAGCAGCTCAAATATTATAAATATCACCAATAAGTGCCCCCCCTCTCTGTTTTTACCCTGTTTCTGTAGTGCAGTGCAGGGGAGAGTCCTGTGAGCCTTCCTCGCAGCGGAGCTGGGCAGGAAAATGGCGCTGTGTGCTGAGGAGAATAGGCCCCGCCCCCTTTTCGGCGGGCTTCTTCTCCCGGTTTTTTTGGAACCTGGCAGGGGTTAAATACATCCATATAGCCCCAGGGGCTATATGTGATATATTTTAGCCAGAATAGGTATATTACATTGCTGCCCAGGGCGCCCCCCCCAGCGCCCTGCACCCTCAGTGACCGCTGGTGTGAAGTGTGCGGAGAGCAATGGCGCACAGCTGCAGTGCTGTGCGCTACCTCATGAAGACTGAGACGTCTTCTGCCGCCGGTTTCTGGACCTCTTCTCTATTCGGCATCTGCAAGGGGGTCGGCGGCGCGGCTCCGGTGACCCATCCAGGCTGTACCTGTGATCGTCCCTCTGGAGCTAGTGTCCAGTAGCCTAAGAAGCAAATCCATCCTGCACGCAGGTGAGTTCACTTCTTCTCCCCTAAGTCCCTCGTTGCAGTGAGCCTGTTGCCAGCAGGACTCACTGAAAATAAAAAACCTAACAAACTTTTTCTAAGCAGCTCTTTAGGAGAGCCACCTAGATTGCACCCTGCTCGGACGGGCACAAAAACCTAACTGAGGCTTGGAGGAGGGTCATAGGGGGAGGAGCCAGTACACACCACCTAGTGGTCAAACTTTTAAATTTTGTGCCCTGTCTCCTGCGGAGCCGCTATTCCCCATGGTCCTGACGGAGTCCCAGCATCCACTAGGACGTCAGAGAAATTACCAGTTTCTTATCGGGGGAAGCCCACGCTTCTTCACACACTTCATTTAGTTCCCCAGATGGAGGAAAAACTACTGGTAGTTTTTTCTCTCCAAACATAATACCCTTTTTTGTGGTACCTGGGGTAACATCAGAAATATGCAACACATTTTTCATTGCCTCAATCATGTAACGTGTGGCCCTATTGGAAGTTACATTATACCCCTTTTCCACTAACGAGCACGGGTCGCAGCGGGGAGCCTGACACGGGAGCTGCCCCCTGCTGCGACCCGTGCTCGGTCCCTTTCCCATTAGCAGTCACAACCCGGCAAATGCCGGGTTGGTGACGCTTCTAGTGACACGGCAGGGGCGGCGCAGGGAGATCACATGATCTCCCAGCGCCGCCTTCCCTATGCACTGTGAACGGGAGCCGTGTCACCTCGACACGGCTCCCGTTCACACTAGACAGCTAGCCGGGTTGAACACGTGTTCAACCCGGCTAGCTACCAGGGTAGGATTCCCGGATCACTTGATCCGGGTTTACCCTTTTCCACTAGCAAAAAACACGGGTAAATGCGCGCCCCCGTGCATTTACCCCGTGTTTTTTGAGCTAGTGGAAAAGGGGTATGAGTCTCATCGTCGTCGACACTGGAGTCAGTATCCGTGTCGACATCTGTGTCTGCCATCTGAGGTAGCGGGCGTTTTAGAGCCCCTGACGGCTTTTGAGACGCCTGGGCAGGCACAGGCTGAGAAGCCGGCTGTCCCATATTTGGTATGTCGTCAAACCTTTTATGTAAGGAGTCGACACTGTCACGTAATTCCTTCCACATAACCATCCACTCAGGTGTCGGCCCCGCAGGGGGTGACATCACATTTATCGGCATCTGCTCCGCCTCCACGTAAGCCTCCTCATCAAACATGTCGACACAGCCGTACCGACACACCGCACACACACAGGGAATGCTCTGACAGAGGACAGGACCCCACAAAGCCCTTTGGGGAGACAGAGAGAGAGTATGCCAGCACACACCAGAGCGCTATATAACACAGGGATTAACACTATAACTGAGTGTTTTCCCTTATAGCTGCTTATATATATATATATATATTGCTGCGCCTAAATTTAGTGCCCCCCCCCTCTCTTTTTTACCCTTTTGTAGCTTGAAACTGCAGGGGAGAGCCAGGGAGCGATCCTTCCAGCGGAGCTGTGAGGGAAAAATGGCGCCAGTGTGCTGAGGGAGATAGCCCCGCCCCTTTTTCTGCGGACTTTTCTCCCGCTTTTTTATGGATTCTGGCAGGGGTATTTATCACATATATAGCCTCTGGGACTATATATTGTGATGTTTTTGCCAGCCAAGGTATTAATATTGCTGCTCAGGGCGCCCCCCCCCAGCACCCTGCACCCATCAGTGACCGGAGTGTGAGGTGTGCATGAGGAGCAATGGCGCACAGCTGCAGTGCTGTGCGCTACCTTGTTGAAGACCGAAGTCTTCTGCCGCCGATTTTCCGGACCATCTTCATGCTTCTGGCTCTGTAAGGGGGACGGCGGCGCGGCTCCGGGACCGGACGATCGAGGTCGGGTCCTGTGTTCGATCCCTCTGGAGCTAATGGTGTCCAGTAGCCTAAGAAGCCCAAGCTAGCTGCAAGCAGGTAGGTTCGCTTCTTCTCCCCTTAGTCCCTCGTAGCAGTGAGTCTGTTGCCAGCAGATCTCACTGAAAATAAAAAACCTAAAATATACTTTCTTTTCTAGGAGCTCAGGAGAGCCCCTAGTGTGCATCCAGCTCAGCCGGGCACACGATTCTAACTGAAGTCTGGAGGAGGATCATAGAGGGAGGAGCCAGTGCACACCAGTTAGACCAAAAGCTTTCTTTTAGTTGTGCCCAGTCTCCTGCGGAGCCGCTATTCCCCATGGTCCTTACGGAGTCCCAGCATCCACTTAGGACGTCAGAGAAATAAATGTTGCCATTTCAGAAGAGATGAATACACTGGGAAACAGTGGAAGCTGCAGTTTAATGCATCTAAGTGTAAGATACTCTAGGAGAAAAAATCCTAAGCCTTAAGGGGCAATTTAATTCTGAGCAATGGCCGCAAATTGCTGTGTTTTTTTATGGTTTGTTGTCAACTCAAGACAACTAGCATTGCACATTTTTCCTTAAACCCCCATAGAGGTTGGGCTACTGTAACTATGAGTGAGGTGAACAATCACGCATTGTGACAGCGCATCACTTGGAAATTGAACTGTGCCCAGAGTATCATATTACAGTAATGCTAAAACAACAGAGGAAAGTAGAAGCCAAGCTTAGGGGATTGTAGTTCATTTAGGAAACGTAAAATTCAGAAGAATGCTATTAAGATCGATGAGATCCGATAAAAAGCTACTTCTATCATTGGACATAGAAGTGACTTCCAGTTTCTGTGTCCTTGCTCTCACTCAGACTTTAATCTTTTGTGGGACTTTTTCATTTATCTATTTACATAAAATTTCACAATCCAATTTTCCATTATGTGTAAATATTTCTGCAGCAAGCTACTATTGTGTTAATGACATCACTTAGGGGTAATTTAATGTTACACGCAAGGGAGGTGAGATTTGGATGAGGTAGCCTTAAGTCAGCTGCAGTTGGAGATGCAAATAGGAGACACAGGGGCTAATTCAGACCTGTTCGCTCGCTAGGTTTTTTCTGCAGTCCTGCGTTTGCATAGTCTCCGCCCATAGGGGAGTGTATTTTCGCTGTGTAAGTGTGTGAACGCATGTGTAGCAGAGCTGTACAAACAGATTTTGTGCAGTCTCTGAGTAGCCCAGGACTTACTCAGCCGCTGCAAACACTTCAGCCTGTCCGGGACCGGAACTGACGTCAGGAACCCTCCCTGCAAATGCTTGGACACGCCTGCATTTTTCCAAACACTCCCAGAAAACGGTCAGTTGACACCCACAAACGCCCTCTTCCTGTCAATCTCCTTGCGACTGCCCATGCAAACGGATTCTTCGCACAAACCCATCGCTGAGTGGCGATCCGATTTGTACCCATGCAACGCGCCTGCGCATTGTGGTGCATACGCATGCGCAGTTTAGACCTGATCGCCAGCTGTGCGAAAACGCAGCCTAGCGATCAGGTCTGAATTAGCCCCACTATGCAAATAGGAGACACTCATAGTTGTGTATGCTCTGGTATAGGGCATGCTCAGTGCTAAAACAAACAAGATCCATCCACAGAGAGCAACTCTGAATCCGCCTTAGTGCCACCAGCAAATATGGACACCTTAAATTCTAGGTGCCACTGGATGACACTGAAACCAAATAATGTAAAATAATAAAACCAAATAATGTAAACCAAATAATGTAAAATCCATCTTGGAACCTAGAATTTAAAAACTTTGGACTTGGACTGAAGTCTCTACTTCTGATCATTGATCTGTGTCAAGGCCCGTATTCACGGGCAGATCTAGGGAGAGATGTGTGCTGAGCGAACCGCTCAGCACACAACTCACCCCCCGCTCAGCACAGCACGATGTGCGCTGTGCGCGCGGGGGAAGCGGGGCGCTCATTTCACCCAGCAGGCCAATCTGCATGCAGGCCAATCATCTAGCACCACCGATAGGGATGCGCGGGGCTGTGCATCGCTATCACTGTGAGGGGTACACACGGAGTGATCGCTGCTTAAAATCTAAGCAATCTAGTCAGATTGCTTAGATTTTAAGCAGCGATCGCTCCATGAGTACCCCCCTTCAGCTTTGTTGTTTCATTACCAGTTACAACTGGCCATAGAGATCATTCAATTCCACAGAGCAGCTGTCACCACCTAAATGGCTAGGTAACTATTCTCTAACAAAGAGCTTAACAGTTGGAACCAACATTTTGGAAATTATCTACTGTGATGCTGGAGTGGGTAATAGATTACCATCCCTGGAACAATGACTTCACTGATGTGAATTGGACCCACTATGCACCAAACATAAAGGTGTAATATGTACCTCAGATAAGACACATCTGGCAGCCAACACTGCCCGGGCAGCGTACTATTCGCCAGTTTTATGCCATGAGTGAACAGTGGTATATGCTCCAGGTTGGTACTGGGAGAAAACAACAACATAAACACTTGGTTTACATAGGGATGTGGCTTCACAGTATCAGTAGTAAATGCTAAAGTACACAATATAGTACTTTAATAAAGCATCATATGCATAAGACAATCTGGGGGCAATTCAACTGTTTTGCGCACCCCCTGCTGAGCATCTATATGATTAGGTGTCCAATGGAGCAATTAAATTGTTTCTCCTTTCAAGTGCCCATTAGCATTGATGCGCCTAAAAGCACAGGGTTTGGCAGCGCAAAGCCGCTAAACCCATCTAAAGAAATGGTTAGGGCACCCAAAGGGCTGTTTGGCCAACCATACAATGGACTTTGCACATATTTCTTCTCGTACCTCACGAGGCTGCTAGAAGGAATGTCTCCACCGCAGCAAAAAGGTCTCTAAATGGAGCAACAATTGAATTGCTCCATTTTGTGCTCCCCAGTGATAGCCGTGGGGGAAAACAATTGAACCGCTCCCTCTGTCTGTGGACAGTATTATCGATAAAAACTAAAGCCACATTTAACAAGTAAAACATAATAAAATACCCAACAATTGTAAAACAAATACAAACACCCGTTGTGTTTCCCTTAATATACCAAAGTGGGAATCTACTTCTACAGGGTAATTCAAAAGTCGCAGTACACCCTTTACTTTAAAAAACTGTGCAGGAAATGGGAAAACTGAATACTCCAGTAAGGTATGGGTGAGGTCGGCTATCTTTTAGGGTATGTACCGAACATGGGCACCATCTTCAAATCGTCCATCTTGAATCTAAGTCAGTTTTTTCAAATGGAAAGCAGGTCGTGTAACACGTCAGACAACATCAGAATTTGCTGAAAAGTTTATTGCTGCAAACAGATTTGAAATAGCAGTTATGGTTCTAAAGTTACAACACTTTTTTGTTGTTGCAGGTAACTGAAGATGGCTTTGACAAAAGAGTAGAGAATTTAGGTCATTTTGATGTCTTGAGAACAAAGTTTCAGTGTCATAGCTGCATATTTTAACAACCGGCACCCAGAAAGACCTCCAATTTCACATAACACTGTCAGGTGCCTAATTTCCAAATTCCGAGAAACTGGGTCTGTGGCTAACAAGTCACGGAGTGGTCGTCCAAAAAAGTGCTACTGACGAGTCAACCTCAACAATGGTTTTGGCATCCTTCGTGAAGAGCCCACAATGCAGCACACAACGTTTGTCAGCAGAATGTGGAATCAGCCAGTCATCGATCATACGAATCCTTTATGCCCATCGATGGCATCCATTCAAGATCCAGCTACTCCAGTACCTAGCAGAGGATGACCCATACAGACATATGCAGTTTTGCATGTGGGCCTTAGAGCAACATCAACAGGATCCCTCTTTTGCACAAGGCATCTTGTTCAGTGATGAGGCAAACTTTTATGTCAGTGGTGAAGTTAACCGTCACAACCACAGGTACTGGAGTGACCAGAATCCACACTGGAACCTTCCAAGGTTGTCGGTCACGTAAAGGTTATGGTGTGGTGTAGGATATGGGGTACCCGTGTAATTAGACCCATTTTCATTGACCAGAACCTAAATTCACAACGCTACCTCGAAATGCTGGAAGAAGTGGTGTTCCCCTCAGTTCTGAATAAAGATGGCAGCTTTCCCTGTTACTTTGAACAGGATGGGGCTCCACCACACTACTGAGCAGTTGTTCGTCAGTGGTTAGATGGTCAATTTCCTGGTTACTGGATTGACCAACGTGGTTCTGTGGAATGGCCACCCAGATCACCTGACCTCACACCACTTGACTTTTATCTGTGGAGTCATTTAAAGCAACTCGTGTATGCAGAGAAAATAAGAACAGACATCATCTCCAGCAACGCATTGAAGAAGTGTGTGCCAGCAATTCTTCGGAAATCCTTCTGCGAGTGCATGACGATTGGATCCAGCGCCTTTGAATTTGTGTTGACCGAGAGGGACAACATGTTGAACACATTAAATTACTGTCAGACTGAACAGTTCAGCCTGTAATTCCAACCAAAAAAATGTAACTTTTGAACCGTAACCGCTATTTCAAATCTGTTTGCTGCAATAAACTTTTCCGCAAATTCTGATGTTGTTTGACATGTTATACAACCCCCTTTGTATATGAAAAAACAGACTTCGATTCAAGATGGCCGATTTCAAGATGGCGCCCATGCTCGTTACATACCCTAAACGATAGCTCACCTCACCCATACCTTACTGAAGTATTCAGTTTTTCCATTTCCTGCAGTTTTTGAAACAAAAGGGTGTACTGCGACTTTTGAATCACCCTGTACATCACAGACACATTGTAAATATCAATTAAATATAGCAAATAGATAATAGAAGCCACACCGATAATAGAATTAGTGGGAGGGATCAATACACACTCAGCCAATGAGAAGCACCTGCTGATTGTCAACATCATCACTTCACATCAGTCTCATGGAGTCTTCTAACGTTTCTTCTTCTTTCTGTCTTTAGACTGGTACACAGAGGACAGACAGGTACTCACATACAGAACATTGATCTCTGAGAGATGCTGCTACACAGACTATTTAACAAAGCAAATAACAGAACAGGGATAGGGGAAGTAGTATCTGCTTTTCTATGGAGATCAATACTGTGTACGTGAGCATCCAACTCCCCTTTGCAAAACTATAACATTGGAATGCACAGATCATTGCACAATGTGAGACGCTGTACCCCAGTCTCCCCCTATATTAAGATACCCAGTATTAGTGTGAGTTACCTGTTGTGTCCTGTGTTGTCATTGGACGGAGAACAATCTGTCTTAGAGCCTCTAGCCACTCTTTCTGTTCTCTGGTGTTTTCACAAGTAAAGACAAACTCTCGGTCTGGTGTTTTAATAATAATCCCAGCATCCCACTTGCTACCTTTAGGCAAACCTTCTGAGACCTGGTATCCACATTTGTGGCTTCCAATGAAAAGGCCACCCTGCTCATAAGGGTCCTGGAAACAGGAAATATAGTAATTCATGATGTATTCTATTACAGACCAGTAATATGTGACCATTCTAATAATGTATCATGTTCTAGGGTGTCTAAAGGATCTGTTATATATTATATCTGTAAAGAGTATTAATTAATCAGTATCTCTGATAGTCCTGATCTGTAATGTGTATTAACAATCAGCATAGGTTACATCCTAGAAGGGTTGTATTTTAGATCTTCAATGTATATGAATTATTCCCGCTGGTCACGCTATAGATTGGATATCAGGACCTTAATATTCTAGATCTGTAATAAATATATTAATTCTCTTTATTCACTACTTTCCCGTCCCATCCCTAACACCTCGCGCCATCAACGAGCCCTAATTAAACATATTCTGAACACAGCCAAATGTCTAATAGCATCCAAGTGGAAATCTGTGGCCCCTCCTACTATGGTCGCTACTATTAATGCAATTTGGTTCACATATAAGTTAGAGCGAATTACGGCCTCTCTTCGAGACTCCCCACTCTCTTTCACCGAGACATGGACACCATGGACCTTGCATTTCAACGCTGAACCTCCATTGACAACCATTTAGCATCTAATACCTAGTGCTACATTCTATATGTTTGATGCTGATTATTTGAGATGTTGTCTGGACCTTACCTACATCGAAAAGTTGTATCTATCGGTGGCTCGGACTGGCCGACCTTTCCCTCCCTCCCCCCTCCCCCCCCCCCCCTTCTTCATATTCTTTGTTTTTCCCCCCCTTTCTCTTAACTTTAATGGTTAGTTGTAGCATTTTGGTAATCTGTCTTCATGGAGGCAAGCGAGACAACTATTTATTGATAGATCTATTGAGTTCCCCTCCCTCCTGATCATAATATGTCATTCGTTCCTTATATGCCATCTATTGTTACAACGTTGCATCTGTATGTTTATATCCTTATATAATCAATAAAACATTATTTAAAAAAAAAAAAATATATTAATTCTCATCACTGGTCACAGTCTACAGTGGGTGTCAGGACCTGTTATATTCTAGACCTCAAATGTGTATTTACTCAGTTGATGTGTCATATTCCAGAGTGGATGTCAGGGCCCATTACATTCTACATCTGTAGTGCGTACATTATATTCTACATCTTGTACCCATTATATTCCACATCTTGTTTCACATTCAAGAGGGTGTGTTCTATTAGAGAACAGTAATGTGTTTTCATTTTCATTATGTGTCACATCACATTCTAGAGTGGTTGTCAGGGTACTGTATTATAGACCAGTAACGTATATAGGGGGTAATTCCAAGTTGATCGCAGCAGGATTTTTGATAGCAATTGGGCAAAACCATGTGCACTGCAGGGGAGGCAGATATAACATGTGCAGAAAGTTAGATTTGGGTGGGTTATTTTAATTCTGTGCAGGGTAAATACTGGCTGCTTTATTTTTACACTGCAAATTAGATTGCAGATTGAACTCACCACACCCAAATCTAACTCTCTCTGCACATGTTATATCTGCCTCCCCTGCAGTGCACATAGTTTTGCCCAACTGCTAAAAAAATTCCTGCTGCGATCAACTTGGAATTACCCCCATAATACGTGTCCCTAAGTGTCTGAGTCACACGCAAAAGTGCATGCAGCAGCGTATGTAGGTCCTTGCACGTCTGTGAGTTTATGCAAATGCCGCTATCAACTCCTTCCCTTGTGTACTTCTGTGCAAAGGACTGATATGCCCACTTGTAGCACCCATGCACGTTGTAATACCAATTGGCTCGTCCTTGTTCACCGTATGGCAGGTACAGTTTCTCTGTCTGACTATGGCCTCCTATGCTTGTGTCTGTGCATCTGGAAATGCAGCCGCTTGCATTGATATGCCCACAATGCTTTCATAACATGCACACTGAACGGACCATTTTTGTGTGCACTACTAACCACCTGGCAGTCACTGCCCAGAATCAGACATCACTTTGCTGACACTCAGAGGCGTAACTAAGGGGGGTTGAGCAGGGCACGCGCCCAGGGCGCCTTGGCAGGCCCAGCAGAGTGGGGCACCGGCTGCGGCCAGGGCATCATGCACACTCGCCCCCGCTGCTATTGCTCTGATTATAATGGTACGGACCCCCCCGCATGTCACCCCTGCAATCCGATCATCGCTGTCTGTGTGCAGCTGTTGTAGCAGTGCTACTACAGCAGCACACTAATAGCGATGATCGGATCGCTGCCCGGGTCACCCACTCCCGCTGCGCCGCTGCCGGTCAGAGTCCACGTGCCCTCCCTCCCTTCCCGCCTGCCCTGCGCTGCCACTGTTCAGGACTGGAGCCCTAGGACCGCTGGAGGAGGACACCGTGGTGGTGACACGGACAGTGTAAGTGTGTGTTTGTGTACATAATGTTTGTGTGTATGTCTTCTACGTGTGTGTATATTTTCTATCTGTGTGTATATTTATGTGTGTATGTGTTCAGTGTGTTTGTGTATAATTGTGTATTTCCTGTGTGTGTGTGTATGTGTACCATGTATGTGTATAGGTAAGTGTATGTGTTCTATGTGTTGTATATATGTGTTCTATTACTATATGTGTGTGTGTGTGCGCGCGTGTATATATATATATATATATATATATATATATACAAATCTAGAAAACCACAGCACTCGCCACCCCAGAAGCGGGGTGCAATGTCTGCACTCACCACTCATAGGGTGGGGTGCATGCAGCCCATGGCCACCAACCCAAATATATACAAACAGAAAGTTCAGCACTCACCATAGCAAGCTCACTTATCCTCACAACATCAATAAATATATATATTGGTCGAAGTGGCGGCACTTCTCCACAGACCCGGAAGTGTATATATATTTTTTTAATTAGCAGACAGCAGCAGCACGTAGCAAGGAGGCCGGAGGCCCGGAGGACTCACCCTGGAAGAAAGAGTTGGCCGTGCACCCCGGGAGTGGACTTCGCTGCGGGAAAACAGTGCTGGGTCACGCCGAAGACTGGAGGAGGAGCGGAGACCTGCGCACCAGCTGAAGGAATGAGAGGGAGCGAGCCGCAGGACCAGGAGAGGACCAACGCCAGGGAGGAGCTGCCCACATCTGCGCCTGTCACCGGAGCGACCAGAGCCATCCGCGCTGAGTGGCGATGACGCTGCAGAAGAGGAGTCCAGCCAGCCGCAGGACCGGGGAAGGACATCCAACCTTCAGTGGACCGGGACCCTGCAGTAAAGGAGGAGACTGACCAGTGACGGGAGCACCGGCATCGCGGAGGATACCCGCTTACCGGAGCAAGGACCCGCAGAAGACCTTGGCTGGCTTAAAGAAGATGGCGCGGAACAGCGGGGAGGATGGCGCAGATCGGGATCCTGCAGCAGGAGAGAAGATCCCCCTTCGGAGCGCAGCAGACCACACTGAGAAGGGTACATCCCCGGTGCAGTGCTCTGCATCCCGGGTGGCGCCGAAAACGTGGAGTGTCGGAGGTGGCAGAAGCGCTGCAGCTTGGGGTGAGAAATCCCTGCAACCCTTCCGCTGCTAAACTCTGCAATTAGTCAATTAAGGGGGTAGGCTCTCCTCACCACAGTGCCCCGCAGGATTAGTTAATTAAGGGGGTAGGCTCCCCTCACCACAGTGCCTCGCCATTATTGATCTTGCCCTGGGCTCCAAAAACCCTAGTTACGCCTCTGCTGACACCTTTCTGATACTGTCTGACCCGGTCGCACCAGCACCTTTGTACATACGCTCTGTGTAACACATGCCCCATGTGGGTTTTCAGAACTTTCACACATGCGCAGTTGCAAGGAATCACTCAGCTACATACGTGAACATCAGCATTGCGTGTAACTCAGAACCAGGCCCTAAATGTGAATTCTCATTGGTGGTCATATTTTAAAGTGGTCGGCAACATTCGTTATATAGTAGACCAGTTATTTAAATTAATTATCATGTTTAATGTTATAGTGGGGAATCAGAATCTGTTATAGTCTAGATCTGTATCTTTGTATTACTTTTTAGTACATATCATGTTGTAGAGTAAGCGGTACTTATTACATTTCAGACCAGTAATGTGTAGTAATTCTTGTTATGTATTAAGTTCTACAAAGGTCGTTAGCAACTAGTATATTATTAACCATTTCTGTCTATTAAATCTTATTATGGGGCATATTCATAATTCTGCCTCATCGACGCCACCATTTATCCACTTCGCCATAAGTTGCAGCGGTGGATACCAAAGTACCACAGTAATCAGTATTGCTCCGATTCAGGTAAAGCGGTTATGAAAAGCAGCTGTGTTGGGCAGGGCCTGTGCAAGATTTCTCAGCACCCTAGGCAAAACTTCAGCCTACTTTCCCCCAACCACCACCAATACCCATTTCCCAGCCACCACCAATACCCACTTCCCAGCCCTTCAGATGAAAGTGTAGCTTATAAGTTCCACCACTTGCATTAAGTTTCTTTCAGAAATATCCTTAAGGTTGTGTTAGGCAGACTCAGTGGCGCCCCTTCCCCCCCAGATCCCGGCGCCCTAGATAGCTGTCTAAAGAGAATTAATGACAGCGCTGGCCCTGGTCCTGGTCCTGTGAGCCCTTAAGCTAGACAACGTGTGTACCCAGCGATGTTGCCAGCGATAAGAGTCGGCAGCGGGGCGAGCATTGGCAAGTGCATACACACTTGCCGATGCCGTCAGCAGTGAATGACAGCAGGGGCCATGTTGCATTGAGCAGCAAGGCCCTTGCTGGTGATATCGCTCATAGGACATGCATGTAGGGCTAACGGGCGATGTCACTGACAATGTGTGGGAGCGTGCATAATCAGCGACACAGTGCATACACACTAGACGATATTGTGAACGATGTGTCAGAATCAGGCACACCGTCCATGATATCATCTAGTGTGTACGCACCTTAACACTGCCACTCCTTTAGCTAGTGTGTGTGTGTGTGTGTGTGTGTGTGTGTGTGTGTGTGTGTGTGTGTGTGTGTGTAATGTGTATTCTTAGGGGTAAATTTACTAAGATGGGAGTTCTATTTCAGATGGGATGTGGCCCATAGCAACCAATCAGAGTCCACTTCTCATTTATCTTGCACCTTCTAGAAATTAATACCTGGAATCTGATTGGTTGCTATGGGCAACATCCCTTCTTAAACAGAACTCCCATCTTAGTAAATTGACCCCTTAGTATGTGAGGCTGTAGAGGAGGTGTCACTACCTATTACTTTGTGGACCGGTAATGTGTAGTGATCCTCATTGTTCATGTTCTACAGTGTGAATTTTCATTACCGCAATTCTTTTTCTGGTTTAGTTGTCAGTATTTTCATTTTTAGAACTTACCAAGGGTTTTTTGTAATAGAGTAGTTTTCTCTCCTCAGAATCTAAGTTGAACCACCGCTTCTTGAAAGGTTCTTTTTGCTACAGAACGAAAATGAAAGGACTCATTAATTGGAACATAAACAATTGTGATAATGATATTATAATGGCTGCACTGTGTTAATACAAGGAAGTGTAGAACTGAAATATCCCCCCAAGAAGCTGCATTTGTTGTACTAATATAAGTGTGATGAATGGACGAGGAAGAGGGCTGTGCAGGCAGAAATGGGGAACTTATCTCTATCTCTCTGAATCAATGGGGAAGTTACGCAAACAAAGTTTATGCACTGGATGTAACACAAAATAAAAACTCCTGATTCTGCACTTTTCTTGAGTTACAACACACATAGCAAGCTGACCTCTGCTTCCGGAGATGCTGAGGGACCCCAGAAACAGTGATAAATACCACTGAGTACACTAGCTTACCAGTGTTCCCATCCACCATACGTGTCAGCTATTACATCCAGCACAATAGTAATGTATGATATTAATCATATTGGTTTTACACAGCTGTAAATATAGGGGCTGATTCCAAGTGAGACGCATCTATGGCACTTTTCCATACAGCCTTGGCGACCAGCTTGCTAGCTTATGCTAATGCGAGAACCCCCCTGTGTATGCTGAATATCTGTGAGTCTGTATGTGTCAGTCCATCCCGCCCATTGTATTTACGTCTGTAGCCACAGCCACTATCATTAGTACCAGGACTTACATGCACCCCATTCAGGGTGCAAAAGATTCATCAGAAACAGGCGTCCCATCTGCATCTAAACACTATGGCCCAGATTTATCAAGCCTTGGAGAGTGATAAATTGCATGGGGATAAAGTGCTAACCAATCAGCTCCTGTCATTTTTCAAACACAGCCTGTAACATGGCATTTAGGAGCTGATTGGTTGGTACTTTATCACGGAGTAATTTATCACTTCTCAAGGCTTGATAAATCTGGGCCTATGAATGAGCATGGCAGTCAGCTGATATGCTGGAGATACTCCCATTAGACAGATCAGTTCCCTGCGTCCGCATGGCTGCTGCTATTTAACACCCAGAAGAGCGCCATGAATGGGCAGATGAATGCATACAAACTTGCAAACTCTGGGCCTAATTTAGACCTGATCGCTGGGCTGCAAATTTGCAGAGGTCTGCGATCAGATAGTTGCTGCCCAGGGAGAGTGAAAACCCGTCCGGGTCAAGTGTGCGAATGCATGTGTACACTGTGCGAAAATTCCGACAGACAGCGGACATCTGCAAATCCGTTCCCAACTCACTCACCATTGAATGATTTTTCCTATCTGTGAGGACTGTGCGTAGCCCAAGACTTACTCCTACAGTGTGATAGCAACAGGCTGTTCGGGGCCGGAGCTGACATCACACACCCTCCCTGAAAATGCTTGGGAACGCCTGCGTTTTTCCTGACACTCCTTGAAAACGGCCAATTACCACCCACAAGCATCTTCTTCCTGTCAATCACCTTGCAAATGCCTTGCCATCAAAATTTTCGCACCATTCTGTCACTGTTGGCGACGTGCCTTTGCATTGCGGTGCTTACGCATGTGCAGTCATTTCATAATCGCCCACTGTGCGAATTCGCACAATAGCGATCAGGTCTGAATCTGACCCTCTGTCCGTGTACATACACCTTATCCAGCGCATGCACAGTCAGCAATTTCTTTACGTGACGCATGAAGATATCCGGGAGGTCAGTTCGCTTTCCCACTTTTGCCAGACTCAGAATCAGACCCATTATGACCAATGCATAACAAGTATTCCTTTGTAATTTATAGCTAGATCATTATGTTTCTCTGTATTTAACTTTGTATGTTCATAGAGTAAATTATTCCTAATGTTTGTAAGCAAATAAAAAAACAAACCAAACTTCCCTTACCACCATGTAACATTTAATAGTAGAATATATTATATACTAAAATTACAGGTTGAGTATCCCATATCCAAATATTCCGAAATACGGAATATTCCGAAATACAGAATTTTTTGAGTGAGACTGAGATAGTGAAACCTTTTGTTTTCGGAGGCTCAATGTACACAAACTTTGTTTAATACACAAAATAATCTAAAATATTGTATTAAATGACCCTCAGGCTGTGTATATAATGTGTATATGGAACATAATTGAATCGTGTGTATGTGCACACACTTTGTTTAATGCACAAAGTTATTAAAAATATTGACTAAAATGTCCTTCAGGCTGTGTGTATAAGGTGTATATGATACATAAATGCATTCTGTGCTTAGACTTGGGTTCCATCACCATGATATCTCATTATGGTATGCAATTATTCCAAAATACGGAAAAATCCGACATCCAAAATACCCCTGGTCCCAAGCATTTTGGATAAGGGATACTCAACCTGTGTCAGACTGTAATAAATGTAATCTGATATCACTCACCGTAGGACCAGTCTTTGCCATGTAGCCAGATTTTGCATAATTGCGAGTGATCTTGGGTAGTAACTAGAAAGGAAATCAAAATACATTAAGACTTCAAAACTGCTATACTAAACAAATCATGGAAATAAATTTTTCCTGATATCTGACAGGTTTGAACTTTTATTATTAATGTGATGATAGGCAATTTTACTACCCCCACATTGGATATGTTAAAACACAGATTTTTTTTTTTCTTTGAAAAAAAATTCTGGGGGCGGACCTTGGCAGGCGACCGAGGCAGACGTGCTGGAAAAGAGCTCCTGCAGTATCCATCCAAAAACAGGGATTTATCTCTGCCTCTATGAGCTAAGCTGCCCTCATACTACCGGCCAGAGCCTAGTGTGCGCGCCCCAAGCTGGTGAGTCTGTGTCACGGAGCCGGAGGACGGGGTATCCCCACCCTTACAGGTTGTGGCCTACTCACCTCGGTGGATCCGGGGCCTACAGTGTGCATTTCCGGCAGGAGGAGTGTGCCGCGGTAATGCTGTGCCGTACTTTTCCCCCTCTGACCGCCTCGGACCACCATTCACATCCCGCCGCTGCTTGTCCTCTCCTCCGCTGTGAGAGGGACGCTGCACTGCTGCAGAGGATCTCCAGAGTCTGTGGAGGTAAGCCGCGGGAGAATCCCTCCCGCATAGGATTGCGGACAGCGGCCGTCTTGTCGGGCGGGGAAGGTGAGCTGCAGGAGCCCCTACTGAACTGTCGCCTGGTACCCGCAGAGCTCTGCATGTGACTCGGCCACTGCTCTTCCCTATCATATCGGGCTGCATTAACTATTACTGGGCTATATGCTGCATGATGAGGTGAGCGTGAGTGGTGGGGGAAGCAAGCCTCCAGGTGCCAGATGAAAGAGGAGATTTAGTGCACAGAACGGTCCCGACTCTATACCCCCCTCCACCCTTACTTGTCTTGCCCCTACATCTCTGGCTTATCATCCTACATATAACCTCTAAGGTGCACACAAACAGTGCCTGCGGGTCCTCTCTCTATATATCTAGATATATATTAGTGATTTGGGAGCACTGATAACTGACTGATATAGCCAGTTGATTTGAGTATTATTCACTCACTCAGGAACGTATAATACACTTGCTACACTGCTGAAGAGGAGTTACCCTTCTGATAATTTACAATACCTACGTTATACAGTGGAAGGTTCATTCCTCTGACCTTGCTCTTTGTACACTTCAAAGGATTTCAGTTGTCGCTCTAGGAGCTTTCTTACCCAAAAGAATATGCTCACAGCATTAATGACTCCCTAACTTTACTAGTGTCTCACCCTCCGGTGGTATATATTGAGGCCCTATTGTCTACTTCAGAATTCCGATCCGTGGCTCCTACCTGATCAACGTATTTCCCCTGGCTAAGTTTTCCTGCTTCTTTCATTTGCACTCTCTATTTACGTCTCTGATTACTTTACATCACACACAAGCATCATGAGCAAAAATAATGCGGCCGCCAGGTAGCGCGCAGGGGGTGATATTGCCCAACATTTCTCTATAAATGACAAATCATCCTCTCCATCTGACCCACCCTC
Organism: Pseudophryne corroboree; assembly: GCF_028390025.1. Lineage (NCBI taxonomy): Eukaryota > Metazoa > Chordata > Amphibia > Anura > Myobatrachidae > Pseudophryne > Pseudophryne corroboree. The sequence goes on along the minus strand of NC_086446.1, from coordinate 485,764,403 downwards.
TACCCGCTCCTCTCAAGCGGATATGGGGGACCACTCTCCGCCCACCCCTTCTACTAAAGAGGATGTATTGGCTCTGAGATCACTCACTGTGGACCTCAAGGAGTCCTTGGAAACTAAATTGGATAAATCTGTTTCCTCTATCAGTTCGGATCTTTCCTCACTATCCGCCAGATCCTCCAAAGTAGAGGCTCGTCAGGATTCACTCCACAAGGTCCAGAACTAGACCCTCAAGGACCTAGATCACATTATCCAAGATATAGCGGACCTCAGCACCAAAAAAACGAGGAGTTAGAAAATCGGGAGAGGAGAAATAATATCCGGATACGTAATATCCCTGAACCTATTTTACCGGGCGATCTGGTCAACTACCTACATGATGTATTCTCCCATATACTTTCTGATCTAGGTTCCCGGCAACTGCCGCTAGAAAGATCGCTTCGAGCCCTCCGTTCCAAACCTCGGTACGGTGACCCTCCTAGGGACGTTATCATGCGTTTCCTAAGCTTTAAAGACAAAGAATTTGTTCTTGCTCCGACACATGGTAAACCTTATATTCTCTACGATAATGCCAAACTGCAGTTCTATCAAGATCTGGCTCCGATTACCATCATCAAGAGACGGGAGCTCAGAGACTTAACTACCACTCTCCACGACCATGGCATTCGCTATCGCTGGGGATTCCCTTTTAAACTGATGGTGGACCTACATGGCAAAACAGTGATTATCAGAGATCCTAGAGAAGGGAGGGACGTTTTAATTTAGAGGACTTTGGCCCTCCTTCCACTGAGCAAGATGACTCTCGCTAATGGACTCATTCTGTTTTATCCCTCTACACCTACGTCAGTGCTTATCCTCCCTACATATGCTCGCAAGTATATGTGAATGTTTTTTTATACTGGGTTTGCTTCTTATTGTTCTGATGTTTCCTTTTATGTTCTTTGTGATGTTGGTTCCCTAGGGGGAACCCGTGTGGTCCCAGTGGCTCAAGTTTTATTGTTAATGCTCAGTCAAGGTTCATTGATAACTGAGCATTGCATGCCGCTCTGTTACACCCACGGCACCCCGCTGTGACCCTTTAACTTACTTATGTTCCTTATGTTAGCATGGGTTACCTGTTAAATGTTGTTACCTCTGTTCTCTATCTGACCCAATGTGGACCCCCCTTTCTGATGCTCATTGTTTTTTGTTTTATTTTTACATTGCCACTCTCTCCCACAGTTCTTCCCCATGCTCTTCTTTGGCTATTGCACATACACCTTCTACTAAATCATCACCGGAGGGTCACGACCCTTCATCGCCCTATTTCCTTGTTCATTGCTCCCGCCTCCTCTAGTATAGAACTAACGTCTTTTACACTACTGCCCCCCCCTAACATTTCTCCACTTTTAATTACCCCCCAGAGGTGATACGGATTACACTCCTGATCTCCTCTTTGTACCTTTGAGTCATGAACTCTGAGTGCATCTCCTCCCGCTGGTCGTATGGAGATTCCACCCAGACCCTCAGTTCAACACCCCTTTTTTTTTTTTTTTTTTTGTGCTTTTGCCTCCAACTTCAGCGAGTCAGGGAATTCTGTCTTCCTTCCACTTATATTTCCTTCCTAATCACCCACTGCAATGCCTTCCAATTTGGCTTTGCTAAACGTTAAGGGTTTAAATACCCCCCAGAAATGCTCAACTCTTTTCCGAACAATACGTGGTCTCAAAGCTGAGATTGTCCTAATTCAATAGACTCACTTTAAGGCCCACTATTACCCATCTCTGTACTCCAAAAGTTTTCCCACTGTGTATTACTCCTCTAGCCAAACCAAACATAACGGGGTTGCAATTATGGTGAGTAGTAAAATCCCATTCATCCCTACTGAAGCACATACTGATTCAGAGTGTAGGTATATCATTCTGACTGGGAAACTCTGACATTTGGAGTATACCATAGCTAATGTTTACGCTCCTAATTCGGGTCAAGCCTCTTTTTCACCACATTAATTTCAGAACTGAACAAATGAAGGAAGGGATATCTAATTTTAGGAGGAGACTTCCATGCCATTCTGGACACCACCCTCGATAAATCCCCTTCTCCTCCTTACACGCAGCCTACTCCTGTTATACGCTCTCTAAACAAGCATATTAGAGAATTAGGGCTCTTTGACACCTGGCGGGCACTTAACCCCACCTCCCGAGACTATACATTTTTCTCTATCCCACACCAATCATACTCAAGGATAGATTTTTTTTTTGTTGCACTCTAGCTTCCAAACATCTTATAGACTCCTCCATTGTCGCCAATTCATGGTCTGACCACTCGATCATTACGACCTCATTTGACTTTCTTAACATACCACTCACCCGGCCGCGTTGGCACTTAAATTAGACCTTATTAAAAATTCCTCATTTTCAGGATTAAAATAGCTCTTTTGGATTATTTTTCTCTCAATATTACAAACTCTTCTTGTGATCCTGTAGTCTGGGAGGCCCATAAAGCTGTAATTCGTGGACATATCATTAGTTATGCCTCCCATAGAAACAAAGAACGCAGACTACAACTATCTTGCCTGACGGACAAGGTTATAGACTGGATACTGCTCAAAAACACAATCCTTCTCAGGATATTTACAATCAGCTTACAGCTGCCAGGACGTCTTTGAATGCCCTACTAGCCGAAAAACGGAAAAATTTCTTCAATGGTTGGGACAACGCTTCTACGAAATAGGTAATAAGGCAGACTCCCTATTAGCAAATAGACTGAAGGCCTGGAAAGCTATGACAGCTATTTCAGCCATGTGAGTAACTTTACAATATAACCCGACCACAATCAATTCCATTTTCAAAACATACTACGAGAGCCTTTATAACCTATCTGACCCGACTCACTCTACATCAACTAGTGATAATTCATCTTCTGATTATTTAGCCTCCTGCAATCTCCTACATATAAACACTGACACTTCAACCTCTCTCGATCAACCCATAACTGCAGAAGAACTTAAACTAGCTCTTCAGTCACAAAAACCTTCCAAGGCACCAGATCCCGATGGACTCCCGATGTCCTACTATAAAACATTTCAGTCCTCCTTGACCTCCCACATGTTGCAAACATTTAATCATATTCTGGAGAGATCTCCATTCCATCCAGGTACAACCACTGCAACTATAACAGTTATTCCGAGACCTAATAAAGATCCTCAGTCGGTATCCAATTATCATCCCATTTCCTTGCTCGATGCCGATCTTAAAATTTTTGCTAAAGTGTTGGCTAATAGGCTGAACCTGCTTCTACCCAGTTTAATCCACCATGATCAAGTGGGATTCATACAGTTCCGGCAAGCGCTCGATAATACCAGACGCACGATTGACATTGGGGGTAATTCCAAGTTGATCGCAGCAGGAAATTTTTTTAGTAGTTGGGCAAAACCATGTGCACTGCAGGGGGGGGGGGGGGGGGGGGCAGATACAACATTTGCAGAGAGAGTTCGATTTGGGTGGGTTATTTTGTTTCTGTGCAGCGTAAATACTGGCTGCTTTATTTTTACACTGCAGTTTAGATTGCAGATTGAACTCACCACACCCAAATCTATCTCTCTCTGCACGTTATATCTGCCTCCCCTGCAGTGCACATGGTTTTGCCCAACTGCTGACAAAGTTCCTGCTGCGATCAACTCAAGAATTACCCCCATTGTAAATTATATTAACGTAAATAGGCTCCCTTCTTTAGTGCTTGCATTGGACGCAGAAAAGGCCTTTGACAGGGTCTCCTGGCCATTTATGTTTCACACGTTACGTAATTTCGGTTTCCGATCAAGTTTCTTCAGGCTATTCAGGCTCTATATTCCAATCCTTCAGCTACAGTACAAGCGGGCGGTCTCACATCTGACTCCTTTTCAATTACTAATGGGACTAGACAAGGGTGTCCCCTGTCCACGCTCACCTTTGCGCTTATAATCGAACCACTCGCCAGTCGTATTCAAGATAAACCCGATATAGCCGGCGTACCTATTAATAAATCACATTATACTCTTTCTTTATTTGCAGGTGACATTCTACTCACATTGACCAAGCCTCTTCTTTCTCTCCCGAACCTGTTCTAAGAACTGTCCATGTTTGGGAAACTATCAGGTTATAAAGTCAACCACTCCAAATCGGAGGCCCTGCCCTTCCATCTCCCTGGCTGCATGAAACAACTATTACAGTCTAATTTTGACTTTACCTGGAGAAACGCATCACTGAAATACCTCTGTGTCCTTATTACTAAATCATACGGCACCCTTTACAAGACTAATTACCCTCCTCTCGTTAGGACAATTCAATTCAGAACGACCTACAACAATGGTGCTCACACTTCATATCCTGGGTGGGGCGAATCAACGCAGTAAAAATGAATGTCCTTCCCAGACTGCTCTACCTTTTTCAAACAGTTCCCATACCAGTCCCTTCTTCTGCTCTCCGCTCCCTTCAATCCTCGATCTGTAAGTATATATGGAATCACAAAAAAACTTGAATCACCATTCTTCGTTTACTCTCACGGTACCCACTGTAGAACTAACACTCCAAGTGTGGGAAAAGATGAACAAAAAATTGCAGCTGTCGAAACACCCATCCCGTCTTACATCGCTATGGGAAAACCCAGCTTTCCCACCCGGCATCTGTCCTACGTTGGCCCACTCCTGGATCTCAGTAGGCATCACAAGGGTCCATCACATTGTAGGGGACTTCACACCCAAGACATTTGCTGAACAAATCCATAATTTAATCTCCTCCTCATTCCCTGCCCAACTGCCTCGAATCCTCTTCTCCTTTTGAAAGACTTTGCATGTATAGACCCACTAACAAAGGTTTCATTTCATACTTGTACAACTCTGTATTGGCATTGGAGTCTCCTCCACTTGAGTCCCACGAACAGGCCTGGGAATTAGATTTTGGTATTCACCTTGTTGAGGCAGATTGGGACGTTATTCGTGCGACCATCTCTAAGTGCTCTATTAGCGTAGTGGTACAGGAGAACTCATACAAGGTATACACCCGATGGTATTTAGTCCCAGAACGCCTACATAGAATGTTTACAAATACCTTCAATTTGTGCTGGAGAAACTGCGGCCAAGTTGGTACAATCTTTAATACATAGTGGACATGTCCTCTGCTCACCCCATTCTGGAACATGGTTCAACAATTAATAGCGCGACTCACTGCTCTTAGTACACCCCTCTCTCCGGCTAATATGCTTCTCTGTGCCCCCATTGAACACATTTCAAAAGAAACCAATAAAGTAATTCTTCACATCTCCTGCGCAGCAAAATTTCAAATATCTCACAATTGGAAATATTTGACAGCTCCTAGTAAACAGGAACTTTTGAACAGGATTTGGTTTATGGAATATTATATATATATATATATATATATATATATATATATATATATATATATAAAATATATATATATATATATATATATATATATATACACACACACTGCTCAAAAAAATAAAGGGAACACTAAAATAACACATCCTAGATCTGAATGAATGAAATATTCTTATTAAATACTTTGTTCTTTACATAGTTGAATGTGCTGACAACAAAATCACACAAAAAATATCAATGGAAATCAAATTTATTAACCCATGGAGGTCTGGATTTGGAGTCACACTCAAAATTAAAGTGGAAAAACACACTACAGGCTGATCCAACTTTGATGTAATGTCCTTAAAACAAGACAAAATGAGGCTCATTAGTGTGTGTGGCCTCCACGTGCCTGTATGACCTCCCTACAAACCACACAAGTGGCTCAGGTAGTGCAACTCATCCAGGATGGCACATCAATGCGAGCTGTGGCAAGAAGGTTTGCTGTGTCTGTCAGGGTAGTGTCCAGAGCATGGAGGCGCTACCAGGAGACAGGCCAGTACATCAGGAGACGTAGAGGAGGCCGTAGGAGGGCAACAACCCAGCATCAGGACCGCTACCTCTGCCTTTGTGCAAGGAGGAACAGGAGGAGCACTGCCAGAGCCCTGCAAAATGACCTCCAGCAAGCCACAAATGTGCATGTGTCTACTCAAATGATCAGAAACAGACTCCATGAGGGTGGAATGAGGGCCCAACATCCACAGGTGGGGGTTGTGCTTACAGCCCAACACCGTGCAGGACGTTTGGCATTTGCCAGAGAACACCAAGATTAGCAAATTCGCCACTGGCGCCCTGTGCTCTTCACAGATGAAAGCAGGTTCTCACTGAGCATATGTGACAGACGTGACAGAGTCTGGAGACGCCAAGGAGAACGTTCTGCTGCCTGCAACATCCTCCAGCATGACCGGTTTGGCAGTGGGTCAGTAATGGTGTGGGGTGGCATTTCTTTGGGGGGCCGCACAGCCCTCCATGTGCTCGCCAGAGGTAGCCTGACTGCCATTAGGTACCGAGATGAGATCCGCAGACCCCTTGTGAGACCATATGCTGGTGCGGTTGGCCCTGGGTTCCTCCTAATGCAAGACAATGCTAGACCTCATGTGGCTGGAGTGTGTCAGCAGTTCCTGCAAGACGAAGGCATTGATGCTATGGACTGGCCCGCCCGTTCCCCAGACCTGAATCCAATTGAGCACATCTGGGACATCATGTCTCGCTCCATCCACCAATGCCACGTTGCACCACAGACTGTCCAGGAGTTGGCGGATGCTTTAGTCCAGGTCTGGGAGGAGATCCCTCAGGAGACCATCCGACACCTCATCAGGAGCATGCCCAGGCATTGTAGGGAGGTCATACAGGCACGTGGAGGCCACACACACTACTGAGCCTCATTTTGACTTGTTTTAAGGACATTACATCAAAGTTGGATCAGCCTGTAGTGTGTTTTTCCACTTTAATTTTGAGTGTGACTCCAAATCCAGTCCTCCATGGGTTAATAAATTTGATTTCCATTGATAATTTTTGTGTGATTTTGTTGTCAGCACATTCAACTATGTAAAGAACAAAGTATTTAATAAGAATATTTCATTCATTCAGATCTAGGATGTGTTGTTTTAGTGTTCCCTTTATTTTTTTGAGCAGTGTATATATATATGGAATATATAACCAGTCTACAACATAATACTGTTCAAAAATTTAATTCTACATGGCGACCATGTTACTCTCATCACAACGTACCGCTTCCGGGTCTAACCTAATATTCTTTTTGTTATAGGATCGCTAGTGTTATAGATCCACACTCATGTCCCCGACTCGCTGAATATGTAATATGATTACGAACATGCTCAATGGGAAGGCTATTCCACGGCCTCTCCTCAATCCACCTTTTTCTTTTTTTTCTCTTTTCTTTTTTTCCCCTCCCCTTCTTTCCTCTCTTTTGTCTCGTTTCATTTTTTACTTTGGGTACTCTGACCCTGGTTTTGGATGCTGTGCCTCTCAGTTAATGCTACTTACTCCAATATTTAGGCATGAAACTTGGCACTTCATTTGTATGATATGCGTTTTATTGCTGTTCTGTTATTTTACCATCGTTACAATTTTGTATACAGCATTGAATCTTTTTCGATGCTTGGCATGTTATGCCTCATGTTGTCACAATGCTTATTCTCTTGACTGAAAATCAATAAAAATCTATGTGATCAAAAAAAATTCCATACAGATGTGTCCTCATACATCTTGCCTCAATACGCCACATTGCAGGAGATGCCTGGCGTGAGTAAGCTGACTGGTCCCATACAACTGTTAGCGTTGGGTGTCTTTTTTTGCCAAAAATGAGTCTTATTCACATTGCTATGTGAATAGGACGCACGAGCAGCTAATACTAATTAAAATGATACATGGCAGGCCTATATTCTGTGTGCGACAGTGGCTGTATCTGCATAAGAAATGGTACGTTACAATATTTTCCATGAAAACACTGTAACGTAGCATATTGTATGCAGATACAGCAGCAGACACACACAAAATATAGGCATACAGCATACCATTTTAATCAGCATAAGCTGCTTGTGCATCCTATGAGCATCGTTCTACGAATAAGATGCATTTTAATGGAAAAAGTTGCACGTAAATACATTCAGCACTACCGAGTCACACCACAGCAGGGTGTGACTAGAAGGGCTGTTTAAAGTGCAGGGTGGCTAGATGTGCGCAGCTGCTCATTGTGGGTGATTAAATCGCCCCAATCATCCACATTTATCTACGCTCTCATAACTTGTACTAATAAATAACAAAATCAAAATCACATTCACCACACTATGAGTTTGGGACAGGGAAGGACAATGAACGCCTTATTCCAAGACCAATATCTATCTTTATTTTCTGGTATGTTTTTGATTTGTATTGGATGAAATAATATTTAATACTTTTTTTTATCTTTATTAAAATGTTAGAACATTATCTATAAATATATTTTAAAATAATTGCTACCCTCAGGGCCGTCTTAACAGCAGTGTATGCCCCTGGGCACAGCAATGCACTGGGCCCCCTACGCATCCTCCAGCGGTAGGGGTGGGGGGTACTATCAGCGGCAGCTTTGATGTCCCGCGGGCGGTAGGGGGTGTTTTATCTTCCGCACAGCATGTAGGACCTGGAGCAGTAATTTCTGCTAATTACTCCTTTACTGCACAGATGGGGCTAAACTGTAGAAGTGGGCACTGGGCTGAATGAAAAAGCCCTGGTACATGACTTCCAGGGTGGTAGGGGGTGTTTAATGCATAGAGGAGAGGTGGATAGTGGAGTGGGCTTAATATTTATCATTTTCCGGTGGGAGGGCAGCTTGCTTGACTGCAGATATCTCAAGTTCCTGAAAATATATTTCTTAGCTTTGAATGGGATAAAAAAAAAACTAGAGAGTCCCACCTTTCAGAAGGTTCTGGGGACTTGGGGATCAGAGTTCAGGAGCCAGAGCAATTCACCAACAAAAATCTTAAACTGCATATTAGGCGTGTGGAGCTTATACTCCTGGGGCCACTGGGCAAAAGCCCATTGAGCCCATACGAAAAGACGGCCCTGGCTACCCTGCTTGTACAGAGCCCCAAATCCATAAAACAAAAATTCCATGTCATCTGAAAATGGCAGATCTACTGTATTTTGATACTAAAACAGAACGACACTCAGGGCTGCTCTGGATTTGAGTTACTACTTCAGACACAACTTGCTCTGTATTTTTAATTAAAAAAAACAATTTGTGTAAAGTACTGTGACTGTCCGTACTTCCTCCGGGGAAGAAAAACGAAAGCAATATAACATTTTACCAACATACGGATGCTCCACTATTTTCCATAATCCTCTGTTGCATTTGCCTGAAGCTCATTGGCTCATGAATTAACGTAATAACCTCATCATGCCCCCTAGTAAAATACTCCCTAAGTACATCTAGCAATACGGGACTGAACTGGGGGTTTTTCTGACTCCTGGAATCTCATGGGTTGTGTGGAGGAATGTGGTGTGGCTGGTTAGGCAGGAACTAGTTTCTCTACTTCTTGCCAGAGCCTAAATTTTTTTTCTCTATTTTTGTTTTGTCAAGCCAACAGCTGCTGTTTTTTTTAAAATAATATGCATGACCAAATGTCATCTTTCATTTATCACCTACTACAAAACATGATACTCATTATTACTAATGTTATTGATTTTTAATGTGCCACGGTGTTCCACAGCACCAGTCAGTATGAAATCAGAGAAGGCTTCTGCATCAAATTTAAATTACATAGTTTGTCAGTTAACATAATTAAAAAATTCTGTTCTTTTTAGGGTATAAATCGTAAAAGGTTTTATACTAAAATTTCTTAAAGCAGTAAGCGTAACACAATTTTGCCGTATATTTCACTAATTTTAATATGTATTTTTTGGGAGAAAATAATAGTTGTAAGGCTTTGTATACAAGGGGGCTGACCTCTATACGTAAACAGCGATTTTGTGCATACAGCGCAAGCATAGAAGCACAGCAACTTTCTTCATCTTTGTGTTTCTACATCCTATTCTGTGCTGGACGGGACTTGTCCAGATCTGTCTGTTAAATAGATCTGTGCGACTCTGAGTCGTGCATACGGGGCAGGGAAGCCTGTTTCTGATGTGTTGCTCTCACCTATCATGGGGCTGGTGTCAGTGCAAATACTAATGATGATGCTTGCAGTGGCTGAGGAAAAATCAATCGGCAGTGCGGGTTTCCATTTACACACACATGGACCACCGCATTAATTGATCGTATACTAGCATTAGCATATGGTAGTAAACCTGGCTACTGGGGCTTCTCACAATGACAACCAATTCCATATATTTACCCCTATACTGAGCTATAGGCATTTAGGCCATACTAGACCTAAAATGTCTTCTAGCAAACTCAAATGTTCCATCTATTACTCCTCCATGCGGAAAAAAATGTTTCTCACAATCTATGGTAGAAATGATTGTAGTCGGGTAGTCCACCCATTTCTCTGGCTATCCAGAAGTCTGTAAAAAGTTGAGCTTATTATAACTACTGGTGGCTTCCCCCCCCTTCATAATGCATGCTCGGCTTCTGCTTAACAAGTTTCCCAGCAAGCACCCATTACCAATTCCAGACAAACCATGGACACATCACAATGGACTGTGTTACTCACCTGCCTTTGAGAAATGTAACCCCATCTGGGTAATAGTGCATTCCTTCTCTAAGAAATCCATGTCTCTTGTTGTTCCTATGTATGCTCCTCCTGGCCGCACTTTTCATTAAGGAACTATGGGGGTAATTCAGATCTGATAGCTAGGCAACGATTTTTGCAGCCCTGCAATCGCATAGTCGCCGCCTACAGGGGGAGTGTATTTTAGCTGTGCAAGTGTACGATCGCATGTGTAGCAGAGCTGTACAAACTGATTTTGTGCAGTCTCTGCGTAGCCCAGGACTTACTCAGCCTCTGCGATCACATCAGCCTGCTCAGGACCGGATCTGACGTCAGACACCCGCCCTGCAAACGCTTGGACATGCCTGCGTTTTTCCAAACACTCCCTAAAAACGGTCAGTTGACACCCACAAACTAGAGATGAGCGGGTTCGGTTTCTCTGAATCCGAACCCGCACGAACTTCATGTTTTTTTTCACGGGTCCGAGCGACTCGGATCTTCCCGCCTTGCTCGGTTAACCCGAGCGCGCCCGAACGTCATCATGACGCTGTCGGATTCTCGCGAGACTCGGATTCTATATAAGGAGCCGCGCGTCGCCGCCATTTTCACACGTGCATTGAGATTGATAGGGAGAGGACGTGGCTGGCGTCCTCTCCATTTAGATTAGGAGAGAGAGAGAGAGATTGACCTGAGGCTGATACTGTAGAAGAGAGTGCAGAGTTTAGTGACTGACCACAGTGACCACCAGCAGTGCAGTTGTTTTATTTAATATATCCGTTCTCTGCCTGAAAAAAACGGTACACACAGTGACTCAGTCACATACCATATCTGTGTGCACTGCTCAGCCCAGTGTGCTGCATGCCTGCATCATCTATGTATATATTATATATCTGACTGTGCTCAGCTCACACAGCTTATAATTGTGGGGGAGACTGGGGAGCACTGCAGTGCCAGTTATAGGTTATAGCAGGAGCCAGGAGTACAAGACAGTCACATACCATATCTGTGTGCACTGCTCAGCCCAGTGTGCTGCATCATCTATGTATATATTATATATCTGACTGTGCTCAGCTCACACAGCTTATAATTGTGGGGGAGACTGGGGAGCACTGCAGTGCCAGTTATAGGTTATAGCAGGAGCCAGGAGTACATATATTATATTAAAATTAAACAGTGCACACTTTTGCTGCAGGAGTGCCACTGCCAGTGTGACTGACCAGTGACCTGACCACACTGACCACCAGTATAGTTAGTAGTATACTATATTGTGATTGCCTGAAAAAGTTAAACACTCGTCGTGTGACTTCACTTGTGTGGTGTTTTTTTTTTTATTCTATAAAAAACTCATTCTGCTGACAGACAGTGTCCAGCAGGTCCGTCATTATATAATATATATACCTGTCCGGCTGCAGTAGTGATATATATATATTTTTTATATCATTATTTATCATCCAGTCGCAGCAGACACAGTACGGTAGTTCACGGCTGTAGCTACCTCTGTGTCGGCACTCGGCAGTCCATCCATAATTGTATACCACCTACCCGTGGTTTTTTTTTCTTTCTTCTTTATACATACATACTACTACATCTCTTTATCAACCAGTCTATATTAGCAGCAGACACAGTACAGTACGGTAGTTCACGGCTGTGGCTACCTCTGTGTCGGCACTCGGCAGTCCGTCCATAATTGTATACCACCTAACCGTGGTTTTTTTTTCTTTCTTCTTTATACATACATACTACGATATCTCTTTATCAACCAGTCTATATTAGCAGCAGACACAGTACAGTACGGTAGTTCACGGCTGTGGCTACCTCTGTGTCGGCACTCGGCAGTCCGTCCATAATTGTATACCACCTAACCGTGGTTTTTTTTTCTTTCTTCTTCATACATACATACTACGACATCTCTTTATCAACCAGTCTATATTAGCAGCAGACACAGTACAGTATGGTAGTTCACGGCTGTGGCTACCTCTGTGTCGGCACTCGGCAGTCCGTCCATAATTGTATACCACCTAACCGTGTTTTTTTTTTCTTTCTTCTTTATACATACATACTACGACATCTCTTTATCAACCAGTCTATATTAGCAGCAGACACAGTACAGTACGGTAGTTCACGGCTGTGGCTACCTCTGTGTCGGCACTCGGCAGTCCGTCCATAATTGTATACCACCTAACCGTGGTTTTTTTTTCTTTCTTCTTCATACATACATACTACGACATCTCTTTATCAACCAGTCTATATTAGCAGCAGACACAGTACAGTACGGTAGTTCACGGCTGTGGCTACCTCTGTGTCGGCACTCGGCAGTCCGTCCATAATTGTATACCACCTACCCGTGGTTTTTTTTTCTTTCTTCTTTATACATACATACTACTACATCTCTTTATCAACCAGTCTATATTAGCAGCAGACACAGTACAGTACGGTAGTTCACGGCTGTGGCTACCTCTGTGTCGGCACTCGGCAGTCCGTCCATAATTGTATACCACCTACCCGTGGTTTTTTTTTCTTTCTTCTTCATACATACATACTACGACATCTCTTTATCAACCAGTCTATATTAGCAGCAGACACAGTACAGTACGGTAGTTCACGGCTGTGGCTACCTCTGTGTCGGCACTCGGCAGTCCGTCCATAATTGTATACCACCTAACCGTGGTTTTTTTTTTTTTCTTCTTCATACATACATACTACGACATCTCTTTATCAACCAGTCTATATTAGCAGCAGACACAGTACGGTAGTTCACGGCTGTAGCTACCTCTGTGTCGGCACTCGGCAGTCCGTCCATAATTGTATACTAGTATCCATCCATCTCCATTGTTTACCTGAGGTGCCTTTTAGTTGTGCCTATTAAAATATGGAGAACAAAAATGTTGAGGTTCCAAAATTAGGGAAAGATCAAGATCCACTTCCACCTCGTGCTGAAGCTGCTGCCACTAGTCATGGCCGAGACGATGAAATGCCAGCAACGTCGTCTGCCAAGGCCGATGCCCAATGTCATAGTACAGAGCATGTCAAATCCAAAACACCAAATATCAGTAAAAAAAGGACTCCAAAACCTAAAATAAAATTGTCGGAGGAGAAGCGTAAACTTGCCAATATGCCATTTACCACACGGAGTGGCAAGGAACGGCTGAGGCCCTGGCCTATGTTCATGGCTAGTGGTTCAGCTTCACATGAGGATGGAGGCACTCAGCCTCTCGCTAGAAAAATGAAAAGACTCAAGCTGGCAAAAGCAGTAGCACCGCAAAGAACTGTGCGTTCTTCGAAATCCCAAATCCACAAGGAGAGTCCAATTGTGTCGGTTGCGATGCCTGACCTTCCCAACACTGGACGTGAAGAGCATGCGCCTTCCACCATTTGCACGCCCCCTGCAAGTGCTGGAAGGAGCACCCGCAGTCCAGTTCCTGATAGTCAGATTGAAGATGTCAGTGTTGAAGTACACCAGGATGAGGAGGATATGGGTGTTGCTGGCGCTGGGGAGGAAATTGACCAGGAGGATTCTGATGGTGAGGTGGTTTGTTTAAGTCAGGCACCCGGGGAGACACCTGTTGTCCGTGGGAGGAATATGGCCGTTGACATGCCTGGTGAAAATACCAAAAAAATCAGCTCTTCGGTGTGGAACTATTTCAACAGAAATGCGGACAACAGGTGTCAAGCCGTGTGTTCCCTTTGTCAAGCTGTAATAAGTAGGGGTAAGGACGTTAACCACCTCGGAACATCCTCCCTTATACGTCACCTGCAGCGCATTCATAATAAGTCAGTGACAAGTTCAAAAACTTTGGGTGACAGCGGAAGCAGTCCACTGACCAGTAAATCCCTTCCTCTTGTAACCAAGCTCACGCAAACCACCCCACCAACTCCCTCAGTGTCAATTTCCTCCTTCCCCAGGAATGCCAATAGTCCTGCAGGCAATGTCACTGGCAATTCTGACGAGTCCTCTCCTGCCTGGGATTCCTCCGATGCATCCTTGCGTGTAACGCCTACTGCTGCTGGCGCTGCTGTTGTTGCTGCTGGGAGTCGATGGTCATCCCAGAGGGGAAGTCGTAAGCCCACTTGTACTACTTCCAGTAAGCAATTGACTGTTCAACAGTCCTTTGCGAGGAAGATGAAATATCACAGCAGTCATCCTGCTGCAAAGCGGATAACTGAGGCCTTGACAACTATGTTGGTGTTAGACGTGCGTCCGGTATCCGCCGTTAGTTCACAGGGAACTAGACAATTTATTGAGGCAGTGTGCCCCCGTTACCAAATACCATCTAGGTTCCACTTCTCTAGGCAGGCGATACCGAGAATGTACACGGACGTCAGAAAAAGACTCACCAGTGTCCTAAAAAATGCAGTTGTACCCAATGTCCACTTAACCACGGACATGTGGACAAGTGGAGCAGGGCAGGGTCAGGACTATGGCCCTCATTCCGAGTTGATCGCTCGCAAGGCGATTTTAGCAGAGTTACACACGCTAAGCCGCCGCCTACTGGGAGTGAATCTTAGCTTCTTAAAATTGCGACCGATGTATTCGCAATATTGCGATTACAAACTACTTAGCAGTTTCAGAGTAGCTTCAGACTTACTCGGCATCTGCGATCAGTTCAGTGCTTGTCGTTCCTGGTTTGACGTCATAAACACACCCAGCGTTCGCCCAGACACTCCTCCGTTTCTCCGGCCACTCCTGCGTTTTTTCCGGAAACGGTAGCGTTTTTAACCACACGCCCCTGAAACGCCGTGTTTCCGCCCAGTAACACCCATTTCCTGTCAATCACATTACGATCGCCGGAGCGAAGAAAAAGCCGTGAGTAAAAATACTATCTTCATTGTTAAATTACTTGGCGCAGTCGCAGTGCGAATATTGCGCATGCGTACTAAGCGGAATTTTACTGCGATGCGATGAAATATACCGAGCGAACGACTCGGAATGAGGGCCTATATGACTGTGACAGCCCACTGGGTAGATGTATGGACTCCCGCCGCAAGAACAGCAGCGGCGGCACCAGTAGCAGCATCTCGCAAACGCCAACTCTTTCCTAGGCAGGCTACGCTTTGTATCACCGGTTTCCAGAATACGCACACAGCTGAAAACCTCTTACGGCAACTGAGGAAGATCATCGCGGAATGGCTTACCCCAATTGGACTCTCCTGTGGATTTGTGGCATCGGACAACGCCAGCAATATTGTGTGTGCATTAAATATGGGCAAATTCCAGCACGTCCCATGTTTTGCACATACCTTGAATTTGGTGGTGCAGAATTATTTAAAAAACGACAGGGGCGTGCAAGAGATGCTGTCGGTGGCCAGAAAAATTGCGGGACACTTTCGGCGTACAGGCACCACGTACAGAAGACTGGAGCACCACCAAAAACTACTGAACCTGCCCTGCCATCATCTGAAGCAAGAAGTGGTAACGAGGTGGAATTCAACCCTCTATATGCTTCAGAGGTTGGAGGAGCAGCAAAAGGCCATTCAAGCCTATACAATTGAGCACGATATAGGAGGTGGAATGCACCTGTCTCAAGCGCAGTGGAGAATGATTTCAACGTTGTGCAAGGTTCTGATGCCCTTTGAACTTGCCACACGTGAAGTCAGTTCAGACACTGCCAGCCTGAGTCAGGTCATTCCCATCATCAGGCTTTTGCAGAAGAAGCTGGAGACATTGAAGGAGGAGCTAACACGGAGCGATTCCGCTAGGCATGTGGGACTTGTGGATGGAGCCCTTAATTCGCTTAACAAGGATTCACGGGTGGTCAATCTGTTGAAATCAGAGCACTACATTTTGGCCACCGTGCTCGATCCTAGATTTAAAGCCTACCTTGGATCTCTCTTTCCGGCAGACACAAGTCTGCTGGGGTTGAAAGACCTGCTGGTGAGAAAATTGTCAAGTCAAGCGGAACGCGACCTGTCAACATCTCCTCCTTCACATTCTCCCGCAACTGGGGGTGCGAGGAAAAGGCTCAGAATTCCGAGCCCACCCGCTGGCGGTGATGCAGGGCAGTCTGGAGCGACTGCTGATGCTGACATCTGGTCCGGACTGAAGGACCTGACAACGATTACGGACATGTCGTCTACTGTCACTGCATATGATTCTCTCACCATTGAAAGAATGGTGGAGGATTATATGAGTGACCGCATCCAAGTAGGCACGTCACACAGTCCATACTTATACTGGCAGGAAAAAGAGGCAATTTGGAGGCCATTGCACAAACTGGCTTTATTCTACCTAAGTTGCCCTCCCACAAGTGTGTACTCCGAAAGAGTGTTTAGTGCCGCCGCTCACCTTGTCAGCAATCGGCGTACGAGGTTACATCCAGAAAATGTGGAGAAGATGATGTTCATTAAAATGAATTATAATCAATTCCTCCGCGGAGACATTGACCAGCAGCAATTGCCTCCACAAAGTACACAGGGAGCTGAGATGGTGGATTCCAGTGGGGACGAATTGATAATCTGTGAGGAGGGGGATGTACACGGTGATATATCGGAGGGTGATGATGAGGTGGACATCTTGCCTCTGTAGAGCCAGTTTGTGCAAGGAGAGATTAATTGCTTCTTTTTTGGGGGGGGTCCAAACCAACCCGTCATATCAGTCACAGTCGTGTGGCAGACCCTGTCACTGAAATGATGGGTTGGTTAAAGTGTGCATGTCCTGTTTTGTTTATACAACATAAGGGTGGGTGGGAGGGCCCAAGGACAATTCCATCTTGCACCTCTTTTTTCTTTTATTTTTCTTTGCGTCATGTGCTGTTTGGGGAGGGTTTTTTGGAAGGGACTTCCTGCGTGACACTGCAGTGCCACTCCTAAATGGGCCCGGTGTTTGTGTCGGCCACTAGGGTCGCTAATCTTACTCACACAGTCAGCTACCTCATTGCGCCTCTTTTTTTCTTTGCGTCATGTGCTGATTGGGGAGGGTTTTTTGGAAGGGACATCCTGCGTGACACTGCAGTGCCACTCCTAAATGGGCCCGGTGTTTGTGTCGGCCACTAGGGTCGCTAATCTTACTCACACAGTCAGCTACCTCATTGCGCCTCTTTTTTTCTTTGCGTCATGTGCTGATTGGGGAGGGTTTTTTGGAAGGGACATCCTGCGTGACACTGCAGTGCCACTCCTAGATGGGCCAGGTGTTTGTGTCGGCCACTAGTGTCGCTTAGCTTAGTCATCCAGCGACCTTGGTGCAAATTTTAGGACTAAAAATAATATTGTGAGGTGTGAGGTATTCAGAATAGACTGAAAATGAGTGGAAATTATGGTTTTTGAGGTTAATAATAATATGGGATCAAAATGACCCCCAAATTCTATGATTTAAGCTGTTTTTTAGTGTTTTTTTAAAAAAACACCCGAATCCAAAACACACCCGAATCCGACAAAAAAAATTCGGTGAGGTTTTGCCAAAACGCGGTCGAACCCAAAACACGGCCGCGGAACCGAACCCAAAACCAAAACACAAAACCCGAAAAATTTCAGGCGCTCATCTCTACCACAAACGCCCTCTTCCTGTCAATCTCCTTGCGAACGCCCGTGCAAATGGATCCTTCACACAAACCCGTCGCTGACCGGCGATCCGCTTTGCAGCTGTCCATCGTGCCTGCACATTGCGGTGCATATACATGCGCAGTTTGGATCTGATCGCCCGCTGTGCGAAAACGCACAGCAGCGATCAGGTCTGAATTACCCCCTATTTACCTTACACTGTTGTCCTCAGGACATTGTCTCTGACTGTGGATTCCAACTTATATCTACATTTTGGGGATCTTTTTACAAACTCCTGAATGTGCAGCTCATTTGATCAAAAGTACATCATGCTCAATCCATTGGTCAAACCAAGCAAATAAACCAGGAAACCAGAAAACTTGGAAACCTTTCTGAGGATCTACTCTGGTCTGAATCTGCTTACAACAATCACTACCACAAAGCCTGTTATCTTCACCATTTTTCACCACTACTCCTATCCAGACTACAACTTTAACGTCATCTGAAGTCCCATGGGGAAATGTAATAGATTCCAATCCCTAAAAATGCGCAAGTTTGCAACTCAAAATATATGAGTTTGCAGACGCTGTATGTAATAGATTGCGAGGACAAGCAAACTCGCATCAACCCTTTGCTCCCTTGCAAAACACACCATCCAGATGTTGACCTTGTGAAATATACAACTCGCCCAATGTAATAGGATATGAGTTGTAAGCCCGCACAAAATTAGTACAAACACAAAAAGTTTTAAAAAATGTAGACTAATTTAAGGCTAGCGAGGTAGCCTCAGCAGCAACGTGTTTAGCACAAGCCTATGCAGTCTTCTGTGTGTTCAAAGATAATAAAAGTGTTAAAAATAAAAAATGAATGACGTGGGGTCCCCCAAAAAACATAACCACCACCAGGTTCTGTGGAAATACTGGGGACAAAAATAGTAGCGGTCCACCGTATTTTTATCAACCAGCAGCAGGTACTGTGAGTTGGTCCTTTTTGTCCCCTGTATATCCACAACCAGGACTGACTCACAGAGCCTGGAGCTGGTTATGCTTTGGGATGACGGGGACGTTTTCTTTTCTTTTTCTTTTTTTTACACTTTCATCAACTTTTAACACAGAAGCCTGCATGGGTCTCACTGATCTGTGCAGACTTCTGTCAAACTCGCACCTTGTCAGAGCTTTAGGTTACCTTTTCAGACCATTTTGGCTCCTGTTGTCTACTCCTGTGTAAATCCAATATCATTGCTAGATCCTGTCTGGTGATTCCTGCTATTTATATGCAGTTCCCTTGTGCCTGGTATCCCTATTCTATTCCTCTGCCCAGGAGTTCATTTCTCTTCCTGAGAGGCCACTGGACCCCGGCACCTCCACCTGTTTACCTGGGTCTACCAGACCTCCCACTGCATTCATCCTACCACCTCCCGTCTGTCTATACCTGCCAATTGTCTGGTGTCTGCAAGATGTGTGTCTGCAGGGAGTGGCAAAGACCACACAAATTACAATGCACAGCTAAAATGCCACACTAGTTCCTATAACACATTAAGTGGGCTTTTATATATTTTACTTGGCAACCAGACACTTCTGTGATCCAATACACACAGCATTTAGGTCCAGTAAAAATGTTTTGTAACATGGAACACTCAGCCACGCCTGCAGAAGCAACGCACGAATCTTAGCCAGCATCATTCCTTTTTCAAACTCCTTTTTTTCCCCCATGTTTAATCTCAGGGGGAAAAAAAATCGGACACAATTTTTTATGTGTATTACTGATATAGTACTACATATAGGGGGTCATTCCGAGTTGTTCGCTCGGTATTTCTTTCTCGCAACGGAGCGATTAGTCGCTAATGCGCATGCGCAATGTCCGCAGTGCAACTGCGCCAAGTAAATTTGCTATGAAGTTAGGTATTTTACTCACGGCATTACAAGGTTTTTTCTTCGTTCTGGTGATCGTAATGTGATTGACAGGAAGTGGGTGTTTCTGGGCGGAAACAGGCCGTTTTATGTGTGTGTGTGAAAAAACGCTACCGTTTCTGGGAAAAACGCGGGAGTGGCTGGAGAAACGGAGGAGTGTCTGGGCGAACGCTGGGTGTGTTTGTGACGTCAAACCAGGAACGACAAGCACAGAACTGATCGCAGATGCCGAGTAAGTCTGGAGCTACTCAGAAACTGCTAAGAAGTGTCTATTCGCAATTCTGCTAATCTTTCGTTCGCAATTTTGATAAGCTAAGATTCACTCTCAGTAGGCGGCGGCTAAGCGTGTGCAAAGCTGCTAAAAGCAGCTTGCGAGCGAACAACTCGGAATGACCCCCATAGTCCTGAAAAATCACAGACAAATACATATACAGGTATTTAACATTTAAAAATCCAGTGTGCTAAAGTCCGTTCTAATCTAATTAACACTGAAGGTAAATTACGGTAGAACTATCTAAAGTCACATAAATTTATGAATGAGAATAATACTTCAGAATAGATACCTCAGCCTCTTGGGTTTCTGGGAAGGTCTTCTTCAAGTAATTGAACCGTGCTGACCGTAGCACATTAAACCAAGTGACTATTTCCTGTAATGGGACAGAGCAGGGAAACAAAAATATCTTTGATATGTGCATTCCAGCCTGAAGTATGTAAATATCTGGAAATCACACTCTTATGTTATTGCAATAATAATTTCTCAGTGTGTACATGTCAAGAGCATCTAGATCCGGGGCTCAATGGAGAGTAAGCTTGTTGTCTCAGAGCATACCTTGTTCTACCTGTTTGTGTTAAGGGCCGTATTCACGGCGCGATTTGGGGAGACATGTGTGCTGAGCGGTTCGCTCAGCACACATCTCTCCCCCCGCTGAGCACAGCGCGATGTGTGCTGAGCGTGCGGGGGGAGACGGGAGGGGGGGGGGCGCTCATTTCACCCAGCGGGTGAAGTGAGCGACCTGCTAGATTGACTTGCATGCAGGCCAATCTAGCACCAGCGATAGCGATGCACGGGGCTGCGCATTGCTATCGCTGTGAGGGGTACACCTGGAGTGATCGCTGCTTAAAATCTAAACAATCTAGTCAGATTGCTTAGAGTACCTCCCTTTACCCTGGCAATTACAAAATGAGAGCTAGAAAATATAAGAGACGGTGTTAATGTGTTATTACAACTATAAATAATTACTTTTGGTGTAAGAATTGTGGCATCACATTTGTTCTTCTTATTGCTGTGTAGCCAGATATGAGTGACATAAATAACCAATCATGGATTTGTTTGTGCTACAACGCGGGACCGCGCATCGCTATCGCTGTGGGGCATACATAGATTGCTTAGAATTTACGCACTGATCTCTCCGTGTGTACCCCCCTTACGGGATAGGATCTATTACAGGTGATAAAGCAATTACATTGAGTTCTGTTCCCACAATCCACATGTGCTAATCTGTTAGATTATCCTTCTATTGATGTGTTCTTGAAAGCAGATGTATCCTGGCATTCTGCAGGAGAAAAAAGGGCAATTTACCTCCCCGTCTTTGTGGTAAACATATACACTCCTAGTCCGTCCACCTTCAACACAGGTAATCTCCAGCCCATGTGGGTGTTTAATTTTATCGACTTGGAACATGGCATTCAGACTTTGTATCGGAATCTTGCCCTTCGGACCGAAACGCTGAGTAAGAGAAACATATGAGGTTTTATAGGCAGGTAACCCTTAAATGGAAATGTCCCTGTGTAAATGACTGCCGCTTTAAAAAATAAGATTTTACTTACCGATAAATCTATTTCTCGGAGTCCGTAGTGGATGCTGGGGTTCCTGAAAGGACCATGGGGAATAGCGGCTCCGCAGGAGACAGGGCACAAAAAGTAAAGCTTTTTCCGATCAGGTGGTGTGCACTGGCTCCTCCCCCTATGACCCTCCTCCAGACTCCAGTTAGGTACTGTGCCCGGACGAGCGTACACAATAAGGGAGGATTTTGAATCCCGGGTAAGACTCATACCAGCCACACCAATCACACCGTACAACTTGTGATCTAAACCCAGTTAACAGTATGATAACAGCGGAGCCTCTGAAAGATGGCTTCCTTCAACAATAACCCGAATTAGTTAACAATAACTATGTACAATTTATGCAGATAATCCGCACTTGGGATGGGCGCCCAGCATCCACTACGGACTCCGAGAAATAGATTTATCGGTAAGTAAAATCTTATTTTCTCTATCGTCCTAGTGGATGCTGGGGTTCCTGAAAGGACCATGGGGATTATACCAAAGCTCCCAAACGGGCGGGAGAGTGCGGATGACTCTGCAGCACCGAATGAGAGAACTCCAGGTCCTCCTTAGCCAGAGTATCAAATTTGTAAAATTTTACAAACGTGTTCTCCCCTGACCACGTAGCTGCTCGGCAAAGTTGTAATGCCGAGACCCCTCGGGCAGCCGCCCAAGATGAGCCCACCTTCCTTGTGGAGTGGGCCTTTACAGATTTAGGCTGTGGCAGGCCTGCCACAGAATGTGCAAGTTGGATTGTGCTACAGATCCAACGAGCAATCGTCTGCTTAGACGCAGGAGCACCCATCTTGTTGGGTGCATACAATATAAACAACGAGTCAGATTTTCTGACTCCAGCTGTTCTTGCAATATATATTTTTAATGCTCTGACAACGTCCAGTAACTTGGAGTCCTCCAAGTCACTTGTAGCCGCAGGCACTACAATAGGCTGGTTCAGATGAAATGCTGACACCACCTTAGGGAGAAAATGCGGACGAGTCCGCAGTTCTGCCCTGTCCGAATGGAAAATCAGATATGGGCTTTTGTAAGATAAAGCTGCCAATTCTGACACTCTCCTGGCAGAAGCCAGGGCTAGAAGCATGGTCACTTTCCAAGTGAGATATTTCAAATCCACCTTATTTAGTGGTTCAAACCAATGAGATTTTAGAAAATCCAAAACCACATTGAGATCCCACGGTGCCACTGGAGGCACCACAGGGGGCTGTATATGCAGCACTCCCTTAACAAAGGTCTGGACTTCAGGGACTGAAGCCAATTCTTTTTGAAAGAAAATCGACAGGGCCGAAATTTGAACCTTAATAGATCCCAATTTGAGACCCATAGACAATCCTGATTGCAGGAAATGTAGGAATCGACCCAGTTGAAATTCCTCCGTCGGAGCACTCCGATCTTCGCACCACGCAACATATTTTCGCCAAATTCGGTGATAATGTTGCACGGTTACTTCTTTCCTTGCTTTAATCAAAGTAGGAATGACTTCTTCCGGCATGCCTTTTTCCATTAGGATCCGGCGTTCAACCGCCATGCCGTCAAACGCAGCCGCGGTAAGTCTTGAAACAGACAGGGACCCTGCTGAAGCAAGTCCCTCCTTAGAGGTAGAGGCCACGGATCTTCCGTGATCATCTCTTGAAGTTCCGGGTACCAAGTCCTTCTTGGCCAATCCGGAACCACTAGTATCGTTCTTACGCCTCTTTGCCGTATAATTCTCAATACTTTTGGTATGAGAGGCAGAGGAGGAAACACATATACCGACTGGTACACCCAAGGCGTTACCAGCGCGTCCACAGCTATTGCCTGCGGATCTCTTGACCTGGCGCAATACCTGTCCAGTTTTTTGTTGAGGCGAGACGCCATCATGTCCACCATTGGTCTTTCCCAACGGGTTACCAGCATGTGGAAAACTTCTGGATGAAGTCCCCACTCTCCCGGGTGAAGATCGTGTCTGCTGAGGAAGTCTGCTTCCCAGTTGTCCACTCCCGGGATGAACACTGCTGACAGTGCTATCACATGATTCTCTGCCCAGCGAAGAATCCTTGCAGCTTCTGCCATTGCACTCCTGCTTCTTGTGCCGCCCTGTCTGTTCACATGGGCGACTGCCGTGATGTTGTCCGACTGGATCAACACCGGCTTTCCCTGAAGCAGAGGTTCTGCCTGGCTTAGAGCATTGTAGATTGCTCTTAGTTCCAGAATGTTTATGTGAAGAGACGTTTCCAGGCTCGTCCACACTCCCTGGAAGTTTCTTCCTTGTGTGACGGCTCCCCAGCCTCTCAGGCTGGCGTCCGTGGTCACCAGGATCCAATCCTGTATGCCGAATCTGCGGCCCTCCAATAGATGAGGACTCTGCAACCACCACAGAAGAGACACCCTTGTCCTTGGAGACAGGGTTATCCGTAGGTGCATCTGAAGATGCGACCCTGACCATTTGTCCAACAGATCCCTTTGGAAAATTCTTGCGTGGAATCTGCCGAATGGAATTGCTTCGTAAGAAGCCACCATTTTTCCCAGGACTCTTGTGCATTGATGTACAGACACCTTTCCTGGTTTTAGGAGGTTCCTGACAAGCTCGGATAACTCCTTGGCTTTTTCCTCCGGGAGAAAAACCTTTTTCTGAACCGTGTCCAGAATCATCCCTAGGAACAGCAGACGAGTTGTCGGCATTAACTGGGATTTTGGAATATTCAGAATCCACCCGTGCTGTTTTAGCACTTCTTGAGACAGTGCTAATCCCATCTCTAGCTGTTCTCTGGACCTCGCCCTTATTAGGAGATCGTCCAAGTATGGGATAATTAATACGCCTTTTCTTCGAAGAAGAATCATCATCTCGGCCATTACCTTTGTAAAGATCCGAGGTGCCGTGGACAATCCGAACGGCAGCGTCTGAAACTGATAGTGACAGTTTTGTACAACGAACCTGAGGTACCCCTGGTGTGAGGGGTAAATTGGAACGTGGAGATACGCATCCTTGATGTCCAAGGATACCATAAAGTCCCCCTCTTCCAGGTTCGCTATCACTGCTCTGAGTGACTCCATTTTGAACTTGAACTTCTTTATGTACAGGTTCAAGGACTTCAGATTTAGAATAGGCCTTACCGAGCCATCCGGCTTCGGTACCACAAAAAGAGTGGAATAATACCCCTTCCCTTGTTGTAGAAGAGGTACCTTGACTATCACCTGCTGAGAGTAAAGCTTGTGAATGGCTTCCAAAACCGTCTCCCTTTCGGAGGGGGACGTTGGTAAAGCAGACTTCAGGAAACGGCGAGGTGGATCTGTCTCTAATTCCAACCTGTACCCTTGAGATATTATCTGCAGGATCCAGGGATCTACCTGCGAGTGAGCCCACTGCGCGCTGTAATTTTTGAGACGACCGCCCACCGTCCCCGAGTCCGCTTGAGAAGCCCCAGCGTCATGCTGAGGCTTTTGTAGAAGCCGGGGAGGGCTTCTGTTCCTGGGAAGGAGCTGCGTGTTGCTGTCTCTTCCCTCGACCTTTGCCTCGTGGCAGATATGAATAGCCCTTTGCTCTCTTATTTTTAAAGGAACGAAAGGGCTGCGGTTGAAAAGTCGGTGCCTTTTTCTGTTGGGGAGTGACTTGAGGTAGAAAGGTGGATTTCCCGGCTGTAGCCGTGGCCACCAAATCTGATAGACCGACTCCAAATAACTCCTCCCCTTTATACGGCAAAACTTCCATATGCCGTTTTGAATCCGCATCGCCTGTCCACTGTCGCGTCCATAAAGCTCTTCTGGCCGAAATGGACATAGCACTTACCCGTGATGCCAGTGTGCAGATATCCCTCTGTGCATCACGCATATAAAGAAATGCATCCTTTATTTGTTCTAACGACAGTAAAATATTGTCCCTGTCCAGGGTATCAATATTTTCAATCAGGGACTCTGACCAAACTACCCCAGCACTGCCCATCCAGGCAGTCGCTACAGCTGGTCGTAGTATAACACCTGCATGTGTGTATATACTTTTTTGGATATTTTCCATCCTCCTATCTGATGGATCTTTAAGTGCGGCCATCTCAGGAGAGGGTAACGCCACTTGTTTAGATAAGCGTGTTAGCGCCTTGTCCACCCTAGGAGGTGTTTCCCAGCGCTCCCTAACCTCTGGCGGGAAAGGGTATAATGCCAATAATTTCTTTGAAATTATCAGCTTTTTATCAGGGGCAACCCACGCTTCATTACACACGTCATTTAATTCTTCTGATTCAGGAAAAACTATAGGTAGTTTTTTCATACCCCACATAATACCCTGTTTAGTGGTACCTGTAGTATCAGCTAAATGTAACGCCTCCTTCATTGCCAAAATCATATAACGTGTGGCCCTACTGGAAAATACGGTTGATTCGTCACCGTCACCACTGGAGTCATCGCCTGTGTCTGGGTCTGTGTCGACCGACTGAGGCAAAGGGCGTTTCACAGCCCCTGACGGTGTTTGAGTCGCCTGGACAGGCACTAATTGATTGTCCGGCCGCCTCATGTCGTCAAACGACTGCTTTAGCGTGTTGACACTATCCCGTAGTTCCATAAATAAAGGCATCCATTCTGGTGTCGACTCCCTAGGGGGTGACATCCTCATATTTGGCAATTGCTCCGCCTCCACACCAATATCGTCCTCATACATGTCGACACACACGTACCGACACACAGCAGACACACAGGGAATGCTCCTAACGAAGACAGGACCCACTAGCCCTTTGGGGAGACAGAGGGAGAGTTTGCCAGCACACACCAAAAGCGCTATATATATATCAGGGATAGCCTTATAATAAGTGCTCCCTTATAGCTGCTTTGTTATATCAAAATATCGCCATAAATGTGCCCCCCCCTCTCTGTTTTACCCTGTTTCTGTAGTGCAGTGCAGGGGAGAGACTTGGGAGCCGTCCTGACCAGCGGAGCTGTGAGAGGAAATGGCGCCGTGTGCTGAGGAGATAGGCCCCGCCCCTTTTCTGGCGGGCTCGTCTCCCGCTATTTAGAAAAATTAGGCAGGGGTTAAATATCTCCATATAGCCTCTAGGGCTATATGTGAGGTATTTTTAGCCTTTATAGGTAATCATTTGCCTCCCAGGGCGCCCCCCTCCCAGCGCCCTGCACCCTCAGTGACTGCCGTGTGAAGTGTGCTGAGAGGAAAATGGCGCACAGCTGCAGTGCTGTGCGCTACCTTTTGAAGACTGCAGGAGTCTTCAGCCGCCGATTCTGGACCTCTTCTGACTTCAGCATCTGCAAGGGGGCCGGCGGCGTGGCTCCGGTGACCATCCAGGCTGTACCTGTGATCGTCCCTCTGGAGCTTGATGTCCAGTAGCCAAGAAGCCAATCCATCCTGCACGCAGGTGAGTTGACTCCTTCTCCCCTCAGTCCCTCGCTGCAGTGATCCTGTTGCCAGCAGGAATCACTGTAAAATAAAAAACCTAGCTAAACTTTTTCTAAGCAGCTCTTTAGGAGAGCCACCTAGATTGCACCCTTCTCGGCCGGGCACAAAAATCTAACTGGAGTCTGGAGGAGGGTCATAGGGGGAGGAGCCAGTGCACACCACCTGATCGGAAAAAGCTTTACTTTTTGTGCCCTGTCTCCTGCGGAGCCGCTATTCCCCATGGTCCTTTCAGGAACCCCAGCATCCACTAGGACGATAGAGAAATACGGGCATTCACAGCCGAAATCCCGCACCTCCGGCAAACTCGGACCTTATTACATTTATCTCCCCCCTTCCCCCCATGTTTAATTTTTCTCCTTGTATGTCTGTTTGATTATACTGAATTGTTATATGTATGCATCATTGCAGTTTTCCCTGTATGGCACTATGGACACTTAGTGCCGTTACATAGATAAAAGATTATAATATACTGTTTGAGTAAAGGCGAAATTCAAACCCATTCATTTAGCCTTTACCTTGTTTAATGTTTCACCAATGCTGACTCAAGCATTGAAAGTACAGTATGGACAGAGAGAGACTTGTAGTCGAGAGTTATGCTGGCTAGAGTTCTGAATGGAAGACTAGTGAAAGCCATGTGTAGCTGCATTTGATGGCATGCTGGCACATATACTGGGGGTTCAACCAGCTTAGAGAGTAGAAATGGCGAAGATAGATCATCTAGGCTTTTTTTTTATGGAGCCCAGTGACCATCATGTCTGCTAGAGAAAGGTGACTTGTCGACTGAGTTAATGCTAAGGTCAGAGGTGTTGCGGTGAATGAAAGTACAGAGGCTGGGAATCCCCCTGGAATCCCAATCCTCAAGGCTTGTGAGTGTCAGATCTTGTGCAGACTCTCTGAAATCCTGCTGACTATCAGAGTGTTTGGCACCCATTCTTCTAACATTTGTAATGTGTACTGCAGCACTACACCTGTGTTATATTACAGATTAACTGATTTCCACAATTGCATGTGCAGAGGTTCGTTTTAACCATCACCTCACAGAGCGAGGGCATTCAAGAGTGAAATGATAGTTAGCGTTAGTTGACGGTTGTAGACCACCCACACCACACACAAATCTAAATGGGGCTACACTAGATTTGATTTGAATTATGTGGGCGTCTTTTTGCATAATCTGTACCCAGAGTCCTGTGTTTGAAATGGAACCACCAACTATACACAACTGAGGCAGCCATTCTGTGGGATTAATTTAGATATCAATTAACTAGAAAGCAGCTCAGTGATGTCTCTAGTTCCTCATCAGTTGATAGGCTGGATTTTCTAAAATATTGGTTCAGGCTGCAAATTGTCTGCTTCCAAGTAAATTTTTTGGGGTTTCCTTATCCTAAACGTATTTCTGGATTTACTATAAAGTAAATACAATTAGAAAACTATTGTGATACTCACTTTTTCTTTAGTGTAATATTTCAGCAGCCCCTCACTCTCAGAGAATTCAAAAAGTCTCTTTAAAAATTGTCCATTGTCTCGTCCTTTCTTCAATAGGAAACCCTCTTTATATTCTGACAGAAACAAAATGGAGGCCAGCTTAAAATACGGATATCATAATCAGCTGTTGCCACACTGACCCGTGAGATATTGTCCAACCTGCATGTCTCATAAGTGATAATCTATGACAATTCAATGTACAGACCATAGTCTGAGTTTACTAAACTTTTATCCATTTACCTACTGCGTATGCAGAGTTTCTGTTACTTGTAAACTCTCGTCGTTCATACTTTGCTCTGATCCACTGTTCCTTTAATACCCTAAAAAACAAAATGGAAAAATGACTAGTAAAAGTAAAAACAAAAAAACCAAACCAGAATGAAATAGAAAATGTTACTCAGCGACAGAAGTATTTCTCTGTCATCCCCTTAAGGCACACTGGACTCACAGAATATAGAGTCTCCTTCAGGACATGGCACTTTGAATACAGTGTATATTAAAAAGTTAACTCCTCCATTTGTTATTGTGCCCACAGGAAAGGGTGGTTCACATGCTGCTTTGACAGACTAATGAACTTTTTATGAATGACTGCAGTCATTCATTCATTCATTCATTCATACTATTTATTTTCTTCATCTGATTTATCAGTTTTCTCTGATGGCAATGCATCTGTGCTTCATCAAAAAGGTCAAACACAAAAGGTCCCCAGCTTTGTTAGCAGCACCAGACTGACCATGATGTTAGTGGAACACGGACATTCTCAGAAAATCATTGTGGTGTCTTCATCAGAGATGAGACCATTTATACCAGGGGCCATTTTAATATAAGTTAAATTCTGATGAAGTTGTGATTGCAATGAAACAAAACGTATCAAAAAGGAAGGACTATTAGACTAGATACACATTTGGACCTCTTCTGAGCCTCAGTCCCACACTGAATCATAGCTGGACGTGATATCCAGGAACATTGACACAAATCTGACTGTACTACAAGCATGTCATCCTGCTCATTGACAGTGTATGTAGACAGACTTTTGTTTTCAATTCAACATCACCTATATGTATTTGAATCCATAAACTCATTTTCATCATTATTACCCAGGTTTTTTTTTTTTATAAAGCTACATCTGCATTTTTATTCACATTATTGAGAATTATTTGGGTAAATCATTATATGGCACAGTGCTGAATCATATGATTTATATTGTACCAGTTACTACAAGTGTGATATTTTATTACAAAATATGATATTTTAACATTGTAAGTGATCCACTTACCGTTTTTTATTAAAGTTATCATAGATTTATTTGTAAGTAGCCAGGTAATTATAACCATAGCACTGTATTTTCTGTTTCTCATCATGGATTAGCTCTACTGGCTGTAATGGGGTGGCTGATGAAGTTAAGATCCAGAAGAATAATGGGCTGTCAGACTGTAGTGTAAAACATGTGCAGAGCAAGGAAACTTGTTTCAGTGAAGAACTGTCACAGAGCTTGGATCGCTTAAGTGCAAAAATTGCAAACGAAGCATCTTCTTCTTCTGAGGAAACTGGGTGACGTTTGCCCAGAGAAACACGTCAAGCTAAGCTAAGATCTCCACGCTGACTCCAGTCACCATACACACCGGATTACAATACCTGGGACTTACCAAACGGATATTTATCCAGTGGCTTGTGTAACTTTTTCCAGCAAACCAGATAATCAACAGACACCTTGGATATTCAGTGGAATTGCCATAAACACATTTGTCAAAGAGACTACAATGGACTTGTTCCATGTCATGGTACTATCCTAACATTCTGACAATCTGGAAGTCTAATTAGACCTGTGATAAGTTATAAGCCTGCTTAAAAAACCCATATATACGGTGCGGTGATACACATAGTGAGTCATTGCTGTTGGAGACCAATAATTGTTTACATGTATTTACCAATGTCTTAATAAATTTTATAAGTCTTTTTAAACATATCCATTTAATTTATCATATATGAGATAGCAACAGCTCTGGTATCTATACATATTTTTGTGTACTTGCGATTGTTGGCATTGACACCCCTTTACCAGCTGCTATTGATAGCGCAGTGGGAACTTGGTTTTATTGTAGTACAGACTTATTTTTGCATTGAGTGGTGCATTTGCGACCAGCATTCAGTCCTACACAAGTCCTTTGGTACTAAAATTGAATGCTGAAGAAATTGCACACAATCTATTTTTTTATTAAATAAAATCAGAAGACTTAAAGAAAACCCATTTTCCATGTTACAAACATTGGCTACTTCCTAGACTTGGAAGATGTCTGTGGCGGGATCTCTTGCGAATACAAATGATCACTTTTTCATGAAGATAAGGCGACTCGTTCATCCTGTGGCTTCCTAATCTCATTTAAATCAAAACTTTGTAATTTCAAAATTAAGTCGGAATCCATCTAGAATGGATGAGAAATCTCTTCATTCATTTGATCTTTTTAGGGCCTTGAAGAGCTAGGTCGCAAGAATGCTTGATTTCAGATTATTGGATTGGGTTGGCCTATTATTTTGATTTAACCATCTGTGCTCAAGCATGCATATCCTTAAAACCTGGATTGCTAGTGTGCCTTGAGGACCGAAGTTAGGAAATGCTGGTTTGATAGATGTGATTTATGTGCTTATATCATCATAGGAAAACCCTAACATCATAAGTTTGACTAAAAGAAATTCTCACTGGTGAAAAGTCTGGTGAGGGCCCTCTTATTGCCTTGTCTATTTGTAGCTGCCCATTAGTTGGATTGGATGAATGCAATTCACATCTTGAACATATAGTAGGAAGCAACCAGCACTCAGTATACTAGGTATCAATTTATCAAAATATTTAAATATATAGTGGAAATATCGGATGCAGCACAAAGAGGGCCAACAGCAGTCACTTAAATTCTTCAGAGGCCAGCGATACTTTGTGGCAAGACTCAACCTGTATATGTACAGGCTGAATCCCCAATATCCGAAATGTTTGGGAACAAAAGTATTTATGGATTTTCCGTATTTTGGAATATTTGCATACCACGATGAGATATCTTGGGGATGGGACCCAAGTCTAAACACAATGGGGGGGAATTCAAATATTTGAAAAGTCAGTTAGGTGTCTGCTTTTTCCTATCTAATAGACAGGAAAAAACAGACACCCAACCGACTTTTCAAACATTTGAATTCC
Organism: Pseudophryne corroboree; assembly: GCF_028390025.1. Classification (NCBI taxonomy): domain Eukaryota; kingdom Metazoa; phylum Chordata; class Amphibia; order Anura; family Myobatrachidae; genus Pseudophryne; species Pseudophryne corroboree. Next base: position 485,732,599 of record NC_086446.1, on the reverse strand, counting down.
CCCCAATGTATGTACTGTATGTTTAATATACATCTTCAACACATAGCCTGAAAGTAATTTTAGACAATATTGTTAAGAACTTGTGCATGAATATGAATATGTCATATTTCAGAATTTTGGCTATGGAAGACTCAACCTGTATCCCGGACATAAAACTGTGAACCCTGCAAGTAAAAGAGTATATGTATATTATCAGGTGCATAGAGAGCCACGCCTGGCCCAGGTAATGGAAGGGGGTGGGGCCTAAATTGAGCATTTCCACAGCCCCTAAAATTAATAAAATGTTCAAAATGAATTATTGCGGACCACACGTTCCACAGGGGACACAAGTCTAATCCTGGAGGGGTGGGGGGAGGGCACTCGCCTCCTACCTTGCTTGTGGAAGCGGGTCCCTCCTCCTCCAGTGATATTTGGGAAGATGAGGCATGTACTAGTGTATTTTGCCAGAGTATTCGCTTTCAATGCGTGGGCGCCATCTTCCCGAAGATATCACTGGGAAGATGGCGCCAGCCTTAAGTATAGGCACACTTGGGAGGGGATGCAGTGGACCCGGGTCCCTCCAGCAGCCCAGGTAATTAGTATCCCCTCCTTGGTGCCACTGTATATGATATATATGTTTTATAAATAAATAAATAAATATATATATATATATATATATTGCAACACTGTAAGGGTACAAGGTGCCGTTTCCTGGGGTAAATTGCAGCACGCAGCAGCTGAGGAATCACACAAGTCCAGTTTGTGGTACAACTGGCCCCAGCCAGTTTTATTATACAGCAAATAAAACAAACACCAAAAGAAAATACCTTGCCTGTCCGGCACTAACTAAACACAAGATGTTCCTAACTATCACTAAACAAAAACACAGAGTTCTTCAGTAAACACTGTATAGCTCACTTGTATCAGGAAGCGTGTTTCTCTCACAGAGATCCTGCAGTCTTCCCAGGCAGTCTGCACACATTAATCAGGCTAGAAGCCCTATAAGGCTCTTGCACAGCTGAAAGCCCTGATTAGCCCTCTGTGAGGCCAAAGATCCGAACTGGGCCCAATGTCTGGAACTCGCCCTATCTCTCTCTCAGGTCCCTTATCCAGCTTTTCCAGCAAACTGAAACGGTTCTAACAAAACAAAAGCATTTTCCTAGAAGTTTTCATTTTCTAAAACATGTAAGACAAGAACCTGGGACAAACATACCTGCCCTCAAACACTATCCCAGTGTTCTTGTCACAATATATATATATATATATATATATTAAAAATAAAATACTCAAACCTAACGCGAGTCTTCACTGGCAAAAGAATTGTACTGCATGACCAAAAGCAGTTTTAGGTTTTGTATGTTGGAGTCACTCCAGTTGTCATTCAGTATGTTCTTGTACCTGGAGAAACTCTGTTCAACATCCAGGGACAGATTGGGATGCAAAACTAGCACAGGAAATTTATGGAAGCAGCCCTAATGGGGGTGTGGTTTGATGAGGGGTGGGGGTCTGTTGAGGGGACGGGATCCCTCCTCATAGGGTCTAATTGTACAGAACTGCGGCCTTCCTTGCAGTTGTGTCTGAGACCAGGGGAGGATTGGGAACTAAAAGTAGCCCTGTAAATTTTGTAGACGTGACCCGACATGGGCAGCACAAGACATATAATATACCGTGTAGCCATGGCAGCATCACTGGATGGCAGAGTTACTGTACTGCAGAGATGGAATAATGGAATAAATGGGGGCAATGCATTGTACTGAGTGCGGTGGGCTGCCTGTCATGTGGGGGGTGGACCACGTGATGACACACAAAACAGGCCCCACAGACACGTCGGCCTACCAGGAATCTTCCTGGTGAGCCCTGTGGTCTATCCACCCATGTCAACATCACACAATCAGTTGATAAGTGTCAAGAGTGCTAGATCCAGTGCAATGTAATACTTATATCCATCTTCAAGATGTATTGCAGAAGTTACCTGCATGCTGATATGTGTGGGGTGTCCAGACTGACTGGAAACAACAGTAAGTATCTCATGCATGTGACATACATCTACAAATGAGATCTTGCAGATTACACAAGATCTCACGCATGCCTGGGGCAGACCAGGAGGCACTAGGTTGATGTGCTACAAGACTTCCCAAAATCTTTGGAGGGGAAAGTTTTCTCTTCCCCATTCTGGTACCAAGATGTTCATTTATCTTGGTGTTATTGTTTCCTGCTTCGATAAGTAAAATGAAGGAGAGGCTTTAGTGGTATGATAATATATCTCTCCCAAGGAGAAGTCAAATCAATGGCAGAAAATTCTGGGTTCAAATCTTCAAATATTGGGGGCAATTCAGAGCTGATCACTAGGCTGCATTTTCGTACAGTGGGCGATCAGGCCTAAACTGCGCATGCGTATGCACCGCAATGCGCAGGCGCATCACACGGGTACAGTGCGGATCGCCACTCAGCAATGGGTTTGTGCGAAGGACCAATTCGCACGGCCGTTCGCAAGGAGATTGACAGGGAGAAGTCTTTTGTGGGTGGCAACTGACCATTTTCTGGGAGTGTTTGGAAAAACGCAGGCATGTCCAAGCGTTTGCAGGGCGGGTGTCTGACGTCAATTCCGGTCCCGGACAGGCTGATATGATCGCAGCGGATGAGTAAGTCCTGGGCTGTGCACACTGCACAAAATCTGTTTGTACAGCTCTGCTACACATGCGTTCACACACTTGCACAGCTAAAATACACTCCCCCTGTGGGTGGTGACTATCTGATCGCAGCCGTGCAAAAATCGCCTGCTAGCGATCAGGTCTGAATTAGACCCATTGCTTCTTGCTTACAAAGAATGTCACTTATTTAAGCGTAGAAGAACTGTCATTAGATTGCAGTACACTTTGCAGTTGGCATTTATTTTGGCAATGACTTTCCTCTTTGTTGGCGTTACCTGACTTTCTGTTTGTTTAATTATTTCCAGTGTTTACAGTATTTGCTTTAAGGGCTCAAACACATTAGGTAACCCAAAAACAAAAGCATTTACCTGCAGTCCAGTCAGCGGCAATTACATAAAATATGACTAATATATCATGTTTCCAAAATTATGCAGCAATATGAACTAATGATTATTGCATAAAAGTACAATAAAGTCCATATAATTTTTATAAGAAAGTTATAGAATGTGATAAAACATAGAACTCCTCGCCTTAACTGATTATACATACACTGCGGGTGTAGTAGGGTATGCTGGCGGCCGGGCTCCCGGCGGCCAGCATACCGGCACCAGAATCCCGACCGACGGCATACCGACATCTGGATGACCGCAAATGAGCCCCTTGCTGCGGGCAGGGTGGCGCGCTACGCGCACCACGCTATCTATTATCCCTCCAGGGCAGTCGTGGACCCCCAAGAGGGAGAAAAGGTGTCGGTATGCCAGGTGTCGGGATTCTGGCACCGGTATACTGTGCACCGGGATCCCGACAGCCAGCAAACTGAAGACCACCCATACACTGCTTCTAGAATAACCTTCATACTCTGATCATACATAGAATGCATGTAGAATAATCTCCATATAATAACCATATATCCACAGCATGCAAAGGAACGCTATACACCCTTTGTACATACACTGCAGCAGCTTGAATAACCCCACACACTGAGTACACTGTACATAGAATAACCTCCATACTCTGTTCATACATACAACGATACAATGCATGCAGAACAAACCCCATACACTGAATACACATACAACACTGCACGTAAATTTCCTATTACATTGTTAGTACACACACTGCCCTGAATGTAGTCCTTTACACTGATCATACATGAACTGCATGTAGAATAACCCCATACACAGATTACATATGTATACAGTACACATACATGCAATCATTTTCAGTGGGTCTGTAGTAAAACGGAGGCACACAGGCTTCATATTCTTTCTTTGCTTTCTGATTCCCGTGACTTCTCATGAACTATGGGAGAAGAAATACACAGTATGTATGGGTGTATATAAAAGTACACAATATTGGTGCGAGAAATATGGTACAATATCAAACAGGTTATATGCTATCAAAGAGCAATACAGAACGCACAGAGACGAATACTATAATAACATAAGAGAATATTAAGACAGGACGCCATGTAACAGAGCAGCAAAAAATGCCAACCACAGTATACTGGATCATTTAGGATTACAGTGATACAGTCCAGTATGTTACAGAGAAGTACAGAATAAACAGGTCAGTACATTGTATATAAGAGTATAGAGACACAGGTGAGCATTAACACAGCACAGTAAATATCACAGGACAAAGTAGCAATAAAATACATTATGGTCATCTGTAGCATCCCTTTTACTGACCAGTTCTTAGACGCTCGCCCGGTTTGAATTAATTAAGATGCGCTTAAGGGTGATTTTTGGTGGGTTTAGAGCAGTGATGTGCGGTCAGGGTAGGCAGAGCCCCACCTGTCATACTCCAGTAGGTTTCTGGATGATAAATCGACAATGTACTGGTCGACAGTCATTAAATCAACATGCATTACTGTAGGTCGACAAATACAAAAGGCCAACAAGTACAAAAGGTTGGCAAACGAAAGGTCGACAGGTACAGAAGGTCGAAATGGCAATGGTCGACAGTGACACACAAATGATCGGCACATGCTTTGGAGGATTGTACACGGTTTTCCCAACATTTACTTAATTAACTATCCTCATGAACACATGAGGGTCTACGTTTGTACTGATGGTGATCATAGAACATGAAATATACAAAAAACATGTGTTGACCATTGTTGTGTCGAGAACTACCATGTCGACCTTTTGGCCCTGTCAACCTTTTGTACCTATCGATCTTTACCTCTGTCGACCTTTTGTACCTCTAGACCTAATGCATGTCAACAATAACATTGTCTCTCTATTATACTACACCCCTCCAGTACACTCCAGAGTTTTGTCTATAACAATGATTAGATTAATATAAATAATATATTTATAACATATATATATATATATATATATATATATAAGAGAGAGAGAGAGAGAGAGAGAGAGAGAGGAACAAGCGCCTATGGTGTAGTATTTTCTAGCAAGGGTGCAAAATCGCACCACTCATAAATCTGCATACCAGATTATAACTTGTATCCAAAGCATATCAATCCTTTGCCTTATATTCCTTGAACAATACCGGAATCTATATGTCAGAAGGAGAAAACATGCGCCATATGGTGTAGTATTTTAAGGTCTGTCTGTGTATTCCTGCAGATCCAGAAAGTGGAATTAAACATAATTATCCAAAAAAATACAAAAAGGAGATACATATCTCTTCTCCAGTGGCAGTTGCAGCGCAGTCCAAAATTCAAATAGATGAGCCACATCAGTAGGGGGACACTCAGTGTGGGGTCCCTCTGCCATCACATTAACCAACCCCAAAACTGGTCATCCCAAAAATATAAATGGGGTTCCCCCTCCCGAGCAAAAACCTGCCCAGGGCTATACCCTACACCCCTGGTGATGGTGGGTGAGGATTCATGGTATGTTAATATTGTTCTTTAAAGGCACACTACAGGCCCCAGCAAGGCAGCCCCGGCATACCGACACTTGGAGAACCACAAGTGGTCCCACTGACACCTGTAGTCCGCCTGTTGAGAAAATGTTAAAATAAAGACAAGACACCTAATGTTGTAATAATTTATTATATAGCACCTTCACCTCTTTTGCGTGGCCACCGCTCACCAATACTTCCCCGGAATCTTCAGTCTTCAGGAGCTCTTATCAGCTCTTTCTCTGCTGTCAAACTGCCTGCCTCTACCTCACCACTGTCTCCAGGATCCAGGCTGCCCATCACTGCCACATACCGTTGCCACTATCACCACACTGACAGTGTGCAGAGCTGCCGACACAGAGATTGGTCGCCAGCTCCAGGCTAAGCAGCCTATACACTTATATACTAGTTGGCTGGATGGCGGTCCGAGTCTCTTGGTTTTGAAGCATGTTTAAAACCAGGAGACCCGGCAGGCGACAAAGATCGGGTGTACGGGTTGGACCGTGTAGTAGCTAGTGGCAGCCCATTTCTCTGTCTGGGCCCAGGCCTGCAGTCTTGGCAGTCCCTCCCTGATGGCAACACTGGATACCAGAATATCAACATGGTTTAAATGTCGACACCTAGAAAATAGGTTAGGTTTAAGCTTAGGTTTGTGGGACAGGGTTACTTACGTTCCTGGTGATCCTCGTTATTTTCTACTTCAATAGCTGGTTTACGTGAAATGTGCATGCATGACAGATGCTAAATTCCCCATATCTGGGAATACAAAATGGCAGTAGAGTGCACAAAGTAGGGTTATGCTGGAGAGAACAATAATTTCTCCAGCATTAACCCTTTGTCAAATAGGGAGAAGCGGTAATACTGCCTTTTACTGGTGTATATGCTGGCAAAATGTCTCTCACCACTTGATAATAGTATGTTGCTACCGGAGAATTATAGAGTAAATAGGGTTAGATTACAGCACTGATATGTCAGCAACAGATGTATTAATAATAGTATAATTTCACTTCCTCTAAACTCCTGCACATTTAAAATTCTCAAGACAACTACTTATCTATAAATCAAATCTTATAACTATTAACCGCTTAGCTGGCGTGGCTGCATCAGATGCAACCACGCCAGGCTGGGCTTTCCCTGACTATCAGAAATGACCACAGGGCTGCTGGTCTGGAAATACTCTTTCAGCCGACGCCAATTTCAGAGGGACCTCCCTGGCCCTTCTGCACCATAGTGACCCTAGTGCCCAGAGTCTACGACGCTGCCCGCGAGAGGAGGGGGCCCAGATGGAGTCTGCCCCCTCCTCTCTCGATATGCCCCTGCCCCCTCCAGTGCCTGCCCTGTAGCCGGTCACAGATGATCGGGAAGCTCAGCGGCTGCAGAGAGGAGCATCATGTAAAGCCATGATGTTGCAATCGTCCGATCATCGAACTACATTTGTAAAACCAATAGAATGGTGTTGGATAAGTTTTAAATAGATGTTCTTAATCTAATTCAATCACAAAAAATTACAAATACGAGTAGATTTTGGAAAAAGATATTAGACAGTTAAGTGGTTACATTTTAAACAGTAAGTGACAATCCATCCATCTGTTTGCAGGTAAAGCAGGACACACATATTGCATGTTTCAGCAACCAATTTAAACATGCTTGATTAAATTGTGCATGGCCCTAAAACGTCTGAGTGACCAAATTATCTATAGATTGTTTAATTAATGAATAAATCTCTCAGTGTATAACCATATTTATAGCTATGACACAACACAAACAATGAAAGCAAAGACAATGAAAACAAAGGCATTGTCAGAAAACATTGTCAGAAAAAAAAGAACTAAAATATAAACAGACTAATAGTTAGTTTTACCCCGTAATGAATCTGATGTGCCTGCAGAGGCATGTGTTTATATCTATACTGGTGAGTGATATGCTTTACTGGTGGTCGGGATGCTAGGTGGACCGCCGGTTGGAGAATCCCGACAGGGGCTAGGTAAGTATACTTACCCTCCCGCAATACCCCACTAAGCCTAACCCTCCGTTTAAGCCACCTAACCCACAAAACACAACCTGTAGGAGTGGATGTTTGGTATCTCTCTTCACGTTGGGGTTTATGCACTAAACATTGGAGAGAGATAAAGTATCAGTCAATCAGCTCCTACCTTACGTATTACAGGCTGTGTAAAATGACACTTAGGAGCTGGTTGGCTTTTACTTTATCTATCTCCAAGTCTTAGTAAATAGACCTCTTTATCTATCTCCAAGCTTTGATACATATCCACAGTAGGTTACAGAATTCGAACCCATCTCTCAGACTGATGGAACCTTAGAGATGCTTCACAGACCTGGGGGAGATGTATCAAACATTCAAGAGAGATAAAGTTAAGAAGTTGCCCATAGTATCCATTCAGCTTCTAGGTGTCATTTTATAGACTGTGATATATAAAAGATAGCTAGAAACGGATTGGTTAGTAAAGGCAACTTCTTCACTTTATCTCTCTTGAAGGTTTCATGCATCTGTTTCCTGGGCTTATACTTGCACTCTAGCAGTTTTGACTGGGTGTGGATCAATAGATCGACTAAGTTATGGTCAACAGTCATTAGACGCCGCCAAATGGTTGACATGCATTATGTCAACAGGTACAGTAAGTCGATAGATGAAGGTCAACAGTGGTTAAGGTTGACAGGTAAAAAAGGCCAACAGGGTGAAAAGGTTGACATGACCATGGCTCATACAAAAATAGTCGACACAAGTTTTTTTGGCCAAATCTTGTATATTTCATGTTATGCAACCACCATCAGTACACATGTGTACGCTCTGCACGCTTCTGGCATGGTGGCGCTATTCCCAATAGATGTCCATGTGGATAGTAAATCATATGTTGAGAATACATGTGAAAAACTAAAAAAAAATAAGAATTTACTTACCGATAATTCTATTTCTCGTAGTCCGTAGTGGATGCTGGGAACTCCGTAAGGACCATGGGGAATAGCGGCTCCGCAGGAGACTGGGCACAAAAAGTAAAAGCTTTAGACTAGCTGGTGTGCACTGGCTCCTCCCCCTATGACCCTCCTCCAAGCCTCAGTTAAGATACTGTGCCCGGACGAGCGTACATAATAAGGAAGGATCTTGAATCCCGGGTAAGACTCATACCAGCCACACCAATCACACCGTACAACTCGTGATCTGAACCCAGTTAACAGTATGATAACCGTAGGAGCCTCTGAAAAGATGGCTTCCAACAATAAAACAACCCGATTTGTTTGTAACAATAACTATATACAAGTATTGCAGACAATCCGCACTTGGGATGGGCGCCCAGCATCCACTACGGACTACGAGAAATAGAATTATCGGTAAGTAAATTCTTATTTTCTCTAACGTCCTAGTGGATGCTGGGAACTCCGTAAGGACCATGGGGATTATACCAAAGCTCCCAAACGGGCGGGAGAGTGCGGATGACTCTGCAGCACCGAATGAGAGAACTCCAGGTCCTCCTCAGCCAGGGTATCAAATTTGTAGAATTTAGCAAACGTGTTTGCCCCTGACCAAGTAGCTGCTCGGCAAAGTTGTAAAGCCGAGACCCCTCGGGCAGCCGCCCAAGATGAGCCCACCTTCCTTGTGGAATGGGCTTTTACAGATTTTGGCTGTGGCAGGCCTGCCACAGAATGTGCAAGTTGAATTGTACTACAAATCCAACGAGCAATCGTCTGCTTAGAAGCAGGAGCACCCAGCTTGTTGGGTGCATACAGTACAAACAGCGAGTCAGATTTTCTGACTCCAGCCGTCCTGGAAACATATATTTTCAGGGCCCTGACTACGTCCAGCAACTTGGAGTCCTCCAAGTCCCTAGTAGCCACAGGTACCACAATAGGTTGATTCATGTGAAAAGCTGAAACCACCTTAGGGAGAAATTGAGGACGAGTCCTCAATTCCGCCCTATCCGAATGAAATATCAGGTAAGGGCTTTTATAGGATAAAGCCGCCAATTCTGATACGCGCCTGGCTGAAGCCAGGGCCAACAGCATTACCACTTTCCATGTGAGATATTTCAAATCCACTGTGGCAAGTGGTTCAAACCAATGTGATTTTAGGAACCCTAAAACTACATTGAGATCCCAAGGTGCCACTGGAGGCACAAAAGGAGGCTGTATATGCAGTACCCCTTTGACAAACGTCTGAACTTCAGGCACTGAAGCCAGTTCTTTCTGGAAGAAGATCGACAGGGCCGAAATTTGAACCTTAATGGATCCTAATTTTAGGCCCATAGACAATCCTGCTTGCAGGAAATGTAGGAAACGACCCAGTTGAAATTCCTCCGTAGGGGCCTTCTTGGCCTCACACCACGCAACATATTTTCGCCAAATGCGATGATAATGTTTTGCAGTTACATCCTTCCTGGCCTTGATCAGGGTAGGGATGACTTCATCTGGAATGCCTTTTTCCTTCAGGATCCGGCGTTCAACCGCCATGCCGTCAAACGCAGCCGCGGTAAGTCTTGGAACAGACAAGGTCCCTGCTGGAGCAGGTCCTTCCTTAGAGGTAGAGGCCACGGGTCCTCCGTGAGCATCTCTTGCAGCTCCGGGTACCAAGTTCTTCTTGGCCAATCCGGAGCCACGAGTATCGTTCTTACTCCTCTCCTTCTTATGATTCTCAGTACTTTTGGTATGAGAGGAAGAGGAGGGAACACATATACCGACTGGAACACCCACGGAGTTACCAGAGCGTCCACCGCTATTGCCTGAGGGTCCCTTGACCTGGCGCAATATCTGTCCAGTTTCTTGTTGAGACGGGACGCCATCATGTCCACCTTTGGTTTTTCCCAACGGTTTACAATCACTTGGAAGACTTCTGGATGAAGTCCCCACTCCCCCGGGTGGAGGTCGTGTCTGCTGAGGAAGTCTGCTTCCCAGTTGTCCACTCCCGGAATGAACACTGCTGACAGTGCTATCACATGATTTTCCGCCCAGCGGAGAATCCTTGCAGCTTCTGCCATTGCCCTCCTGCTTCTTGTGCCGCCCTGTCTGTTTACGTGGGCGACAGCCGTGATGTTGTCCGACTGGATCAATACCGGTTGACCCTGAAGCAGAGGCCTTGCTTGACTTAGGGCATTGTAAATGGCCCTTAGCTCTAGGATATTTATGTGAAGAGACGTTTCCATGCTTGACCACAAGCCCTGGAAATTTCTTCCCTGTGTGACTGCTCCCCAGCCTCTCAGGCTGGCATCCGTGGTTACCAGCATCCAATCCTGAATGCCGAATCTGCGGCCCTCTAGAAGATGAGCCTTCTGTAACCACCACAGGAGAGATACCCTTGTCCTTGGAGATAGGGTTATCCGCTGATGCATCTGAAGATGCGATCCGGACCATTTGTCCAGCAGATCCCACTGAAAAGTTCTTGCATGGAATCTTCCGAATGGAATCGCTTCGTAAGAAGCCACCATTTTTCCCAGGACTCTCGTGCACTGATGCACTGACACTTGTCCTGGTTTTAGGAGGTTCCTGACTAGCTCGGATAACTCCCTGGCCTTCTCCTCCGGGAGAAACACCTTTTTCTGGACTGTGTCCAGAATCATCCCTAGGAACAGTAGACGTGTTGTCGGAATCAGCTGTGATTTTGGGATATTTAGAATCCACCCGTGCTGACGTAGCACTACCTGAGATAGTGCTACTCCGACCTCTAACTGTTCCCTGGATCTTGCCCTTATCAGGAGATCGTCCAAGTAAGGGATAATTAATACGCCTTTTCTTCGAAGAAGAATCATCATTTCGGCCATTACCTTGGTAAAGACCCGTGGTGCCGTGGACAATCCAAACGGCAGCGTCTGAAACTGATAATGACAGTTTTGTATCACAAACCTGAGGTACCCTTGGTGAGAAGGGTAGATTGGGACATGGAGATAAGCATCCTTGATGTCTAGAGATACCATATAGTCCCCTTCTTCCAGGTTCGCTATCACTGCTCTGAGTGACTCCATCTTGAATTTGAACCTGTTTATGTAAGTGTTCAAAGATTTTAGATTTAAAATTGGTCTCACCGAGCCGTCCGGCTTCGGTACCACAAACAGAGTGGAATAATACCCCTTTCCCTGTTGTAGGAGGGGTACCTTGATTATCACCTGCTGGGAATACAGCTTGTGAATAGCATCCAATACTGCCTCCCTGTCGGAGGGAGACGTTGGTAGAGCAGACTTCAGGAACCGGCGAGGGGGAGACGTCTCGAATTCCAATTTGTACCCCTGTGATACTACCTGCAGGATCCAGGGGTCCACTTGCGAGTGAGCCCACTGCACGCTGAAATTCTTGAGACGGCCCCCCACCGTGCCCGAGTCTGCTTGCAGAGCCCCAGCGTCATGCTGAGGACTTGGCAGAAGCGGGGGAGGGCTTCTGCTCCTGGGAAGAAGCTGCATGGTGCAGTCTTTTTCCCCTTCCTCTGCCCCGGGGCAGGAACGAGCGGCCTTTTTCCCTCTTGCCCTTATAGGGACGAAAGGACTGGGTTTGAAAAGACGGTGTCTTTTTCTGCTGAGAGGTGACCTGGGGTAAAAAGGTGGATTTTCCAGCCGTTGCTGTGGCCACCAGGTCCGATAGACTGACCCCAAATAACTCCTCCCCTTTATACGGCAATACTTCCATATGTCGTTTGGAATCCGCATCACCTGACCACTGTCGCGTCCATAACGTTCTTCTGGCAGAAATGGACATCGCACTTACTCTAGATGCCAGGGTGCAAATATCCCTCTGTGCATCTCGCATATATAGTAATGCATCCTTTAAATGCTCTATAGTTAATAATATACTGTCCCTATCCAGGGTATCAATATTTTCAGTCAGAGAATCCGACCAAGCCACTCCAGCGCTGCACATCCAGGCTGAGGCGATCGCTGGTCGCAGTATAACACCAGTATGTGTGTATATACCCTTTAAGATATTTTCCAGCCTTCTATCAGCTGGTTCCTTGAGAGCGGCCGTATCAGGAGACGGTAACGCCACTTGTTTTGATAAGCGTGTGAGCGCCTTATCTACCCTAGGGGGTGTTTCCCAACGTGCCCTAACCTCTGGCGGGAAAGGGTATATTGCCAATAATTTATTAGAAATCAGCAGTTTTTTATCGGGGGAAACCCACGCTTTATCACACACCTCATTTAATTCATCTGACTCAGGAAAAACCACTGGTAGTTTTTTCACACCCCACATAATACCCTTTTTTGTGGTACATGTAGTGTCAGAAATGTGCAATGCCTCCTTCATTGCCGTGATCATGTAACGTGTGGCCCTACTGGACATTACGTTTGTCTCGTCACCGTCGACACTGGATTCAGTATCCGTGTCAGGGTCTGTGTCGACCATCTGAGGTAACGGGCGTTTTAGCGCCCCTGACGGTGTCTGAGACGCCTGAACAGGCACTAATTGATTTGTCGGCTGTCTCATGTCGTCAACAGTTTTTTGCAAAGTGCTGACATTGTCACGTAATTCTTTAATTACTACCATCCAGTCAGGTGTCGACTCCCTAGGGGGTGACATCACTAACACAGGCAATTGCTCTGCTTCCACATCATTTTCCTCCTCATACATGTCGACACAATCGTACCGACACCCAGCACACACACAGGGAATGCTCTGATAGAGGACAGGACCCCACTAGCCCTTTGGGGAGACAGAGGGAGAGTTTGCCAGCACACACCAGAGCGCTATATATATACAGGGATAACCTTATATAAGTGTTACTCCCTGTTATAGCTGCTGTATTTATATATTAGCTGCCAATAGTGCCCCCCTCTCTGTTTTACCCTGTTTCTGTAGTGCAGGACTGCAGGGGAGAGTCAGGGAGCCGTCCTTCCAGCGGAGCTGTGAAAGAAAATGGCGCTTGTGTGCTGAGGAGAAAGGCTCCGCCCCCTTCACGGCGGCCTTTTCTCCCGCTTTTTTCAGGAAACTGGCAGGGGATAAATGCATCCATATAGCCCAGGAGCTATATGTGATGCATTTTTTTTAGCCATATAAGGTTTTTATATCGTTTATATTGCGTATCAGGGCGCTCCCCCCCAGCGCCCTGCACCCTCAGTGACCGGAGTGTGAAGTGTGCTGAGAGCACTGCAGCTGTGCGCTACCTTATTTGAAGACAGGAACGTCTTCTGCCGCCGCTTTCTCCGGACCTCTTCGCTCTTCTGGCTCTGTAAGGGGGCCGGCGGCGCGGCTCCGGGACCCATCCAGGCTGAACCTGTGATCGTCCCTCTGGAGCTAATGTCCAGTAGCCAAGAAGCCCAATCCACTCTGCAGTCAGGTGAGTTCGCTTCTTCTCCCCTTAGTCCCACGATGCAGTGAGCCTGTTGCCAGCAGGACTCACTGAAAATAAAAAACCTATTTAAACTTTTACTTCTAAGCAGCTCAGGAGAGCCACCTAGCTTGCACCCTTCTCGTTCGGGCACAAAAATCTAACTGAGGCTTGGAGGAGGGTCATAGGGGGAGGAGCCAGTGCACACCAGCTAGTCTAAAGCTTTTACTTTTTGTGCCCAGTCTCCTGCGGAGCCGCTATTCCCCATGGTCCTTACGGAGTTCCCAGGATCCACTAGGACGTCAGAGAAATAAGATTTTAAACCTACCGGTAAATCTTTTTCTCCTAGTCCGTAGAGGATGCTGGGGACTCCGTAAGGACCATGGGGTATAGACAGGCTCCGCAGGAGACATGGGCACTCTAAAGACTTTAGAATGGGTGTGCACTGGCTCTTCCTCTATGCCCCTCCTCCAGACCTCAGTTAGAGAAACTGTGCCCAGAGGAGACGGACAGTACGAGGAAAGGATTTTTGTTAATCTAAGGGCAAGATTCATACCAGCCCACACCATATAACATGGAATATACGCAACCAGTTAACAGTATGAACAAAACAGTATCAGCCAAAGACTGATCTTAACTGCAACATAACCCTTATGTAAGCAACCACTATATACAAGCGTTGCAGAAATATGTCCGCACTGGGACGGGCGCCCAGCATCCTCTACGGACTAGGAGAAAAAGATTTACCGGTAGGTTTAAAATCTTATTTTCTCTTACGTCCTAGAGGATGCTGGGGACTCCGTAAGGACCATGGGGATTATACCAAAGCTCCAGACCGGGCGGGAGAGTGTGGATGACTCTGCAGCACTGATTGAGCAAACATGAGGTCCTCATCAGCCAGGGTATCAAACTTGTAGAATTTTGCAAAAGTGTTTGAACCCGACCAAGTAGCTGCTCGGCAAAGCTGTAAAGCCGAGACGCCTCGGGCAGCCGCCCAAGAAGAGCCCACCTTCCTAGTGGAATGGGCCTTTACCGAATTTGGTAACGGCAATTCAGCCGTAGAATGAGCCTGCTGAATCGTGTTACAGATCCAGTGAGCAAAAGTCTGCTTAGAAGCAGGAGCGCCAACCTTATTGGCTGCATACAGGACAAACAGTGCCTCTGTTTTGCTGCTAACCCGAGCCGTCCTGGCTACGTAAATTTTTAAGGCCCTGACTACATCAAGGGACTTGGAATCCTCCAAGTCTCCCGTAGCCACAGGCACCACAATAGGTTGGTTCATATGAAACGATGAAAGCACCTTAGGCAAAAATTGAGGACGAGTCCTCAACTCTGCTCTATCCACATGGAAAATCAGATAGGGGCTTTTGTGAGACAAAGCCGCCAATTCGGACACCCGCCTTGCAGATGCCAAGGCCAACAACATGACCACCTTCCAAGTGAGAAATTTTAATTCAACCGCTTGAAGAGGTTCAAATCAGTGAGATTTTAGGAACCGTAACACCACGTTAAGGTCCCATGGTGCCACTGGGGGCACAAAAGGAGGCTGGATGTGCAGCACTCCCTTTACAAAAGTCTGGACTTCTGGGAGAGAAGCCAATTCCTTCTGAAAGAATATAGATAGGGCCGAAATCTGTACCTTAATGGAACCTAACTTCAGGCCCATATCCACTCCTGTCTGTAGAAAGTGGAGAAAACGGCCCAGGTGGAAATCTTCCGTAGGAGCATTCTTGGCTTCACACCAAGATACATACTTCCTCCAGATACGGTGATAATGTTTCGCCGTCAACTCCTTCCTAGCCTTTATCCGGAATACCTTTCCCAGCTAGGATTTGGTGTTCAACCGCCATGCCGTCAAACGTAACTGCGGTAAGTCTTGGAACACGCAGGGCCCCTGCTGCAACAGGTCCTCCCTGAGAGGAAGAGGCCATGGATCTTCTGTGAGCATCTCCTGAAGATCTGAATACCAGGCCCTTCGAGGCCAATCTGGAACTATGAGTATTGTCTGCACTCTTTTTCGTCTTATGATTCTCAATATTTTTGGGGTGAGAGGAAGAGGGTCCCTTGACCTGGCACAATACCTCCGAAGCTTCTTGTTGAGGCGTGACGCCATCATGTCTATTTGAGGAAGTTCCCAAAGACTTGTTATCTCTGCAAAAACTTCTTGATGAAGTCCCCACTCTCCTGGATGGAGATCATGTCTGCTGAGGAAGTCTGCTTCCCAGTTGTCCACTCCCGGAATGAAGACTGCTGACAGAGCGCTTACGTGATTTTCCACCCAGCAAAGAATCCTGGTGGCTTCCGCCATTGCCACTCTGCTCCTTGTCCCGCCTTGGCGGTTTACATGATCCACGGTTGTGACGTTGTCTGATTGAATCAGAACCGGTAGGTCGCGAAGAAGAGTCTCCGCTTGTTGTAGGCCGTTGTATATGGCCCTTAATTCCAGTATGTTGATGTGTAGACAAGCATCCTGGCTTGACCATAGTCCCTGAAAATTTCTTCCTTGTGTGACTGCTCCCCATCCTCGGAGGCTCGCGTCCGTGGTCACCAGAACCCAGTCTTGAATGCCGAACCTGCGACCCTCTAGAAGGTGAGCACTCTGCCGCCACCACAGGAGTCTCCCCTGGGGGACAGGCTTATTTTCTGATGAATTTGAAGATGGGACCCGGACCACTTGTCCAGAAGGTCCCACTGAAATGTCCTTGCATGGAACCTGCCGATGGGGATGGCCTCGTAGGCCGCCACCATTTTTCCCAGAACTCGAGTGCATTGATGAATTGACACTCTTTTCGGTCTTAGCAGGTCTCTGACCATGTTCTGGAGTTCCTGGGCTTTTTCCATTGGGAGAAAAACCCTCTTCTGTTCCGTGTCCAGAATCATGCCTAAGAATGATAGCCGAGTCGTTGGAATCAATTGTGACTTTGGTAGGTTTAGAATCCAACCGTGCTGCTGCAGTACTCTCAGGGAGAGCGACACGCTTTTCAGCAATTGATCTCTCGATCTCGCTTTTATCAGGAGATCGTCCAAGTACGGGATAATTGTGACTCCCTGCCTGCGCAGGAGCACCATCATTTCCGCCATTACCTTGGTGAAAATCCTCGGGGCCGTGGAAAGCCCAAACGGCAACGTCTGAAACTGGTAATGATAGTCCTGTACAGCGAATCTCAGGTAGGCCTGATGAGGAGGATATATGGGGACGTGAAGGTACGTATCCTTTACGTCTAGTGACACCATAAAATCCCCCCCTTCCAGGCTGGAGATCACTGCCCGGAGCGATTCCATCTTGAACTTGAACTTTTTTAAGTACAGGTTCAGGGATTTTAGATTCAGAATGGGTCTGACCGAGCCATCCGGCTTCGGGACCACAAACAGGGTCGAATAGTACCCTTTCCCCTGTTGGACTAGGGGAACCTTGATAATCACTTGTTGTTGACACAGCTTTTGAATTGCAGCCAACACTATTTCCCTCTCTGGGGGAGAAGCTGGCAAAGCTGACTTGAAAAATCGGCGAGGAGGCACCTCTTCGAATTCCAGTTTGTGGCCTTGGGATACAATTTCCATTGCCCAAGGATCCACGTCTGACAGAACCCAGACCTGGCTGAAGAGTCGAAGACGTGCCCCCACCAGTGCGGACTCCCTCAGTGGAGCCCCAGCGTCTTGGATTTAGTAGAAGCCGGGGAGGACTTCTGCTCCTGGGAACTAGCCGTAGCCAGCATTCTTTTCCCTCTACCCTTACCTCTGGCGAGGAAGGAAGAGCCCCGACCTCTTCTGGACTTATGCGACCGAAAGGACTGCATCTGATATTGTGGTGTTTTCTTTTGCTGTGGGGGAACATAAGGCAAAAAAGAAGATTTACCCATGGTAGCTGTGGAAACCAGGTCCGCGAGACCCTCCCCAAATAAAACCTCACCCTTGTAAGGCAAAGTTTCCATATGTCTCTTCGAGTCGGCATCGCCCGTCCATTGGCGGGTCCAAAGGGCTCGCCTAGCAGAAATAGTCATGGTGTTGGCTCGTGAACCTAACAGCCCAACGTCTCTCGCAGTGTCTCTCATATATAAGACTGCGTCTTTAATGTGACCCAAGGTCGATAAAATGCTATCCCTATCAAGGGTGTCAATGTCAGATGACAAGTTATCTGCCCACGCTGCTACGGCGCTACAAACCCATGCCGACGCTACTGCCGGTCTAAGCAAGGCACCCGTATGCGTATAAATTGATTTTAAGGTAGTTTCCTGTCTGCGGTCAGCAGGATCCTTGAGGGCTGCCGTGTCTGGAGATGGTAGCGCCATCTTTTTGGACAAGCGCGTCAAAGCCTTGTCTACCCTGGGCGAGGATTCCCACCGCACCCTGTCCTGCGCGGGGAAAGGGTACGCCATAAGAATTCTCTTGGGAATCTGCAGTTTCTTGTCTGGAGTTTCCCAAGCCTTTTCAAATAAAGCGTTCTTTTCCTTAAACATGAATACCCACCCGTCTGATACATTATGAGCGCCCTGGGACTACGATCACCCAAATGTCCGACAGTGATGGCTCCCTTGTTGACACCACGCCGGACATTGCGCAGTTATTCCGATCTTATTACACTGCGGTTTATAGCTCGCAGTTGACATGCTCTACTCTGGATCTCTCATATTATCTGGGGGGTGTTCCACTACCCGCACTCTCCTCTGAGGCCCGTGAGGTACTGGAGGCGCCTTTGACGCTCGCGGAGGTGACTGCGGCTATTGGTGTGTCCCCTAATGGCAAGGCTCCGGGGTGTGACGGAATTCCCTCCGAAGTATACAAAACTCATTGATTTTTTCGGGCCCAGGCTCCATGCCTTATACTTAGATATTTTTGCCAATAATGAACTTCCCCCTTCTATGTCAGAGGCAGTTATAATAGTGATTCCAAAGCCCGGTAAAGACCCTAGGTCTCCAGACTCCTATAGGCCAATATCTCTGATTCCCACCGATGCTAAGATCCTGGCAAAGATATTGGCAGTAAGGCTTAACACAGTGATCACCTCCCTCGTTCACCCGGATCAGACTGGCTTCATGCCAGGGAAGTCCACGTCTATTAACCTACGTAGATTGTATACCATTTTACAACTCCCACATGACTTCCCTTCTGACTCGGCTGTGGTCTTGCTGGACCGGCCAAAGCCTTTGACAGTATTGAATGGGCTTATTTATGGGAGGTGATGGCTTGTATGGGCTTTGGGCCCAACTTTATCAGATGGACTAAATTACTGTATCAACATCCGAGTGCCAGGATCTTGGTGAATGGCTATGTATCCCCCTCCTTTCAATTGTCCCGTGGAACTAGGCAGGGCTGCCCCCTATCCCCCACACTGTTTGCCCTGGCCATCGAGCCCTTGGCCTGTCTGATAAGATCGCACCCAGATATTGTGGGAGTCTGTGCGGGCCCACGTGAGGATAGGATAGCTCTCTATGCCGACGACATGTTGTTGTTTTTGCAAGATTACACCAAGTCAATGCCCATTCTGCTGCGTGTGATAGAGAGCTTTGGTGCTCACTCGGGTCTTCAAATCAACTGGTCTAAATCATACATTATGCCAGTCATAGGCCCCCCTCCTACTGTTCCCAAAATCTCACTGCCATTGTGTTGGACAACACAATTTAAATACCTCGGAATTCAAATAACTAACGACCCTTCTGATTTTATCCCTTTGAACCTTGACCCGATCATGCAGCAGGTCGCGTGCAAATCCAAAACTTGGTGTAGACTTCCACTGACGGTGTCTGGCAGGGTTAATCTCATTAAAATGATCATACTGCCCAAACTTTTATATATTATTCTCCAGTCCCCTGTATATATCTATCCATTATTCTTTAGGAAATTGAATAGTGTTTTATCCTCACTGATTTGGCCTAACAAACGACCTAGGATACAGTTAAATACTCTCACCAGGCAACGCTCTGATGGCGGCCTGGCTCTGCCTAACTTCCAGATGTATTACTACGCTGCTCAGCTGACTCATATTAGTGTATGGGCGCAGGATTCTGGCATTGACTCTTTACACTGTGAGTTCATTCGATGCTACTTTCCTCCCCTCTCTCCTATGCAGGTGCTGCTGAGTGGGAGCATAGCTCGGTTTCTTCCCCCTATTATTTTCCAGGCTTTAAAGATATGGCGGGCCCTGAGGGACCTCTTGGGGTACGACGGCCTCGACCCAGATACCCCCCTTTGGTACTCTGACTGGCTTCCTGAACTGCATACGATTGAGGGACGGGAGGTTTGGGCCCCTAGATCTGTGGTTTCTATTTCCCAACTTTACCTAGATGGTGTACTCAAATCCTTTCAGCAACTGAAAGATGAGTTTGATCTACCCAACTCCTACATTTTCAGATACCTTCAACTTCGTCATGCCCTCCAGTCCCAATTTGCTGAGTCCCCCCCACGAATCCTCACATTTCCCATCAAGACCTTTGTGACTACATTGGGTCGAGTTAAGATGGTTTCCCTCGCGTATGGATATCTTCTTACCAAACTCCATACGGACCCTTTGACACGTCTCCGTGGAAAGTGGGAGGAGGATATGGGTCTAATAACTGAGGAGGACTGGGCCCTTGCTCTGGAATATCCTGCTACAGTCACCAAGACTCTCAGGTATCAACAAATTAAATTCTTCATTCTACATAGAACATATATGACTCCAGTTAAACTGGCCACTTTTGGGACTGGCGGGTCTAGCCTCTGCCCTAAGTGCGGGGTGGATGTGGGAACATTTTGGCATCTAATATGGGACTGCCCGAGGCTGCGGGTGTTCTGGTCGGGGGTCAGGTCGATTCTGGAGAGTACAGGAGTGACTGGCGGCTTGCTTACCCCACAATTTTGTATTTTGGGGATGGGATGCTCTGCTTTTGTGCCTGATCCGGCGGGTCTATATGCTCGCAATGTATGTGCCTTGGCTAAGGTATGCATTGCAAGGTTCTGGATGGCCCCTGGTGGCCCTTTAGTTTCTGCGTTCAAGACCCTAGTTAATGATACAATATCCAAGGAACGATATATATATATATGAAACAAAACGCATCAGCCAAATTTGAAAGAGTCTGGTCTCCATGGCTGGAATCTCCCCACTCCCGCCTGGTCCCTCAACCATAGTGGGCACTGAAGTGCTATCGTGTCACTGAATTAATGTTTAATGATGTATGCTCAGTTGCTTGGCTGCTGAGCTCTGCGTGCTCGCCTAATTACATGCACGGCTGAAGAGGTCCTGAGTTAGGTGATTCCTCCTTATTATGCTTCTTTCTATGTTTTTCTCTCTTTCCTTTTTCTTTTCTTGTACTCTTTTTCTGGGTTAGTTTACGGGTGAAAAACAAAAAGGTTAAATGGGGATTTATATATTGGTTGCGGATCTTGCAAGTCCAAATACTATGAACAATTGTATATCTTTGCTCATTTCATCAAAGACACAGCTGGCTACTTCACTGCTGTAAACGATGTCTCATAAATGACAATGTGATTTGTATGATATATGTGATATGCCGTTGATATGCAAATTCTGTAACTTTATCTCCATTCTCTTGAATAAAAATTACTTTATTAAAAAAAAACATGCATACCCTCGTGTCAGGGACAGAGGGGTCATCTGTGATAAGCAAAACATCTTTTATTGCAATAATCATATAATGAATACTTTTGGCCACCCTTGGGTGTAACCTTGCATCATCGTAGTCGACACTGGAGTCAGAATCTGTGTCGGTACCAGTGTCTGTTACGTGGGACAGGGGACGTTTCTGAGACCCTGAAGGGCCCTGTGACACAGTCAAAGTCATGGATTGACTCCCTGTTTTATCCCTGGACTCTGCTTTGTCCAATCTCTTACGTAATAAAGACACATTTGCATTTAAAACATTCCACATATCCAACCAATCAGGTGTCGGCGTTGCTGACGGAGACACCACAATCATCTGCTCCACCTCCTCCTTGGATGAAAAAACAAAATCTGGACAAGAGAGCGCAGGCAGACTCCACTGAAGTTTCACAATTTTAATATACACAGTGATCACATAATAAATAATATGGTATACATATACCTATTTAATACTAATAAAACCAATAAAAATCCGCACTACAACTCCATATATTCCACACAATTTAGTGCACTGATATGATGATGATATATGAATTGATATGTCCTAAGAGTTGACAGCTGATGTTTAAATGCTGATAGTCTGGATATTATCCATATAACAGTCTCATATTTGAAATTGATTTGTTCAGGTTAGAGTCAGATGAATAAAAAACAAGTGCACTGTTGGTTATAAATTAGACCTCTATTGATTACCCGAAGTCGACACCGCACCAGTTCTGTTCTATTTAGTGTAGCCTCATATCGGGGTGATGACGCTTACCACTTCCTCGGTGTACATATAGCACTGACAAGTGCTCGGGTGCCGCTAGCTCCAGCGGCTAAGTCCGATGCTCTCTCCTTGCTGTAGCGTGTCAGACTAGTAACCGCTCACCGCTTCTACGGATCATCTGGCGGTGCTGTGATTATCCAAGATGCCGTTGATCCGAGGCGATGAGCTGGCAGCCACGGTCCCCGTATTGCAAAAGGGACCAGTGCAGGTGGCTCTGCTCGGGCAAATTAGACCCGACAGTGGAGTAGAGCTGGAACGGGTAAAAGGCCGTAAGAGGTAAAGGTAGTCAGATGAGAAGCTGTTTTAGGATCCGACTACTTCTCATCTGTATATATATGGAGACAGTTCCCCAATAAGGCCCTTTGGAGAGACAGAGAGAGTATGCCAGCACACACCCAGCGCCACCGGACACCGGAATAAAATCCCAGATATTACAGCGCTTTTATATAAATATATAAATACACTCACTGCGCCAATTAAATGTGCCCCCCCCCCCCTCTTTTTTGCCCTCTGTAACTGTGTTCAGCAGGGGAGAGTCCGGGGAGCCAGCTTCTCTGCAGTGTGCTGTGGAGAAAATGGCGCTTGTTAGTGCTGGAGGATCAAGCTCCGCCCCCTCACCGGCGGGCTTCGGTCCCGCTCAAATTATTTATACTGGCGGGGTTTTTTCAATATACTGCCTCCGCAGTATCTAATCTATTTGCCAGTGTCCCTTGAGGTTAATATTGCTGCCCAGGGCGCCCCCCCTGCGCCCTGCACCCTTACAGTGCCTGCTGTGTGTGTATGTGTGGGAGCAATGGCACGCAGCGTTACCTCAGTGAAGATCTGAAGTCTTCTGCCGCCTTTGAAGTCTTCTTCCTTCTTAATACTCACCCGGCTTCTATCTTCCGGCTCTGTGAGGAGGACGGCGGCGCGGCTCCGGGACGAACGGCAAGGGTGAGACATGCGTTCCGACCCTCTGGAGCTAATGGTGTCCAGTAGCCTAAGAAGCAGAGCCTATCATTTAAGTAGGTCTGCTTCTCTCCCCTCAGTCCCACGATGCAGGGAGCCTGTTGCCAGCAGTGCTCCCTGAAAATAAAAAACCTAACAAAAAGTATTTTTCAGAGAAACTCAGGAGAGCTACCCTGCAGTGCATCCAGTCGCCTCTGGGCACAGGATCTAACTGAGGTCTGGAGGAGGGGCATAGAGGGAGGAGCCAGTGCACACCCATTCTAAAGTCTTTAGAGTGCCCATGTCTCCTGCGGAGCCCGTCTATACCCCATGGTCCTTACGGAGTCCCCAGCATCCTCTAGGACGTAAGAGAAAATGTGTTGACCATTTGTGTGTCGATCTTTGGAACCTTTCGACCTTTTATACCTGTCAACCTTTCATCTACTGACCTTTTGTATTTATCAACCTACAGTAATGTATGTACCATATGTTGTCGACCTATTGACTGTCGACCAATAGACTGTCGAGTTATCATCCAGAAACCATTTTGTCTGTGGTTTCAGAGACAAAGGGGTTTGGAATCTTCAAGAAGACAAAACACATTGAATTGTGCCCAAGAGATCTGATATTACTCATACTCTGTGACTACCTGACATTGTTCAAATTTGAATGCAAGGAGTTATACCACACTACAGTATCTCATTCACTGTTCATTGTTCAAGTAAAGCACTTAACACACAAAGCAACAAATTATGTTTTGTACACTACATACCTGCCTCAAAACAAAACAGCTAAATACACTACACTGTCAGTTGGCTCCTACCTAAGATCACTTCACGACAGCGGGATCCCGGCAACCAGTATGCCGGCAGGGGGATGAACGCTAGAAAGCCCCTTGCGGGCTTGCTGCGCTCACCTCGCTGCGAGCACGATGGTTCGCTGCGCTCGCCACTGGTTATCTTCTCCCTTTATGGGTGCCATGGACAACCACAGAGGGAGAAAATCCTGTGGCGCCAGTTTTCTGGCGGCGGCATTTCACAGCTAGTCAGGAATCCGTCGTCGGCATTGTGACTTCTGTGATGGTATTGTATTGTAACCGCTTCCCAAACAAACAGCTACAGGGTAGTATCCATGCCAGATTGATGTTGAAATACCCGGGCTCCATCTCTGTTCTGGCTATTGCTGTGTCGATCCACTTTCAGCATGAATCTGGTACGGATGCTACCCCTGTTGTGATTGTCTGGAACCACTGTGGGTGGGGGAGGAGTGGTTGTGGGGGTGCCGCGGGTGCTGTCGGTGGGGGTCCGGGCTATTATATAGGAGATGTCGAAAAGATCTATACATGAGGATCCATCTTACTGGAACATGATTAGTACATGACAATATTACCCTTTTTTATTGTTAAAGTGTTTGTACAAGATTTGGTAACTTGGGTTTATTATGTGCTGCTTTTCTGGTAGCGGCCAGATTCGGTCTACATTCATAGTTATTACCATACATATTTTACTAATAGGGAGTTACAGAAATATACTCCTACCTCTACCAGGTCATGATCCATGTTATCTAGTTGTGTAGATTTGACTTTGCCAATTGCTGATATCCTGTGGACACCAGAACACTGCAAACAGACAAACACCCCGATATTGCATGATGCCCAGACAGGATCTGTAGAGAGAGAATTTATTAGTGGAGATGAGTTGTGACAAGTATATTACATACTAGTATTTTGGACTCGCCATTCACTTGGTCTCTAAATATTTTGCAGGCTTTTTTCCCCCATCTCTCTTCTAATGCCTTCCCATCTCCCTCCCCCTATTCCTCCAATATTTCTGTTTTTCTCTCTCTCCCCTGGAACCTCCTCTTTGCCCTCCTGCTGTTCCCCTCCTCTTTCTCTCTCCTCTCTGCCCTCTTGCTGTCCCTCTCCTCTCTTATAGGCCCTACACACTTAAACTCGTTCATATCATTCAGTGTGTAGGCACCACCAATGAACGATGCGCGGCCCCGCGCTCATTCATCGTTGGTGCCGGCTCGTTCATACCTGCAGGCCAATATGGACAATCTCGTCCATATTAGTATGCAGGGCACAGTGCGGCTGCTGCGCGTACGCACACGACATAGGGCTTCAGCCTGCGATCGCTGCCGCTGCAGTGTCCAGGTTTGAATTAGGCCCTGTATTATAGATACCATTTACCATTCCCACGATGTGTAGGGTCTTAGAGGCACACATAAGTTACTAAGGGGCATATTTATTAAATATTAGGTCTGAGACCTGATAATTATAAGTTCTTACTGACGTTTTTTGCTGTTATAAGAAATTATGATTGACTTTAAAGCATTAAAATACATCCGTTGGAACAAGGGCTCCAAAAGGCAGCTGGTCTTCCTGGTAGTCTATATGTTGAATGTACGTACTTACAAGCACTGGAGAGATTTGGACTTAGCTGAATTTGCTGCACAGTGCTCATCACAGCCAAATTTGGCATTTTCACATAGGATTTGGACTCAGTGTCTCAAGTTGTAGATGTAGCTGAGGACCATGCTCTATTTGACATGATTCGGTCACACAACACTTGTATTCTGGTTGGTTATGCCATTTTCAACTTCATACACATGTCCTTCTAGAGTTATACACATTTACTGGACATATGTGGAACAGGGACCGCTAAGCACAGGCGACGTAAAATATGGGCATTTTCACGTAATTGATACCATGAAATGCCAACCCTAACACAGATATGCCTTTTAGGTAGCTTATATCTTATGGGTGCTAAAGAATATATGGACTGGTGATCACTGTCAGCAGCACCGTATAGCCACTTTTGATTGGCTGATTCCTTATTGACCTATAAGCTAATAGTTTATTAGCGTTACGACTAGATAATTTTATATGTTCACTGCTGTCTGTTCACATTACTCAACGTGGCAGCACAGAAAGTGTAATGGTTAGCATTACTGCCTCACAGCAATGAGGTCATGCGTTTGATTCTCACCATAGCCCTAACTGTGTGGAGTTTGTATATTCTCCCCGTGCTTGTGTGGGTTTCCTCTGGGTACTCCGGTTTCCTCCCACAATCCAAAAAATATACTGGTAGGTTCATTGACTCCCAACAAAAAAAAATTAACCCTAGTGTGTGTGTGTGTGTGTGTGTGTGTGTGTGTGTGTGTGTGTGTGTGTGTGTGTGTGTGTGTGTGTGTGTGTGTGTGTGTGTGTGTGTGTGTGTGTGTGTGTGTTAGGTAATATAGATTGTAAGCTTCACTGGGGCAGGGACTGATGTGAATGGCCAAATATTCTCTGTAAAGCGCTGCAGAATATGTGTGCGCTATATAAATAACTAGTAATAATAATAACAACAACAACAACTGATGTTTTCATTTGGACTACTGCAAGGATGAATATTCTCATTTGATTGTAAAAGGGGAATACAGGTTGAGTATCCCTTATCCAAAATGCTTGGGACCAGAAGTATTTTGGATATGGGATTTTTCCGTATTTTGGAATAATTGCATACCATAATGAGAAATCATGGCGATGGGACCCAAGTCTAAGCACACAAATCATTTATGTTTCATATACACCTTATACACACAGCCTGAAGGTCATTTAATACAATATTTTTAATAACTTTGTGTATTAAACAAAGTTTGTGTACATTGATCCATCAGAAAACAAAGGTTTCAATATCTCACTAAAAAAAATCTGTATTTCGGAATATTTGGATATGGGATACTCAACCTGTGTAACACATTTGTATTTCATTTATTTTACTTTGTGTTTGTATTAAATTACATTTTATATGAACAATGTGACTTTTCAGATTTATTTATAAGTTTCAAGACACTTATTCTCTCTTATGGATATGACAATACAACCCATTATTATATTGTGTATGAAGAGAGAAAGCATTTAGCATTCCCTACTAATACTGCCAAGATGCCTCTCTATGGGTCTATGTACTAAGCCTTGGGTGGAGATAAAGTTGACGGAGATAAAGTACTAGCCAATCAGCTCCTAACTGTCATTATTCAATCCTAGCCTGTGACATGGCAGCCAGGAGCTGATTGGCTGGTACTCCTTCCACTTTATCTCCATCCAAGGCATAGTACATAGACCCCATTATCCTTTACTAGAAATGTATCAGAGCAGAATACTGAAACCCCAAACTCTCAGGAGATGGGATGTGTATCGGTCCACCTTCCATCCCAAATCAGTGCATTTACCATAACCCTTTATACCTGATGTTAATGCCAGTAGCAGCTGCTGAGAAATGGCTGATGAGTGGAGGAAAAGGACTCCTAAGTTTTGTTGAATCAAATATTCATGTTGTTGGGGTAAATATACTAAAGCTTCTAAAACAGAGAATTGGTGATGTTGCCCATAGCAACCAATCAGATGCTGTCTATCATTTTCTAAACGGCAATAGAAAAATAATAGACCGCATCTGATTGGTTGCTATGTGCAACATCACCAATTCTCTGTTTCAGAAGTTTTTGTAAATTTACCCCATTTACTAATCATTTTATTAATCATTTGGAGAAAAATTTCACAATAGGACATACGTGACAAAAACATAATGTTAGAAAACAAATACTTTGAAAGCTTATTCTGGGCCTGATGGTTTACGTACATCCCCAATGGTGGGGCGCCTGCGCAGGACCTTTCTGCACATGTGCAGAACGAGTCCTGTGTCCGTGCATGCAGTGCCCCCAAGCCGCAGCCTAAATCGCAGGCTGCCTGTGTTTGGGGGCGGGGGTGAGCGGAGCTGGCCAGCATTAACGAAAATGGGGGAGTGTCACTGCCTTTTCCTGGGAGTGGAGAGGCCATTGTCTGCGGCTTTGGATGCAGATTTCCTGGCACCAGCAGCGTGAACCGCCCGCCATCCTGCATAACCTGAGGGTTACTAAGATGGACGATGTTCACACAAATGATGCGAGGCTGCGTCTTCAGACGCAGTAAAAGATCACACAAGCATGCAGGAGGCATCTACTTACACAAGACATCTGCTGCTTTGACATATTTTCGTTAAGCAGTAAACCTTGTGAACTTCCAGAATTGTTTAGGAAATGATGTGCACATTTAGTTTTTGTGTAAAAGAATGATGATCAATGTGTTGCTCTCCTGTCAAATAATTCCTAATTTACAGAAACATGCAGTGCTTTTTTATGGTAATCAAGGATACCAGGAATTTCTTTCACCATCATTTCAACTCTCCTACCTGGAATTAGTATCACCACAATGCTCCAGCACAGGCTACTTTATAGACAAGGGACACACTCCAGTAGCTCCAGGGGAGTTTGGGTGAACACTGTTACCTATATTCATAGAAATTGTAGGCGCTAATAAGATTATTGAAAATTCAAGTGAAAGCATTGTCTGTGACCAGCAAAGCCTGCTTACAACACCTTGGAAATCACACAACCAGGAATTACTGTCATAAACCGCAATTCTGTGGCAAAGTGCGTCATTACCCCATTACGATGTCTAGATGGGATTTTTGTAATGTATGCAATAATGCAACATATGAGTGTTCTCTATATCGTCCATAATCAGCAGTTTCTTCCTGTGCTAATAGCATCCCTTTTATACGTATCTCATTTGCACAACGGGCAAAAGTCTATTTCAGTACATAATAGGAAGCTGAGCAGGTGACCACAATATGAGCAACTTTTATACACTGACCCTTGCTTTTATCTAGAGAAAGATGTCTGACACTGAATTATGTATTATTGTAGAGACAGAAAGCTATGTACACAATCCTCAGTCAGCTAGAGATATTGCCATTTTCCAAGAGCAGGTGAAAGAGTCCAGTTCTAAATACAGGTTGAGTATCCCATATCCAAATATTCCGAAATACGGAATATTCCGAAATACGGACTTTTTTGAGTGAGAGTGAGATAGTGAAATCTTTGTTTTCTGTGGCTCAATGTACTCAAACTTTGTTTAATACACAAAGTTATTAAAAATATTGTATTAAATGACCTTCAGGCTGTGTGTATAAGGTGTATATGAAACATAAATGAATTGTGTATATGTACACACACATTGTTTAATGCACAAAGTTATTAAAAATATTGGCTAAAATTACCATCAGGCTGTGTGTATAAGGTGTATATGTAACATAAATGCATTCTGTGCTTAGATTTAGGTCCCATCGCCATGATATCTCATTATGGTATGCAATTATTCCAAAATACGGAAAAATCCAACATCCAAAATACCTCTGGTCCCAAGCATTTTGGATATGGGATACTCAACCTGTATAAAGTACTTGGGGCCTGATTCAGAGAGATGGTTGGTAATGCAACAGCTGCTCTCTCATTAGCTGTTGCATATGGTAATCTTAGCCTCCCCTTTGTGCTCTGCTGAGCGATGGAGAGTACGAGCACTGACATGTCCACTTCCAGGCTCCATGCTCTGTGCAGTTGTGATGGAAACTGTAAACACTCCAACATCAGCGCACCATCGGTCGCACCATCAACATTTGTGGTAGCCAAGGTCTACTCTAGCTGCTCTCCTTAAATCCAAATAAACATGGCCTCTGAAGCAGTGGATTTGCGCTTGGGAACGCAGCATTATTATCCCTTTTACCCTTGTGATATGGGCCTCTAGTAAGTGAAATTCTATCCTCTTGTATAACCTTATCACACGCATAATCCAATGCAGACATAGGGGGTCATTCAGACCTGATCGCACGCTAGATTTTTTCACTGCGCTACGAGCAGGTCAGAACTGCGCATGCGTATGCACCGCAATGCGCAGGCGCATCGTACAGGTGCAAAGCGGATCATTGCTGTGTGATGGATTTTACTAAGAATCCATTCGCACAGCCGATCGCAAGGAGATTGACAGGAAGAGGGCGTTTGTGGGTGTCAACTGACCGTTTTCTGGGAGTGTTTGGAAAAACGCAGGCGTGTCCAAGCGTTTGCAGGGCGGGTGTCTGACGTCAGTTCCGGGACCTGACAGGATGAAGTGATCGCAGCGGCTGAGTAAGTTCTGGGCAACTCAGAAACTGCACTAAAAACTTTTTTGTACCGCTCGGCTGCACATGTGTTCGCACACTTGCAAAGCAAAAATACACTCCCCTATAGGTGGCGACTATCTGATTGCAGCGCTGCAAAAAATAGCTAGCGAGCGATCAGGTCTGAATGACCCCCGTAATCTCT
Organism: Pseudophryne corroboree; assembly: GCF_028390025.1. Taxonomy (NCBI): domain Eukaryota; kingdom Metazoa; phylum Chordata; class Amphibia; order Anura; family Myobatrachidae; genus Pseudophryne; species Pseudophryne corroboree. Next base: position 485,702,384 of record NC_086446.1, on the reverse strand, counting down.
ACTTACAACCTTTGTCAGTTTCTTGGTCCTTAACCTACCAATCTAAGCTCTTTCAGTGTTCGTTTCTCTGAATCCATTTTCTCTTCGCTACCTCTATCAGTTGGAGTACTGCAAGGCTCAGTCTTAGATCCTCTGCTTTTCTCAATCACTACCACATCTTTTGGCAAACTAATCAGCTCTTTCTGATTTCAGTATTATCTGTACGCGGATGAAACTCAAATCTACCTATTCTCAGATTTGTCACATCTGTGTTGCGTCATGTCACTGAATGCGTTTCTGCCATTTCATCTTGGATGACATCTCTTCACCTCAAACTTAATATTTCCAAAACAGAATTCATTATATTTCCACAAGCCAATAGTAGGTACCAACCTGATATCTCTATCACTGTTGAGAACTCAACAATCAACCCTACCCCACAAGCTCGCTGCCTAGGTGTCATTCTTGACTCTGAACTGTCCTTTGTTCCCCACAGTCTCAAAATCACGATACATATATCCAAGAAACATATCTAAAATATGACCATATCTTACACAAGACACAGCAAAAACTCTAATCCATGCTCTCATTATCTCCCGCATTGAGTATTTAAATAGTCTCTTTACTGCTCTTCCCAAAACTAGGCTCTCACCACTACAATCCAATCTGAATGCAGCTGCAAGTCTGATTTTCCTCGCTAGACATGTATTGTCTGCGGATCCATTCTGTCAGTCTCTTTATTGGTTAATGGTATTCTACCGTAGTCAATATAAAATACCTTTACTTACTGCACCAACATACATCTCTTTACTCATCTCAGAATATCTCCTCTTATCTGCACAAAGGGCCTTATTGAGACTTGAATGCAGAAGTAAAGGCTGCAGAGGGTCTGCTCACGTGCAGTGGCTGCAGTTTGCGTGCACATTCCTTCACCATGCGATCGCATCCCAGAAGGATGCAATCAAATGACTGAGAGGTGACGGGTGTCCGGGGCGGCGACGCGGCATTGGAGGGGAAAGTAGGAGAGGCAGGCGTTTCATGCCATTTTTTGGGGGGCCTGATGACGTCACCTGTGTTTCCTGCAAGTGTAAACATGGTGCCGGACCGCCCACATACGCAACTATGCTGCACAGGCAGGGGTCTACCTATATTCAATGCGGTCGAAACTGAACTGCAACTGCATCGAGGGGCAGAGCCACAAATGATGGGCAGCCTTGCCCTGTGCTGGACGGCCTCCCGCATGTGAGTAGTATGGTCGCAGACCAACTTTGAATTACCCCCAAGATCTGAGTCTCTCATCCACGCTTATCACTTGCTCCCACTCAAAATTACAGAACTTTATCCGGGCTGTACCCACTCTGTCGAATGCCCTCCCATGCACAATAAGACTCACCTATAGGGCAGTATTCTAAAGGATTCCCTCGGGGCTATCCAATTAGCCTCATAAACCGCACTTATTGGGGATTATGCTTCGGCAGGCATGCAAAACAGAATCCCCAATAACCATCCCCAGGAGACTCGTTATCAGATGGCAACACATGGGTCCGAGATGTTATCATGGATCCCATGTGTTACTGGACGATAGCGGGTGATTTACTGCATGGTAAAAACGGGCTGTAATTGGATAGCCCAATAGCTTAATCAGGCTAAAAAGCTCATTATTTCCGAGTGGTAAATAACTGCACCTAGTAGGATACCACCCTAGTCTCCAAACCTTCAAGTGTTCCCTGAATACTCACCTCTTCAGACACGCTTATCAAATTCCGGACCCTCCCTAATTACATCCCCTCTATACAGGCCCCACAAAACCTCATATATTTTGTCTTTCTTCACTTTCACTCCCTTCTGACCCTTGGCCAACATTGCTGGGTGACCATTAATACAGCCCATTAAGAACCTTTGCAATTTGGTTGGCCATTATGCAATAAATAGTATATACCCTTGTGTATCTATGCCTATTTCCCTATAGATTGTAAGCTTGTGAGCAGGGGCTTCCTACCTTTATGTCTGGCTGTTTTTACACAGTTTTGTTCTATTACTGTTGTTCCAATTGTAAAGTGCAATGGAATATGCTGCGCTATATAAGAAACTGTTAATAATAATAATAATAATGTCTTGATATAATGCTATTACGACAAGGACGTACAAGTTGATCATAAGGAATATTATTGATAAGAGACAAATAATGTAGGTCAAGAAAATGTAACTGAAGACCCCAAAACTGTGTTGTAAATTTGATATACAGTAGTGTTAGGGGTTTATCTACGAAGTATTGGGTTGTACAACCTGGCGCTTCTGATCGTGTTAATGGGTGATATTTAAAAAGGCAATGCTTTTTCTAGACGTGTTTTGCTAGCAGAATTATTGCCTTTCAAATTTTCGATCATAAACATGATCAGAAGAGCTGGGTTTTGCAACTCAACTTATTTATAAATAAACCCCTTAGAGTAAAAAGAAACACCGAATTCATCAAATGCCTTTTGATCGGCACTTACGCAAGGGTGGCTTATTCAATAAATAAGGTAATCAATAGTATGGCCATGGTAATTTTTTTCCACATACTCCCAATACTTGTCTAACTATTTTATGCAACGGTACACCAAGGCATCTATCCCGGTATCCGTTTGGACGGTCGACTATGTTATGCTCGACAGTCTTTAGGTCGACCACTATTGGTAGTAAGCTGTGCCGAGCGCAGCGGTAGCGGAGCGAGGCACCTTGCAAGGGGACTCGGTACACTACTTGGGGTTCCTGGTCATGTTACGGAAAAAAATTACACCAAAAACAGTTAAAAAATCCATGTCGACCATTTTCATGTGTCGACCATGTCAATGTCGCCCAATAGTGGTCGATCTATTGACTGTCGACCTTAAAATGGTCGACCATTCATACCGGAACAATCTATCCCGGCATACAAGTAATCAGTGTCAAGTGCCTTAAGGCAGGACATGACGGCTTGCTGAACTTCACTGTCGGTGAACTGAGATGTTCATTTCGTCAGCAATATCACTAACTTGAATGCTCCTGAATCAAACCTTCAATTCGGCACATATTGTCATCTGTGGTGGACGTGCTTAGCCGGATCGCTGCTCATCTTGAACATCTGTCCTGCAGTTATCAAATGCAGTGCACCAAACCCAAACCTATTTCCATGACATGATGTTATTGCCGTACACCTGGATAAGTTGGTGAACTGCTGCCCTTTAGAAGCAGAAATCTGATCACACTGCGCACCTCAATATTTGAATATGTTTCCGCCAGCCCTGCCATCTCCCAACTTATGTTGGGACAGTATGACTGACATGAGGCACAGTCTAATGGCCATGAGGGGAGGCAGTGGTCTACATGCTCTGACCTGGTGGGAAATTAGACTGAAATGAGAACATTCCACACAATATATATATCTTGAGTAGACCCTAGACCGTTCCTTTTCTGCACATATATCATCTGTTTGTTCTGGCACCTGGAAGAATATCTAAACGAACACCTGGAGTGCCCACCTTTATCTTCTTTATATATATATATATATATATATATATACAGTCCTAGAACATGTTGGATATGTAGGAGCCACAGGAGTCCCTATTGTCATACTAACCCAATGTTTGCCAGTCTGCATGGCACCCCTTTTCTTCCCAACTTCTGTCCTCTATGCTCTACTTTGTGATTTATATTTCTTGTCTACCTGAGCATTTTGTAAAGTTAATATCCTGCTTTTGCATGTTATTCATGATCTGTCTTTTACTGATTTCATTATGGTGTACACTGATTCAACACACTCTAGAATCAATAAAAAACATTTACAAAAAAAACAATGAGGGGCACACTGGTAAAAAGCAAGGGAGCGAGTAGTCCCTGTCACTTTACAAAAAGGTATATTTTTTCAGACATTAAGGGGATAATTCAGAGTTCATCGCAGCAGCAAATATTTTAGCAGTTGGGCAAAACCACGTGCACTGCAGGTGTGGCAGGTATAACATTTGCAGAGAGAGTTAGATTTGGGTGGGGTATTTTGTTTCTGTGCAGAATAAATAATGCCTGCTTTATTTTTACAGTGCAATTTAGATTTCTCTTACGTCCTAGGGGATACTGGGAATCCATTTAGTCCCTAATCTGGGTACTTAGTCTGCGACCCGGCTAAGCTTGGCATTAGCGGTAAGGGCGTTGTGTGCTGGCTGCATACTTTCTCTGTGTCTCCCTGGAAGGGCTCTTTGTGGGTTAATAGTGCATTTAACATTTTCCTGAGTGTGTTTGCTGTCACTGTTACAGTATGTCAGGCAAAGAGTGTGTTTTATGTAACGCACAGTGGCCCTCATTCCGAGTTGTTCGCTCGATGCCGATTTTCTCTATATTGCGATTAGTCGCTTACTGCGCATGCGCATGGTTCGCAGAGCGCATGCGCTTAGTTATTTTACTCAAAAGTTAGGTATTTTACTCACGACATTACGAGGATTTTTCATCGTTCTGGTGATCGGAGTGTGATTGACAGGAAGTGGGTGTTTCTGGGCGGAAACTGGGCGTTTTATGGGTGTGTGTGAAAAAACGCTGCCGTTTCTGGGGAAAACGCGGGAGTGGCTGGAAAACGGGGGAGTGTCTGGGCGAACGCTGGGTGTGTTTGTGACGTCAAACCAGGAACGAAACTGACTGAACTGATCGTAGTGGCAGAGTAAGTCTAAGAGCTACTCAGAAACTGCTAAGAAATTTCTATTCGCAATTTTGCAAATCTTTCGTTCGCAATTCTGCTAAGCTAAGATACACTCCCAGAGGGCGGCGGCTTAGCATGTGCAATGCTGCTAAAAGCAGCTAGTGAGCGAACAACTCGGAATGAGGGCCAGTGTTCCTCTTCTCCAGGGTGTTCACTAGTGTGTACTCAGTGTAGTGTCTCTTCCCAGGCTAGCGGGGCAGAGCCAGCATGGCTGGACTCCATTAGGGGAATGATTTCCAATATTTCTACTAAATTGTCCTGCAATGAGAAAGAGACGCAATACTTAAGACAATCTATGACCGAGTTTATGAAAACCCAGTACCCAAACCAGCGTATCAGTCCCCTACCATTTGACCGCAAAAACGTACTTTGGCCCATATCCTGCAGTCAGACACTGATGATGAAGGGTCAGACGTGGAGGAGGGGGAAGTGGACTCAGCGGTGGGAAAGGCTACTCTGCCACAGGGAATAGAGGCTCTCAAAGAGGCTATCAGAGAAGTTCTGCATATCCCTGATAAGGTGATAGAGGAGAGTGAGGAATCTTATTTTAATATAAAAAAGAAATCCTCAGCCACTTTTCCGGTGTCAAAGGAACTAAATACCCTGTTTGAAGAACCGAGGGTTAATCCTGATTTCAAATCCCTAAAAGGTTGCTATCATCTTTTCCTTTTCCTCCTGAGGATAGGAAAAAATGGGAAAATCCACCGATAGTGGATGCATCAGTATCCAGGCCGTCACAAAAAATTGTATTGCCTGTCCCAGGTGCAGCCTCCCTGAAAGACACGGCTGATCGTAAGACCACACTCAAATCCTTGTATACAGCTGCAGGGGTGGCCCAGAGACACACTATAGCATGTGGGTGGATTACTAAAGCCATTGCCAAATGGTCAGGTAACATAATTGAGAAATTAGATACCTTGCCTCAAGGGGAGATTATTTTACTCCTGCAACAGGACTCTGCAAACTTTATGGTGGAAGCCATAAAAGAGATAGGCTTGCTTAATGCACGCACCACTCATATAGCAGTGTCGGCACGCAGGAGCTTATGGCTACGCCAGTGGACTACTGATGCGGACTCCAGGAAATGCGTGGAAGGCCTACCATTCACAGGAGAGGCCTTATTTGGAGATGAACTAGACAAATGGATCTCTAAAGCTACTGCGGGTAAGTCCACATATCTTCCTTCTGCAGCTCCCCCAGCCAGGAAGGCTTACTCAGGTCCCAATTTATAGTCCTTTTGGACTGCCAAGTTTATGGGCAAGGCCAGAGGTTCTTTTACCGCCGCCAGAGGTGCTAGAGGTAAACCACGCAAACCAGCAACTGCCGTTTCTCAAGAACAGAGCTCAAGCTCTGCTTTCTCAAAATCGTCAGCATGATTGTGGGCCGCGATGCCTAGAACACTGGCAGGTGAGAGCCCAACTAAAATTGTTCAGTCACATCTGGACAAGTTCATGCCAGGATCCCTGGGTCATAGATCTTATTTCCTAGGGCAACAGACTGAGGAGGTGGGAGTTCCAGGAGATCCCACCTCGCAGATTCTTCAAATCAGGCTTATCAGCTTCACAAGAGGTAGGTATAACTTTATAGGATGCCATTCAAAAACTGGTACAGACTCAGGTCATTGTTTCGGTTCCACCTCATCTACTAAACAAGGGGTATTATTCCAACTTGTTTGTAGTACTGAAACCGGACAGTTCGGTAAAAATAAGATTTTACTTACCGGTAAATCTATTTCTCGTAGTCCGTAGTTGATGCTGGGGACTCCGTAAGGACCATGGGGAATAGACGGGCTCCGCAGGAGACAGGGCACTTTAAGAAAGAATTAGGATACTGGTGTGCACTGGCTCCTCCCTCTATGTCCCTCCTCCAGACCTCAGTTAAGGAAACTGTGCCCGGAAGAGCTGACAGTACAAGGAAAGGATTTTGGAATCCAGGGCAAGACTCATACCAGCCACACCAATCACACCGTATAACTCGTGATAAACTTACCCAGTTAACAGTATGAACAACAACAGAGCATCAGATAACCCTGATGCAACCATAACATAACCCTTATTTAAGCAATAACTATATACAAGTATTGCAGAAGAAGTCCGCACTTGGGACGGGCGCCCAGCATCCACTACGGACTACGAGAAATAGATTTACCGGTAAGTAAAATCTTATTTTCTCTAACGTCCTAGTGGATGCTGGGGACTCCGTAAGGACCATGGGGATTATACCAAAGCTCCCAAACGGGCGGGAGAGTGCGGATGACTCTGCAGCACCGAATGAGCAAACACAAGGTCCTCCTCAGCCAGGGTATCAAACTTGTAGAACTTTGCAAAAGTGTTTGAACCTGACCAAGTAACCGCTCGGCAAAGCTGTAATGCCGAGACCCCTCGGGCAGCCGCCCAAGAAGAGCCCACCTTCCTTGTGGAGTGGGCTTCTACTGATTTTGGAAGCGGCAATCCAGCTGCAGAATGAGCCTGCTGAATCGTGTTACAGATCCAGCGAGCAATAGTTTGCTTTGAAGCAGGAGCACCCAGCTTGTTGGATGCATACAGGATAAACAGCGACTGAGTTTTCCTGACTCTAGCCGTTCTGGCTACATAAATCTTCAAAGCCCTGACTACATCCAGTAACTCGGAATCCTCCAAGTCACGAGTAGCCACAGGCACCACAATAGGTTGGTTCATATGAAAAGATGACACCACTTTTGGCAGAAATTGCGGACGAGTCCGCAATTCTGCCCTGTCCATATGGAAAACCAGATAGGGGCTTTTATATGACAAAGCCGCCAATTCTGACACACGCCTAGCCGAAGCCAAGGCTAATAGCATGACCACCTTCCACGTGAGATATTTTAACTCCACGGTTTTAAGTGGCTCAAACCAGTGTGATTTCAGGAAACTCAACACCACGTTAAGATCCCAAGGTGCCACTGGAGGCACAAATGGGGGCTGAATATGCAGTACTCCCTTTACAAACGTCTGAACTTCAGGAAGAGAAGCCAGTTCTTTTTGAAAGAAAATGGATAGGGCCGAAATCTGGACCTTAATGGACCCCAATTTCAGGCCCAAAGTCACTCCCGACCGTAGGAAGTGAAGGAAACGGCCCAGCTGGAATTCCTCCGTAGGGGCATTCCTGGCCTCACACCAAGCAACATATTTTCGCCATATACGGTGATAATGTTTAGCCGTCACGTCCTTCCTAGCCTTCATCAGCGTAGGAATAACCTCATCCGGAATGCCTTTTTCTGCTAGGATCCGGCGTTCAACCGCCATGCCGTCAAACGCAGCCGCGGTAAGTCTTGGAACAGACAGGGCCCCTGTTATAACAGATCCTGTCTTAGAGGTAGAGGCCATGGGTCCTCTGTGAGCATTTCTTGTAGCTCTGGATACCAAGTCCTTCTTGGCCAATCCGGAACAATGAGTATTGTTCTCACTCCTCTTTTTCTTATGATTCTCAGCACCTTGGGTATGAGAGGAAGAGGAGGAAACACATAAACCGACTGGAACACCCACGGTGTCACTAGTGCGTCTACAGCTATCGCCTGAGGGTCTCTTGACCTGGCGCAATACTTCTGTAGCTTTTTGTTGAGGCGGGATGCCATCATGTTCACCTGTGGCAGTTCCCATCGCCTTGCAATCTGCGTGAAGACTTCTTGATGAAGTCCCCACTCTCCCGGGTGGAGGTCGTGTCTGCTGAGGAAGTCTGCTTCCCAGTTGTCCACTCCCGGAATGAACACTGCTGACAGTGCTCGTACATGATTCTCCGCCCATCGAAGAATTCTGGTGGCTTCCGCCATCGCCACCCTGCTCCTTGTGCCGCCTTGGCGGTTTACATGAGCCACTGCGGTGATGTTGCCTGATTGAATCAGCACCGATTGGTTGTGAAGCAGGGTCTCCGCTTGACTTAGGGCGTTGTATATGGCCCTTAGTTCCAGGATATTGATGTGAAGGCAAGTCTCCTGACTTGACCACAGACCCTGGAAATGTCTTCCCTGTGTGACTGCCCTCCACCCTCGGAGGCTTGCATCCGTGGTCACCAGGACCCAGTCCTGAATGCCGAATCTGCGGCCCTCAAGAAGGTGAGCACTCTGCAGCCACCACAGAAGAGACACCCTGGCCCTGGGGGATAGGGTGATCAGCCGATGCATCTGTAGATGCGATCCGGACCACTTGTCCAACAGATCCCATTGAAAGGTCCTCGCATGGAACCTGCCGAAGGGAATGGCCTCGTATGACGCCACCATCTTTCCCAGGACTCGCGTGCAGTGATGCACCGACACCTGTTTTGGTTTTAAGAGGTCTCTGACCAGTGTCATGAGTTCCTGAGCCTTCTCCGTCGGGAGAAAAACCTTCTTCTGGTCTGTGTCCAGAATCATGCCCAGGAAGGGCAGACGCGTCGTAGGAATCAGCTGCGACTTTGGAATATTCAGAATCCAGCCGTGCTGTTGTAACACTTCCCGAGAGCGTGCTACGCTGATCAGCAACTGCTCGCTGGACCTCGCCTTTATGAGGAGATCGTCCAAGTATGGGATAATTGTGACTCCCTGCTTTCGCAGAAGCACCATCATTTCTGCCATTACCTTGGTAAATAATCTCGGTGCCGTGGACAGACCAAACGGCAACGTCTGGAATTGGTAATGACAATCCTGTACCACAAATCTGAGGTACTCCTGATGAGGTGGATAAATGGGGACATGAAGGTAAGCATCCTTTATGTCCAGAGACACCATAAAATCCCCTTCCTCCAGACTTGCGATGACCGCTCTGAGCGATTCCATCTTGAACTTGAACCTTTTCAGGTATATGTTCAGGGATTTTAAATTCAATATGGGTCTGACCGAACCGTCCGGTTTCGGTACCACAAACATTGTCGAATAGTAACCCCTTCCCTGTTGAAGGAGGGGAACCTTTACCACCACCTGCTGGAGATACAATTTTTGAATTGCTGCTAACACTATTTCCCTCTCTATGGGGGAAGCTGGCAGGGCCGATTTGAGGTAACGGTGAGGGGGCATCACTTCGAATTCCAGCTTGTATCCCTGAGACACAATCTCTATAGCCCAGGGATCCACCTGTGAGTGAACCCACTTGTGGATGAAATTTCGGAGACGCGCACCCAGCGTCATGCGGCGGATTTAGAGGAAGCCGGGGAGGACTTCTGTTCCTGGGAACTAGCTGTATTGTGCAGCTTCTTTCCTCTACCCCTGCCTCTGGCAAGAAAGGACGCACCTCGGACTTTCTTGCCTCTATGTGATCGAAAGGACTGCATTTGGTAATACGGTGCTCTCTTAGGTTGTGAGGGAATATATGGCAAAAAATTTGACTTTTCAGCCGTAGCTGTGGAGACCAGGTCCGAGAGACCGTCCCCAAACAACTCCTCACCCCTGTAAGGTAAAACCTCCATGTGCCTTTTTGAGTCGGCATCGCCTGTCCATTGCCGAGTCCACAGGACCCTTCTGGCGGAAATCGACATTGCATTTATTCTAGAGCCCAGTAGGCTAATGTCTCTTTGGGCATCTCTCATATATAGGACAGCGTCTTTTATATGCCCCAGGGTCAGTACTATAGTATCCTTGTCCAATGTATCAAGTTCCTCAGATAAGGTATCTGTCCATGCTGCTACAGCACTACACATCCAGGCCGACGCAATCGCCGGCCTTAGTAGGGTACCTGAATGTGTATAAATGGACTTCAGGATACCCTACTGCTTTCTATCCGCAGCATCTTTTAGGGTGGCCGTATCCTGTGACGGCAGGGCTACCCTCTTGGATAAGCGTGTTAAAGCTTTGTCTACCCTAGGGGAGGATTCCCCTAAATGGAGATTCCCAAGCCTTTTCACATAACTCATTTAACTCATGTGAAGGGGGAAAGGTCACCTCTTGCCTTTTCTCCCCATACATATAAACCCTCTTGTCAGGGACTGGGGCTTCCTCTGTGATGTGTAACACATCTTTCATTGCTATAATCATGTAGTGGATGGCTTTAGCCATTTTAGGCTGCAACTTTGCATCATCGCCATCGACCCTGGAGTCAGAATCCGTGTCGATATCTGTGTCAACAACTTGGGATAGTGGGCGCTTCTGAGACCCCGACGGCCTCTGCGCTGTAGGATCAGGCATGGGTTGAGACCCTGACTGTCCCAAGGCTTCAGCTTTATCCAACCTTTTATGCAAGGAATTAACATTATCATTTAAGACCTTCCACATATCCATCCAATTGGGTGTCGGCGGCGACCCCACATTCATTTGTACCCGCTCTGTTTCCACATAGCCTTCCTCGTCAAACATGCCGACACAAGCGTACCGACACACCACACACACAGGGGATGCTCTATTTGTGGAGAGACAGAGAGAGAGTATGCCAGCACACACCCCAGCGCTATATTACCCAGGAGTCACACAGTAACTTAGTGTTAACCCAGTAGCTGCTGTATAACTGTTTTTGCGCCAAATTTATGTGCCCTCCCTCTCTTTTTACCCTCTTTCTACCGTGATTCTGCAGGGGAGAGCCTGGGGAGCGTCCTCTGAGTGGAGTTGTGGAGAGAAAATGGCGCTGGTGAGTGCTGAGGAAGAAGCCCCGCCCCCTCAGCTGCGGGCTTTCCTGTGTTTTGTGTAAAAATAATGGCGGGGGCTCATGCATATATACAGTGCCCAACTGTATATATGCTGCTTTTGCCAAGAGGTACCTAATTGCTGCCCAGGGCGCCCCCCCCCCCCTGCACCCTACAGTGACCGGAGTGTGTGGGTTAAGTGTGGGAGCAATGGCGCACAGCTGCAGTGCTGTGCAGAGGCAGAACTCTAGGAGGCAACGGAGTCATCTGCCGCCGGGCTCCTGCTCTGAAGGGGGGCACCTCTCCTCTCATTCTGTGACATCATTCAATTAAGTTAATTGATAGCTGTCGCTGTCTTTTCAGTGGCCGACTTCCTCACTGGTCCCTGCACCTTATAAATCACACCCTCTTTATTATACTGAATATACACATTTTACAGGTATCACACCCAGGATTAGAAACCACAACCTATTACACTGGAAGCAGACACCTTGCTGATGAAGCTGTTTGCTCCTGTATAGGAAATATGAGAATTTTAACTATATGAAGATACTTCTCTGACAATTACACATAACTTCATATAGTTTTAATTCTCATGCTTCCTCTACAGGAGCAAATAGCTCCATCAGTAAAGTGTCTGCTGTCAGTGTAACAGGTCATAGGTAATTTAGGAAATAGGAGGGCACCAATATTCATCTTGCCTCCGGGCAACTGTGATGAACTTACGCCACTGGTGCTGTGCGCTACCTCATATGAAGACTGGAGTCTTCTGCCGCCGATTTCGAAGTCTTCTTGCTTCTCACGCCAGCTTCTGTCTTCTGGCTCTGCGAGGGGGGCGTCGGCGCGGCTCCGGGATCGGACGACCAAGGGTGCGTTCCTGTGTACGATCCCTCTGGAGCGAATGGTGTCCAGTAGCCTAAGAAGCAGGACCTATCTTCTAGTGAGTAGGGCTGCTTCTCTCCCCTCAGTCCCACGTAGCAGAGAGTCTGTTGCCAGCAGATCTCTCTGAAAAAGAAAAATCCTAACAAAATACTTTTTTTTTTAGCAAGCTCAGGAGAGCTCACTAAGGTGCACCCAGCTCGTCCGGGCACAGATTCAAACTGAGGTCTGGAGGAGGGACATAGAGGGAGGAGCCAGTGCACACCAGTATCCTAATTATTTCTTAAAGTGCCCTGTCTCCTGCGGAGCCCGTCTATTCCCCATGGTCCTTACGGAGTCCCCAGCATCCACTAGGACGTTAGAGAAACTGATTTTGAACCTCAAGTCGTTGAACCCGTACTTACGAGTGTTCAAATTCAAGATGGAGTCTCTGAGAGCTGTGATCTCAGGACTGGAGGAGGGGGAATTCCTAGTGTCTCTGGATATCAAGGATGCGTACTTTCACAATCCGATCTGGCCGCCTCATCAGGCTTATCTACGGTTTGCATTGCAGGACTGTCACTACCAGTTCCAGGCCCTGCCATTTGGTCTCTTCACGGCACATAGGGTGTTCACCAAAGTGATGGCAGAAATTATGGCCCTCATTCCGAGTTGATCGGTCGCAAGGCGAATTTAGCAGAGTTACACACGCTAAGCCGCCGCCTACTGGGAGTGAATCTTAGCTTCTTAAAATTGCGACCGATGTATTCGCAATATTGCGATTACTAACTACTTAGCAGTTTCAGAGTAGCTTCAGACTTACTCTGCCTGTGCGATCAGTTCAGTGCTTGTCGTTCCTGGTTGACGTCACAAACACACCCAGCGTTCGCCCAGGCACTCCCACCGTTTCTCCGGCCACTCCTGCGTTTTTTCCGGAAACGGTAGCGTTTTCAGCCACACGCCCCTGAAACGCCGTGTTTCCGCCCAGTAACACCCATTTCCTGTCAATCACATTACGATCGCCGGAGCGATGAAAAAGCCGTGAGTAAAATTACTTTCTACATAGCAAAGTTACTTGGCGCAGTCGCAGTGCGAACATTGCGCATGCGTACTAAGCGGATTTTCATTGCGATGCGATGAAAAATACCGAGCGAACAACTCGGAATGAGGGCCCATGTTTCTACTCCGCAAACAGGGAGTGAACATAATTCCGTACCTGGACGTTCTTCTGATAAAGGCACCATCCAGGGAGCGGTTTTTGGACAGCACTGGCCTCTCAACCAGACTACTCCTGGATCACGGGTGAATTCTGAACTTATCAAAATCTCACCTGGAACCGACGCAGATGCTTCCTTTCCTGGGAATGATACTGGACACAGAGTCTCAGAGAGTGTTCCTTCCCTTGGAGAAGGCTATGGTAATCCAGTAGATGGTTCGGGCTGTCCTGAAGCCAACCCGGATCTCGGTGCATCTGTGCATTCGCCTTCTGGGGAAAATTGTGGCCTCTAACGAGGCGCTTCAGTACAGAAGGTTTCATGCAAGGCCCTTCCAGCTAGATCTATTGCACAAATGGTCCGGATTGCATCTACACATGCACCAGAGGATCCGTCTGTTACCAAGAGCCAGGATCTCCCTTCTGTGGTGGCTACAGACTTCTCACCTCGTCGAGGGTCGCAAGTTCGGGATTCAGAATTGGATTCTGCTAACCACAGAGGTAAGCTTGGGGACCAGTCACCCAGGGGGTAAAGTTTCAAGGAAGATGGTTAAGTCGGGAAGTCGTCCTTCCAATAAACATCCTGGAACTCAGTGCTATCTACAACGCCCTTCTGCCGGCCTCATCTCTACTAAAGAGAATAAAATAAGATTTTACTCACCGGTAAATCTATTTCTCGTAGTCCGTAGTGGATGCTGGGAACTCCGTAAGGACCATGGGGATAGCGGCTCCGCAGGAGACTGGGCACAACTAAAGAAAGCTTTAGGACTACCTGGTGTGCACTGGCTCCTCCCACTATGACCCTCCTCCAGACCTCAGTTAGGATACTGTGCCCGGAAGAGCTGACACAATAAGGAAGGATTTTGAATCCCGGGTAAGACTCATACCAGCCACACCAATCACACCGTATAACTCGTGATACTATACCCAGTTAACAGTATGAAACATAACTGAGCCTCTCAACAGATGGCTCATAACAATAACCCTTTAGTTAGGCAATAACTATATACAAGTATTGCAGACAATCCGCACTTGGGATGGGCGCCCAGCATCCACTACGGACTACGAGAAATAGATTTATCGGTGAGTAAAATCTTATTTTCTCTGACGTCCTAGTGGATGCTGGGAACTCCGTAAGGACCATGGGGATTATACCAAAGCTCCCAAACGGGCGGGAGAGTGCGGATGACTCTGCAGCACCGAATGAGAGAACTCAAGGTCCTCCTCAGCCAGGGTATCAAATTTGTAGAATTTTGCAAACGTGTTTGACCCTGACCAAGTAGCAGATCGGCAAAGTTGTAAAGCCGAGACCCCTCTGGCAGCCGCCCAAGAAGAGCCCACCTTCCTCGTGGAATGGGCTTCTACAGATTTAGGATGCGGCAGTCCAGCCGCAGAATGCGCAAGCTGAATTGTGCTACAAATCCAGCGAGCAATCGTCTGCTTTGAAGCAGGAGCACCCAGCTTGTTGGGTGCATACAGGATAAATAGCGAGTCAGTTTTCCTGACTCCAGCCGTCCTGGAAACCTTCAATTTTCAAGGCCCTGACTACGTCCAGTAACTTGGAATCCTCCAAGTCCCTAGTAGCCGCAGGCACTACAATAGGTTGGTTCAAGTGAAACGCTGATACCACCTTAGGGAGAAACTGGGGACGAGTCCTCAATTTTGCCCTATCCATATGGAAAATCAGATAAGGGCTTTTACATGACAAAGCCGCTAATTTTGACACATGCCTGGCCGAAGCCAAGGCCAAAAGCATGACCACTTTCCTCGTGAGATATTTTAGATCCGCGGTTTTAAGTGGCTCGAAACAATGTGACTTTAGGAAACTCAACAACACGTTGAGATCCCAAGGTGCCACTGGAGACACAAAAAGAGGCTGAATATGCAGCACTCCCTTAACAAAAGTCTGAACTTCAGGCAGTGACGCCAGTTATTTTTGGAAGAAAATGTACAGAGCCGAAATCTGGACCTTAATGGAAGCCAATTTTAGGCCCATAGTCACTCCTGACTGTAGGAAGTGCAGAAATCGACCCAGTTGAAATTCTTCTGTTGGGGCCTATCTGGCCTCACACCAAGCAACATATTTTCGCCATATGCGGTGATAATGTTTTGCGGTCACATCTTTCCTAGCCTTAATCAGCGTACGAATGACTTCCTCCGGAATGCCTTTTTCCTTTAGGATCCGGTGTTCAACCGCCATGCCGTCAAACGCAGCCGTGGTAAGTCTTGGAACAGACAGGGCCCCTGCTGCAGCAGGTCCTGTCTGAGCGGCAGAGGCCATGGGTCCTCTGAGATAATTTCTTGAAGTTCTGGGTACCAAGCTCTTCTTGGCCAATCCGTAACCACGAGTATAGTTCTTACTCCTCTCCTTCTTATTATTCTCAGTACCTGGGGTATGAGAGGCAGAGGAGGGAACATATACACCGACTGGTACACCCACGGTGTTACCAGAGCGTCCACAGCTATCGCCTGAAGGTCCCTTGACCTGGCGCAATATCTTTTTAGCTTTTTGTTGAGGCGGGACGCCATCATGTCCACCTGTGGCCTTTCCCAATGGTGTACAATCATTTGGAAAACTTCTGGATGAAGTTCCCACTCTCCCGGGTGGAGGTCGTGTATGCTAAGAAAATCTGCTTCCCAGTCGTCCACTCCGGGAATGAACACTGCTGACAGTGCTAACACATGATTTTCCGCCCATCGGAGAATCCTTGTGGCTTCTGCCATCACCATCATGCTTCTTGTGCCGCCCTGTTGGTTTACATGGGCGACCGCAGTGATGTTGTCTGACTGAATCAGTACCGGCTGGTTTCGAAGCAGAGGTCTTGCTTGACTTAGGGCATTGTAAATGGCCCTCAGTTCCAGAATGTTTATGTGTAGGGAAATCTCCTGATTTGACCATAGTCCCTGGAAGTTTTTTCCCTGTGTGACTGTCCCCCAGCCTCGAAGGCTGGCATCCGTGGTCACCAGAACCCAGTCCTGTATGCCGAATCTGCGGCCCTCTCGAAGATGAGCACCCTGCAGTCACCACGGCAGAGATACCCTGGTCCTTGGAGACAGGGTTATCAGCCGATGCATCTGAAGATGCGATCCGGACCACTTGTCCAACAGGTCCCACTGAAAAGCTCTTGCATGGAACCTGCCGAATGGCATTGCTTCGTAGGAAGCTACCATTTTTTCCAGGACTCGCGTGCAGTGATGCACCGACACCTGTTTTGGTTTCAGGAGGCCTCTGACTAGAGATGACAGCTCCTCGGCTTTCTCCTCCGGGAGAAACACTGTTTTGTGGTCTGTGTCCAGAACCATCCCCAGGAACAGTAGACGTGTCGTAGGAACCAGCTGTGCTGTTGTAGCACTTCCCGAGATAGTGCTACCCCGACCAATAACTGCTCCTTGGACCTCGCCTTTATCAGGAGATCGTCCAAGTACGGGATAATTAAATACTCCCTTTTTTCAAAGGAGTATCATTATTTCGGCCATTACCTTGGTAAATACTCTCGGTGCCGTGGACAGACCGAACGGCAACGTCTGGAATTGGTAATGACAAACCTGTACCACAAAACTGAGGTACTCCTGGTGAGGATGGTAAATGGGGACATGCAGGTAAGCATCCTTGATGCCCAGAGATACCATGTAATCTCCCTCGTCCAGGCTTGCAATAACCGCCCTGAGCGATTTCATTTTTAACTTGAACCTTCGTATATAAGTGTTCAAGGATTTCAATGTTAGAATGGGTTACATCGAACCGTCTGGTTTCGGTACCACAACATTGTGGAATAGTAACCCCGGCCTTGTTGAAGGAGGGGTACCTTGATTTTCACCTGCT
Source organism: Pseudophryne corroboree (assembly GCF_028390025.1). Taxonomy (NCBI): domain Eukaryota; kingdom Metazoa; phylum Chordata; class Amphibia; order Anura; family Myobatrachidae; genus Pseudophryne; species Pseudophryne corroboree. Next base: position 485,685,263 of record NC_086446.1, on the reverse strand, counting down.
GGAAGTACAGCTTGCTGATCTGAGGTAACGGCGAGAGGGAGTCGCCTCGAACTCCAGCTTGTATCCCTGTGATACTACATGCAGAACCCAGGGATCCACCTGTGAGCGAGCCCACTGGACGCTGAAGTTCTCGAGACGCGCCCCCACCGCACCTGGCTACACCTGTGGAGCCCCCGCGTCATGCGGTGGACTCAGAGGAAGCGGGGGAAGAATTTTGATCCTGGGAACTGGCTGACTGGTGCAGCTTTTTCCCTCTTCCCTTGTCTCTGTGCAGAAAGGAAGCGCCTTTGACCCGCTTGCTTTTCTGAAGCCGAAAGGACTGTACCTGATAATACAGTGCTTTCTTAGGCTGTGAGGAAACCCGAGGTAAAAAAATTTCTTCCCAGCTGTTGCTGTGGATACGAGGTCCCAGAGACCATCCCCAAACAATTCCTCACCCTTATAAGGCAGAATCTCTATGTGCCTTTTAAAGTCAGCATCACCTGTCCAGTGCCGGGTCTCTAATACCCTCCTGGCAGAATGGACATTGCATTAATTCTGGATGCCAGCCGGCAAAATATCCCTCTGTGCATCCCTCATATATAAGACGACGTCTTTAATATGCTTTTATGTTAGCAAAATAGTATCCCTGTCTGACAGGGTTACAGACCACGCTGCAGCAGCACTATCCATGCTGAGGCAATTGCAGGTCTCAGACTAGTACCTGAGTGTGAAAATACAGACTTCAGGATAGCCTCCTGCTTTTTATCAACAGGTACCTTCAAAGTGGCCGTATCCTAAGACGGCAGTGCCACCTTTTTTGACAAACGTGTGAGCGCCTTATCCACCCTAGGGGATATCTCCCAGCGTAACCTATCCTCTGGCGGGGAAGGGTACGCCATACGTAACTTTTTAGAAATTACCAGTTTCTTATCGGGGGAACCCACGCTTTTTTACACACTTCATTCACTCATCTGATGGGGGAACAAAACACTGCCTGCTTTTTCTCCCCAAACATAAAACCCTTTTTTAGTGGTACTTGGGTTAATTTCAGAAATGTGTAACACATCTTTTATTGCCGGGATCATGCAATGGATGTTCCTAGTGGATTGTGTATATGTCTCAACCTCGTCGACACTGGAGTCAGACTCCGTGTCGACATATGTGTCTGCCATCTGAGGGAGCGGGCGTATTCGAGCCCCTGATGGCCTTTGAGACGCCTGGGCAGGCGCGGGCTGAGAAGCCGGCTGTCCCACAGCTGTTACGTCATCCAGCCTTTTATGTAAGGAGTTGACACTGTCGGTTAATACCTTCCACCTATCCATCCACTCTGGTGTCGGCCCCACAGAGGGCGACATCACATTTATCGGCATCTGCTCCGCCTCCACATAAGCCTCCTCATCAAACATGTCGACACAGCCGTACCGACACACCGCACACACACAGGGAATGCTCTGACTGAGGACAGGACCCCACAAAGCCCTTTGGGGAGACAGAGAGAGAGTATGCCAGCACACACCAGAGCGCTATATAATGTAGGGATTAACACTATAACTGAGTGAATTTTCCCCAATAGCTGCTTGTATAAACAATATTGCGCCTAAATTTAGTGCCCCCCCTCTCTTTTTAACCCTTTGAGCCTGAAAACTACAGGGGAGAGCCTGGGGAGCTGTCTTCCAGCTGCACTGTGAAGAGAAAATGGCGCCAGTGTGCTGAGGGAGATAGCTCCGCCCCTTTTTCGCTGACTTTTCTCCCGCTTTTTTATGGATTCTGGCAGGGGTATTTATCACATATATAGCCTCTGGGGCTATATATTGTGATGATTTTGCCAGGCAAGGTGTTTATATTGCTGCTCAGGGCGCCCCCCCCCCCCCCCCCCCAGCGCCCTGCACCCATCAGTGACCGGAGTGTGAGGTGTGCATGAGGAGCAATGGCGCACCGCTGCAGTGCTGTGCGCTACCTTGGTGAAGACTGAAGTCTTCTGCCGCCGATTTTCCTGAACACTTCTTGCTTCTGGCTCTGTAAGGGGGCCGGCGGCGCGGCTCCGGGACCGAACATCAATGGCCGGTTCCATGCGGTCGATCCCTCTGGAGCTAATGGTGTCCAGTAGCCTAAGAAGCCCAAGCTACCACCAGTTAGGTAGGTTCGCTTCTTCTTCCCTTAGTCCCTCGCTGCAGTGAGTCTGTTGCCAGCAGATCTCACTGTAAAATAAAAAAACCTAAAATATACTTTCTCTCTAGGAGCTCAGGAGAGCCCCTAGTGTGCATCCAGCTCAGCCGGGCACAAGATTCTAACTGAGGTCTGGAGGAGGGTCATAGTGGGAGGAGCCAGTGCACACCAGGTAGTCCTAAAGCTTTCTTTAGTTGTGCCCAGTCTCCTGCGGAGCCGCTATCCCCATGGTCCTTACGGAGTTCCCAGCATCCACTAGGACGTCAGAGAAAAAGGGAAAAGGTTCAAGCAATCCCCATTGCTCCGGACTGGCCTCGAAGGGCCTGGTACGCGGATCTTCTCGAGATGCTGCTTGAAGATCCGTGGCCTCTATCTCTTCGCGAGGATCTTCTGCAACAGGGCGCCTTTCATCTATGAAGACTTACTGCGGCTACATCTAATGGCATGGAAGTTGAACGGCTGATTCTAGACAGGAGAGGGATTCCTGACAAGATCATCTCAACTATGATCCAAGCCAGGAAGGGGGTAACGTCTAAACATTACCACTGTATATGGAAGAAGTATGTCTCTTGGTGTGAGAGCAAACAATTTTCTGCGGAGGAATTTCATCTGGGATGTGTCCTTCTTTTTCTGCAGTCGGGAGTGGATGTTGGCCTACGTCTGGGCTCCATAAAAGTCCAGATTTCGGCCTTGTCTGTTTTCTTTCATAAACAATTGGCTTCTCTTCCTGAGGTCCAGACGTTCTTGAAAGGTGTTCTGCGCATCCAACCTCCCTTTATGCCTCTTCCGGCACCTTGGGATCTCAATTTGGTGCTGCAGTTCCTCCAATCGGACTGGTTTGAACCGTTACAGGAGGTTGACGTAAAGTACCTTACGTGAAAGACCATCACACTGTTGGACTTGTCTTCAGCAAGACGCGTGTCGGAGCTAGGGGCGTTGTCTCACAAGAGTCCCTACTTGATTTTCCATGAGGACAGAGCTGAACTCAGGACTCATCAGCAATTTCTTCCTAAGGTTTCACATCAACCAACCTATTGTGGTTCCCACTGTTACGGACACCTCTGCTACTTCAAAGTCTTTGGATGTTGTGAGGGCTTTGAAGGTGTATGTAAAGAAAACAGCTCGTCACAGGAAATCGGACTCACTGTTCGTTCTCTATGATCCCAATAAAATTGGGTGTCCTGCTTCAAAGCAGTCCATTGCACGCTCAGGCTCACTATCCAGCATGCTTACTCCACGGCAGGCTTGCCGGTTCTAAAATCTGTACAGGCCCACTCTACTAGGTCGGTGGGTTCTTCTTGGCTGGCTGCCCGGGGTGTTTTGGCTTTACAGCTCTGCCGAGTAGCGACTTGGTCAGGTTCGAACACGTTTGCTAAGTTTTACAAGTTCAATGCTTTGGCCTCTGAGGACCTTCAGTTTGGTCATTCAGTTCTGCAGCACTCTCCCACCCGGTTTGGGAGCTTTGGTACTTCCCCATGGTACTAAATGGATTCCCAGTATCCTCTAGGACATAAGAGAAAATGGGATTTTAATTACCTACTGGCAAATCCTTTTCTCGTAGTCCGTAGGGAATACTGGGCGCCCGCCCGATGCTTCATTCTTCCTGCACTGTTACTTGGTTCAGTAATGTTGTTTGGTTCAGCTGTTGCTGTTCCCGTTTTCAAGTTTGGTTAGCATGGCTTTTCTTCTTGTTCTGTTTGTGCTGGTTCGTAATCTCACCACTTTCCTTATCTATCCTTCTCTCAAAGCATGAACACACCCCACCCAAATCTAAAGGTGCATACACACGGAGAGATATAACTGAGCGATTTTGACTATATAGTCAAAATCGCTCAGAAAGTTAGTGCATATCTCTCCATGTGTACACAGCCAGCGATAGCGATGCGCGTCCCCGCCAGGTCGCTATCGCTGCTAAAAATAGACTGTGCTGGCAAGTCAATTTTGGCTATGTCGCTGGAAAAGAAAAAGCATCTCCTTGCTTGAATGAGTTAGCCAAAATCTCTCATAGCCAAAATCGCTGGAAAAGTTAGTCAAAATCTCTGGTAAAGTTAGTCAAAATCTCCTACTGCCAGTTCAAGGGAAATCGCCCAGTCAAAATCTCTCATAGTCAAAATCTCTCCGTGTGTATGCACCTTAACTCTCTCTGCAAATGTTATATCTGCCACACCTGCAGTGCACATGGTTTTGCCCGACTGCTAACAAATTTGCTGCTGCGATCAACTCTGAATTACCCTCCAAGGTCTATGGCTGTATATACAGTATATACAGTATGTGTTATTTCATGCATTAAGAAATAATATGACCTGTTCATTAAGTGTTATTTACTGAAGGAGGTGGCACTGGAGCTATATAAGTTAACAAATGCAAAGATTCCATTATCCAGCTGGAGGCTTTGTTAAAGTATATCCTCTTCTCTCTTATAAGCAATTTCATTGTCAACTTCCTACATCCTTGTTCATTTTTCTTTTCTTTTTTTTTAAATGATGTTTTTGTTTGTGCCAGCTGTTTTATTAATGAACACTATGGAAGATATTTAGCACACATTCAACCAAATCAGAAGATATTTAGCACACATTTAACCAAATCAGTGACCAGAGATGTAGTCTGGCTGCTCATTGGAATATACTGGCATTTTTTCTGCAACATCTGACCCATGTTCTAAGTAAAAACAAAGCTGTTCTCACCAGTGACGTGCGGTGAGGTCAGTGGCTAGGGAGGCACACATGGGATGGGTCTGAGGGGTAATAATAAAGCACAGCATATAAAATGCTCAAAAGTACTCAATGTTGTCAATATGATACAAAATCTCAATCCTGGTAATATGTATTTGCAGCAATTTATAATAAGAATTTACTTACCGATAATTCTATTTCTCGGAGTCCGTAGTGGATGCTGGGGTTCCTGAAAGGACCATGGGGAATAGCGGCTCCGCAGGAGACAGGGCACAAAAAAGTAAAGCTTTACTAGGTCAGGTGGTGTGCACTGGCTCCTCCCCCTATGACCCTCCTCCAGACTCCAGTTAGGTACTGTGCCCGGACGAGCATACACAATAAGGGAGGCATTTTGAATCCCGGGTAAGACTCATACCAGCCACACCAATCACACCGTACAACTTGTGATCTAAACCCAGTTAACAGTATGACAACAGAAAGGGCCTCTTAAAGATGGCTCCTTAACAATAACCCGAATTAGTTAACAATAACTATGTACAAGTATTGCAGATAATCCGCACTTGGGATGGGCGCCCAGCATCCACTACGGACTCCGAGAAATAGAATTATCGGTAAGTAAATTCTTATTTTCTCTATCGTCCTAAGTGGATGCTGGGGTTCCTGAAAGGACCATGGGGATTATACCAAAGCTCCCAAACGGGCGGGAGAGTGCGGATGACTCTGCAGCACCGAATGAGAGAACTCCAGGTCCTCCTTTGCCAGGGTATCAAATTTGTAAAATTTTACAAACGTGTTCTCCCCCGACCACGTAGCTGCTCGGCAGAGTTGTAATGCCGAGACCCCTCGGGCAGCCGCCCAAGATGAGCCCACCTTCCTTGTGGAGTGGGCTTTTACAGTTTTAGGCTGTGGCAGGCCTGCCACAGAATGTGCAAGTTGAATTGTGTTACAAATCCAACGAGCAATCGACTGCTTAGAAGCAGGTGCGCCCAACTTGTTGGGTGCATACAATATAAACAGCGAGTCAGATTTTCTGACTCCAGCCGTCCTTGCAATGTATATTTTTAAGGCTCTGACAACGTCCAACAACTTGGAGTCCTCCAAGTCGCTAGTGGCCGCAGGCACCACAATAGGTTGGTTCAGATGAAATGCTGATACCACTTTAGGGAGAAAATGCGGACGAGTCCGCAGTTCTGCCCTATCCGAATGGAAGATTAGATAAGGACTTTTATAAGATAAAGCCGCCAATTCAGATACTCTCCTGGCAGAGGCCAGGGCTAGTAACATAGTCACTTTCAATGTGAGATATTTCAAATCCACCTTTTTCAATGGTTCAAACCAATGGGATTTGAGGAAATCTAAAACTACATTTAGATCCCACGGTGCCACCGGAGGCACCACAGGAGGCTGTATATGCAGTACTCCCTTGACAAAAGTCTGGACCTCAGGGACAGAGGCCAATTCTTTTTGGAAGAATATTGACAGGGCCGAAATTTGAACCTTAATGGATCCCAATTTGAGACCCATAGATAATCCTGATTGCAGGAAATGTAGGAAACGACCCAGTTGGAATTCCTCCGTCGGAACCCTCCGATCCTCGCACCACGCTACATATTTTCGCCAAATGCGGTGATAATGTTTCACGGTGACTTCCTTCCGTGCCTTAATCAAGGTAGGAATGACTTCTTCTGGAATGCCTTTCCCTTTTAGGATCTGGCGTTCAACCGCCATGCCGTCAAACGCAGCCGCGGTAAGTCTTGAAAAAGACAGGGACCCTGCTGTAGCAGGTCCCTTCTCAGAGGTAGAGGCCACGGTTCGTCCGTGAGCATCTCTTGAAGTTCCGGATACCAAGTCCTTCTCGGCCAATCCGGAACCACTAGTATTGTTCTTACTCTTCTTTGCCGTATGATCTTCAATACCTTTGGTATGAGCGGCAGAGGAGGAAACACATACACTGACTGGTACACCCAAGGAGTTACCAGTGCGTCCACAGCTATTGCCTGTGGATCTCTTGACCTGGCGCAATATTTGTCCAGTTTTTTGTTGAGGCGAGACGCCATCATGTCTACAATTGGTCTTTCCCAACGGTCTATTAACATGTTGAAGACTTCTGGATGTAGACCCCACTCTCCCGGATGAAGATCGTGTCTGCTGAGGAAGTCTGCTTCCCAGTTGTCCACGCCCGGGATGAACACTGCTGACAGTGCTATCACGTGATTCTCCGCCCAGCGAAGAATCTTGGCAGCTTCTGCCATTGCACTCCTGCTTCTTGTGCCGCCCTGCCTGTTTACATGGGCGACCGCCGTGATGTTGTCCGACTGAATCAACACCGGCTTTCCTTGCAGGAGAAGTTCCGCCTGGCTTAGAGCATTGTAGATTGCTCTTAGTTCCAGAATGTTTATGTGAAGAGATTTTTCCAGACTCGTCCATACTCCCTGGAAGTTTCTTCCTTGTGTGACTGCTCCCCAGCCTCTCAGGCTGGCGTCCGTGGTCACCAGGATCCAATCCTGAATGCCGAATCTGCGGCCTTCTAATAGGTGAGCCTTCTGCAACCACCACAGAAGTGACACCCTTGTCTTTGGTGACAGGGTTATTCGCAGGTGCATCTGCAGATGCGACCCTGACCATTTGTCCAACAGATCCCTTTGGAATATTCTTGCATGGAATCTGCCGAATGGAATTGCTTCGTAAGAAGCCACCATTTTTCCCAGGACTCTTGTGCATTGATGTACTGACACTTTTCCTGGTTTTAGGAGGTTCCTGACCAGATCGGATAACTCCTTGGCTTTTTCCTCTGGAAGGAAAACCTTTTTCTGAACCGTGTCCAGAATCATTCCTAGGAACAGCAGACGAGTTGTCGGGATTAAATGGGATTTTGGAATATTCAGAATCCACCCGTGTTGTCTTAGCACCTCTTGAGATAGTGCTAAAGCTGTCTCCAGCTGTTCTCTGGACCTTGCCCTTATTAGGAGATCGTCCAAGTATGGGATAACTAATACGCCTTTTCTTCGAAGAAGAATCATCATCTCGGCCATTACCTTGGTAAAGACCCGAGGCGCCGTGGACAATCCGAACGGCAGCGTCTGAAACTGATAGTGACAGTTTTGAACAATGAACCTGAGGTACCCCTGGTGTGCGGGGTAAATCGGAACGTGTAGATACGCATCCTTGATGTCCAAGGATACCATAAAGTCCCCTTCTTCCAGGTTCGCTATCACTGCTCTGAGTGACTCCATCTTGAACTTGAACTTTTTTATGTAGAGGTTCAAGGACTTCAGATTTAGAATAGGCCTTACCGAGCCATCCGGCTTCGGTACCACAAATAGAGTGGAATAATACCCCTTTCCTTGTTGTAATAGGGGTACTTTGACTATCACCTGCTGAGCGTACAGCTTGTGAATGGCTTCCAACACCCTCTCCCTTTCGGAAGAGACGGTTGGTAAGGCAGACTTCAGGAAACGATGAGGAGGATCCGTCTCTAATTCCAACCTGTACCCCTGAGATATTATCTGCAGGATCCAGGGGTCTACCTGCGAGTGAGCCCACTGCGCGCTGTAATTTTTGAGACGGCCCCCCACTGTCCCCGAGTCCGCTTGAGAGGCCCCAGCGTCATGCTGAGGTTTTTGCAGGAGCCGGGGAGGGCTTCTGTTCCTGGGAAGGAGCTGCCTGTTGGTGTCTCTTCCCTCTTCCTCTGCCTCGTGGCAGGTACGACAAGCCCTTTGCTCTCTTATTTTTGTAGGAGCGAAAAGGCTGCGGTTGAAAGGTCGGTGCCTTTCTCTGTTGGGGAGTGACTTGAGGTAAAAAAGTGGATTTCCCGGCAGTAGCCGTGGCCACCAAGTCTGATAGACCAACTCCAAATAACTCCTCCCCTTTATACGGCAAAACCTCCATGTGACGTTTTGAATCCGCATCGCCTGTCCACTGTCGTGTCCATAAGGCTCTTCTGGCTGAAATGGACATAGCACTCACCCGAGATGCCAGTGTGCAAATATCCCTCTGTGCATCACGCATATAGATAAATGCATCCTTTATTTGTTCTAACGACAGTAAAACATTGTCCCTATCTAGGGTATCAATATTTTCAATCAGGGATTCTGACCAAACTACTCCAGCACTGCACATCCAGGCAGTTGCTATAGCTGGTCGTAGTATAACACCTGCATGTGTGTATATATTCTTTTGAATAACTTCCATCTTTCTATCTGATGGATCCTTAAGTGCGGCCGTCTCAGGAGAGGGTAACGCCACTTGTTTGGATAAGCGTGTGAGCGCCTTGTCCACCTTAGGGGGTGTTTCCCAGCGCGCCCTAACCTCTGGCGGGAAAGGGTATAATGCCAATAACTTTTTTGAAATTATCAACTTTTTATCAGGAGCAACCCACGCTTCATCACACACGTCATTTAATTCTTCTGATTCAGGAAAAACTGTTTGTAGTTTTTTCACACCATACATAATACCCTGTTTTACGGTATCTGTAGTATCAGCTAAATGTAACGTCTCCTTCATTGCCAAAATCATATAACGTGTGGCCCTACTGGAAAATACGTTTGAATTTCTACCGTCGTCACTGGAATCAGTGCCCGTGTCTGGGTCTGTGTCGACCGACTGAGGCAAAGGGCGTTTTACAGCCCCTGACGGTGTTTGAGGCGCCTGGACAGGCATTAATTGATTGTCCGGCCGCCTCATGTCCTCAACTGACTGTTTAAGGGAAGATAAACCATCACGTAATTCCACAAATAAAGGCATCCATTCTGGTGTCGACCCCCTGGGGGGTGACATCTGCATATTTGGCAATTGCTCCGCCTCCACACCAATATCGTCCTCATACATGTCGACACCACGTACCGACACACACCGCAAACTCACAGGGAATGCTCTAATGAAGACAGGACCCACTAGCCCTTTTGGGGAGACAGAGGGAGAGTCTGCCAGCACACACCACAAAGCGCTATATATACAAGGGATATCCTTATATTAAGTGCTCCCTTATAGCTGCTTTAATATATATATATATAGCCATTAATGTGCCCCCCCTCTCTGTTTTACCCTGTTTCTGTAGTGCAGTGCAGGGGAGAGACCTGGGAGCCGTTCTGACCAGCGGAGCTGTGACAGAAAATGGCGCCGTGTGCTGAGGAGATAGGCCCCGCCCCTTTTTCGGCGGGTTCTTCTCCCGCTATTTTTCCAGTCAGGCAGGGGTTAAATATCTCCATATAGCCCCTATGGGCTATATGTGAGGTATTTTTAGCCTTGTATAAGGTTTATATTTGCCTCTCAGAGCGCCCCCCCCCAGCGCTCTGCACCCTCAGTGACTGCCCAGTGAAGTGTGCTGAGAGGAAAATGGCGCACAGCTGCAGTGCTGTGCGCTACCTTATGAAGACTGAGGAGTCTTCAGCCGCCGGTTTCCGGACCTCTTCACGCTTCAGCATCTGCAAGGGGGTCGGCGGCGCGGCTCCGGGACCGGACTCCACGGCTGGGCCTGTGTTCGATCCCTCTGGAGCTAATGGTGTCCAGTAGCCAAGCAGCAAATCCACTCTGCATGCAGGTGAGTTTACTACTTTCCCCCTAAGTCCCACGTTGCAGTGATCCTGTTGCCAGCAGGACTCACTGTAAAGAAAAAAACCTAAACTAAACTTTCTCTAAGCAGCTCTTTAGGAGAGCCACCTAGATTGCACCCTTCTCGTTCGGGCACAAAATCTAACTGGAGTCTGGAGGAGGGTCATAGGGGGAGGAGCCAGTGCACACCACCTGACCTAGTAAAGCTTTACTTTTTTGTGCCCTGTCTCCTGCGGAGCCGCTATTCCCCATGGTCCTTTCAGGAACCCCAGCATCCACTTAGGACGATAGAGAAAACTAGTTTATGACTGTATCCTTGCGTCTTAGAACCATAAAATTAGTATACCTGCGGAGCTCAATCTCTTCACTAAAATAATCCTACGTCACCAATGTGAAAATAATAGCTTAGAACAGTGGTTCTCAAACTGTGTGCCGTGGCACCCTGGGGTGCCTCTGGGTACTTGCAGGGGTGCCCTGGGTTGGTGGTTCAGGACCAGTTCAAATAATTTGAGGTTAATGTAACAGACGAAACTAGTGCTTGTGACGTCCGGTCATAAAATATGTGGACAAACAGAAGAGAATCCTGTCTTTACCATATTACTGAACCTAAGGATGACATAGAAACATAATTTACTTAATGTAATATTTTTTGTGAATTTCTCAATAAGAAACTTTTAGCCTAGGGGCTCTGATATGGATACTCTAGGGTGCCGTGATTCAGAAAAGTTTGGGAACTACTGGCTTAGAATATAGTTCTGGATCTGTGGCTGCGGTGACCCAAATTTCTCAACATCCCACAATAGGGAGATCTAGGGGACTAGCATGAGCTGCGAAGAGTACCAGTGTTAATTGGTATACAGATGATCAACACAAGGAGTGGAAAATTGCAGACTGGCTAGTAGGGTTGTAGCTACAGTAGGAATCTGAGCGCCCCTGGCAAAGTAAAGGACTGGCTCGCTACCCCTACCCATATTTTCAGTAGAATAAAACTCTGCAAAACACTACAGCACAGGCTTTCTGCTGAAACTGTTACACTGCCTGTCAAAGTATATAATGACAGTATAATTATGCTGATAATATTACCGGTAGGGAGGCCAATCCCGGGATCGGCGGGATCCCGGGATTCTGGCCCAAAAATGGCGGGATTTGAATCCCGAGATTGGAGCCTCCAATCCCGGGATTTACGGGATTAGATTGCACATGTGCAGTGAGGGAGGGTGGGTCTAAGTAATACTACTTACTACTGGCTGACAGCACAGTGCCCAAGGGAGGAGGAACTGCCATGTCTGGGTATGTGCAGCAGCCCTCCATCAGGACCAGCACCATATTTGTTAGTGGCAGCAGCCACTCTAGTTTGTTAGCGTTAGAGGCAGCCTGCTAGGCAGCCTCTCTCCTCCTTCTCCTCCCTTCCGCACTCTGGTAGGTTTTACTATTGCCAGCCGTGCACATATTCTGGCACTCCCTGCTGCTGCCGGCTCAGTTCAGCTTAGTGAGCTGCCCTACCAGCGGCCACCCAAACGGAGCGGCATGTTTATATTATTGTTAGCCGGCCATTGCACGTGCTACGACACTGGCGCTCCCTCCCGCTGCAGGCTCAACTGAGCTGTGTGAGATGTCCTGCCTGCTGCTGCCCGATCTCAGCTCAGATGGGCAGCGCAAATGCAGTGCTGCTGGCGAGAGCCCCTGCCCCACAAACCACCACCAGAGCCGGATCTTAGGCATTGCAATACAAATGCCCTAGGCACCTGTACCGCTCCTTAGCTCACACGTTACTTTAGTCCTGCCAATGAAAGAGCACTGCCCCGCCTACCACCGTGACCGCAGCATGCTGCATGTTGTCAATCAGGGTGGGTGCTCCGCTCCTCTCAGTGGTAGTCTTCACCCTGTGCAGGCTACGTCACCGGCACTTTTGGACTGGCGCATGCGTCAGTGTGTGAGAGCGGGGGGGTAGGGGGGGGGGGGGGGGGGTTGGGGGTGCTGCGAATGGGGGGGGTGAGTTAGGAAGTGTGAGATGACAGGGCATGAGAGGGGAACTGTGTGTGAAAGTGTGTGTGTGAGGGATGGGGGTAGGTGGTGCCGTGAATGGGGGGGGATGAGTTAGGAAGTGTGAGATGACAGGGCAGTAGAGGGAACCTGTGTGTGTGTGGGGGGGGGGGGGGGGAGTAGGGGGGGCCGCGAATGGGGGGAGGAGTTAGGAAGTGTGAGGTGACAGAGCATGAGAGGAGACCTGTGTGTGGGAGGGGGGGTGGGTCGGGGGTGTCGCGAATGGGGGGAGGAGTTAGGAAGTGTGAGGTGACAGAGCAGGAGAGAGAGGGGAGGGAAGCCTGTGTTAGGGCTAGCTCAAGGAAACAGCCACTCACCACTGTCTGTCAGGAGCCGCTGTGGAAGGTCTCTCACAGACTAGACGCTGCGGCTCTGCTGTACGTCTGCAGCTCTGCTGCTGCCTGTGTGACGGGAACTGGAAGAGCTCGCCTCTGACACAGCAAATCAGCCTATTCTTGCAGAATCAGAAGCTCCTCCTAACTGGTGGCAGTGTGATCCAGCCGGCCAATCACATCTGCCCCATTGACAGGGGGCGTGCTTTGTTGTGGGCTGCAGGCACAGCTCTGTCAATGAGGCAGATGTACAGGTGCCTCTTCTACACATTTTTTTCAATGGGCTTTTCCTGTCTGTGGCTTGGCCCCGCCCTCCCCCGCTTCAGCCAGTTTACTATAGTCAGCAGTAGGCACCCACTAATCACTGCCTCCCATTCATAATTGGCTGCAGTTTCACAGCATAAATGATTAACATAATATAAAGAATATATTTATGACATAGAATATGTGTTACAAATATCTTCTTTATATTATTTTAATCACTGTGACCTGCCTCCACATCCCTGGTTCTCACATTTCCATAGTAAAGAGTGCAGATCATCACCTTCTAAACCATACTGGTTGGGAAAAAATTATATACATTTCAGGGCCAGGGTCTAGGATCTATGAGTACACGTCCAGGAAAAGAACTTGTTATAACTTTTCATTGTTACGCAATTCCCTTAACTTAAAGATCCACAAAGATTCTAAGAAAAGGGAAATACAGTCAGTGATACTATGGAAACTCAGCATGAGCCAAGAGCTAAATATATTTAGTAAAACCATTCCACAGCAGTCCTGCAAATCTCTATCTGACTATAACTGAGTAATACTCTATGTGTGTGTTCCTCATAGGGGTACATAATAAGGCAAATTCTTATGTGTATACCATGAGTGCTCTGCGATGGGTAGTAGGTTTAAAAAAAGGTCTAGTAATGGCAATAGTCAGCAAACAGCCTTATTAAGTCGGTTGTGTGTCTATGTTACCTTCATGCTCAGGACCTGGAAGTGACAAAACGAGAGGGCAGGAGAGAACTTCCGCCCTTACAGCACCTAAATGTTTTCTTCGTTCTCCGTTCGTTTGAGGTAAAAAAATTAATTCTATTAAGCATTGGACGCTCGCCACGCTTCGGGCTCGGTGTCTCGCTCCGCTTCGCTCGCCACACTTTACTATTCCAAATAGATTGTGACATGGACCCAGGGGGTTATGGGAAAGGTCCTTTCCACGAAGGTAAACTAGACGCTACCTTATTCAGTCCAGTGTCAGGTAAACCAATGGGAAAGAAAATCTCTTGTGGCTCTGGGTAAATGCACATTTGTACATAGGTTACGTAATGATTTCTTCAGTTCTGCTACACGCAGTATTGAGCATAAAATTCTAATCTTTGTGTAGGTGTGCCTAGATCTTTGCTAAAGTGCATGGTGTTTATGGAGTAAGTTGCCGGCATTTGTGGAAGAGCAGATGTTTGTATGACTGTAGTTGATGGGAACAGTTAAGGGTGTCCCTTACAAAACTGTAGTAGGCGCTCATGTTTTGTGGCGCAGTGTAAAAACAGGATGTCATTATGCATAGTCATTTATACTATGCTAAAGATTTGTGTTTTTGCTCTGTGCTGGCAGAGACCAGGCTCTATCCTGTGGGGGCAATTCAATTAGCGGCTTGACTCTGAACAGTTCCAGAATGGAACTTCGCGGTCAGCAACATCTTTACTTTTTCCTTTTACCTTATAGAAGTAAAAAAAACCAACTCTTAGTTGGTAACGCAATTGCCATATATGTGTGCAGCCAAACATAGTGGGATGTTCGGCAGTGCATTGCTGTTAAGTCAATCTGCCCCTATACGTTGAATGGAATGCATAATTCGCCTATTGGTGCTGAAATACATTTACAGGTTCTCTTTGCCTTATGTAAATAATTCAAACACACAACAACGCCATGAGTAATAATATCAGCCTCACTCTCTTGATTCATGTCAGCAACTGGTCTATGTTACATGAATACAACAGAAAAGTGTAATTAACAAAAGGCCTGGTTCTGAAGTGGTCGGACTTTTGCTTTGTGCAGTTCACCCCGGCCCAAAGCTCATGTCTCTTGAGAGCTCTTTCATGATCATTTTTAGAAGCCCCACAGGTGGTGCAGAAATTAAGTCCTGTTGCTGGTAGGAGACATCTATGAGTGCACGTTGCTCAAAATGAAATCTCATTTTGGCATACTTACAGCAAGGAACTGGGAAAAGACATGTTACTTTCCTGAAACCCATATAAACCCAGGTGTATTTGTGAAAAGTGAACATTTTTCAAGTACAGTATTTTAAAGACTGTTATGATAAATCTGAATACAGGCAGAGTAAATAATTTAAATCTTTATGTATAACTAGCCTCGGGTTGGGTATGCGTGACCGCCGGTCACCCTTCTGATGCCAGGATCCCAGCTTTTAGATGCCCGGTAAGTGTGAGCGCAACGAAACCCCTTTGCGGGCTTGCTGCGCCTGCCACGCTGCAGGCTCGGTTGGCAAGGTTATATTCCCACTCTATGGGTGTTGTGGACACCCATGAGTGGGAATAGTCCCTGATAGTCGGCATGCCAACTGTTGGGACTGCAAGGGGTCGGGATTCCGGCATCGGAAACCACCGGTCACGTAACTACATCCCCTATCCTCACTGCTACAGTAGGATACTACATACTTGTCGACCTTCTGGCTGTCCCATTCGGTGGGAGGCTGCAAGCTAGGTTGGCACATCGGGGGGCAGGGCCGGTGCTAGGGTGTTCGGCGCCCCCCTGCAAACTCTAAATTTGCGCCCTCCCATATTCATTTGGCGCGCGCCGGGAAAAGGGGTGTGGTCTCACAAATAAGGGGCATGGCCACACAGTAGTAAAATTATGCCACAATGTAGCACAATCTTATTAATCTTATACGTAATGCCCCACCCGTAGTAGTAGCGTCCTTATACGTAATGCCCCACCCGTAGTAGTAGCGTCCTTATATGTAATGCACCCCAGTAGTAGTAGCATCCTTTTACATAATGCACCCCCAATAGTAGTATCATCCTTATACATAATGCCCCCCGAGTAGTAGTAGCATTCTTATACATAATGCACCCACAGTAGTAGTAGCGTCCTTATACGTAGTGCACCCCCAGTAGTAGACGTGTCCTGATACGTAATACCCCCCAGTAGTAGTGGCGTCCTTATACGTAATGCCCTCCCGGTAATAGTAGCGTCCTTGTACATAATGCCCCCCCAGTAGTAGTAGCGTTCTTATACGTAGTGTACCCCAGTAGTAGTATCGTCCTTATACGTAATGCCCCCAGCCCCAGTAGTAGTAGCGTCCTTACACGTAATGGCCCCCCCAGTAGTAGCGTTGTTACACGTAATGCCCCCCTGTAGTAATAGCGTCCTTATACGTAATGCCCCCCCAGTAGTGGCGTCCATAGAGCGCGCGCACAGACATACCTCACACACACACACACACTTCTCTCTCACCCTCTACTTACCTAATCCAGTCTCCCTCTGTACAGCAGCCAGGTCCGTGTAGCTCCGCCCCCTTACGGGCCGTTTAGCCACGCCCCCTGTCGTTTCGTGTAGCTCCGCCCCCTTCTGTCCCGTACTCGGCGCTCTCACACAGATGAGATGAGGTGAAGGGAGGGAGGAGGCGTATCATGCTGCAGGTGCCCGCTGCCAGTGCCTGTCACACAGTGACAGACACGGCAGTGGCAGCAGCAGCAGCATGGGGGACAGGACGGCGCAGCAGGTAAGGGATGCAGAGTAGGGGAAGCGCCTATCCGTCCCAGCGCCTCCCTGCACTGCATCCCTTCGCTGAGCGGGTAGCGCCGGGCCTGTCGGGGGGTGGCGTGGCATAGGTGGATGCTGAAGGGAGACGTGATGGCGCAATCATGTCATCATGGCCCGCCCCCCTCTAGCCAATGCTAAGATTACCTACACTGTCAAGTGGATTCACTATGATGAAATTCACAGCAAATCGCATCATCTACTGTCCGGACCGCACACTTCACTCAGGAAAGTGGGTGGCACCGGAGACACGCATGCAGCAGCAGCTCTAGACCTGGAGACTTGTAGGCATGCATTATAGTTAATATAACTAGTTCTAACATAAAAATAACTAGTCCCATAATAAGACTGCATAGGAGACCACAAATAGGTTGAACTCGATGGACAATTGTCTTTTTTCAACCTTAGTTACTATGGGGGAGATGTACTAAGCCTGAAAAGTGATAAATATCACTGTGATAAAGTACCAGCCAATCGGCTCCTAACTGCCATATTACAAGCTGTGTTTGAAAAATGACAGTTAGGAGCCGATTGGCTGGTGCTTTATCACAGTGATATTTGTCACTTTTCAGGCTTAGTACATCTGGCCCTATGTAACTAATACATTCCCGGGATGCCAGGAGCACAAGTCCCAACTCCCTACTTTTCCTGGCCGTTCCGGGGGAGTAGGTAAATCTGGGATACCCTGGGCCTAAAGTAGAGTTGGAATTATATCGGGCGTACATTACTGAAAAGAATAAAAATGTGCACCCCCTTTCCGCTACTCCAATTGCAAGTTTTTATGGGTGAGATGTACTTAACAGTGAAAAGAGTGGAGAACTGAGCCAGTGGATAAGTTGCCCATGGCAACCAATCAGCATTAAAGTAACATTTAAAATGTACATACTATAATATTATATAGAGCAGCTGACTGGTTGCCATGGGCAACTTCTCCACTGGCTCACTTCTCCACTCTTTTCACTACTTAGTACATATCCCCCTATGTGATTAGATTGCACCTGATTCTGAAATCTTGCAATTCCTTGTACTTATTTTTCATGTGCAGTGCGATTTCACACTATGCAAACGGGAAAACATTGAATTTATCAGCCCCTGTAAATTACAATAAAATATATATGCTTCTGTTTCATATAATCGTGAATAAGTAGAGCCCATAAATTATTCCTCTACATTACCGAATAAACTGACCAAGACACTGCCTCTAATACAGAACGTGTTCCACTTTATCTAAAAACCATATAATGTAGAAGAGATGCTCATGATATATCCATTTTTTCTAGAACAACACTGGCCAGAAAATATCCCTCTAATGTAGAGCAACACTAACAAGAAAAATATCCCCTTAATCTAGAAATAGGAAATATTCAACTAGTCAAGAACAGTGCTGAGCAGCCGGGAATATCACTGTAATCTGCAACAGCAATAACAAGGAAATAGCGCTTTAATGTACAATACTGCTGACAACTATTATCCTGTCAAAAAGAGCCATATCTATTAACAATTAATATTTATCTAACTGACTTGAGAAGAAAATATCCATGTAGTTTAAAACAGCACTAACCAGGAGATTAAGGGGGACATTTACTAAGCAGTGATAAGAGTGGAGTAGTGAGCCAGTGGGGAAGTTGCCCATGGCAACCAATCAGCACTGAAGTAACATCTATAATTTGCATACTATAAAATGTTACAGAGCTGCTGATTGGTTGATGGAGCAACTTCTCCACTGACTCACTTCTCCGCTCTTATCACTGCTTAGTCTAGAACAGTTCAGACCAGGACAAATCTATTTACTCTGCAACAGTTCAGACTATTAAATATCTATGCAGTCTAGAACAGAACTGACCAGGAAAGATCCATTATATCCAAAACACAACTGACCAGAAAATATCCATTTAGACTAGACTAGAACTGACCAGAAAATATCCATTCAGACTAGACTAGAACTGACCAGGAAATATGCATTTAGTCTAAAACAAAACTCATCAGGAAATATCCATTTAGACTAGACTAGAACTGACTATGAAGTATCCATGTAACCTAGAAGAGAACTTACTTGGAAATATCAACGTAGTCTAAAATAGCAATGACCAGTGGCGGATTTAGGGGGGGGGCACCAAGGCACGTGCCCCCCCTGTCATTTTTAGTTGATTTTTGTAATTTTTTTTTTATTTTCTTTTGTGCGCACGCCGCGGCGCACCCACCCGACATGTCATGAGGCTGCTGCTGCTGGTCCTGAAGGATGTGGCGTAACTCCTGCCCCCGCAGCCCTCGCGGTGGCTTGGGGGCGAGGGGCTGCAGGGGCGCCACTGATTTAGTGCAGACTGACATGCGGACGAGCGTCCGCATGTCAGTCTGCGGTCTCGTTTCCTCCGCTGCTGTTAGGAGGGACACAGAGGGCACAGTGCGCGCCTCTCCTGTGTCCCTCCTGGGTCTCCGGCGGCCGCGGGTCTCATAAAGGAAGTGCCGTTCGTGAGCACTTCCTTTATTACAGTGACCCGCGGCCGCTGGAGACCCAGGAGGGACACAGGAGAGGCGCGCACTGTGCCCTCTGTGTCCCTCCTAACAGCAGGGGAGCGGGGGGAGCGGCGGCGGCGGAGGAAGCGGGGGGGGGGGGGGACGCACTGAGGGGGCATATCTGATCTGGCACTGGGGGGGAATATCTGGCACTGGGGGCATATTTGGCAGGGAGAGGGGGGGGGAGAATAACTGGCACTGGGGACATATATGGCACTGGGGGGAATATCTGGCACTGGGGGCATATATGGCACTGGGGGGGGGGGGATATCTGGCACTGGGGGCATATGTGGCACTGGGGGGAATATCTGGCACTGGGCATATGTGGCACTGGGGGGGGAATATCTGGCACTGGGGCATATGTGGCACTGGGGGCATATATAGCACTGGGGGGGGATATCTAGCACTGGGGGCATATATGGCACTGGGGGGGGATATCTGGCACTGGGGGCATATGTGGCACTGGGGGGTATATGTGTACCTGGCACATGGGGGGGGCTATATTTGGCACTGGGGGCATGTGAGTACCTGGCACCGTGGGGGAATATCTGGCACTGGGGACATATGTGGCACTGGGAGCACAGCCCTAGCAACAAGGACTACCTCCTAGCAATGAGCATGACACCCAGTGCATGAAACCCCTGGCAACGAGCATGACACCCAGTGCATGAAACCCCTGGCAACGAGCATGACACCCAGTGCATGAAACCCCTGGCAACGAGCATGACACCCTGAGCATGAAAACCCCTGGCACCATGCATGGAACCAAGAGCATGAAACCCCTGGCAACGAGCATGACACCCAGTGCATGAAACCCCTGACAACGAGCAGGTATTTGAAAAGTAATTAGAAGCCTTACTGTAGGACTTAATGTGTAATGGGCATTACGGTGTGTGGCATAATGTATCACGGACATTGCGGTGTGTGTCATAATGTGTCAGGCATTACGGTGTGTGGTATACTATATCACGGGCATTGTGGTATGTGGTATAATGTCTCAGGGTCATTGCAGTGTGGCATAATATATAACGGGCATTGCGGTGTGTGGCATAGGGTATAACGGGCATTGCGGTATGTGTCACAGGCATTACGGTGTATGGTATACTATATCACGGGCATTGTGGTATAATGTCTCAAGGTCATTGCAGTGTGTGGCATAATATGTCACAGGCATTGTATGTGCTATAATGTATCGGGCATTGCAGTGTGTGGTATAATGTATCACGGACATTGCAGTGTGTGTCATAATGTGTCACAGACATTGTATGTGCTATAATGTATCAGGGGCATTGCAGTGTGTAGCATAATGTATAATGTATAACGGGCATTGCAATTCCTGTCATAATGTGTCACAGGCATTATAGTGTGTGGCATAATGTGTCGGGGGCATTACGGTGTGTGGCATAATGTGTCGGGGGCATTACGGTGTGTGCATACTGTGTCATGTGCATTATTGTGTGTGGCATAATGTCTAAGGGCCATTGCAGTATGTGGCATAATGTATACTGGGCATTACTATAAGGAGGAAAAATGACAAATAATGTAAGGGGCATGAATCAGGATTATTTTTCTTTCCTGTGGTGGCCAAAGTCTGGGCGTGCAGGTTGCAAAACTGGGGTATAAGGTAGTCTTTTCCTGCAATGCCACGCCCATTCCAACGAAGCCACGCCCATTCAAACGAAGCCACGCCCCTTATGGTGCCCCACTGTAATTTTTTTCTGGATCCGCCCCTGGCAATGACTTGAAAATATCAAATGTAGTCTAGACTAGCACTGACTTGTAAAATACCTATGTAATCTACAACAGAACTGACCAGGAAATATCAATTTTGTCTAAAACAATACTTATTAGGAAATATCCATTAGAAAGTACCAGAAAAATATCCATGTAGTCTAGAACAGAATTGACAAGGAAAGATTGTTGTAGTCTAGGACAGAGCTGAAAAGGTAATATTCTTCTAGTCTAGAACAGAGCTAGGAAATAGCTATTTAGTCTGGAAAACTAACAAGGAAATATCCATGTAGTCTAGAACCGTACAGACCAGTAAATATCAAAGGGGATGAAGGAAACAAGTAGAGGGAATTTCAGGGAGAAGTCACAGAATGAAAAATTAAAGATAATATGGGTACGTACAGTAGAAGTTAGAAGCTCATGAAGTAGTACAGGTTGAGTATCCCTTATCCAAAATGCTTGGGACCACAAGTATTTTGGATATGGGATTTTTCCGTTTTTTGGAATAATTGCCTACCATAATGAGATATCATGGCAATAGGACCCAAGTCTAAGCACAGAATGCATTTATGTTTCATATACACCTTATACACACATCCTGTCCTGAAGGTAATTTTAGCCATTATGTTTAATAACTTAGTGCATTAAACAAAGTGTGTACATACACACAATTCATTTATGTTTCATATACACCGTATACACACACAGCCTGAAGGTTATTTAATACAATATTTGGACTAATTTTGTGTATTAAACAAAGTTTGTGTACACTGAGCCATCAGAAAACAAAGGTTTTCCTATCTCTCAGTCTCACTCAAAAAAAATCTGTATTTTGGAATATTTAGATATGGGATACTCAACCTGTAGTTGTTACATGGAACATAGTCCCAGTGGTGGTGGTGGTGGTGGTGGTGGTGGTGGTGGTGGTGGTGGTGGTGGTAGAGGTACAGTAAGTAAGAGCTCACAGAAAGCTAAGCTGTAATAGAAAAGTACTTCATAGAACACTGTCTCCTCACCTGGCTTGCCACAGTCTGCACATTGTGAATTCTCTGGCAGTTTCAGCAGTTCTGCAATGTTGTAATTGTGATAAGACATCCTGAATCACTGAACAGTGCAGGTCTGGGTAAAAACAAATCAGAGATGTCTCTCAGCTATCAGTAGTCCTCTCATCTGCAGATATTTAAAGTCCGATATGCACATAGTGTTCACTGGGAGCTGGAAACCAGAAGTTAAAGTGTTTCTCAGTATTGTAAACCACTCCCCTGAACTCCACACACACACACACACACGCTGCCAGTTCTCATCTATTTCCCTTTTTCTAGGTCAACGATGAGCCAGAGCAGGCAGTAAGAATCTAACGTCGCAGCCAGCCCAGACCCCACTTATCGTTCATACAGGACTTTGCAAGTTTGGATGACTTGTCTGTACATCTGTCCTGCATCCTGTGCTATGTCACAAAATGAAAATGGAGACAGATCAAATCAGCCTCATTTATTTGTTAGTCACCTGCTTCTCTCAACAGTCTCATTCATCAGCTATCATTCACGAGTCTCTATTCACACTGCTATCACTTATTAGCATCACTTGCCAGCACTCATGCAGACCTACCAATGCTACGCAGCTGTTTTCACTCACCTGCCATTACTAATCTGCCCCTTTTTGGGCACGCATGTCTTTGGCGCGTGAATAATACTTACTTAAGGTGTACAAATGTTGGGAGGTATGCAACATGACTGCTCCTTTGCGTAACATAGACATACATGGGCATATGCAAACCCTTTTTTACTTAAATAAAGCAGAAATTATAGTTTCTGCATGATGTTAAGCTGGACAATATTTGTGGCGGAACAGTCCAGAATGCCGTTCCTGAAGCTCTTTTGAAAATGCCATCATCAGGAACAGCGTTCCGGAACCTCCCGCCAATGCCAGCAATTTTTTTTTCCCCTTGTGGTCGGGTCCGGGGGTGAGGGAGGAACACAGTATGTTCCTAGCCCCCGCTACCCCGTAGTGTCTGGGGAGCACCCGGCAGCCCCCTGTGTAAAAGGCCCTGCCAAAATGTCCGCCGCAACACAGGAGACAGATACTAGAGGTCATACTTGACCTCTACCTTCTGTCAGTGATGCAGAAGTGCCGGGAAAAGATACAGAAATCCATCTTCTCCTGTGAAACCCCTGACAACGAACATGAAACCCTTGGCAACGAGCAGGAGACCACTGATAACAAGCATAAAATCCCTGGAAACAAGCATGGAACTCAGAGCA
Organism: Pseudophryne corroboree; assembly: GCF_028390025.1. Classification (NCBI taxonomy): domain Eukaryota; kingdom Metazoa; phylum Chordata; class Amphibia; order Anura; family Myobatrachidae; genus Pseudophryne; species Pseudophryne corroboree. Next base: position 485,662,244 of record NC_086446.1, on the reverse strand, counting down.
TGAAACCCCTGGCAACGAGCATGGTATCCCAGACAATGAGTAGACAACAAAACTAATTAGAAGCCTTATTGTGGGGCATAATTTGTAAGGGGCATTAGTGTGTGTGGGGCATAAAATGGTGTCAGGTGCATACCTGTGTGTGGCATAATGTGTAATGGGCATTACTGTGTGTGTCATATTGTGTTAGGGGCATTATTATAAGGGGGAAAAATAGAAAATAATGTAAGGGGCATGAATCGGGAATTTTTTCCCCAGTGATGGCCAATGTCTGGGTGTGCAGGTTGCAAAAATAAGATTTTACTTACCGATAAATCTATTTCTCGGAGTCCGTAGTGGATGCTGGGGTTCCTGAAAGGACCATGGGGAATAGCGGCTCCGCAGGAGACAGGGCACAAAAAGTAAAGCTTTTCCGATCAGGTGGTGTGCACTGGCTCCTCCCCCTATGACCCTCCTCCAGACTCCAGTTAGGTACTGTGCCCGGACGAGCGTACACAATAAGGGAGGATTTTGAATCCCGGGTAAGACTCATACCAGCCACACCAATCACACCGTACAACTTGAGATCTAAACCCAGTTAACAGTATGATAACAGCGGAGCCTCTGAAAGATGGCTTCCTTTAACAATAACCCGAATTAGTTAACAATAACTATGTACAACTTATGCAGATAATCCGCACTTGGGATGGGCGCCCAGCATCCACTACGGACTCCGAGAAATAGATTTATCGGTAAGTAAAATCTTATTTTCTCTATCGTCCTAGTGGATGCTGGGGTTCCTGAAAGGACCATGGGGATTATACCAAAGCTCCCAAACGGGCGGGAGAGTGCGGATGACTCTGCAGCACCGAATGAGAGAACTCCAGGTCCTCCTTAGCCAGAGTATCAAATTTGTAAAATTTTACAAACGTGTTCTCCCCTGACCACGTAGCTGCTCGGCAAAGTTGTAATGCCGAGACCCCTCGGGCAGCCGCCCAAGATGAGCCCACCTTCCTTGTGGAGTGGGCCTTTACAGATTTAGGCTGTGGCAAGCCTGCCACAGAATGTGCAAGTTGGATTGTGCTACAGATCCAACGAGCAATCGTCTGCTTAGACGCAGGAGCACCCATCTTGTTGGGTGCATACAATATAAACAACGAGTCAGATTTTCTGACTCCAGCTGTCCTTGCAATATATATTTTTAATGCTCTGACAACGTCCAGTAACTTGGAGTCCTCCAAGTCACTTGTAGCCGCAGGCACTACAATAGGCTGGTTCAGATGAAATGCTGACACCACCTTAGGGAGAAAATGCGGACGAGTTCGCAGTTCTGCCCTGTCCGAATGGAAAATCAGATATGGGCTTTTGTAAGATAAAGCTGCCAATTCTGACACTCTCCTGGCAGAAGCCAGGGCTAGAAGCATGGTCACTTTCCATGTGAGATATTTCAAATCCACCTTTTTTAGTGGTTCAAACCAATGAGATTTTAGGAAGTCCAAAACCACATTTAGATCCCACGGTGCCACTGGAGGCACCACAGGAGGCTGTATATGCAGCACTCCCTTAACAAAGGTCTGGACTTCAGGGACTGAAGCCAATTCTTTTTGAAAGAAAATCGACAGGGCCGAAATTTGAACCTTAATAGATCCCAATTTGAGACCCATTGACAATCCTGATTGCAGGAAATGTAGGAATCGACCCAGTTGAAATTCCTCCGTCGGAGCACTCCGATCTTCGCACCACGCAACATATTTTCGCCAAATTCGGTGATAATGTTGCACGGTTACTTCCTTCCTTGCTTTAATCAAAGTAGGAATGACTTCTTCCGGCATGCCTCTTTCCTTTAGGATCCGGCGTTCAACCGCCATGCCGTCAAACGCAGCCGCGGTAAGTCTTGAAACAGACAGGGACCCTGCTGAAGCAAGTCCCTCCTTAGAGGTAGAGGCCACGGATCTTCCGTGATCATCTCTTGAAGTTCCGGGTACCAAGTCCTCCTTGGCCAATCCGGAACCACTAGTATCGTTCTTACGCCTCTTTGCCGTATAATTCTCAATACTTTTGGTATGAGAGGCAGAGGAGGAAACACATACACCGACTGGTACACCCAAGGCGTTACCAGCGCGTCCACAGCTATTGCCTGCGGATCTCTTGACCTGGCGCAATACCTGTCCAGTTTTTTGTTGAGGCGAGACGCCATCATGTCCACCATTGGTCTTTCCCAACGGGTTACCAGCATGTGGAAGACTTCTGGATGAAGTCCCCACTCTCCCGGGTGAAGATCGTGTCTGCTGAGGAAGTCTGCTTCCCAGTTGTCCACTCCCGGGATGAACACTGCTGACAGTGCTATCACATGATTCTCTGCCCAGCGAAGAATCCTTGCAGCTTCTGCCATTGCCCTCCTGCTTCTTGTGCCGCCCTGTCTGTTCACATGGGCGACTGCCGTGATGTTGTCCGACTGGATCAATACCGGTTTTCCCTGAAGCAGAGGTTCTGCCTGGTTTAGAGCATTGTATATTGCTCTTAGTTCCAGAATGTTTATGTGAAGAGACGTTTCCAGGCTCGTCCATACTCCCTGGAAGTTTCTTCCTTGTGTGACTGCTCCCCAGCCTCTCAGGCTGGCGTCCGTGGTCACCAGGATCCAATCCTGTATGCCGAATCTGCGGCCCTCCAATAGATGAGCACTCTGCAACCACCACAGAAGAGACACCCTTGTCCTTGGAGACAGGGTTATCCGTAGGTGCATCTGAAGATGCGACCCTGACCATTTGTCCAACAGATCCCTTTGGAAAATTCTTGCGTGGAATCTGCCGAATGGAATCGCTTCGTAAGAAGCCACCATTTTTCCCAGGACTCTTGTGCATTGATGTACAGACACCTTTCCTGGTTTTAGGAGGTTCCTGACAAGCTCGGATAACTCCTTGGCTTTTTCCTCCGGGAGAAAAACCTTTTTCTGAACCGTGTCCAGAATCATCCCTAGGAACAGCAGACGAGTTGTCGGCATTAACTGGGATTTTGGAATATTCAGAATCCACCCGTGCTGTTTTAGCACTTCTTGAGACAGTGCTAATCCCATCTCTAGCTGTTCTCTGGACCTCGCCCTTATTAGGAGATCGTCCAAGTATGGGATAATTAATACGCCTTTTCTTCGAAGAAGAATCATCATCTCGGCCATTACCTTTGTAAAGATCCGAGGTGCCGTGGACAATCCGAACGGCAGCATCTGAAACTGATAGTGACAGTTTTGTACAACGAACCTGAGGTACCCCTGGTGTGAGGGGTAAATTGGAACGTGGAGATACGCATCCTTGATGTCCAAGGATACCATAAAGTTCCCCTCTTCCAGGTTCGCTATCACTGCTCTGAGTGACTCCATTTTGAACTTGAACTTCTTTATGTACAGGTTCAAGGACTTCAGATTTAGAATAGGCCTTACCGAGCCATCCGGCTTCGGTACCACAAAAAGAGTGGAATAATACCCCTTCCCTTGTTGCAGAAGAGGTACCTTGACTATCACCTGCTGAGAGTACAGCTTGTGAATGGCTTCCAACACCGTCTCCCTTTCGGAGGGGGACGTTGGTAAAGCAGACCTCAGGAAACGGCGAGGTGGATCTGTCTCTAATTCCAACCTGTATCCCTGAGATATTATCTGCAGGATCCAGGGATCTACTTGCGAGTGAGCCCACTGCGCGCTGTAATTTTTGAGACGACCGCCCACCGTCCCCGAGTCCGCTTGAGAAGCCCCAGCGTCATGCTGAGGCTTTTGTAGAAGCCGGGGAGGGCTTCTGATCCTGGGAAGGAGCTGCGTGTTGCTGTCTCTTCCCTCGACCTTTGCCTCGTGGCAAATATGAATAGCCCTTTGCTCTCTTATTTTTAAAGGAACGAAAGGGCTGCGGTTGAAAAGTCGGTGCCTTTTTCTGTTGGGGAGTGACTTGAGGTAGAAAGGTGGATTTCCCGGCTGTAGCCGTGGCCACCAAATCTGATAGACCGACTCCAAATAACTCCTCCCCCTTATACGGCAAAACTTCCATATGCCGTTTTGAATCCGCATCGCCTGTCCACTGTCGCGTCCATAAAGCTCTTCTGGCCGAAATGGACATAGCACTTACCCGTGATGCCAGTGTGCATATATCCCTCTGTGCATCACGCATATAAAGAAATGCATCCTTTATTTGTTCTAACGACAGTAGAATATTGTCCCTGTCCAGGGTATCAATATTTTCAATCAGGGATTCTGACCAAACTACCCCCGCACTGCCCATCCAGGCAGTTGCTACAGCTGGTCGTAGTATAACACCTGCATGTGTGTATATACTTTTTTGGATATTTTCCATCCTCCTATCTGATGGATCTTTAAGTGCGGCCGTCTCAGGAGAGGGTAACGCCACTTGTTTAGATAAGCGTGTTAGCGCCTTGTCCACCCTAGGAGGTGTTTCCCAGCGCTCCCTAACCTCTGGCGGGAAAGGGTATAATGCCAATAATTTCTTTGAAATTATCAGCTTTTTATCAGGGGCAACCCACGCTTCATTACACACGTCATTTAGTTCTTCTGATTCAGGAAAAACTATAGGTAGTTTTTTCATACCCCACATAATACCCTGTTTAGTGGTACCTGTAGTATCAGCTAAATGTAACGCCTCCTTCATTGCCAAAATCATATAACGTGTGGCCCTACTGGAAAATACGGTTGATTCGTCACCGTCACCACTGGAGTCATCGCCTGTGTCTGGGTCTGTGTCGACCGACTGAGGCAAAGGGCGTTTCACAGCCCCTGACGGTGTTTGAGTCGCCTGGACAGGCACTAATTGATTGTCCGGCCGTCTCATGTCGTCAAACGACTGCTTTAGCGTGTTGACACTATCCCGTAGTTCCATAAATAAAGGCATCCATTCTGGTGTCGACCCCCTAGGAGGTGACATCCCCATATTTGGCAATTGCTCCGCCTCCACACCAATATCGTCCTCATACATGTCGACACACACGTACCGACACACAGCAGACACACAGGGAATGCTCCTAATGAAGACAGGACCCACTAGCCCTTTGGGGAGACAGAGGGAGAGTTTGCCAGCACACACCAAAAGCGCTATATATATATCAGGGATAGCCTTATAATAAGTGCTCCCCTATAGCTGCTTTGTTATATAAAAATATCGCCATAAATTTGCCCCCCCTCTCTGTTTTACCCTGTTTCTGTAGTGCAGTGCAGGGGAGAGACCTGGGAGCCGTCCTGACCAGCGGAGCTGTGAGAGGAAATGGCGCCGTGTGCTGAGGAGATAGGCCCCGCCCCTTTTCCGGCGGGCTCGTCTCCCGCTATTTTGAGAAATCAGGCAGGGGTTAAATATCTCCATATAGCCTCTAGGGCTATATGTGAGGTATTTTTAGCCTTTATAGGTACTCATTTTGCCTCCCAGGGCGCCCCCCTCCCAGCGCCCTGCACCCTCAGTGACTGCCGTGTGAAGTGTGCTGAGAGGAAAATGGCGCACAGCTGCAGTGCTGTGCGCTACCTTTAGAAGACTGCAGGAGTCTTCAGCCGCCGATTCTGGACCTCTTCTGTCTTCAGCATCTGCAAGGGGGCCGGCGGCGCGGCTCCGGTGACCATCCAGGCTGTACCTGTGATCGTCCCTCTGGAGCTTGATGTCCAGTAGCCAAGAAGCCAATCCATCCTGCACGCAGGTGAGTTGACTCCTTCTCCCCTCAGTCCCTCGCTGCAGTGATCCTGTTGCCAGCAGGAATCACTGTAACATAAAAAACCTAGCTAAACTTTCTCTAAGCAGCTCTTTAGGAGAGCCACCTAGATTGCACCCTTCTCGGCCGGGCACAAAAATCTAACTGGAGTCTGGAGGAGGGTCATAGGGGGAGGAGCCAGTGCACACCACCTGATCGGAAAAGCTTTACTTTTTGTGCCCTGTCTCCTGCGGAGCCGCTATTCCCCATGGTCCTTTCAGGAACCCCAGCATCCACTAGGACGATAGAGAAACTGGGGTATACGGTAGTTTTTTCCTGCAAGGCCATGCCTCCTGCAGCGAGGCTACACCCCCTTTTTGGCACGTGCTAATTCTTTATTCTTGACAAGGCAAATTATTATTTTTTTCAGCTGCAGCTGGAAATTCACGCGAGGGAGAACTGGGGGAAGTGCGAGGCTAAAAGGACGGGACGCATGGGAGTCCCTGGACAGAACTGCTAAGCGATTCTACCTCCTGGCCACGTGTAGCACTGCTGGGTGGTGAGCCCCCTTGGCCGGCGCCCCTGGCGAGTGCCATCCTGGTCAATAGGTAGATACGCCTCTACAAGTGATGGCCAGGAGGCGGTCCCTGCAGTACCTTTGCGCCGTTATTTGTTTGTTTCACTACCTTACCCGCAGACGCGCCTCCATCCTTGTTCTGCAGCCTGCTCTATCAGCCGCTGGACAGGAATAATGGTATGTATATGGCCTCGTAATGCCACACATGAGCTATGTTACAGCAGCCTGCTCCTGCCATTACACATATAATAGCCATAGAAGGGTTAGTGGCGTGATCTTATGGTCACACCACACCATGCACTAGTCTGTATGGATGTATGTATGGATGCAGTACTGAGCCACCCGGACCCTGGGGTTGGATACTGTAGTTGGCAGGTTACCAGGATGCTATTCCCACAGGGTTTAACTTTCACGCTCGATCTCTGTTGCAGGATGCACCCAAATGCATCAAATATCCTCAATTTATACTGGAAATTGTCTACATATTTTTATTATTTATTTTAAATAATGTCTACAGGGAACCATTGCACTGTCATTACATATATTTTGCCAACTTCAAAATAAACTTCAATTAAGGTCTAGTTCAAGGTCTCAATAAGGATAATGGGTTGGGATTGATATGCTGGCGTTCAGGATGCCAGCAGGCAGAATACCGACCGTGGCATCCAGATGTTGAGAATCCCGACGGAAAAATTCTTTGTAGCAGTCCAAACCTACCCCCCCCCCCTTCCCCCCCAGCCTACCCAACCCTCACCAGTGGTGCCTAAACCTAACTCCCCCCCCCCTCCCCCCTGCGCACACGGCTTACCTCTCCGGGTCACGCTCATTTGGGATCCCAGGGGGTCGGGATTCCAGCACCAGCTTGTGACCCTATTTGGGATGCAGGTATCGGCATTCCGGGTAGTGTCGTGATTCCGGCATATGTATTTCGACTTCTGGGATCCCAAATGCCAGGGTCCTGACTTGATCCCAGGAGTTTAATTCTAATGCTGGAGGATGAAGTTCACACGACATGAATTAAATGTGCATGTATACCGCATAGTTCTAGTTTAATTAAGTTTTGTATCAACTACACTAAATTCAGTGTGTTTCTATTTTGCTGTGTTTTTTTTTTCTCCTGCTCATCATGTTATTTCTTTCTATTTAACAAGATCGAACAACTCTTGCAGCGCTGTGTAAAATATTATCTTGTGGGTCTTCACCTTTCTATTTGTGTGTGAAATCCAAAAGTAGTGACACTGGTGACAGTGCACAAGGCACAGCCCTGGGACTGAGCTTCTGGACTGCTTTGTAAGAGCGCGCACACCGTATAATAGCTGTTACCTGGATCCATTTATCAGCAAACCTTATGATTACTCTCTGTTCTTTTTGGCGACAGGTACTACAATTTTACACTGTGTGATCTTTACAGGGGTCATCGCAACCTCTAAAGTTACTATGTTATTTATAGTCATGTTGTTGGTGTTTTGGAGCCATTATTGATACAGGTACTGTAGTAGTTATGTATTGGACATAGCGGTCTAAGGAGATAAGGAGTTTAAAGTAGGCAGAAGACTAGAGAGGGCAGACCTTGGTGTAACAGCTAGCATTACTGCCTCACAGCACAAAGGTCATGGGTTCGATTCAAACCACGGCCTTAACTGTGTGGTTTGTATATTATCAAAAAAAGTTGTTCAGGATAAACATACTTGCACAGTGAAGGATGTTTATCATAATAATTATGCACATAATGCATAAGGGGCATTACAACTGTGGGCATAATGTGCAAGGGACACTACTATAGTGGGCATAATGTGTAAGGGGCACTACTACTGTGTGGGCATAAGCTGTGAAGGGCTGTTTAGCATGACTGCAGCAAGGATATAAGACAGGGGTGGGGAACCTTTTTTCTACCAAGGGTCATTTGGATATTTATAAAATCCTTCGGGGGCCATACAAATATTATCAACTTAAAAATTGGCCTGCCCCTATTAGATATGCCCCCAGTAGTTATGCCCCAAGTCAGTAGTTATGCCCCAGTAGATATACCCCCAGTCAGTTGTTATGCCCCAGTAGATATGCGCCCAGTCAGTTGTTATGCCTCATTAGATATGCCCGCAGTCAGTTGTTATGCCCCATTAGATATGCCCGCTAATAGCAACACTTACACATTAAAAGAAAGAAAAAACATAATACTCACCAGCCCCACTCCTGCTTCCGGACCGTTGCCCTCCGCCTAGACACACGCTCTTCAGAACTACGGGAGAGACGTCATTACATCTCTCCCATAGCACCGCACACGCACACTGCCAGAGCCGGAAGACGGAGCTCAGGAGTGAGCTCCTGCCTCCGGATGCTGCTGAGGGGAAGAAGCCGGGCGCCCGCTAGTAACAAAATCTCAGTGGGTGCCCAGCATCTCACTCGGTTAGGTGAGCCTCGCCGGGCCAGATCAAGTGGGTCTGCGGGCCTTATTCAGCCTGCGGGCCTGAGGTTCCCCACCCCTGATGCAAGAGGACACATCTGTACATACTGATAGGGTATATTAACCTATTCAGGTCTGATTATGAACTCTCTTCAGTCATCAGTCAGAATGCTGTTCCCCTTTAGCAACCGGTTGGAGGTCAATGAATGATAAGATGACACAAATTTATGCGTAACCGAAGCAAATCATAAGTGACCCGCTCGGGGGCCGTCATGGCTTTATTATTTATAGCTTGAACACAAAGGGTTTATGCTTGCCAATACATTTTAGCCAATCAGAATACACCATGTATGTCTTGAATACATCGATTGTCATACAATGTTAGAAGTGGCAACTAGGACAGCCTTGAAAATGGTTATTATTTCGTTTATCAGTCTTTCGGACATAAACTCAAAAGATTTCTTTCTTTATTCTTCTCAATTAGCCTTGGATATATCTGGTGTTGCTTTGTCCGTCCTGGATACATTTCCAATACATTTAATGTTGCATTTGTCTTGTACAAGTCATGCCTTAAAACAAGATTATTCAGCAAATATAGTATTCTGACCAGCTCTGCACATTTTTCTTAAGGACATATCAACTCATTTTGTGAACACAGTAAATATCTTAATAAATGCGAAAAACGTGAATCAATATATATATATACTATACTGCGGAAGCTCCTACACTATCATTTCCCCTCTTTTTGATTCCACTTTTTCTCCCTATTCTACCTATACTATCTAGGCCTGATCACGACCTTTCACCTTAATTTAAGGTAGACATGGTTAGCAGCACTTGATATGGACCATCATATCTTGGTTCAAAGGTCTTTCTCACATGTCTCTTTAAATAGACCCAATCTCCTGGATTTAGCTTATGCGTAGCTGATCCTTCTGGGTCTGGAATGGAAGAAAACACTCGGCAATGGAGGTTAGTCAATGTTTTACAGACCTCCTGTACATAACCTGTAAAAATCACCATGATTATGTTGTAATTGTTGTGGATAATAACAACCTGTTCTTAGAGCTGACCCAAACAATATTTCATATGGAGTCAGTTTACTAGGTTTCATGGGTGTGGTCCTAATATTAAACAAGACTATAGGTAGGCATTCTGGACAAGTTCTTTTGGTTTCTGTCATCATTTTCTGTAGTTTTAGTTTAAGGTCAAAGTTCAAACGTTCCACCCTCCCACTCGCCTGGGGGCGGAAAGGCACGTGGAAGGCCTGCTGTACCCCCAAATCTTTAATTATATGCTGCATGACTTCTCCTGTGAAATGTGTACCTCTATCTGATTCTATAACCTCAGGTATCCCAAATCCACATACTACTTCTGCTATCAGTTTCTTTGCAGTGGTTTTTGCTGTGGCTTTGCTTACTGGCCAGGCTTCGGCCCAGTGACTAAACATGTCCGTTGCTATGGACTGCTTCGTCGCCACTGTATATCAGTTTCTTTGTAGTCTTTCAAATGGGTAAGAGGCTTTGGGTAAAGTTCCTAGAGGTGTCTTGGTTCTTTGTCCTGGATTGCTGATTCCACAGATCCAGCATCCTGCTACAAAGTTTGTTGCAGCTTTATTGAAGCCTGGAGCTATCCAATGCTCTTGTACTCTATTCACCATGGCTTCCTTTGACTGGTGTACTTGTCCATGAGCTACTTGTAACATGGGTGGAAATAGAGCTGCTGGTAGACAGTACTTCAATTCTCTTTATTTCCAAAGTCCATGTTCATCTTCTTCTGCCCCCAGTCGTCTCCATGTTTCTTTTTTTCTCCTTGTGATGCTTGTTGTTGAATTTTGATCAGCTCCTGTTCACTAGGCATTTGCTTCACAGCTTGAGCTACGAAGACTTGCTCAAGTTCTTTTGATTGTAAGGCAATTCTCTTGGCTTCTGCATCTGCAAATGCATTTCCTTTAGCTTCCATGGTTTGGCTCTTAGTATGTGCTTGTACCTTGATTATTCCAATTCTTTTAGGTAGTTCCAATGCTCTGAAGAGTTCCATAATCAAACTGGCATGTTTGATGGGTTTTCCGTTTGCACTTTTGAAGTCCCTACTTTTCCATATAACAGCGTAATCTTGGGACTAGATGTTAGCTGTCATGTTTTCAGCATGTATGCAGGCTTTGGTCATTGCTATGAGTTCTGCTTCTTGTGCTGTCATTCTTGGTAGCAATGCTCCAGAGTCTATGACTTCAGTTTCAGTTGTTACTGCATATCCTGTCTTTGGGGATCCATTATCATAATATCTTGATCCATCGACGAACAGGTTCATGTCTGGATTGTCCAGTGGTGTATCTTGGACATTTAGGAAGAGGTAAAGTCTCTAATTCCATGAAGGCTAGGCAATTACTTCATATTTGGTAAGTCTGGCTGCAGAAAGATGCTTGCTATTTTCTTGACTTAATATTTCTGTTACAGCGTGAGGTACTTGTATACACAGTGTAATCAGGCAATCCCAATGCTGGGGCTGTTATTATGGTTTGCTTTAGTTGTCTTACTGCTTCTTCAATGGTGTCCCTGTTTTCTGCTGACGCCTCCTTTTTTATTAATTCATATAGGGGTTGCATCAGTAATGAGGCTGAGGGTATCCATTCTCTGCAATAACCAATAAGGCCCAGGAAAGCTCTGATTTCTTTTAATGTTCTTGGGTTTTTTTTCTTGAGTTATTGCTTTTGTTCTTTTATCAGTAAGATGCCTTGTTCCTTGAGATATGCAGTGTCCTAAGAAGACAACTTTTTTCTGTACTAGCTGAAGCTTGTCTTTTGACACTCTGCAATCTTCTTCTGCCAAAAAGATGAGTAGTGATACTGTTTCCTTTTTTGCACTTCTCTTCTGTCTGTGCAGCAATAAGCAGATCATCGACATATTGAACTAACTGGGTGTCTGTAAAGTGTGGTCTCCATTTCTGCAGGATTAATGCCATTGCCTCTGAGAAATCTGATGGACTAGTTGCTCCCCCTTGGGGTAATTGTGTCCCACCATATTGTTTACCTTCGTGAGTGAATATTAGAAACTTCTGGCTTTCCCATTCATCAGTAGATAATCTGATTTTCCCTCCTTTTGAATCTTGAGATTCAACACCTTTATTGATTAATGTTGGAAAAGGGTTGCTGCGTTGAGGGTAATACATCTTCTGATGGTTACTTGTCGCATTTTGGCAGTGCTACTTCATACATGGTCAGCCTTGCCACTGACAGGTGTTTGGTTCTTGCTTGTTGAAGCTTCTCTGTACCTGCATGTGGACCCTGGATGATAAGTTCATGATTCAGCACTATGCCTGTGCTCTTGTCCTCTTCTAGGACTTCTGATTCATCACTGTGTCTGTGCTCTTATACTCTTCTAGGGCTGTTGCTGCTATCACTGCTCTGATGCCGGTAGGTGCTCTTTGATTACCGCTGTCAAGCTTGCTTAAGTTGTAGGCCACTGGTCTTCACCTCAGTCCATGATTTTGCATAAGGACTTCTATGTATGGCCTCCTTCTTTAATAGTCAGGTAGTTCTAGGGCTTGAGATGAGGCAACTGCTGTTTCCAAGTGTTCAATAGCTTAATTCATCTGTTGCTGTATGTAGGATGCGGACCCTCCTCCCTTTCAGTGTTGTCATACAATGCTTGCATGTAGACTGGTGCTAGAGGTATCCATGTTCTGTAGTGTCCTACTAGGCCCAGGAATGATCATCTGACTTGCTTGACACTAGTTGGCATCTTAGCTTGCAGTATAAATCTTTTCCTTCTCACTTTTGTTAGATGTCGGGTACCTTGAGTGTCCTAGGAAGATTAACTCTTGCTTGACTAGCTGCAATTTCTCCTTCTGAGGCTCTGCAGTCTTGTTCTTCCAGAAACTTCACTAAGGACACTGCCCCTTCTTGGTACTTCTTTTAGTAGTGGTGGCAATCAACAGTTCATTCACATCCTGTATTTAGCTGTGTGTTTTGTGGATATATCACTTGGTGATATAGCCCCTCCACAGGGCTATCCTGGTCCAGTAGTATTGCTTACTTTCTTCTACAACTGGTACTGCGGGAATGAGCCAATACTGAACTTCTGTTTTAACTTGCTTCTAGATGGCTTTTTGTTCTTTCCTTTGATAAGTTGCTGGAAAGTTAAACTTCTGCTGGTGTGTACTGTATTCTCCTTGGATAAGCTTTAGTACATTGTGCTTCAGCAAAGTCACTGGACATGTACTCCGAGGTTAAGAACTGGGCTGGTATTGGTGACTGTAGTTCTTGCATCTCCTGTCCTTTTAAGAATTTCTGATATCATCAGTTCTTGTGGTATCTCCCTCTGCTGTCTTCTGTGTGTGCTGGCTCCAGTATTCATTAGGCACAAACGTATTTCTCCAGAGACATTATGTTCACTGGGGAGTACCTGAAGAAGCTTGTACTTCATATTGGCAGAAGAAGCATCATTCATTTGTTTTCTGGAACTTTTTCTGTCTTGTTCCTTATTATTTGCTTTAAACCCCGGAGCTTCTGTTGCTTTAAATCATGGCATTATCTCTGTAATCTTGCCAGGTAGTACTGACCACTTGTCAGATGTCTTTCTTTGTCCTTCTTAAAGCAGACTTCCTTTAGTCTCCAAACTTTCATGCAACCTTCATATTGTTTCTCAACTTTTCTTTTTCCAATCACCTCTCTTTATGATTCATTCATTATTCTTCATACTTTGTCCTTTCTTCACTTGCATATTCTTTCTCACTGCTGCTGGCATGTCATTTTCTTAGTCCAAGTCCACCCAGGCTGGTGTTTAACATAATGATGTTTATGCTGGGAGTTGTTGTTCCTCTTTGTCTTACTTTTCCTGTGAGAGATAGTCTTGTATAGCAGTTTGTATTTCAGGTTACATCTTTGCTTTCTTGCAAGGGTAGGGCTTAACCTCCCAATCCAGTCGTTGCAATGGCTTGATCTGTAAGTAAACGTAGAGGAATCTGGTTGTGCATAAAAACAGCTCTTGAAACCCTTGGGTCTCCTGTGGGTAAAGTCACTTTTATCGAACTGCCAGTGGTGACTGAGTACACTGTTGCCGACACAGGAGTTGCACACTTTCATATTCTATCATCTTGTGTGTCGTATAGTGACTTTATCATAGTAAGTTCTGATGGACTCAGTCTTCTCCTGTTTCAAGTCTGGGGCTGCTGGTGCCCTAAGTGTCTGTGCATGACACCATCTCTTAAGTCTTGTCATGTACATCTTTCCACTTTCAAACGTTGTACTATTTTCCTGTTCTTCTCTTTTCAATTTCACTGTTAGTGAGCTTGCAGATGATTCAATTCTGGTCATACTAGGGGTACCTGGGTGTGCATGCATGTCTGGGTATAGGGGTGGGGTATAGTGTGGAGGTGCTGTTGCTGGACTAGGTCTCAGTGGTCATTATTTCACTTGGTACCTCTTGCTGCTTTAAAATTGTTCGGCTTGCTCCCGAATCTATAATGCATTGATATTGGTGACCTGTTGGCAGTACAAGGGTCACTTGATCATTTTCTTGTTCAGATGGTGTTTTGGCAGGGAGGTACCTCGGGAAGCCACTTCTTCATGCTGTAGGTTTTTCTTGCTGGTTTTCACACCATTCTTTGTATTTCTTGCAATTCTTTTTAAAATGTCCTTCTCGCTTGCAGAAATAACATTTTCTGTTATCTTGCTTGGTTCCTTCTTTTGAATTTCTTTCGGTGGCCCCTTGTGTTGGGCTTCTGTTTTTCCACTTGCTTTGTTCCTGGACAACGTGAACTGTTACCTTTGGTATGGCATTCTTTTCTTTGGCTTTTCTTATTTTTTTATTTTCTCTTTCTTGTTCTACAGTGATCCAGATGGATGCTTGATCTCTACAATTATGCTTAATTATCCAACTCTTGTTACAGGAGGCAAATTTTTCCCATTTCTCTAAGTCTGGTGTCCCTTCTGACGGAAAACCTGCTCTTTTAAAAATTTTACTTATTCCTTTCAAAGCTTTCCTCCCCTCCCTGTTACTAACAATATCCACGGGTTTGTCGGGCCCTGACATCTTTACAGACCGCGCTCCCATGCCTGGGTGAACGTGCGCGGAACCCCTCCTGATGTGGTATTTTAGTAACTCCTTATGAGGGACTTAAAATCTCCTTTTAAAGCTTTGCTTCCCTCCTTGTTATTAACAATATCCACGGGTTTGAACCCCTCCTGATGTGGTATTTTAGTAACTCCTTATGAGGGACTTAAAAATAAGAATTTACTTACCGATAATTCTATTTCTCGGAGTCCGTAGTGGATGCTGGGGTTCCTGAAAGGACCATGGGGAATAGCGGCTCCGCAGGAGACAGGGCACAAAAGTAAAGCTTTCCGATCAGGTGGTGTGCACTGGCTCCTCCCCCTATGACCCTCCTCCAAGCCAGTTAGGTACTGTGCCCGGACGAGCGTACACAATAAGGGAGGAATTTTGAATCCCGGGTAAGACTCATACCAGCCACACCAATCACACCGTACAACTTGTGATCTAAACCCAGTTAACAGTATGATAAGAGCGGAGCCTCTGAAAAGATGGCTCACAACACTAATAACCCGATTTTTGTAACTATGTACAAGTATTGCAGATAATCCGCACTTGGGATGGGCGCCCAGCATCCACTACGGACTCCGAGAAATAGAATTATCGGTAAGTAAATTCTTATTTTCTCTATCGTCCTAGTGGATGCTGGGGTTCCTGAAAGGACCATGGGGATTATACCAAAGCTCCCAAACGGGCGGGAGAGTGCGGATGACTCTGCAGCACCGAATGAGAGAACTCCAGGTCCTCCTTAGCCAGGGTATCAAATTTGTAGAATTTAGCAAACGTGTTTGCCCCTGACCAAGTAGCTGCTCGGCAAAGTTGTAAAGCCGAGACCCCTCGGGCAGCCGCCCAAGATGAGCCCACCTTCCTTGTGGAATGGGCATTTACATATTTTGGCTGTGGCAGGCCTGCCACAGAATGTGCAAGCTGAATTGTATTACACATCCAACTAGCAATAGTCTGCTTAGAAGCAAGAGCACCCAGTTTGTTGGGTGCATACAGGATAACAGCAAGTCAGTTTTCCTGACTCCAGCCGTCCTGGAACATATTTTCAGGGCCCTGACAACATCTAGCAACTTGGAGTCCTCCAAGTCCCTAGTAGGTGCAAGGCACCACAATAAGCTGGTTCAGGTGAAACACTGACACCACCTTAGGGAGAGAACTGGGGACGAGTCCGCAGCTCTGCCCTGTCCGAATGGACAAACAGATATGGGCTTTTTTGAGAAAAAACCACCAAATTGACACTCGCCTGGTCCAGGCCAGGGCCAAGAGCATGGTCACTTTTCATGTGAGATGCTTCAAATCCACAGATTTGACTGGTTTTAAACCAATGTGATTTGAGGAATCCCAGAACTACGTTGAGATCCCACAGTGCCACTGGAGGCACAAAAGGGGGTTGTATATGCAATACTCCCTTGACAAACTTCTGGACTTCAGGAACTGAAGCCAATTCTTTCTGGAAGAAAATCGACAGGGCCGAAATTTGAACCTTAATGGACCCCAATTTGAGGCCCATAGACACTCCTGTTTGCAGGAAATGCAGGAAACGACCGAGTTGAAATTTCTTTGTGGGGCCTTCCTGGCCTCACACCACGCAACATATTTTCGCCACATGTGGTGATAATGTTGTGCGGTCACCTCCTTTCTGGCTTTGACCAGGGTAGGAATGACCTCTTCCGGAATGCCTTTTTCCCTTAGGATCCGGCTTTCCACCGCCATGCCGACAAACGCAGCTGCGGTAAGTCTTGGAACAGACATGGTACTTGCTGAAGCAAGTCCCTTCTTAGCGGCAGAGGCCATAAGACCTCTGTAAGCATCTCTTGAAGTTCCGGGTACCAAGTCCTTCTTGGCCAATCCGGAGCCATGAATATAGTTCTTACTCCTCTACGTCTTATAATTCTCAGCACCTTAGGTATGAGAAGCAGAGGAGGGAACACATACACCGACTGGTACACCCACGGTGTTACCAGAACGTCCACAGCTATTGCCTGAGGGTCTCTTGACCTGGCGCAATACCTGTCCCGTTTTTTGTTCAGACGGGACGCCATCATGTCCACCTTTGGTATTTCCCAACGGTTTACAATCATGTGGAAAAAACTTCCCGATGAAGTTTCCACTCTCCCGGGTGGAGGTCGTGCCTGCTGAGGAAGTCTGCTTCCCAGTTTCCATTCCCGGGATGAAACACTGCTGACAGTGCTATCACATGATTTTCCGCCCAGCGAAAAGTCCTTGCAGTTTTTGCCATTGCCCTCCTGCTTCTTGTGTCGCCCTGTCTGTTTACGTGGGCGACTGCCGTGATGTTTTTCCCACTGGATCAATACCGGCTGACCTTGAAGCAGAGGTCTTGCTAAGCTTAGAGCATTATAAATTTACCCTTAGCTCCAGTATATTTATGTGGAGAAAAGTCTCCAGACTTGATCACACTCCCTGGAAATTTTTTCCTTGTGTGACTGCTCCCCAGCCTCTCGGGCTGGGCTCCGTGGTCACCAGCATCCAATCCTGAATGCCGAATCTGCGGCCCTCTAGAAGATGAGCACTCTATAACCACCACAGGAGAGACACCCTTGTCCTTGGATATAGGGTTATCCGCTGATGCATCTGAAGATGCGATCCGGACCATTTGTCCAGCAGATCCCACTGAAAAGTTCTTGCGTGAAATCTGCCGAATGGAATTGCTTCGTAGGAAGCCACCATTTTTACCAGGACCCTTGTGCAATGATGCACTGTTTTTAGGAGGTTCCTGACTAGCTCGGATAACTCCCTGGCTTTCTCTTCCGGGAGAAACACCTTTTTCTGGACTGTGTCCAGAATCATCCCTAGGCACAGCAGACGTGTCGTCGGGATCAGCTGCGATTTTGGAATATTTAGAATCCACCCGTGCTGTTGTAGCAGTATCCGAGATAGTGCTACTCCGACCTCCAACTGTTCCCTGGACTATGCCCTTCTCAGGAGATCGTCCAAGTAAGGGATAATTAAGACGCCTTTTCTTCGAAGAAGAATCATCATTTCGGCCATTACCTTGGTAAAGACCCGGGGTGCCGTGGACAATCCAAACGGCAGCGTCTGAAACTGATAGTGACAGTTCTGCACCACGAACCTGAGGTACCCTTAGTGAGAAGGGCAAATTTGGGACATAGAGGTAAGCATCCCTGATGTCCCGGGACACTATATAGTCCCCTTCTTCCTGGTTCGTTATCACTGCTCTGAGTGACTCCATCTTGATTTGAACCTTTGTAAGTGTTCAAAAAAAATTTTTTAGAATAAGTCTTACCTAGCCTTCTGGCTTCAGTACCACAATATAGTGTGGAATAATACCCCTTTTCTTGTAGTAGGAGGGGTAATTTAATTATCACCTGCTGGGAATACAGCTTGTGAATTTTTTATTTTTTTTTCCATACTGCCTCCTTGTCGGAGGGAGACCTTGGTAAAGCAGACTTCAGGAGCCTGCGAAGGGGAAACGTCTCGACATTCCAATCTGTGCCCCTGGGATACTACTTGTAGGATCCAGGGGTCCTGTACGGTCTCAGCGCCATGCTGAGAAGTTGTCAGAAGCGGTGGAACGCTTCTGTTCCTGGGAATGGGCTGCCTGCTGCAGTCTTCTTCCCTTTCCTCTATCCCTGGGCAGATATGATCTTATAGGGACGAAAGGACTGAGGCTGAAAAGACGGTGTCTTTTTCTGCAGAGATGTGACTTAGGGTAAAAATGGTGGATTTTCCAGCAGTTGCCGTGGCCACCAGGTCCGATGGACCGACCCCAAATAACTCCTCTTCCTTTATACGGCAGTACACCTTTGTGCCGTTTGGAATCTGCATCACCTGACCACTGTCGTGTCCATAACATCTTCTGGCAGTTATGGACATCGCATTTACTCTTGATGCCAGAGTGCAAATATCCCTCTGTGCATCTCGCATATATAGAAATGCATCCTTTAAATGCTCTATAGTCAATAAAATACTGTCCCTGTCAAGGGTATCAATATTTTTAGTCAGGAAATCCGACCAAGCCACCCCAGCTCTGCACATCCAGGCTGAGGCGATCGCTGGTCGCAGTATAACACCAGTATGTGTGTATATACTTTTTATGATATTTTCCAGCCTCCTGTCAGCTGGTCCTTGAGGACGGCCCTATCTATAGACGGTACCGCCACTTGTTTTGATAAGCGTGTGAGCGCCTTATCCACCCTAAGGGGTGTTTCCCAACGCGCCCTAACTTCTGGCGGGAAAGGGTATACCGCCCATAATTTTCTATCGGGGGGAACCCACGCATCATCACACACTTTATTTAATTTATCTGATTCAGGAAAAACTATGGTAGTTTTTTCACATCCCACATAATACCCTCTTTTGTGGTACTTGTAGTATCAGAAATATGTAACACCTCCTTCATTGCCTTTAACGTGTGGCCCTAATAAGGAATACGTTTGTTTATTCACCGTCGACACTGGATTCAGTGTCCCTGTCTGTGTCTGTGTCGACCGACTAAAGTAAACGGGCGTTTTAAAACCCCTGACGGTGTTTTTGAGACGTCTGGACCGGTACTAATTGTTTGTCGGCCGTCTCATGTCGTCAACCGACCTTGCAGCGTGTTGACATTATCACGTAATTCCCTAAATAAGCCATCCATTCCGGTGTCGACTCCCTAGAGAGTGACATCACCATTACAGGCAATTGCTCCGCCTCCTCACCAACATCGTCCTCCTACATGTCGACACACACGTACCGACACACAGCACACACACAGGGAATGCTCTGATAGAGGACAGGACCCACTAGCCCTTTGGAGAGACAGAGGGAGAATTTGCCAGCACACACCAAAAACGCTATAATTATATAGGGACAACCTTATATAAGTGTTTTCCCTTATAGCATCTTTTTTATATATTTCTAACGCCAAATTAGTGCCCCCCCTCTCTGTTTTAACCCTGTTTCTGTAGTGCAGTGCAGGGGAGAGCCTGGGAGCCTTCCCTCCAGCCTTTCTGTGAGGGAAAATGGCGCTGTGTGCTGAGGAGATAGGCCCCGCCCCTTTTTCGGCGGCCTCGTCTCCCGCTCTTAACGGATTCTGGCAGGGGTTAAATATCTCCATATAGCCTCCGGAGGCTATATGTGAGGTATTTTTAGCCAAAATAGGTATTCATTTGCCTCCCAGGGCGCCCCCCTCCCAGCGCCCTGCACCCTCAGTGACTGCCGTGTGAAGTGTGCTGAGAGGAAAATGGCGCACAGCTGCAGTGCTGTGCGCTACCTTTAGAAGACTGAGGAGTCTTCTGCCGCCGATTCTGGACCTCTTCTTACTTCAGCATCTGCAAGGGGGCCGGCGGCAAGGCTCCGGTGACCATCCAGGCTGTACCTGTGATCGTCCCTCTGGAGCTGATGTCCAGTAGCCAAGAAGCCAATCCATCCTGCACGCAGGTGAGTTCACTTCTTCTCCCCTAAGTCCCTCGTTGCAGTGATCCTGTTGCCAGCAGGACTCACTGTAAAATAAAAAACCTAAGCTAAACTTTTCTAAGCAGCTCTTTAGGAGAGCCACCTAGATTGCACCCTTCTCGGCCGGGCACAAAAATCTAACTGGCTTGGAGGAGGGTCATAGGGGGAGGAGCCAGTGCACACCACCTGATCGGAAAGCTTTACTTTTGTGCCCTGTCTCCTGCGGAGCCGCTATTCCCCATGGTCCTTTCAGGAACCCCAGCATCCACTAGGACGATAGAGAAATCTCCTTGTGAGACGCTGACTCTGAAGAATCTCTTCTATCCTTGTACCTAAAGAGCTCCTTAAATCCGTCTGTGGACAAATGACTGGGGTTGTAGTGTTGCCCCTTCCTCCCTGCTTTTGTGGAAAATCTATTAGTACTGCTCCCCAAGTGAGACCTGCATAATAGATTATTTCTTCTGGATCACTGAGATGCGTCCCTAATATTATTGTTAAGTTACTCCAAGGGTCTATCCCCCTGCCTATATAGACTCCTGCTTGTATCAGTATCCCTGTTGTTCTCAGTAAACTTCCCACTATTCTTGGAATATGTTCCCCTTGTGTTTGGAAAATTATGTGCCCTGTGCACCTTGGGCAATCATACCTGAGTCTCCTTGCTATCGGGTCTACCATTTAGTTTAAAGCTTGTTTCTTTTCAGAAAGTAACAGCTAACACCGGGGACTGCTTAGATGTGAGAAATACCTGTCAGTGTGTGTAGGAGAATCTAGTTGCTGGCTCTGGTTTCAGTGTTTCACAGACAGCCAACTCCCCCCACCTTTCCAAAAGCATATCAACAGAGTACATGCAACAGTGCAAGGATCTCAAAGCAAAGGGTAACAATAAGTATTATATCTGACAGATTCTTGACCATCTTTTATATCTGGTTTTTCTGTCTTCTGGATGCCCTCTCACTGCTACGTCTGTTATCTGTGTGTGCGGCAGCTGTTTGAGGCTGTATGGGCAAATGGGTCTTAGACTTGGGATTATGTGGTTCCTGGGCCAATAGGTTATGATGTTAAATCAATCATTCTTAATGTAATGTTCCAACAATTCTCTTTTTAAAATGACAACCTTTTGTACAATAAAATTCATCATCATTTTCCACATAACCAAATGAGACTTCAGTGCTTGTAATTGCCAGCAATCTTGGTGCTACAGACCCTTTGCATTTTCTTAACACAACAACACAGGTACAAGATTTGCATACACCTCTTTGGTTATTTATCAATTCAAACTGGTTATCAGCATTAGAACATATCTTGGCCATGCGCCACCTTTATAAAACGGCTCTATTTTCTTAATAAACATGCATTAGTACTTGCACAATTTAAAAGTTTTCTGCATACTTGATTAATTCCCCCTGTGCACTTGTGACAAATTATCTGAAATTATTTACCCACAATTCAACAATATAACACAATTCAACAATATAACACAATTCAACAATATAACATACATGTATGGTACCTTAAAAAAAATTTCTTCTGACTGACGCTGGGCTCTTTAAGATATCCTCTGACCTTCCCGACTGGACTCTCCCCTTGATTTACACAGGAAGCGCTGAGTTCAAGTGAGCAGGTAGAAATCTACACAATAAATCTCACTTACCGGTTTTTTTTTTTTTGTTATCAGCGGTTCCTGAAAGATCAGAGGATTTATTGCCAGTGGAGGAGATGCTGGAATATCCCGGACGATGCTCCCAAATGATAGGGTATATTAACCTATTCAGGTCTGATTATGAACTCTCTTCAGTCATCAGTCAGAATGCTGTTCCCCTTTAGCAACCGGTTGGAGGTCAATGAATGATAAGATGACACAAATTTATGCGTAACCGAAGCAAATCATAAGTGACCCGCTCGGGGGCCGTCATGGCTTTATTATTTATAGCTTGAACACAAAAGGGTTTATGCTTGCCAATACATTTTAGCCAATCAGAATACACCATGTATGTCTTGAATACATCGATTGTCATACAATGTTAGAAGTGGCAACTAGGACAGCCTTGAAAATGGTTATTATTTCGTTTATCAGTCTTTCGGACATAAACTCAAAAGATTTCTTTCTTTATTCTTCTCAATTAGCCTTGGATATATCTGGTGTTGCTTTGTCCGTCCTGGATACATTTCCAATACATTTAATGTTGCATTTGTCTTGTACAAGTCATGCCTTAAAACAAGATTATTCAGCAAATATAGTATTCTGACCAGCTCTGCACATTTTTCTTAAGGACATATCAACTCATTTTGTGAACACAGTAAATATCTTAATAAATGCGAAAAACGTGAATCAATATATATATATACTATACTGCGGAAGCTCCTACACTATCAATACCGAGCTGCAAAAAGTGTAGCAGCAGAGGCCATTGGGTACAGGAATATTTGTTGCATGTGTTCAGCACTGAACCCACAGAGGCAGCATACAAGTCATAATAAAATAGCATTAAGGTCGGGATGTGGGATGCCACCTTACACTTTTTGCGGCTTGGTATACCAACGGCAGCCGCATCCCCTAAGGGTTTCTATGGGGGGATGCGATGTTGCCAGATTTACCAATATCCGGAATGCAAAGTATTCCCGATATTGGTCCCCTCAGCTACCGCCATCTTCAGATAGCGATCTTCCTTTGAAGCCTATGGGCTACACATCTCTGGTATACTTCCAACAGGGTTTCCCAGAAATCCTCTACCGGACATGGCCGCTGTGCATGGCGATCAGCGAGTACTGCGCAAGTGCGGCAGCCCTGGAGCCCTTGTCTTGCAAATGTGTAAAAGTCGAAAAATATTGTAATGCAGATGCCTAGCACTATCCCCATGCACATGCCCGCTGCGCGGGCACTCAGTCTGCCGTGCGTGCACATATTCGCAATTTGCGTAACGGAGCTATTCACGGCCATGCGCCTTAGCGCGTGGTATGCGCATTTACGGTAGAGTTTGTGAGCGCATAGAGGGTTATTAGAACATTACATATTTTACCCAAATAGTGTACATTTTAGATATAGTTCCCCTAGACCATGTCAGCGAGTATTAATAGTTTAAACAGTTCCTGGACAGAGAGATTCGCCTTTGCATGATAGGAAGGGTCAGATAAAGGTTGGAAGGTGATGTCTAGTATCCAGCTGTAGGGTATTTTGAGGGTAACATTCCGGTGTTGGTTAGAGAATGATCGCTTGTTCATGCGTATAGTTATGTACAAAAGTAGAATATGAACATTAACTGTATTTACTGTTTATTATGTATGCGGCGGGAATCCAGAGGATACCACCCACAAGAGCAGTTGGGGAAAGACATCGCCCACCCTTTCAAATCCACCTATGACCTCTTCTGTAATGTAAAGACACATCCCTGTGTCCAATTAACAATGAGATTACAGTGACCATTGTATTGTGTATGCATGTTGTGTATAAAAAGCCCATTGTTGCCTGGCCGGTCAGAAGACTCTGAACGCTATCTGTATGACCAGCGTAGGATCGGCCGGGTTGCGCTTGCGAACATTCTCATGTATGTACATTCTCTGTAGCCATTATTCTGTTTAGATTTACTTGTTAGCCTGTAGTGTATGATTTGTATTGTTTTCCTTTTGGAATTAATCCACTGTGGCCTTAGAACCCTGTGGTTGCAACTACAAATCAGTGTTGTGTTTTCACTTTCCTGCAAGGGTTTTAAAGTAGATTTATCTGTATAAGGTGTATAAGCATTGATAAGGTGTACGCACTGCGGGTACTTGGTACCGCCAGCGCTACTTAAGGTTTAAAGGTATTACATCATTACAGTACTTCGCTGTTAAGGGTTTAAAGTGTAAGCATATCATTACATTGTATCATTAACAAGGTTTAAAGGTTATCCATTGTGTGTGCACACGCTGAGCGTACTCTGTACACTCAGCGCGGTGTGTGTACGCCAAGTGCGTACCACGTGCAGGACTCTGTACGCAAATAGCGTACAAAGTGCGTAGCACGTGTAGTCAGTTTAGCGGCCTTAGAGGCTCCACGGTAATAGGGTATCTCTAGAGGTATAGCTTTGCGGTCTAAGGTAGTATCGACATTATCAAATGTAATCATTGATAAATGGGCCCCGTATTCTGATGTAGGAATAAAGTAAAGCTGAGTACACACACTCCCGATCCTTGGCTGATCAGGTTAAATGATGGTGGATACATATCTCCCAACATTTTGAAAGCGCACCTCTGGACACACGTGCGAAGGTGTGCATGTCGAAAAGGGATTGTGGCCCTGCCAAAAAGGGGCCTGGCTTTGCGGAAATGCTGTGCCCCCGTGCCACATCTCCCATCACTGTAAGAGCATGTCTAAAACAAAAAAAAAAAAAAAAAAAGGATTTTAATACCTACCGGTAAATCCTTTTCTCTTAGTCCGTAGAGGATGCTGTGCTAGGGTCACATCAAGAACCATGGGGTATAGACGGGATCCGCAGGAGACATGGGCACTTTAAGACTTTCAAAGGGTGTGAACTGGCTCCTCCCTCTATGCCCCTCCTCCAGACTCCAGTTATAGGAACTGTGCCCAGGGAAATGGACATTTCGAGGAAAAGGATTTATTGTTAAACTAAGGTGAGATACATACCAGCTCACACCTCAAGCATGCCGTGCAACATGGTATTCAGCATAATGCAAGTCAACAGCATGAACAACGTCAGCCAACAGGCTGACTAAAAACGTAACACAACATGTTGAAACGTAACAAAAAACTGCAGATACAGTACGCACTGGGACGGGCGCCCAGCATCCTCTACGGACTAAGAGAAAAGGATTTACCGGTAGGTATTAAAATCCTATTTTCTCATACGTCCTAGAGGATGCTGGGGTCACATCAAGAACCATGGGGTTATACCAAAGCTCTAGAACGGGCGGGAGAGTGCGGATGACTCTGCAGCACCGATTGACCAAACATGAGGTCCTCATCAGGCAGGGTATCAAACTTGTAGAACTTTGCAAAGGTGTTTGAACCCGACCAAGTAGCCGCTCGGCAAAGTTGTAATGCCGAGACCCCCCGGGCAGCTGCCCAGGACGAGCCCACCTTTATGGTAGAATGGGCCTTCACCGATTTCCGTAATGGCAATCCAGCCGTAGAATGAGCATGCTGAATCGTATGACAGATCCAGCGCGCAATAGTCTGCTTGGAAGCAGAAGCCCCAATCTTGTTGTGAGCATACAGGACAAACAGAGCCTCCGTTATCCTAAACTGAGCCGATCTGGCGGCATAAATTTTCAAAGCTCTGACTACATCGAGAAACTTCGATTCCAGCAAGGCGTCAGTAGCCACTGGCACCACAATAGGTTGGTTCAAGTGGAACGACGAAACCACTTTCGGCAGAAATTGCGGACGAGTCCTCAACTCTGCTCTATCTTCATGGAAGATCAAATAAGGGCTCTTGTGAGACAAGGCCGCTAATTCAGACACCCGCCTTGCGGATGCCAAGGCCAACAGCATGACCACTTTCCAAGTGAGGAATTTCAACTCTACCTTCTGTAAAGGTTCAAACCAATGAGATTGAAGGAATTGCAACACCACGTTAAGATCCCACGGTGCCACTGGGGGCACAAACGGAGATTGGATGTGCAACACGCCTTTCACGAAAGTCTGAACTTCTGGAAGGGAGGCCAATTGTTTTTGGAAGAAAACCGATAAGGCTGAAATTTGTACTTTAATTGAGCCCAACTTTAGACCTGCATCCACACCAGCTTGTAGAAAATGTCCTAACTGAAATTCTTCCGTAGGAGCCTTCCTGGATTCAGACCAACACACGTATTTTCTCCAAATACGGTGGTAATGTTTAGACGTTACTCCTTTCCTGGCCTGAATAAGAGTGGGGATGACTTCCTTGGGAATACCCTTTCGGGCTAGGATCCGGCGTTCAACCGCCAAGCCATCAAACGAAGCCGCGGTAAGTCTTGGAACACGCACGGCCCATGCTGTAACAGATCTTTCCTCAGAGGTAGAAGCCAGGGATCTCCTATGAGTAATTCCTGAAGATCTGGATACCAAGCCCTCCTTGGCCAGTCTGGAACAATGAGGATCGCTTGAACCTTTGTTCTTCTTATGATCTTTATCACTTTAGGAACGAGTGGAAGTGGAGGAAACGCATACACCGACTGAAACACCCACGGTGTCACTAGGGCGTCCACTGCTATTGCTTGAGTGTCTCTCGACCTGGAACAATATCTCTGAAGTTTCTTGTTGAGGCGAGATGCCATCATGTCTATTTGAGGAATTCCCCAAAGACTTGTCACTTCTGCAAAGACCTCTTGATGAAGACCCCACTCTTCCTGCTGAGGAAGTCTGCTTCCCAGTTGTCCACTCCTGGAATGAAGATCGCTGACAGAGCGCTTGTATGCCTTTCCGCCCAGCGGAGAACCTTTGTGGCCTCTGCCATTGCCACTCTGCTCTTTGTTCCACCCTTGCGGTTTATGTACGCTACTGCTGTTATGTGATCCGACTGAATCAAGACGGGCCGATTGCGAAGAAGATGTTCCGCTTGCAGAAGGCCATTGTAAATGGCCCTTCACTCCAGAACGTTTATGTGTAGACAAATTTCCTGGCTTGACCATCTTCCCTGGAAGCTTTCCCCCTGTGTGACTGCTCCCCAGCCTCGGAGACTCGCATCCGTGGTCACTAGGATCCAGTCCTGGATCCCGAACCTGCGTCCCTCTAGGAGGTGAGAGTTGTGCAGCCACCACAGGAGTGAGATTCTGGTCTTGAAAGACAGGATTATCCTTCTGTGCATGTGCAGATTGGACCCGGACCACTTGTCCAACAGGTCCCACTGAAACACTCTGGCATGGAATCTGCCAAACTGAATGGCCCCGTAGGCCGCTACCATCTTCCCCAGCAACCAAGTGCATTGATGGATCGATACTCTTGTTGGTTTCAGAATTTGTTTGACCAGGTTCTGAATTTCCAGAGCCTTTTCCACTGGAAGAAAAACTCTCTGTAATTCTGTGTCCAGAATCATTCCCAAAAACGACAGCCGTCTCGTCGGAACCAACTGTGATTTTGGCAAGTTTAGGAGCCAACCATGTTGCTGCAGAATTGTCAGGGAGAGAGTAATGTTCTGCAGTAATTGGTCCCTGGATCTCACCTTTATCAGGAGATCGTCCAAGTACGGGATAATTGTGACTCCTTGCTTGCGCAGGAGAACCATCATTTTGGCCATTACTTTGATGAAAACCCTCGGAGCCGTGGACAGACCAAACGGCAACGTCTGAAATTGGTAATGACAATCCTGAACTGCAAACCTCAGGTAAGCCTGATGTGGAGGATAAATGGGAACATGTAAGTAGGCATTCTTTATGTCTATCGACACCATAATATCCCCCTCCTCCAGACTGGAGATCACTGCCCGGAGAGATTCCATCTTGAATTTTCTTAGGTAGAAATTGAGGGATTTGAGGTTCAGGACTGGTCTGACTGAGCTGTCTGGCTTCGGGACCGCGAACAGGCTCGAATAAAAGCCTTCTCCCTGTTGCGAAGGGGGAACCCTGAAAATGACTTGATTGTGACACAATTTTTGTATTGCGGCGCATACCACCTCCCTGTCCGGAAGAAAAGCTGGTAAGGCCGATTTGAAAAATTGGTGAGGGGGAACGTCTTGAAACTCCAGTTTGTACCCCTGGGACACTATTTCTAAAACCCATGGGTCCAGGGCCGAACAAGCCCAGAACTGACTGAAGAGCTTGAGACGTGCCCCCACTGGTGCGGACTCCCGCAGAGGAGCCCCAGCGTCATGCGGTGGATTTGGCAGAAGCCGGTGATCGTTTACCTTTTCCCTTTCCTCTAGTAGCAAGGAAGGACGACCCTCTACCTTTTCTGTATTTATTGGGCCGAAAGGACTGCATCTGATAGTGGTATGCTTTCTTTCGTGGTGCAGGCACATAAGGTAAAAATGATGACTTACCTGCGGTAGCCGTGGATACCAAATCAGCGAGGCTGTCACCAAACAATACACCACCTTTACACGGTAGAGACTCCATAGTTTTCAGCATCAGCATTCCATTGATGAATCCACAATGCTTTCCTAGCTGAGACTGCCATGGCATTGGCCCTTGATCCCAAGAGGCCAATATCCCTCGCAGCTTCCTTTAGGTAGACTGCAGCGTCCCTGATATAACCTAGTGTCAAAAAATGCTATCCCTACCTAGGGTATCCATTTCAGATGACAAGTTATCTGCCCATTTTTCGATAGCACTACTCACCCACGCAGATGCAATGGCTGGTCTGAGTAGCGTACCCGTGGTGACATAAATGGATTTCAATGTATTTTCCTGCCTACGATCCGTAGGATCCTTTAGGGCTGCCGTGTCACGGGACGGAAGAGCCACCTTTTCGGACAGCCGTGATAGAGCTTTGTCCACAATGGGGGGTGACTCCCATTTTTCCCTATCGCCAGAGGGAAACGGATACGCCACTGGAATCCTTTTGGGAATCTGAAGCTTTTTGTCAGGATTTTCCCAAAGCGTGTTCAGTTCATGAGAGGGAGGAAACGTTACCTCAGGTTTCTTTCCTTTATACATACAGACCCTAGTATCAGGAACAGTAGGGTCCTCAGTGATATGTAATACGTCTTTTATTGCCACAATCATGTACTGAATGCTCTTTGCCAGTTTTGGATCTAATTTGGCATCACTATAGTCGACCCTTGAGTCAGTGTCCGTGTCAGTATCCATGTCTGCCAGCTGGGCAAAAGAACGCTTTTGTGAACCCGAGGGGGTCTGGACTTGTAACAACACATCCTCTACGGATTTCTTCCATGCCTGGTTCTGAGACTCAGATTTATCCAATCTCTTATTTATCAGAGCCACATTAGCATTCAAAACATTTACCCAATCAGGTGTCGGTGGTGCCGACACGGTCACTCCCACAGCCGTTTGTGTCCCTAACATAGTCTCCTCCTGGGAAGAGCACTCCGCCTCAGACATGCGACACACGTGCACCCAACACACACTGGGCCTATAGGGGACAGACCCACAGTAAAGCTTGTCAGAGAGACACAGAGGGAGTTATTGCCAGCTCACACCCCAGCACTCAATCCCGGTCTGAAACACCACAGAAAATGCCCCAGACCTGCAGCGCTTTTAGAATTAACATATAATGCACCAAAATAACTGTGCCCCCCCCCGTTTTTCATCCTGATACTTATGCAGCAGTGTGAGGAAGGACCAGCGTCTCTGCAGCCTTGTGTAGAGAAAATGGCGCTGGGCTGTGTGCTGTGAGGGCTAAGCTCCGCCCCCGTAATGGCGCCCTTCAGACCCGCTCTTTTCAAATAAAATTTTATACTGGCGGGGGTCCGGACAGTGCCCTGGCACTATGTCCGCTCTTGCCAGTTACTTATAGAGGTCATATATGCTGCCCAGGGCACCCCCCCCACCCGCGCCCTGCACCCTGTAGTGCCGCTGTGTGTGGGAGCATGGCGCGCAGCGTGCGAGTGCTGCGGTACCTCAGAAGCCATCATTGAAGTCATCTTTTCTTCTTCTACTCACCTGTCTTCTGACTTCTGGCTCTGCAAGGGAGGTGACGAGGGCTCTGGGAACGGCGGGCTAGGCGTACCTAGCGATCAGACCCTCTGGAGCTAATGGTGTCCTGTAACCAAAGAAGCAGAGCCTTTAAACTCACAGAAGTAGGTCTGACTTCTCTCCCCTAAGTCCCACAAAGCAGGGAGACTGTTGCCAGCAGTACTCCCTGAAAATAAAAAACCTAACAAAGTCTTTTTCAGAGAAACTCAGTAGAGCTCCTCAGAGTGCATCCAGTCTCACTGGGCACATCTTCTAAACTGGAGTCTGGAGGAGGGGCATAGAGGGAGGAGCCAGTTCACACCCTTTGAAAGTCTTAAAGTGCCCATGTCTCCAGCGGATCCCGCCTATACCCCATGGTTCTTGATGTGACCCCAGCATCCTCTAGGACGTATGAGAAAGGAGTATGACCTTGCCTAAAGGGGGCGTAGCTTCACAGAAATGCTGTGCCCACAAGACACACCTCCTATTACTGTTGGGGCATGCCCAATGCTCTGGGGTCAGCTGGCAAGGGACAGTTAGCTTCCCAAGAGGCCCCCCCAAATCGCGTGACACTGCCCAAAAAACTTGACTGTCCCATGAAAGTCGGGATAGTTGGGAGGTATGTCGATAAACAATTGATGTAATACTATGAATCCCACCCCCATGATGACGCAAGTCACTGAGAACTGTGTCCCCCTGTATTATTATTATTTATTTATAAGGCGCCACAAGTGTTTCACAGCGCCGTACATACAACACACATTAGAACAATACAGGGTATACAGAACTTAACATCACAGAAAACTAATACAGAGCACAGGTAACAATTAGCGGGTTCACTACGATATGCCGGCGGTCGGGCTCCCGGCGACCAGCATACCGGCGCCGGGAGCCCGACCGCCGGCTTACCGACAGTGTGGCGAGCGCAAATGAGCCCCTTGTGGGCTCGCTGTGCTCGCCATGCTACGGGCACGGTGGCGCGCCACACTATTTTATTCTCCCTCCAGGGGGGTCGTGGACCCCCACGAGGAAGAATAAGTGTCGGTATGCCGGCTGTCGGGATCCCGGCGCCGGTATACTGTGCGCCGGGATCCCCGATCCCGCCAGTCGGCATACTGAAGACCACCCCAATTAGCACCACAGTTCTCAGTACACAATACAGCAGAGATATCAGGAAGCAAAGAAGTAATACTGCTGGGGGCGGGAAGCCATAGGAAGAGATGAACAGTCACAAGCAGGAGGAAATGCAGGTATAGACAGTCACTGAGTAGGAGAGAGCTGTAATTGAAATGCAAGAGAACAGGGCTGTGAGAACAGGAGGAAAGAGGGCCCTGCTCCAAGGAACTTACAATCTAGGGCAGTGTTTTTCAACCACTGTGCCGTGGCACACTAGTGTTCCCTGAGCAGTCTCCAGGTGTGCCGCCATAGAAGCACAGCTAGGCCCATCAGTGTTTTGCTGCTACTGAGGCCCTGGAACGATCAATACTGGTGAGTTTAGTGGTTGCAGAGCCAGTTCTAATTTTGGGCCCGGGCAGTGTTGGGCTCTTCTGGCTTTCTCAGATGTGGCCCAGGCGTTACCCATGGAGAAGCTGTGACATGACATCCTAGGACACGCAACTGCACCATGCATCACCAATATATTTGAGTGTGCCTTGGCAATATTTAAATCTTGTTCAGTGTGCCGCGAGTTGTAAAAGGTTGAAAATCTCTGATCTAGTGGGAGAGGGAGACAGGCAGGTGGCATGAGGTTCAAGCAAGCAGAATGTGGCCTAGTGTTCGGAAGTAAGCGACTCAAAGATGGCCAAGATGTGAGGATACGAGAGTGGCCTCAAGACAAGGTTATGCGGAAAGGGGTGTGGTTCGTTTTATCGACAGTGTCTAGGTCGACAATGTTTAGGTCGACCACTATAGGTCGACAGTCACTAGGTCGACATGGATGGAAGGTGGACAGGGTTTCTAGGTCGACATGTGCTAGGTCGACAGGTCTAAAGGTCGACATGAGGTTTTTTTTTTTTTTGTCGTTTTCTTCGTAAAGTGACCGGGATCCCAAATTAGTGCACCGCTTCGCTCGCCATGCTTCGGGCATGGTACCTTCGCTCCGCTACCGCTTCGCTCGGCACACTTTACCGTTCCAATCGTAGTCCACATGGATCGTTAAGTATGAAAAAATCCCCCCCCCCAAAAAAAGGTGAAAAACTCATGTCGACCTTTAGACCTGTCGACCTAGCACATGTCGACCTAGAAAATAAGAATTTACTCACCGGTAATTCTATTTCTCGTAGTCCGTAGTGGATGCTGGGGACTCCGTAAGGACCATGGGGAATAGACGGCTCCGCAGGAGACTGGGCACATCTAAAGAAAGATTTAGGTCTATCTGGTGTGCACTGGCTCCTCCCCCTATGACCCTCCTCCAAGCCTCAGTTAGGACACTGTGCCCGGAAGAGCTGACACAATAAGGAAGGATTTTGAATCCCGGGTAAGACTCATACCAGCCACACCAATCACACCGTATAACTCGTGATAGGAACCCCGGTTAACAGTATGATAACAACGGAGCCTCTGAACAGATGGCTCGCAATAACAACCCGATTTGTGTAACAATAACTATTTACAAGTATTGCAGACAATCCGCACTTGGGATGGGCGCCCAGCATCCACTACGGACTACGAGAAATAGAATTACCGGTGAGTAAATTCTTATTTTCTCTGACGTCCTAGTGGATGCTGGGGACTCCGTAAGGACCATGGGGATTATACCAAAGCTCCCAAACGGGCGGGAGAGTGCGGATGACTCTGCAACACCGAATGAGAGAACTCCAGGTCCTCCTCAGCCAGGGTATCAAATTTGTAGAATTTTGCAAACGTGTTTGCCCCTGACCAAGTAGCAGCTCTGCAAAGTTGTAAAGCCGAGACCCCTCGGGCAGCCGCCCAAGATGAGCCCACCTTTCTTGTGGAATGGGCTTTTACAGATTTAGGCTGCGGTAGTCCCACCGCAGAATGCGCCAGCTGAATAGTGCTACAAATCCAGCGCGCGATAGTCTGCTTAGAAGCAGGAGCACCCAGTTTGTTGGGTGCATACAGGATAAATAGCGAGTCAGTTTTCCTGACTCCAGCCGTCCTGGAAACATAAATTTTCAGGGCCCTGACTACGTCCAGTAACTTGGAATCCTCCAAGTTCCTAGTAGCCGCAGGCACCACAATAGGCTGGTTCAAGTGAAACGCTGATACCACCTTCGGGAGAAACTGAGGACGAGTCCTCAACTCTGCCCTATCCATATGGAAAATCAGATAAGGGCTTTTATAGGACAAAGCCGCCAATTCTGACACACGCCTGGCCGAAGCCAGGGCCAACAGCATGACCACTTTCCACGTGAGATATTTCAAATCCACAGTCTTAAGTGGTTCAAACCAATGTGATTTCAGGAACTCCAAAACCACATTGAGATCCCAAGGTGCCACTGGGGGCACAAAAGGAGGCTGAATACGCAGAACTCCTTTGACAAAAGTCTGAACTTCAGGCAGTGAAGCCAGTTCTTTCTGGAAGAAAATCGACAGGACCGAAATCTGGACCTTAATGGACCCCAATTTGAGGCCCAACGTCACCCCTGCTTGCAGGAAATGCAGGAATCGACCCAGTTGAAATTCCTCCGTTGGGGCCTTCCTGGCCTCACACCAAGCAACATATTTCCGCCAAATGCGGTGATAATGTTTTGCGGTGACATCCTTCCTGGCTTTGATCAGGGTAGGGATGACTTCCTCCGGAATGCCCTTTTCCTTCAGGATCCGGTGTTCAACCGCCATGCCGTCAAACGTAGCCGCGGTAAGTCTTGGAACAGACAGGGCCCCTGCTGCAGCAGGTCCTGTCTGAGCGGCAGAGGCCAAGGGTCCACTGAAAGCATCTCTTGAAGTTCCGGGTACCAAGCTCTTCTTGGCCAATCCGGAACCACGAGTATAGTTTTCACTCCTCGCCTTCGTATTATTCTCAGTACCTTGGGAATGAGAGGCAGAGGAGGAAACACATAACCCGACTGATACACCCACGGTGCTACCAGAGCGTCCACAGCGATCGCCTGAGGGTCCCTTGACCTGGCGCAATATCTGTGGCTTCTGCCATTGCCCTCCTGCTTCTTGTGCCGCCCTGTCTGTTTACATGGGCGACCGCCGTGATGTTGTCTGATTGGATCAGTACCGGCTGGTTCTGAAGCAGGGGCCTTGCTTGGCTTAGGGCATTGTAAATGGCCCTTAGCTCTAGAATATTTATGTGAAGCGAAATCTCCTGATTTGACCACAGTCCTTGGAAATTTCTTCCCTGTGTGACTGCGCCCCAGCCCCGAAGGCTGGCATCCGTGGTCACCAGGACCCAGTCCTGTATTCCGAATCTGCGGCCCTCTAGTAGATGAGCCCTCTGCAGCCACCACAGCAGCGACACCCTGGTCCTTGCCGACAGGGTTATCCGCTGTTGCATCTGGAGATGGGACCCGGACCATTTGTCCAACAGGTCCCACTGGAAAGTCCTTGCGTGGAACCTTCCGAATGGAATTGCTTCGTACGAAGCTACCATTTTTCCCAGGACTCATGTGCATTGATGTACCGACACCTGTCCCGGTTTTAGGAGGTCTCTGACTAGAGATGACAACTCCTCGGCTTTTTCCACTTGAAGAAACACTTTTTTCTGGTCTGTGTCCAGAATCATTCCCAGGAACAGAAGACGTGTCGTCGGGACCAGCTGTGACTTTGGAATATTGAGAATCCAGCCGTGCTGTTGTAGCACTTCCCGAGAAAGTGCTACCCCCACTACCAACTGTTCCTTGGACCTCGCCTTTATCAGGAGATCGTCCAAGTACGGGATAATTAAAATTCCCTTCTTGCGAAGGAGTATCATCATTTCGGCCATTACCTTGGTAAAGACCCTCGGTGCCGTGGATAACCCAAACGGCAGCGTCTGGAACTGATAGTGACAGTCCTGTACCACAAATCTGAGGTACTCCTGGTGAGGAGGGTAAATGGGGACATGCAGGTACGCATCCTTGATGTCCAGGGAGACCATGTAATCCCCCTCGTCCAGGCTCGCAATAACCGCCCTGAGCGATTCCATCTTGAACTTGAACCTTTTGATATAAGTGTTCAAGGATTTTAAATTTAAGATGGGTCTCACCGAACCGTCCGGTTTCGGTACCACAAACATTGTGGAATAGTAACCCTTCCCTTGCTGAAGGAGGGGTACCCTGACAATCACTTGCTGTGAATACAGTTTTTGGATAGCCACCAACACTGCCTCCCTGGCAGAGGGAGTTGCTGGTAAGGCAGAATTTAGAAAACGGCAGGGGGGTGGGGGGGGGGGGGGGGGGGGGGGACGTCTCGAATTCCAGCCTGTACCCCTGAGATACTACTTGAAGGGTCCAGGGATCCACCTGTGAGAGAGCCCACTGTGTGCTGAAATTTCTGAGACGGGCCCCCACCGTACCCGGATCCGCCTGTGAAGCCCCAGCGTCATGCTGTGGACTTACCGGACGCGGGGGAGGACTTTTGCTCTTGGGAACTGGCTGTATGTTGCAGCTTTTTCCCTCTACCTTTGCCTCTCGGCAGAAAGGATGCGCCTCGAGCCCTCTTGTGTTTATGGGGCCGAAGGGACTGTACTTGATAATACGGTGCCTTCTTTTGCTGTGGGGTAGCCTGTGGCAAAAATGTCGATTTCCCAGCCGTAGCTGGGGAAACGAGGTCTGAAAGACCATCCCCAAACAGTTCCACCCCCTTATAAGGCAAAACTTCCATGTGCCTTTTTGAATCGGCATCACCTGACCACTGCCGAGTCCATAACCCCCTTCTGGCGGCAATGGACATTGCGCTTATTTTTGATGCCAGCCGGCAAATGTCCCTCTGTGCATCACGCATGTATAAGACAGCGTCTTTTATATGCTCTACTGTCAGCAAAATAGTGTCCCTATCCAGGGTATCAATATTATCCGACAGGGAATCTGACCACGCAGCAGCAGCACTGCACATCCATGCTGATGCAATTGCTGGTCGCAATATAATGCCCGTGTGTGTATATATAGCTTTTAGGGTAGCCTCCTGCTTTCTATCAGCAGGATCCTTTAGGGCGGCCGTATCCGGAGACGGTAGTGCCACCTGTTTTGATAAACGTGTAAGCGCTTTATCTACCCTAGGGGATGTTTCCCAAAGTGACCTATCCTCTGGCGGGAAAGGGTACGCTGCCAATAACCGTTTAGAAATTATCAATTTCTTATCGGGGGAAGTCCAGGCTTCCTCACACACCTCATTTAATTCCTCAGATGCAGGAAAAACTACTGGTAGTTTTTTCTCACCGAACATAATACCCTTTTTTGTGGTACCTGGGGTACTATCAGAAATGTGTAATACATTTTTCATTGCCTCAATCATGTAACAGGTGGACCTATTGGAGGGTACACTAGTCTCATCGTCGTCGACACTGGAGTTGGTATCTGTGTCGACATCTGTGTCTGCCATCTGAGGTAGCGGGCGTTTTAAAGCCCCTGATGACATTTGAGACGCTGGAACAGTCACAAGCTGAGTAGCTGGCTGTCCTATGTCGTCAAACCTTTTATGTAAGGAGCTGACACTGTCACGTAATTCCTTCCATAAGTCCATCCACACAGGTGTCGACCCCTCAGGTGGTGACAACACAGTTACAGGCATTTGCTCTGCCTCCACATCATTTTCCTCATCATACATGTCGACACAGCGGTACCGACACACAGCACACACACAGGGAATGCTCTGACAGAGAACAGGACCCCACAAAGCCCTTTGGGGAGACAGAGGGAGAGTATGCCAGCACACTCCAGAGCGCTATATACCACAGGGATATCACCTATAAAGAGTGTTTTCCCTTATAGCTGCATATATATATTATATTGCGCCTAAATTTGTGCCCCCCCTCTCTTTTTTACCCTTTCTGTAGTGCAGGACTGCAGGGGAGAGCCAGGGAGCGATCCCTCCAGTGGAGCTGTGAGGGAAAATGGCGCCAGTGTGCCGAGGGAGATGGCTCCGCCCCTTTTTCGGCGGGCTTTCTCCCGCTTTTTGTATTATTCTGGCAGGGGTAATTTACACCTATATAGCCTCTGGGGCTATATATGGTGTCAGTTTTGCCAGCCAAGGTGTTAATATCGCTGCTCAGGGCGCCCCCCCCCCCCCCAGCGCCCTGCACCCATCAGTGACCAAAGTGTGTGATGTGCATGAGGCGCAATGGCGCACAGCTGCAGTGCTGTGCGCTACCTTGGAGAAGACAGAAGTCTTCAGCCGCCGATTTTCCGGACCTTCTTGCTTCTGGCTCTGTAAGGGGGACGGCGGCGCGGCTCCGGGAACGGACGACGAGGTCGGGTCCTGTGTGCGATCCCTCTGGAGCTAATGGTGTCCAGTAGCCTAAGAAGCCCAAGCTACCACCACTTAGGTAGGTTCGCTTCTTCTCCCCTTAGTCCCTCGCTGCAGTGAGCCTGTTGCCAGCAGGTCTCGCTGTAAAATAAAAAACCTAAACTATACTTTCTTTCTAGGAGCTCAGGAGAGCCCCTAGTGTGCATCCAGCTCGGCCGGGCACAGAAATCTAACTGAGGCTTGGAGGAGGGTCATAGGGGAGGAGCCAGTGCACACCAGATAGACCTAAATCTTTCTTTAGATGTGCCCAGTCTCCTGCGGAGCCGTCTATTCCCCATGGTCCTTACGGAGTCCCCAGCATCCACTAGGACATCAGAGAAACCCTGTCGACCTTCCATCCATGTCGACCTAGTGACTGTCGACCTATAGTGGTCGACCTAAACATTGTCGACCTAGACACTGTCGATCTTCAGACCGGATCCCGCGGAAAGGTACGCTTTGATGAACAGGTGACTGTTCAGTGCCTGTTGGAAACTTTGCAAGGTCAGCGAGAGTCTAATAGAGCAAGGGAGTTTGTTCCAGTGAAGAGGGGAAGCGCGGGCAAAATCTTGGATTCGCGCATGGTATGTACTGACCAGGGTAGAGAAGAGGCAACGGTCATTAGCCAACCAGAACAGGGAGGAGGGAGTATGTAGGTAGATGAGGTTGGAGATGAAGGGAGCAGTGGAATTAGAGAGGGCCTTGTATGTCATGGTGAGGAAGAGTTTAAAGAGGATTCTGTAGGAGAGCGGGAGCCAGTGTAAGTTTTGTCAAAGGAGAGTGGCAGATGTGGAGCGGCGGGAGAGGAAGATAATGTACCAAGCATTTCACTAGGACAGGCATGTCCAAACTGCGGCCCTCCAGCTGTTTAGAAACTACACATCCCAGCATGTCCTGACACAGCTTTAGCATTCTCTGACAGCAAAACTGTGTCAGGGCATGCTGGGATATGTAGTTTCACAACAGCTGAAGGGCCGCAGTTTGGACATGCCTGCACTAGGAAATGGGCAGAATGCAGGAGGCTGACTTATGGGCCCTACACACTGGCCGACATCACTGCACGATATGAACGAGATAACGTTCATATCGTGCAGTGTGGAGGCACCAGCAATGAACGATGCGCGTCCCCGCGCTTGTTCATCGCTGGTGCCCTGTCGGCTGTGCATGCAGGCCAATATGGACGAGATCGTCCATATTTGCCTGCACATCTACGGAGCCGGGTGACGGGGGGAGTGAAGAAACTTCACTCCCCCCGCCGCCGGGTCGCCCGTCGGCATTATCGGCGGCACATCGCCGAGTGTGTATGGCCCATAACTCTTCTCGGAGTCTGTTTGAATTTCCCAGTTTTAAGAGTATTCCTGACATTCCAATTCACTAAGCAAGTAGTGTAAGTAGAAGGGAAGCGGCCTGATGATTGGTTACAATGGTGTAAGTATAATTAACACATACTTGAACTTTATTGTGCAGTTGGTCAATACTGAATTGTCATGTTGTATTAAAACTTGCAACCTCCTCTTACATTTTATACAAAAATCTGACTAAAATATAAACACATAGAAAAGCTTAAAACAGAGGTTCCCAAACTGTGTGCCGTGGCTCCCTGGGGTGCCTCGGGACACTTGCAGGGGTGCCCTGGGTTGGTGGTCCAGGACCAATTCAAATTATTCATGGTCAATATAATAGGCAAAACAAGTGCTGGTGGCTGCCAGTCATAAAATATGTGGCCAAACAGAAGCAAATCTTGTCCCTCACCACACAACTGACCCTAAGGATGACATATAAATGCGATCTACTTAATGTAATATCTCTTTCTAAATTTCTCAATAAGAAATTTTTGTCCTAGGGGTGCCGTGTAAAAAATTCTGATATTCTAGGGCGCCGTGATTAAAAAAAAGTTTGGAAACCACTGGCTTAAAAAGAAACAGATTAACATATTTACAGACATAACTCACAAAACAGGATTTTAATACCTACCGGTAAATCCTTTTCTCTTAGTCCGTAGAGGATGCTGGGGACACTTCAAGAACCATGGGGTATAGACGGGATCCGCAGGAGACATGGGCACTTTAAGACTTTGAAAGGGGTGTGAACTGGTTCCTCCCTCTATGCCCCTCCTCCAGACTCGAGTTATAGGAACTGTGCCAAGGGAGACGGACATTTCGAGGAAAAGGATTTATTGATAACTAAGGTGGGACACATACCAGCTCACACCTCAAACAAGCCGTACAACATGGCATTTGACAAAACTCCAGTCAACGGCATGAACGTCAGCAACAGGCTGACTATAACATAACACAACCCGTGTGTAAACATAACTAATAACTGCAGATAGAGTCCACACTGGGACGGGCGCCCAGCATCCTCTACGGACTAAGAGAAAAGGATTTACCGGTAGGTATTAAAATCCTATTTTCTCATACGTCCTAGAGGATGCTGGGGACACTTCAAGAACCATGGGGTTTATACCAAAGCTCTAGAACGGGCGGGAGAGTGCGGATGACTCTGCAGCACCGATTGACCAAACATGAGGTCCTCATCAGCCAGGGTATCAAACTTGTAAAATTTCACAATAGTGTTTGAACCCGACCAAGTAGCTGCTCAGCAGAGTTGTAATGCCGAGACCCCCCGGGCAGCCACCCAGGATGAGCCCACCTTTCTGGTAGAATGGGCCTTCACTGATTTCGGCAACAGCAATCCAGCCGCAGAATGAGCCTGCTGAATTGTATGACAGATCCAGCGCGCAATAGTCTGCTTGGAAGCAGGATTTCCAATCTTGTTGGAAGCATACAGGACAAACAGAGCTTCTGTTTTCCTAAGTGGAGCCATTCTGGTGACATAAATCTTTAAAGCCCTGACCACATTGAGAGATTTTGACTCAGCAAAGGCGTCAGTAGCCACCGGCACCACAATATGCTGGTTCATGTGGAACGATGAAACCACCTTCGGCAGAAATTGTTGACGAGTCCTCAACTCTGCTCTGTCTTCATGGAAGATTAAATCGTAAGATAGGACTCGTGAGACAACGCCGCTAACTCAGACACCTGCCTTGCGGATGCTAAGACCAATAACATGACCACTTTCCAAGTGAGAAATTTCAACTCCACCTTCTGTAAAGGTTCAAACCAATGTGATTGAAGGAACTGCAACACCACATTAAGATCCCATGGTGCCACTGGGGGCACAAATGGAAGTTGGATGTGCAAAACGCCTTTCACGAAAGTCTGAACTTCTGGAAGGGAGGCCAATTGTCTTAGAAAGAAAACCGATAAGGCCGAAATTTGTACTTTAATCGAGCCTAACTTTAGGCCCGCATCCACAACTACTTGCAGAAAATGGAGCTGAAATTCTTCCGTAGGAGCCTTCTTGGATTCACACCAAGACACATATTTTCTCCAAATACGGTGATAATGTTTTGACGTTACTCCTTTCCTAGCTTGAAGAAGTGTGGGAATGACTTCACTGGGAATACCCTTTCAGGCTAGGATCCGGCGTTCAACCGCCAAGCCATCAAACGTAGCCGCGGTAAGTCGTGATATACGCACGGCCCCTGCTGTAACAGATCCTCTCGTAGAAGAAGAGGCCAGTGATCTCCTATGAGTAATTCCTGAAGATCTGGATACCAAACCCTCCTTGGCCAGTCCGGAACAATGAGGATCGCCTGAACTATTGTTCTTCTTACGATCTTTAGCACCTTTGGAATGAGTGGAAGCGGAGGGAACACATACACCGACTGAAACACCCATGGTGTTACTAGCGCGTCCACTGCTATTGCTTGAGGGTCTCTCGACCTGGAACAATATCTCTGAAGTTTCTTGTTGAGGCGAGACGCCATGTCTATTTGAGGAATTCCCCAAAGACTTGTCACTTCTGCAAAGACCTCTTGATGAAGACCCCACTCTCCCGGATGGAGATCGTGTCTGCTGAGGAAGTCTGCTTCCCAGTTGTCTACTCCTGGAATGAAGACTGCTGACAGAGCGCTTGTATGTCTTTCCACCCAGCTGAGAACTTTTGTGGCCTCTGCCATTGCTGCGCTACTGCTGTTATATTGTCCGACTGGATTAGGACGGGCAGGTTGCGAAGGAGAAGTTTCGCTTGAAGAAGGCCGTTGTAAATGGCCCTTAACTCTAGAACGTTTATGTGTAGACACACTTCCTGGTTTGACCATCTTCCCTGGAAGGTTTCCCCCTGTGTGACTGCTCCCCAGCCTCGGAGACTCGCATCCATGGTCACTAGGATCCAGTCCTGGATCCCGAACCTGCGTCCCTCCAGGAGGTGAGAGCTGTGCAGCCACCACAGGAGTGAGATTCTGGTCTTGGCGGACAGGATTATTTTCCGGTGCATGTGCAGATGGGATCCGGACCACATGTCCAACAGGTCCCACTGAAACACTCTGGCATGGAATCTGCCAAATTGAATGGCCCCGTAGGCCGCCACCATCTTCCCCAGCAATCGAGTGCATTGATGGATTGACACTCTCGCTTGTTTCAGAATTTGTTTGACCAAACTCTGTATTTCCAGAGCCTTCTCTTCTGGAAGAAAAACTCTCTGTAATTCTGTGTCCAGAATCATTCCCAAAAACGACAGCCGTTTCGTCGGATTCAACTGTGACTTCGGCAAGTTTAGGATCCAACCTTATGTTGTTGTAGAACTGTCAGGGAGAGCGTAATGTCCTGCACCAGCTTGTCTTTGGATCTCCGTGTATGTATGGAATACTAAAGGTGATCAATATTTTGCGCCACAAATCACAGGCAGCCTTATATAGCAGATGCAAACAGTAAGTGTCCCTCCAGTACACTTAAATGATATCAAGAAATGTAGAATTGTGAACCCGCTTAACCAGGCGCCAACTTATGTCTGTGCAACCATCCCCTTGTATTAAAAACACAAATGGATTTACGTTCCTTGTATGCACATCAATCTTCTCATCAATCTAAGGCTTGAACATCAGTGGCTCAGTATATGTAAAGAGAATGGATTCTCATGTGTAGTATTATCAAATTTAATATGCACACACAATACACATGATTAAAACATAAATTGACATGCAAGATAAACAAATTCCCTCTCGAATTCCATCAGAGAGTCCCCAGAGAACTTGAACAATTACCAAATGCTGTGGAGAACTGGTAGAAAAACAGTTCTCAAACAAGTGTTGTTATATCACCCAAAGAGAGTCCATCCGGGTAGGCAAAACTTCGGATGGGATATGGGTCACCGCTCGTGCTCTCAGGACAACTCTGGAACTGTGGGGTCTGCAACACCGTGTAACCAACGCGTTTCAACCCTTGTACTCCGGGTCTTTCTCAAGGCAGTGGTTGTAACATGGATCTCCCACCTTTTAAACCAAACTAATCCAATCAGAATCCATTCTCAAGTGACGTCAGATTCCCGCTATTGCTGTTCGCCATCTAAAGAGCCGACCGCTACACCCAGCGGTCGCTCTCCAGCATGTCCGCTCCCGGAAGTTTGTTGCGGGTATCCATGACAACCCCCAGAAGTTCGTCACTTGGGGAGCCACCCGCTACACCCAAATGCACCTACTCCCGGAAATGGATGGTGTACCAATGTCATCTGTCCAGTCCGGGGATCACCCGGCAATACTCCTGCGCACTTCCTTTCATTGTAATGTCCGGCGGAAGTGCACGGGGATGGATGTAAACAAAACACATTCTTTAAAACCCCTTTCATAAAACGTCCCTTCAAGGAACCCAAATCTCTGTTTATCTCTGTTTATGTCTGACAAGAGATAGAAAACACCAAAGAGAAATGAAGAAACGAATTAGTAATAAAATACAAAAACATTTTCATAGGAAAAAAAAATATAGGAAAAAAAATATAAAATTCATCAGGACATACAGGCTAGTTCAAAAACACAGGGTAACACCTACTTCATCACAAGAACCATTTGAGTTCAAAGTCATTATTTAATCCATGAGGATGTAATGTATTGCAATCATAAATTAGATGCATTTCTTTTTTGGCCAGACTGGAAACAATATCCCGCTGGCGGAGATTGCATTTAACCAATTTTAGTCCTGCAAATCTAACAATACTCCTCGTGGAGCAGTTGTGGAATGTTTTAAAATGGGATGATAGGGCATGTGTTTCAAGGTTCTTTTTTATATTCCTGCAGTGCTCACCAATTCTGACCTTAAGGGCTCTAGAGGTACGTCCTATATAAAACAAATGGCATATACATTCAATGCAGTAAATAACATTACTTGTATTACATGTCATAAACTCTTTAACAACCAGATTCTTCCCATTAATCTGGATCTTTTCGAGTTTTTTAGTGCCATCACTTTTAATATCCCTACATCCTACACACATCCCGCACCTATGAAAACCTTTGGTAACAATTCTCGGTTCCCGTTTTATTGGGGGGAGGTAGCTGTTCACTAACATTTTTTATATTGGGGGCTTTTCTATAAATGAAGGTAGGATGTTCTGGAATCATATTGCCCAATACTGGGTCTTTCTTCAAAATGTTCCAGTTCTTTCTAATAGACATCTCTAGTGTCCTATATTGGGAATTATAGCTGGTGATGAATGCCCATTCAAATTTATCACTCTTAGTTTGTTTCAAAGGCTTTTATCCAAAAGATCATCTCTATTAGTATTATTGGCCTTTTGTACAGCCAATTCTATGACATCATTCTTATATCCACAATTCTCAAATCTTGTCTTTAATTCACATGCTTGCTGTTTAAAAATGTCTTCATTAGTACAA
Organism: Pseudophryne corroboree; assembly: GCF_028390025.1. Lineage (NCBI taxonomy): Eukaryota > Metazoa > Chordata > Amphibia > Anura > Myobatrachidae > Pseudophryne > Pseudophryne corroboree. The sequence continues at coordinate 485,618,487 of NC_086446.1, read as the reverse complement.
TTTCTTTTTATACGCTTAAACTGACCATGGGGAATAGAATTAAGCCAGTTAATATGATGGCAACCAGTATATTTAATGTATGCCCTTGAATCTGTTGTTTTAGTAAACGTTTTAGTCTGTATCTGATTTTGATCCACAGACAGTGATATCTAAAAAAAAAAAAAAATCGATCTCCAACTTATTAATATTAAAAATAAGAATTTACTCACCGATTATTCTATTTCTCGTAGTCCGTAGTGGATGCTGGGAACTCCGTAAGGACCATGGGGAATAGACGGGCTCCGCAAGAGACTGGGCACTCTAAAAGAAAGATTAGGTACTATCTGGTGTGCACTGGCTCCTCCCTCTATGCCCCTCCTCCAGACCTCAGTTAGGGAAACTGTGGCCCTCATTCCGAGTTGTTCGCTCGCAAGGCGAATGTAGCAGAGTTACACACGCTAAGCCGCCGCCTACTGGGAGTGAATCTTAGCTTCTTAAAATTGCGACCGACGTACGCGCAATATTGCGATTACAAACGAGTTAGCAGTTTCTGAGTAGCTTCAGACTTACTCTGCCTGTGCGATCAGTTCAGTGCTTTTCGTTCCTGGCTGACGTCATAAACACACCCAGCGTTCGCCCAGGCACTCCCACCGTTTCTCCGGCCACTCCTGCGTTTTTTCCGGAAACGGTAGCGTTTCCAGCCACACGCCCCTAAAACGCCGTGCATCCGCCCAGTAACACCCATTTCCTGTCAATCACAATGCGAACGTCGGAGCGATGAAAATGCCGTGAGTAAACTTACTTTCTTCATAGTAAAGTTACTTGGCGCAGTCGCAGTGCGAACATTGCGCATGCGCACTAAGAGAATTCTCACTGCGATGCGATGAAAATCTCCGAGCGAACAACTCGGAATGAGGGCCTGTGCCCGGAAGAGCTGACACAACAAGGAAAGGATTTGGAATCCAGGGTAAGACTCATACCAGCCACACCAATCACACTGTACAACTTGTGATGTTCATACCCAATTAACAGTATGAACAACAACTGAGCCTCCATGTACGGATGGCTCATAACAATAACCCTTTAGTGAAGCAATAACTATATACATGTATTGCAGAGAGTCCGCACTTGGGACGGGCGACCAGCATCCACTACGGACTACGAGAAATAGAATTACCGGTGAGTAAATTCTTATTTTCTCTGACGTCCCAGTGGATGCTGGGAACTCCGTAAGGTCCATGGGGATTATACCAAAGCTCCCAAACGGGCGGGAGAGTGCGGATGACTCTGCAGCACCGAATGAGCAAACTCAAGGTCCTCCTCAGCCAGGGTATCAAACTTGTAGAATTTAGCAAATGTGTTTGAACCCGACCAAGTAGCAGCTCGGCAAAGCTGTAAAGCCGAGACCCCTAGGGCAGCCGCCCAAGAAGAGCCCACCTTCCTTGTGGAATGGGCTTTTACTGATTTAGGATGCGGCAGTCCAGCCGCAGAATGTGCCAGCTGAATCGTGCAACAGATCCAGCGAGCAATAGTTCGCTTTGAAGCAGGAGCACCCAGCTTGTTGGGTGCATGCAGGATAAATAGCGAGCCAGTTTTTCTGACTCCAGCCGTCCTGGAAACATACATTTTCAAAGCCCGGACTACGTCCAGCAACTTGGAATCCTCCAAGTCCCGAGTAGCCGCAGGCACCACAATAGGTTGGTTCAAATGAAACGCTGATACCACCTTTGGGAGAAAGTGGGGACGAGTCCTCAATTCTGCCCTGTCCATATGGAAGATCAGATATGGGCTTTTACATGACAAAGCCGCCAATTCTGACACACGCCTAGCCGAAGCTAAGGCCAACAACATGACCACCTTCCACGTGAGATACTTTAGCTCCACGGTCTTAAGTGGCTCAAACCAGTGTGATTTCAGGAAATCCAACACAACGTTAAGATCCCAAGGTGCCACCGGTGGCACAAAAGGGGGCTGAATATGCAGCACTCCCTTAACAAACGTCTGAACTTCAGGCAGTGAAGCCAGTTCTTTTTGAAAGAAAATAGATAGGGCCGAAATCTGGACCTTTATGGACCCCAATTATAGGCCCATAGACACCCCTGACTGTAGGAAGTGCAGAAATCGACCCAGCTGGAATTCCTCTGTTGGGGCCTTCCTGGCCTCACACCAAGCGACATATTTCCGCCATATGCGGTGATAATGCTTTACTGTCACATCCTTCCTAGCTTTTATCAGCGTAGGAATCACTTCATCTGGAATGCCCTTTTCCGTTAGGATCTGGCGTTCAACCGCCATGCCGTCAAACGCAGCCGCGGTAAGTCTTGGAACAGACAGGGCCCCTGCTGTAACAGGTCCTGTCTGAGAGGCAGAGGCCATGGGTCCTCTGAGATCATTTCTTGTAGTTCTGGGTACCAAGTTCTTATTGGCCAATCCGGAACGATGAGTATAGTTTTTACTCCTCTCTTTCTTACTATCCTCAGTACCTTGGGTATGAGAGGAAGAGAAGGGAACACATAAACCGACTGGTACACCCACGGTGTCACTAGTGCGTCCACAGCTATCGCCTGAGGGTCCCTTGACCTGGCGCAATATTTTTTTAGCTTTTTGTTGAGGCGGGACGCCATCATGTCCACCTGTGGCAGTTCCCAGCGATTTACAATCTGTGTGAAGACTTCTTGATGAAGTCCCCACTCTCCCGGGTGGAGGTCGTGCCTGCTAAGGAAGTCTGCTTCCCAGTTGTCCACTCCCGGAATGAACACTGCTGACAGTGCTAGCACGTGATTCTCCGCCCATCGAAGAATCCTTGTGGCTTCTGCCATTGCCATCCTGCTTCTCGTGCCGCCCTGGCGGTTTACATGGGCGACCGCCGTGATGTTGTCTGACTGAATCAGTACAGGTTGGTTTTGAAGCAGGGGCTCTGCTTGACTCAGGGCGTTGTAAATGGCCCTTAGTTTCAGTATATAATTATGTGTAGTGAAGTCTCCAGACTTGACCACTGTCCTTGGAAGTTTCTTCCCTGAGTGACTGCCCCCCATCCTCGGAGGCTTGCATCCGTGGTCACCAGGACCCAGTCCTGTATGCCGAACCTGCGGCCCTCGAGAAGATGAGCACTCTGCAGCCACCACAGCAGAGACACCCTGGCCCTTGGGGACAGGGTGATCAACCGATGCATCTGAAGATGCGATCCGGACCATTTGTCCAACAGATCCCACTGAAAGTTCCTTGCATAGAACCTGCCGAAGGGAATTGCTTCGTAAGAAGCCACCATCTTTCCCAGGACTCGCGTGCAGTGATGCACCGATACCTGTTTTGGTTTCAGGAGGTCCCTGACCAGAGATGACAATTCCTGGGCCTTCTCCACCGGGAGAAACACCTTCTTCTGTTCTGTGTCCAGAATCATGCCCAGGAAAAGCAGACGCGTCGCAGGAATCAGCTGCGACTTTGGGATATTCAGAATCCAGCCGTGCTGTTGCAACACTTCCTGAGAGAGTGCTACGCTGACCAACAACTGCTCTCTGGACCTCACCTTTATGAGGAGATCGTCCAAGTACGGGATAATTATAATAAGATTTTACTCACCGGTAAATCTATTTCTCGTAGTCCGTAGTGGATGCTGGGAACTCCGTAAGGACCATGGGGAATAGACGGGCTCCGCAGGAGACTGGGCACTCTAAAAGAAAGATTAGGTACTATCTGGTGTGCACTGGCTCCTCCCACTATGACCCTCCTCCAGACCTCAGTTAGGATACTGTGCCCGGAAAAGCTGACACAATAAGGAAGGATTTTGAATCCCGGGTAAGACTCATACCAGCCACACCGTATAACTCGTGATACTATACCCAGTTAACAGTATGAAATATAACTGAGCCTCTCAACAGATGGCTCATACAATAACCCTTAGTTAGGCAATAACTACATACAAGTATTGCAGACAATCCGCACTTGGGATGGGCGCCCAGCATCCACTACGGACTACGAGAAATAGATTTACCGGTGAGTAAAATCTTATTTTCTCTGACGTCCTAGTGGATGCTGGGAACTCCGTAAGGACCATGGGGATTATACCAAAGCTCCCAAACGGGCGGGAGAGTGCGGATGACTCTGCAGCACCGAATGAGAGAACTCAAGGTCCTCCTCAGCCAGGGTATCAAATTTGTAGAATTTAGCAAACGTGTTTGCCCCTGACCAAGTTGCAGCTCGGCAAAGTTGTAAAGCCGAGACCCCTCGGGCAGCCGCCCAAGATGAGCCCACTTTCCTCGTGGAATGGGCTTTTACTGATTTAGGATGCGGCAATCCAGCCGCAGAATGCTCCAGCTGAATTGTGCTACAAATTCAGCGAGCAATAGTCTGCTTAGAAGCAGGAGCACCTATTTTGTTGGGTGCCTACAGGATAAAAAACGAGTCAGTTTTCCTGACTCCAGCCGTCCTGGAAATATAAATTTTTAAGGCCCTGACTACGTCCAGTAACTTGGAATCTTCCAAGTCCCTAGTAGCCGCAGGCACTACAATAGGTTGGTTCAAGTGAAAAGCTGATACCACCTTAGGGAGAAACTGGGGACGAGTCCTCAATTCTGCCCTGTCCATATGGAAAATCAGATAAGGGCTTTTACATGACAAAGCCGCCCATTCTGACACACGCCTGGCCGAAGCCAAGGCCAATAACATGACCACTTTCCACGTGAGATATTTCAAATCCACAGTTTTAAGTTGCTCAAACCAATGTGATTTTAGGAAACTCAACACCACGTTGAGATCCCAAGGTGCCACAGGAGGCACAAAAGGGGGCTGAATATGTAGCACTCCCTTTACAAATGTCTGAACTCCAGGCAGTGAAGCCAGTTCTTTCTGGAAGAAAATCGACAGAGCCGAAACCTGGACCTTAATGGAACCCAAGTTTAGGCCCATAGTCACTCCTGACTGTAGGAAGTGCAGAAAACGACCCAGCTGAAATTCCTCTGTTGGGGCCTTCCTGGCCTCATACCACGCAACATATTTTCGCCAAATACGGTGATAATGGTTTGCGGTTACTTCTTTCCTGGCTTTTATCAGCGTAGGAATGACTTCCTCCGGAATGCCCTTTTCCTTTAGGATCCGGAATTCAACCGCCATGCCGTCAAACGCAGCCGCGGTAAGTCTTGGAACAGACAGGGCCCCTGCTGTAGCAGATCCTGTCTGAGCGGTAGAGGCCATGGGTCCTCTGATATCATTTCTTGAAGTTCTGGGTACCAAGCTCTTCTTGGCCCATCCGGAACCACGAGTATCAATCTTACTCCTCGTTTTCTTATTATTCTCAGTACCTTTGGTATGAGAGGCAGAGGAGGGAATACATAAACCGACTGGTACACCCACGGTGTCACTAGAGCGTCCACAACTATTGCCTGAGGGTCCCTTGACCTGGCGCAATATCTAGTTTTTTGTTTAGGCGGGACGCCATCATGTCCACCTGTGGCCTTTCCCAACGGTTTACCAACAGTTGGAAGACTTCTGGATGAAGTCCCCACTCTCCCGGGTGTAGGTCGTGTCTGCTGAGGAAGTCTGCTTCCCAGTTGTCCACTCCCGGAATGAACACTGCTGACAGTGCTAAGACGTGATTTTCCGCCCATCGGAGAATCCTTGTGGCTTCTGCCATCGCCATCCTGCTTCTTGTGCCGCCCTGTCGGTTTACATGGGCAACTGCCGTGATGTTGTCTGATTGGATCAGTACCGGCTGGTTTTGAAGCAGAGGCCTTGCCAGACTTAGGGCATTGTAAATGGCCCTCAGTTCCAGAATATTTATGTGTAGGGACGACTCCTGACTTGACCAAAGTCCTTGGAAATTTCTTCCCTGTGTGACTGCCCCCCAGCCTCGAAGGCTGGCATCCGTGGTTACCAGGACCCAGTCCTGTATGCCGAATCTGCGGCCCTCTTGAAGATGAGCACTCTGCAGCCACCACAGTAGAGATACCCTGGTCCTTGGAGACAGGGTTATCAGCCGATGCATCTGAAGATGCGATCCCGACCACTTGTCCAAGAGGTCCCACTGAAAGGTTCTTGCATGGAACCTGCCGAATGGAATTTTGCTTCGTAAGAAGCTACCATTTTTCCCAGGACTCGTGTGCAGTGATGCACCGATACCTGTTTTGGTTTCAGAAGGTCTCTGACTAGAGATGACAGCTCCTTGGCTTTCTCCTGCGGGAGAAACACTTTTTTCTGTTCCGTGTCCAGAACCATCCCCAGGAACAGTAGGCGTGTGGTAGGAACCAGCTGTGACTTTGGAATGTATAGAATACATCCGTGCTGTTGTAGCACTTCCCGAGATAGTGCTACTCCGACCAACAACTGCTCCTTGGACCTCGCCTTTATAAGGAGATCGTCCAAGTACGGGATAATTAAAACTCCCTTTTTTCGAAGGATCATCATTTCTGCCATTACCTTGGTAAAGACCCTCGGTGCCGTGGCAGTCCAAACGGCAGTGTTTGGAATTGGTAATGGCAATCCTGTACCACAAATCTGAGGTACTCCTGGTGAGGATGGTAAATGGGGACATGTAGGTAAGCATCCTTGATGTCCACGGATACCATGTAATCCCCCTCCTCCAGGCTTGCAATAACCGCCCTGAGCGATTCCATCTTGAACTTGAATTTTTTTATGTATGTGTTTAAGGATTTAAAATGTAAAATGGGTCTCACCGAACCGTCCAAACAGTGTGGAATAGTAACCCCGTCCTTGTTGAAGTAGGGGCACCTTGACTATCACCTGCTGGGAATACAGCTTGTGAATTGCCTCTAGCACAGCCTCCCTGCCTGAGGGAGTTGTCGGCAAGGCAGATTTGAGGAAACGGCGGGGGGGAGACGCCTCGAATTCCAGCTTGTACCCCTGAGATACTACTTGAAGGATCCAGGGATCCACCTGTGAGCGAGCCCACTGATCGCTGAAATTTTTGAGGCGGCCCCCCACCGTACCTGGCTACGCCTGTGGAGCCCCCGCGTCATGCGGTGGACTCAGAGGAAGCGGGGGAAGAATTTTGATTCTGGGAACTGGCTGACTGGTGCAGCTTTTTCCCTCTTCCCTCGTCTCTGTGCAGAAAGGAAGCGCCTTTGACCCGCTTGCTTTTCTGAAGCCGAAAGGACTGTACCTGATAATACAGTGCTTTCTTAGGCTGTGAGGAAACCTGAGGTAAAAAATTTTCTTCCCAGCTGTTGCTGTGGATACGAGGTCCCAGAGACCACCCCCAAACAATTCCTCACCCTTATAAGGCTCTATGTGCCTTTTAAAGTCAGCATCACCTGTCCAGTGTCGGGTCTCTAATACCCTCCTGACAGAATGGACATTGCATTAATTCTGGATGCCAGCCGGCAAAAGATCCCTCTGTGCATCCCTCATATATAAGACGACGTCTTTAATATGCTCTTATGTTCGCAAAATAGTATCCCTGTTTGACAGAGTCACAGACCACGCTGCAGCAGCACTATCTGCAGGTCTCAGTCTAGTACCTGAGTGTGTAAATACAGACTTCAGGATAGCCTCCTGCTTTTTATCAGCAGGTACCTTCAAAGTGGCCGTATCCTAAGACGGCAGTGCCACCTTTTTTGACAAACGTGTGAGCGCCTTATCCACCCTAGGGGATATCTCCCAGCGTAACGTATCCTCTGGCGGGAAAGGGTACGCCATCAGTAACTTTTTAGAAATTACCAGTTTCTTATCGGGGGAACCCACGCTTTTTCACACTTCATTCACTCATTTGATGGGGGAACCAAACACTGCCTGCTTTTTCTCCCCAAACATAAAACCCTTTTTTAGTGGTACTTGGGTTAATGTCAGAAATGTGTAACACATTTTTTATTGCCGGGATCATGTAACGGATGTTCCTAGTGGATTGTGTATATGTCTCAACCTCGTCGACACTGGAGTCAGACTCCGTGTCGACATCTGTGTCTGCCATCTGAGGGAGCGGGCGTTTTTAAGCCCCTGATGGCCTGTGAGACGCCTGGGCAGGCGCGGGCTGAGAAGCCGGCTGTCCCACAGCTGTTACGTCATCCAGCCTTTTATGTAAGGAGTTGACACTGTCGGTTTATACCTTCCACCTATCCATCCACTCTGGTGTCGGCCCCACAGGGGGCGACATCACATTTATCGGCATCTGCTCTGCCACCACATAAGCCTCCTCATCAAACGTGTCGACACAGCCGTACCGACACACCGCACACACACAGGGAATGCTCTGACTGAGGACAGGACCCCACACAGCCCTTTAGGGGAGACAGAGAGAGAGTATGCCAGCACACACCAGAGCGCTATATAATTTAGGGATTAACACTATATTGAGTGAATTTTTCCCAATAGCTGCTTGTATATACAATATTGCGCCTAAATTTAGTGCCCCCCCTCTCTTTTTAACCCTTTGAGCCTGCAAACTACAGGGGAGAGCCTGGGGAGCTGTCTTCCAGCTGCACTGTGAAGAGAAAATGGCGCCAGTGTGCTGAGGGAGATAGCTCCGCCCCTTTTTCGCGGACTTTTCTCCCGCTTTTTTATGGATTCTGGCAGGGGTATTAATCACATATATAGCCTCTGGGGCTATATATTGTGATATATTTGCCAGCCAAGGTGTTTTTATTGCTGCTCAGGGCGCCCCCCCCCCCCCCCCAGCGCCCTGCACCCTCAGTGACCGGAGTGTGAAGTGTGTATGAGGAGCAATGGCGCACAGCTGCAGTGCTGTGAGCTACCTTGGTGAAGACTGATGTCTTCTGCCGCCGATTTTCCGGACCTCTTCTTGCTTCTGGCTCTGTAAGGGGGACGGCGGCGCGGCTCCGGGAACGAACACCAAGGCCAGTTCCATGCGGTCGATCCCTCTGGAGCTAATGGTGTCCAGTAGCCTAAGAAGCCTAAGCTAGCTGCAAGCAGGTAGGTTCGCTTCTTCTCCCCTTAGTCCCTCGATGCAGTGAGCCTGTTGCCAGCAGGTCTCACTGTAAAATAAAAAACCTAAAATAAACTTTCTTTCTAGGAGCTCAGGAGAGCCCCTAGTGTGCATCCAGCTCGGCCGGGCACAGAAATCTAACTGAGGTCTGGAGGAGGGTCATAGTGGTAGGAGCCAGTGCACACCAGATAGTACCTAATCTTTCTTTTAGAGTGCCCAGTCTCCTGCGGAGCCCGTCTATTCCCCATGGTCCTTACGGAGTTCCCAGCATCCACTAGGACGTCAGAGAAAACTCCCTTCTTCCGAAGGAGTATCATAGTATCATCATTTCGGCCATTACCTTGGTAAATATTCTCGGTGCCGTGGAGAGACCAAACGGCAACGTCTGGAATTGGTAACGACAGTCTTGTACCACAAACCTGAGGTATTCCTGGTGAGGTGGGTAAATGGGGACATGCAAGTAAGCATCCTTGATGTCCAGTGACACCATAAAATCCCCCTCTTCCAGGCTTGCAATAACCGCCCTGAGCGATTCCATTTTGAACTTGAACTTCTTTAAATAAGTGTTCAAGGGGGGGGGCGTGGCTTGGATCGGCATGGAGTAGCTGTGTGCAGCCTTAGCTCTCCACTAAAATCCTGCAAACCCATCCTTTTTACCCCAACCTGTGGATCCTGTTCCCTGCCAGCTGGCCCCTGAATGTGTGCTGCCTTTGCTGCTGCCCTTGCTGATCCGGTGAGCGGCGCGGGTGTGCTGTTGTGGACCTTCCAGCGTGGTCTCCGGCTCCCTACCCCTCCGCCGGCCGCCGTCGGAGCTCCGGGAGCGGCGCGTGTCCGCGCACCCGGCGGTGTCTGAGCGCTGGTCCTCCGGCTGGGGGACTACAGAGAGGAGGGCCCTGTCGTCTGCTGGGTCCAGTGGAGGTGCATGCCTGGGGCCCCACTGCGGTGACGCTGGAGACCGAGTACGGGCGAAAAAGCCAGCGAAAAGCCGCCATTTTCAGTCCTGCTGCTCCTTCTCCCCCTGAGGTGCTGTGCGATGCGATGACTGTGGTTGCCATCCTGTTTCCCTCTTGGGCTTAATACCTGTCCACAGTGCCCTTTTTTGGATGGACTATATACATTTCACTGGAGCCAGCTGCCCTACATTAGCTGCCTGTTATCCTGTGGGGACAGCTTGGGTGCCCCTGACTCAGCTTTCACTCTGCTGCAATTTCTACAACATACACCTACTTCCTGATTATCTGCAGTGTGCCCACATACTTGCTCCGTTTATTGGGGTGCCATCTCTGCCCTGACTCTTGTGCAGAACCTGCTGTAATACTCCTCCGGATCTGCATTCCCGTTCAGGGATACCATGGTGAGGGGAGGACAGAGTGCAGCTAACGCTGCTGCGAAACTGGAGAAATTTGCCAGACCACAGCAGGCATCCACTTCGACAAAGCGGGGTGAGGCCGGCCCGCCCTCGCCGACGGCCGAGGGGGACACCTCTGACCATGATGAACAGGTGCATTCTACCCAGCAAATATTGCAGGCAATTTCTGCGTCCGAGCAGAGGGTCACGGACCGGATTGGGCAAGTACAAATGGATGTTTCTCTGCTAAGGCAGGATATGCAGAAGATCCGAGAGCGAGTGGGTGAAACTGAACATCGGATATCGGCTTTGGAGGATGCTGCTCCACCCTTGCAGTTGAAGGTGGCGGACCTGTCTACCCAAGTGACATCTATGCAGGCTAAAATGTCAGATATAGAAGGGAGATTGCGGCGCAACAACGTCCGGTTTGTCGGGCTCCCCGAGAGAGCGGAGGGCACCTCCCCGGAGTCATTTCTTGAAGGGTGGCTTATTGATCTATTTGGCAAGGAGGCATTTACCTCTCAATTTGCGGTGGAGAGGGCGCACAGGCTTCCACCTAGGCCGCCGCCGCCGGGGGCCCCGGCTAGAACATTTATTGCACGCTTCCTGCATTTCAAGGACCGTGATGCGGTGCTCCGTCTGGCCCGAACAAAGGGCCCTATTCAACAAGATGGACATAATATTTCCGTATTTCCTGATTTTGCCCTGGAGGTGCAAAAGAGCCGATCTCAATTTATTCACGTCAAGCGTCAGCTCAGAGACCGCAATATACAATATGCTATGCTGTTTCCAGCCAAGTTGCGGGTGGTGCTTAACAACACCACTCATTTTTTTACATCTCCTCAAGATGCTGGTGCATGGCTGGAACGTCAACCACGTTCTCCTTGATGATGTGTTGTTGCTCAGATGTTGATTTCATTCTTCTTGCACCGCTGTTTCTATTTATCTGATGCATATTCCTGTGAATATAAATGCACTGTGGGGATATATGCGATGTGGGGCGAATAGAAATGGGGCAAAATTATGGTATTGCTTGCTATGCATCGTTATGATATGGCGGTAACGGTCAGCCCCACATTGTTTTACTACTGTTTGATGCTTTATAATGGGGCATGTGCCTAGCTATGTTGTTTTTTCTTTTTTTTTCAGGGTTGGGGTACTACTTCTTTCTACAAGTTGTGGAGAGCTCTTGCCGAAAATAGTGTAGGGGCTTTTCCTAAGGTTCTTTGGTTAGGCCCTTATCCCTTAGTTTGGTTACTTAATGGGAGTTATGGGATCCAGGTATGCCTTAAGTTTGCGAGGTGATACAGGGTGGGTGCGGGGGGGGGTTAGTTTGTTTTTTTCTAAGCCATCACTTTTTAGTTCTGTGCGTACTGTGCAATGACACGCTATATCCGTACGATACTGCTCTGTGCTCTTTTGTCTCCTGGGGCGTAGGGGGACTGGTTGCTCTTGTCCCTGTTTATTGTTTGCTCAGCCTTGCTCTGCTGCGATGCCAGGTTTTGATGTATGTCTCTTTAATCTATCCTGTTGCACCTTCCTTCTATAATTTCCATGTCTGCTGTTTCTGAGGGGCTTCGTCTGCTCAGCTGGAATGTTCGGGGATTGAATGAGAAAATTAAAAGATCGTTGGTCCTGACTCAGGTTAAAAAATACCAGGCGGACATAATTTGTCTTTCTGAAACACATTTGCATGGAGGTAGGGTGTTGGCACTTAAAAAACCATGGGTTAGTCACGTGTATCATTCCACTTTCTCTAGCAGTGCCAGAGGCGTTTCTGTAATGATTAGAAAGTCCGTACAATTTCACCTGGATGACTGTGAAACTGACCAATATGGCAGATACGTCTTCCTACGAGCCCATATCAACTGCAGATTGTTCCATGTATTAGCAGTATATGTCCCCCCGCCATATAATAATGAGGTTCTCCGTCATGCTGCCCGATTCCTGGCCCGGTCCCCTGCTACCCCTGTAATATGCCTAGGGGATTTCAACAATGTTATGGATGGTGGTATGGACAGGTGGAGGGAGTCTGTTGCGTCCTCCCCTCCCCTAGCGTCCCCTACCCCGTTCGCGAGACTGGTGGGGGAACTAGGGCTGGAGGATGTATGGAGATGTCGTAATCCCGCGGCCACTCATTTCTCCTGTCAGTCCGCTACCCATCATGCTTTTTCCCGTATTGATTTGGTTTTGGTTTCTCCTGATCTGTCCCCGGACGTGCTGGCGGTAGATTATCTCCCTAGGGGTATATCGGATCACTCTCCTGTTTTAGTTACAGTTAATATTGGTTGGGAGCGGGGTGCAAAAATGTGGAAGCTTAACCCCTTTTGGTTGACTTTGCTGGGGGAGGGTGCAGACCTGATTGCCACTTGGGAAGGGTTCCAGGAAGACTATTTACTATTCAGTGATCTGCCGCTAAAACATGATGCTTTTAAAGCGTTTTTGCGAGGCTCCTTTATAAAGCGGATCTCTGAAGTTAAAGCGTTTAGTAAGAGGGAAGAGGTGCGGTTGGAATCTTTGTGCCGGCAGTTGGAGTCTCAATACCTTATTACCCATCTGCGATCTGATGAGCTGTTGTGGAAGAGCGCGCAGAGCGAGTGGTCGGATTGTTTATTTGAGAAATCCAGGCGTAGACTCCTTTTTGCAGGACATGAGCAGTATTTTCGGGCGGAGATGAATGGCAGCTACTTGGCTTTTTTGGCCCGGTCCGATTCCCCTAGAACTGTAATTCAGTGTGTGAAGAACTCTGCTGGCCAATTGTGTTACTCTGGATCAATGGTGGCGGAGACGTTCCGTAGTTATTACTCCTCGCTCTATGCCTCCCGAGCCAGTTACTCTGACGATCAGCTTCGGGATTTTTTGGCCCAGTTGACCTTGCCATGCTTGTCCCGGGAGGACTCGGGGGCTTTGGATGCACCTATCACGTTGGAAGAAGTGGAGGCTGCGATCCTGTCTCTCCCGGCGTCTAAGGCACCGGGATCCGATGGGCTTCCGGGGGAAGTCTATAAAAAATACAGTACGTTTTTTGCCCCCTATCTCCTACAATTGTTTGACTTACTCTTAGAGGGTAGGGCTCTCCCGCGCTCTATGGCCGAGGCCAATATAATTGTCCTGTTGAAACCAGGGAAGGACCCCCTGCTCCCCGAGTCTTATCGACCCATTTCCCTCCTCAATACTGATGTCAAGATACTGGCAAAAATCTTGGCATCTCGATTGAATTTGGTAATTGCAACAATAATTCACCCGGACCAGACTGGCTTTATGCCAGGTAAGTCCACGGCCCAAAATTTGCGTAGACTGTTCTGTCATCTCCAGAGGGGTGATGTGGTGGGGTCGGACGCGGTGGTGGTGTCCCTTGATGCGGCCAAAGCGTTCGACTCCGTAGAATGGAGGTACCTGTGGGGGGTGCTGGAGAAATTTGCTTTTGGCCCTCGATTTATTAGCTTTATCCAGTTGTTGTATTCCTTGCCTGTGGCTCGGGTGACGGCTAATGGTTTCACGTCTGAGCTTTTTGCGTTGGAGAGGGGCACTCGACAGGGTTGCCCCCTATCTCCTGCACTGTTTGCAATCGCCGTGGAGCCGTTGGCCGGCCTGCTGCGCAGTAATGGTAGGGTCAGGGGCGTTGAGATTGGGGGTCATGTGGATGTGGTAGCACTATACGCGGATGACATGCTTCTTTTTTTGCAAGACTCTGATGACTCCCTACAAGCAGTGTTACAGGTAGTGGAAAATTTTGGTATCTTTTCCGGTCTACTAATTAACTGGGACAAATCCCACATTTTCCCCATCTCTGGCCTTCTCCCGGAAAATACACAGGGGGCGTATCCTTTGCAATGGACATTGCGGTTCAAGTATTTAGGCATCTGGATTACTCCTATGGCGCGTAGCTATGTGGCCCAAAATATTGACCCCATTCTAGCGACATTTAAAGAGAAGGCTCATAGCTGGAAAAAACTACCGTTGTCTGTCCTGGGTCGGGTTAATCTATTTAAAATGGTGATGCAGCCAAAATTCCTTTATGCTCTACACAATTCTCCGGTATACCTCCCCAAGAAGATCTTTACTGTTATAGAGGGCGTTCTGTCCTCATTTATATGGGGTGGCAGGCCAGCGAGAGTCTCTATCAGGACATTATGCAGATCTCAGATGTCCGGCGGGGCAAGTCTCCCTGATCTCAGACTATACTATGTAGCGGCTCAGCTGTCTCATCTGAGTGAATGGATCGGGGATTCTCTAGGTACTACGGTGAGGGGGTTTCTGGCTGAGCGGGCGGAGTGCTCCCCTACTTTCTCTCTTTCTCCTCTTCAGCTTCTCCTCTCTGGTCTCTCAGCGCCTGGCTTGCCTCCCCTGTTGCGTCAAGCCTTGCTCATCTGGCGCTATGCACACACTTTATATGATTGGGAGGGACATGATGCCGGTACTCCATTGTGGTTCAATAGTGCATACCCTGAGCTATATGAGATGTCGCTAGATAATATATGTATTGCTAGGGGTGTCGTGGCGCTGGGTCAGCTGTACCACGATGGAGTGCTGAAGTCATTTCAGCAACTGAAGATCGAATTTGATGTACCTAATACTGCTCTGTTCCGGTATTTTCGGCTTAGACATGCTGTACAAACTCAATTCCCTCATGGCCCACCACTGATTGTTGACTCACCTGTTAGGACGATGCTTACTTCTCTGAGTCAGAGGGGGAGGGTGTCTACCATATATGCTGCTTTAAATAATAGAAGCTACCCCGATCTATTAAATAATCTCCGTATTAAATGGGAGACTGATTTGGGGCGCTTGTCCCATGAGCAGTGGCTCCAGATTATGAGCTCCCTTAGATACACTACGCCGTGTATAAGATATAAGCAGGTTTTTTTCTATATTTTACACAGGGCCTATCGTACTCCAGTTACTATGCAGAGGGCTGGTCTTAGGGAAGATTCTAACTGCCCCAGGTGTCGGGCAGCCGATGCCGGATTTTGGCACTTACTGTGGGATTGCCCTGAGATTTCCCTTTTTTGGCGTAAAGTGTGGAGTGATGTGATCATGACAGCACCGTCCCTCCCTACATTAGATCCTGGTATATGCTTGTTTGGGTTAGATCTTGAGGAAACACGCTCTGTCTTACTGTATAAATATGTCCTGTGTCTCACTACGCTGGCAAAAGTTGTTATTGCTAGGGTCTGGTTCTCGGCAGATGTGCCTAGGGTGGAGCACTGGAGGGCGTTGGTGAACGAGGTAATTCGTCATGAGAGGCATATGTATAAAATACGGGGTTCCACCTCTCGATTTACGGAGATGTGGGATCGCTGGAGTAGCACATGGCTGGGCGGGCAGGTATTGAGCACTTGAGCGACATTCGTAATAATATTGATATTCTATGTCGTGTACACATATGCGAAAAGAATTAACACGCACACCGAACTGTGATCTGAAAATACCTGTTTATTGATGGCAATTGTTATAGTTTATTTCAATGTTGTTGTTTTGTCTTGTTGTGTCAATGTGTTACAAAACTCAATAAAAAATTACTTGATTTAAAAAAAAATAAGTGTTCAAGGATTTTAAATTCAGGATGGGTCTCACCGAACCGTCCGGTTTCGGTATCACAAACATTGTGGAATAGTAACCCCTGCCCTGTTGAAGGAGGGGGACCTTGATTATCACCTGCTGGAGGTACAGCTTGTGAATTGCCGCCAGTACTACCTCCCTTTCCCTGGGAGCAGCTGGCAAGGCTGATTTGAGGTAACTGCGAGGGGGAGTCGCCTCGAACTCCAGCTTGTATCCCTGAGATACAATTTGTACAGCCCAGAGATCCACTTGTGAGCGAACCCACTGGTTGCTGAAGTTTCGGAGACGCGCCCCCACCGCACCTGGCTCCGCCTGGGGAGCCCCAACGTCATGCGGTGGACTTAGTGGAAGCAGGGGAGGATTTTTATTCCTGGGAACTGGCTGCCTGGTGCAGTTTCTTTCCTCTACCCTTGCCTCTGGCCAGAAAGGATGCTCCTCTGACCCGCTTGCCTTTCTGAGGCCGAAAGGACTGCATTTGATAATACGGTGCTTTCTTAGGCTGTGAGGGAACCTGAGGTAAAAAAGTCGACTTCCCAGCAGTTGCTGTGGATACAAGGTCCGAGAGACCATCCCCAAACAATTCCTCACCCTTATAAGGCAAAACCTCCATGTGTTTTTTAGAATCAGCATCACCTGTCCACTGCCGAGTCCATAATACTCTCCTGGCAGAAATGGACATTGCATTAATTCTAGATGCCAGCAGGCAAATGTCCCTCTGTGCATCCCGCGTAAGACGACGTCTTTTATATGTTCGATGGTTAGCAAAATAGTATCCCTGTCGAGGGAATCAATGTTGTCTGACAGGGTATCAGTCCATGCTGCTGCAGCACTACACATCCAGGCTGAAGCAATAGCAGGTCTCAGTAGAGTACCAGAGTGTGTATACACAGACTTCAGGATAGCTTCCTGCTTTCTATCCGCAGGATCCTTTAGGGCGGCCGTATCCTGAGACGGCAGTGCCACCCTTTTAGATAAGCGTGTTAGCGCCTTGTCCACCCTAGGGGATGTTTCCCAACGTAACCTATCCGTTGGCGGGAAAGGGTACGCCATCAGTAACCTCTTAGAAATAACTAGTTTCTTATCAGGGGAACTCCACGCTTCTTCACACAAATAATTTAATTCATCAGATGGGGGAAAAGTCACTGGCTGCTTTTTCTCCCCAAACATAATACCCCTCTTGGTGGTAACCGGGTTAATATCAGAAATGTGCAATACATCTTTCATTGCAGTAATCATGCATCGGATGGCTTTTGTAGACTGTACATTTGTCTCATCCTCATCTACACTGGAGTCAGACTCCGTGTCGACATCTGTGTCTACCATCAGAGCTAGCGGGCGTTTATGAGCCCCTGACGGCTTCTGAGTCGCCTGGGCAGGCGCGGGCTGAGACCCCGGCTGTCCCAAGGCTGCTGCGTCATCGAACCTTTTATGTAAGGAGTTGACACTGTCGGTTAAGACCTTCCACATATCCATCCAATCAGGTGTCGGCCAAGTCGGGGGCGACACCACACTTATCTGCCTCTGCTCCGCCTCCACGTAACCCTCCTCATCAAACATGTCGACACAGCCGTACCGACACACAGCACACACACAGGGAATGCTCAGACTGAGGACAGGACCCCACAAAGTCCTTTGGGGAGACAGAGAGATAGTATGCCAGCACACACCACAGCGCTATATAACACAGGGATTTACACTGCTAATAAGTGATGTTCCCAATAGCTGCTTGTCTGTATCGATTTGCGCCTACATTTATGTGCCCCCCCTCTCTTTTTAACCCGTCTTGTACCTGGATACTGCAGGGGAGAGCCTGGGGAGCGTGCTTCCAGCTGAGCTGTGAAGGGAAAATGGCGCTGGTGTGCTGAGGAAGAAGGCCCCGCCCCCTCAGCGGCGGGCTTCTGTCCCGCGTTTTCTGTAAAGTAATGGCGGGGTCTTTTACACATATACAGTTAACTGACTGTATTATGTGTATTCTTTGCCAAAAGGTATTGAAATTGCTGCCCAGGGCGCCCCCCCCAGCGCCCTGCACCCTACAGTGACCGGAGTGTGTGGTGTGCTGTGGGAGCAATGGCGCACAGCTGCAGTGCTGTGCGCTACCTTAATGAAGACAGGAGTCTTCTGCCGCCGATTTCATCGTTTCTTCTGTCTTCTGGCTCTGCAAGGGGGACGGCGGCGCGGCTCCGGACGATCGAGGTCAGGCCCTGTGTTTGAACCCTCTGGAGCTAATGGGGTCCAGTAGCCTAAGAAGCACAAGCTAGCTGCACGCAGGTAGGTTTGCTTCTCTCCCCTCAGTCCCACGTAGCAGTGAGTCTGTTGCCAGCAGATCTCACTGAAAATAAAAAACCTAACAAATACTTTCTTTTCTAGCAAGCTCAGGAGAGCCCACTAGGAGCACCCAGCTCTGGCCGGGCACAGATTCTAACTGAGGTCTGGAGGAGGGGCATAGAGGGAGGAGCCAGTGCACACCAGATAGTACCTAATCTTTCTTTTAGAGTGCCCAGTCTCCTGCGGAGCCCGTCTATTCCCCATGGTCCTTACGGAGTTCCCAGCATCCACTAGGACGTCAGAGAAAGTAAATTCAATGTTTAATACATTTGAATTAAGATATGTGCAAAAAAGGTCAAGGCTTTCACGATCCCCTCTCCATATAAAAAAAGACATCGTCTATATAGCGCTTCCAGGACACCAGGTCCGCTCTGAATGGATTATGCCATATGAAATCCTCCTCCCATTGAACCATAAAAATGTTGGCATAACTCGGAGTGAACCTGGTGCCCATCGCTGTGCCGATCCTTTGTATATAAAAATTGCCATTAAAAGTGAAATAATTATTGGATAAAATGAATATAGACGATGTCTAGAAATGTATATAGACTGTCTTTTTTATATGGAGAGGGGATCATGAAAGCCTTGACCTTTTTTCCACATATCTTAATTCAAATGTTTTAAACATTGAATTTACTTTTAATATTAATAAGTTGGAGATCGACTTTTTAGATATCACTGTGTCTGTGGATCAAAATCAGATACAGACTAAAACGTTTACTAAAACAACAGATTCAAGGGCATACACTGAATATACTAGTTGCCATCATATTAACTGGCTTAATTCTATTCCCCATGGTCAGTTTAAGCGTATAAAACGAAATTGTACTAATGAAGACATTTTTAAACAGCAAGCATGTGAATTAAAGACAAGATTTGAGAATTGTGGATATAAGAATGATGTCATAGAATTGGCTGTACAAAAGGCCAATAATACTAATAGAGGTGATCTTTTGGATAAAAAGCCTTTGAAACATCCTACCTTCATTTATAGAAAAGCCCCCAATATAAAAAATGTTAGTGAACAGCTACCTCCCCCCAATAAAACGGAAACCGAGAATTGTTACCAAAGGTTTTCATAGGTGCGGGATGTGTGTAGGATGTAGGGATATTAAAAGTGATGGCACTAAAAAACTCGAAGAGATACAGATTAATTGGAAGAATCTGGTTGTTAAAGAGTTTATGACATGTAATACAAGTAATGTTATTTACTGCATTGAATGTACATGCCATTTGTTTTGTATAGGACGTACCTCTAGAGCCCTTAAGGTCAGAATTGGTGAGCACTGCAGGAATATAAAAAAGAACCTTGAAACACATGCCCTATCATCCCATTTTAAAACATTCCACAACTGCTCCACGAGGAGTATTGTTAGATTTGCAGGACTAAAATTGGTTAAATGCAATCTCCGCCAGCGGGATATTGTTTCCAGTCTGGCCAAAAAAGAAATGCAGCTAATTTATGATTGCAATACATTACATCCTCATGGATTAAATAATGACTTCGAACTCAAATGGTTCTTGTGATGAATTAGGTGTTACCCTGTGTTTTTGAACTAGCCTGTATGTCCTGATGAATTTTATATTTTTTATCTTATTTTTTTATCCTATGAAAATAATGTTTTTGTATTTTATTACTAATTCGTTCCTTAATTTCTCTTTGGTGTTTTCTATCTCTTATCATATATAAACAGAGAATTTGGTTTCCTTTAACGACGTTTTATGAAAGGGGTTTTAAAGATATGTTTTGTTTACATCCATCCCCGTGCACTTCCACCGGACATTACAATGAAAGGAAGTGCGCGGGAGTATTGCCGGGTGATCCCCGGACTGGACAGATGACATTGGTACACCATCCATTTCCGGGAGTAGGTGCATTTGGGTGTAGCGGGTGGCTCCCCAAGTGACGAACTTCCGTGGGTTGTCATGGATACCCGCAATGAACTTCCGGGAGCGGACATGCTGGAGAGCGACCGCTGGGTGTAGCGGTCAACTCATTAGATGACGAACTTCCGGTGGATAAGTAACAGCAATAGCGGGAATCTGACGTCACTTGAGAATGGATTCTGACTGGATTAGTTTGGTTTAAAAGGTGGGAGATCCATGTTACAACAAACTGCCTTGAGAAAGACCCTGAGTACAAGGGTTGAAATGCGTTGGGTACACGGTGTTGCAGACCCCACGGTTCCAGAGTTGTCCTGAGAGCACGAGCGGTGACCCATATCCCATCCGAAGTTTTGCCTACCCGGGTGGACTCTCTTTGGGTGATATAACAACACTTGTTTGAGAACTGTTTTTCTACCAGTTCTCCACAGCATTTGGTAATTGTTCAAGTTCTCTGGGGACACGCTGATGGAATTCGAAAGGGAATTTGTTTATCTTGCATGTTAATTTATGTTTTAATCATGTGTATTGTGTGTGCATATTAAATTTGATAATACTACGCATGGGAATCCATTCTCTTTACATATGCTGAGCCGCTGATGTTCAAGCCTTAGATTGATGAGAAGATTGATGTGCATACAAGGAACGTAAATCCATTCGTGTTTTTAATACAAGGGGATGGTTGCACAGACTTAAGGTGGAGCCTGGTTTAGCGGGTTCACAATTCTACATTTCTTGTCTTTGGATCTCGCCTTTATCAGGAGATCGTCCAAGTATGGGATAATTGTGACTCCTTGCTTGCGAAGAACCATCATTTCCGCCATTACCTTGGTGAAAATCCTCGGAGCCGTGGACAGACCAAACGGCAACGTCTGAAATTGGTAATGACAATCCTGAATAGCAAACCTCAGGTAAGCCTGATGCGGAGGATATATGGGGATGTGCAAGTAGGCTTCCTTTATGTCGACCGACAACATGAAATCCCCTTCCTCCAGACTGGAGATAACTGCTCGAAGAGATTCCATCATGAATTTGAATTTTCTTAGGTAAAGATTGAGGGATTTTAGGTTCAGAATTGGTCTGACCGAACCGTCCGGCTTCGGGACCACAAACAGGCTTGAATAAAAACCTTCTCCCTGTTGAGACGGAGGAACCCTGATAATGACTTGATTTAGACACAACTTTTGTATTGCATCGCATACAACCTTCCTGTCCGGAAGTGAAGCTGGTAAGGCAGATTTGAAAAATCGGTGAGGGGGAACGTCTTGAAACTCCAGTTTGTACTCCTGGGACACTATTTCTAAAACCCACGGGTCCAGGTCCGAACGAGCCCAGAATTGACTGAAGAGCTTGAGACGTGCCCCCACCGGTGCGGACTCCCGTAGAGGAGCCCCAGCGTCATGCGGTGGATTTGGCAGAAGCCAGGGAGGACTTCTGCTCCTGGGAACCTGCCATGGCCGGAGATCTTTTCCCTTTTCCTCTATTAGCAAGGAAGGAATAACTTTGCCCTTTTTTGTATTTATTTGGCCGAAAGGACTGCATCTGCAAGTGGTGAGCTTTCTTTTCTTGTGTTGTGGAGGAACATAAGGCAAAAATGACGACTTACCCGCGGTAGCCGTAGATACTAAATCAGCGAGACCTTCACCAAACAATACACCACCTTTATACGGTAAAGACTCCATAGCTTTCTTAGAGTCAGCATCAGCATTCCCTTGATGAATCTACAATGCTCTCCTAGCTGAGGCTGCCATGGCATTGGCCCTTGATCCCAATAGGCCAATATCTATCGCCACTTCCTTTAGGTAGGCTGCAGCATCCCTGATATAACCCAGCGTTAAAAGGATGGTATCCCTATCTAGGGTATCTATATCAGATGACAAGTTATCTGCCCACTTTTCTATAGCACTACTCACTCACGCAGATGCAATAGCTGGTCTGAGTAGAGTACCTGTGGTGACGTAAATGGATTTTAGCGTATTTTCCTGTCTACGATCCGCAGGATCCTTAAGGGCTGCCGTGTCAGGAGATGGTAAAGCCACCTTTTTTGACAACCGTGATAGTGCCTTGTCCACAATGGGAGGTGACTCCCACTTTTCTCTATCCCCAGAGGGGAACGGATACGCCATTTGAATTCTTTTGGGAATCAGAAACTTTTTGTCAGGATTATCCCACATTTTTTCAAAAAGGGTATTCAGTTCATGAGAGGGAGTAAACGTTACCTCAGGTTTCTTTCCCTTATACATACAGACCCTAGTATTGGAACAGCAGGGTCCTCGTGATATGCAACACGTCTTTTATTGCCACAATCATGTAATGAATGCTCTTTGCCAATTTTGGGTCTAATCTGGTATCACTATAGTCGACACTGGAGTCAGTGTCCGTGTCAGTATCTGTGTCTGCTAACTGAGCAAACAAACGTTTTTGTGACCCCGAGGGGGTCTGGACCTGTGATAACACATCCTCCACAGATCTCTTCCATACCTGGTTCTGAGACTCAGATTTATCCAATCTGTTATTAATAAGAGCCACATTAGCATTCAACACATTTACCCAGTCAGGAGTCAGCGGTGCCGACAGGGTCACTCTCACAGCCGTTTCTGCCCCTAACACAGTCTCCTCCTGGGAAGAGCATTCCGCCTCAGACATGCCGACACACCTGCACTGACACCCACAGACACACTGGGCTTTTATATCACTTAATTCAGCACCAAATTTGCTGTGCCCTCCCCGTTTTGCACCCTGTTACTTGTTATAGCAGTGGTGAGGAAGGACCAGCGTCTCTGCAGCTCTGGAGAGAAAATGGCGCTGATGAGAGCTGTGAGGGCTAAGCCCCGCCCCCTTCATGGCGCGCTTCAGCCCGCTATTTTTTAAAACTAATTATACTGGCGGGGGTAAGAATTTAGTGCCTAGGCACTCCAATTGCACTTTCCCAGTTTCAATAGAGGTTTTTAATGCTGCTCAGGGCGCCCCCCCCCTGCACCCTGTAGTGCCGCTGTGTGTGGGAGCATGGTGCGCAGCGCAATCGCTGTGCCGTACCTCAGAAGCAGTCACTGAAGTCTTCTATCTTCTTCTACTCACCTGTCTTCTGGCTCTGCAAGGGGGGTGATGGCGGGCTCTGGGAATGAACCCCTAGGCGTACCTAGTGTTCCAAACCCTTAGGAGCTAATGGTGTCCTGTAGCCAAGAAGCAGAGCTTTTAAACTCACTAGAAGTAGGTCTGACTTCTCTCCCCTAAGTCCCACGCTGCAGGGAGACTGTTGCCAGCAGTTCTCCCTGAAAATAATAAACCTAACAAAGTATTTTCCGAGAAACTCAGTAGAGCTCCTCAGAGTGCATCCAGTCTGCCTGGGCACAGATTCTAAACTGGAGTCTGGAGGAGAGGCATAGAGGGAGGAGCCAGTTCACACCCCTTTCAAAGTCTTAAAGTGCCCATGTCTCCTGCGGATCCCGTCTATAACCCATGGTTCTTAAAGTGTCCCCAGCATCCTCTAGGACGTATTGAGAAATCTTAATTACAAACATCACAAGTTAAACTTCACTTGTTCATTGCCCTTATTTATCAATGAGTGATAAATTTCACTGTGAGTGATAAATTGCACCAGCCAATCGGCTCCTAACCAGCATTTCTCTATCGTCCTAAGTGGATGCTGGGGTTCCTGAAAGGACCATGGGGGGAATAGCGGCTCCGCAGGAGACAGGGCACAAAAAAGTAAAGCTTTTTACCAGATCAGGTGGTGTGCACTGGCTCCTCCCCCTATGACCCTCCTCCAGACTCCAGTTAGATTTTGTGCCCGAACGAGAAGGGTGCAATCTAGGTGGCTCTCCTAAAGAGCTGCTTAGAGAAAGTTTAGCTTAGGTTTTTTACTTTACAGTGAGTCCTGCTGGCAACAGGATCACTGCAACGAGGGACTTAGGGGAGAAGTAGTGAACTCACCTGCGTGCAGAGTGGATTTGCTGCTTGGCTACTGGACACTAGCTCCAGAGGGACGATCACAGGTACAGCCTGGATGGTCACCGGAGCCGCGCCGCCGGCCCCCTTGCAGACGCTGAAGAGAGAAGAGGTCCAAAATCGGCGGCTGAAGACTCCTGAGTCTTCATAAAGGTAGCGCACAGCACTGCAGCTGTGCGCCATTTTCCTCTCAGCACACTTCACACAACAGTCACTGAGGGTGCAGAGCGCTGGGGGGGGCGCTCTGAGAGGCAAATAAAAACCTTATTAGAGGCAAAAAATACCTCACATATAGCCCACAGAGGCTATATGGAGATATTTAACCCCTGCCTAACTTCAAAAATAGCGGGAGACGAGCCCGCCGTAAAAGGGGCGGGGCCTATCTCCTCAGCACACAGCGCCATTTTCTCTCACAGAAAAGCTGGAGAGAAGGCTCCCAGGCTCTCCCCTGCACTGCACTACAGAAACAGGGTTAAAACAGAGAGGGGGGGCACTGATTTTGGCGATATTGTATATATATAAAAGATGCTATAAGGGAGAAACACTTATATAAGGTTGTCCCTATATAATTATAGCGTTTTTGGTGTGTGCTGGCAGACTCTCCCTCTGTCTCCCCAAAGGGCTAGTGGGTCCTGTCCTCTGTCAGAGCATTCCCGGTGTGTGTGCTGTGTGTCGGCACGTGTGTGTCGACAGGTATGAGGACGATGTTGGTGAGGAGGCGGAGAAATTGCCTGTAATGGTGATGTCACTCTCTAGGGAGTCGACACCGGAATGGATGGCTTATTTAGAGAATTACGTGAGAATGTCAACACGCTGCAAGGTCGGTTGACGACATGAGACGGCCGACAATCTATTAGGACCGGTCCAGGCGTCTCAGAAACACCGTCAGGGGTTTTAAAAACGCCCATTTACCTCAGTCGGTCGACACAGACACAGACACGGACACTGAATACAGTGTCGACGGTGAATAAACAAACGTATTTCTCATTAGGGCCACACGTTAAGGGCAATGAAGGAGGTGTTACGTGTTTCTGATACTACAAGTACCACAAGAAAGGGTATTATGTGGGAGTGGAAAAAACTACCTGTAGTTTTTCCTGAATCAGATAAAATAAAATGAAGTGTGTGATGATGCGTAGGGTTACCCCGATAGCAAATATTGGCGTTATACCCTTTCCCGCCAGAAATTAGGGTACGTTGGGAAACACCCCTTAGGGTGATAAGGCGCTCACACGCTTATCAAGTGGCGTTACCGTCTCCAGATACGGCCGCCCTCAAGGAGCCAGCTGATAGGAAGCTGGAAAAATATCCTAAAAAGTATATACACACATACGGTGGTTATACTGCGACCAGCGATCGCCATCAGCCTGGAGATGCAGTGCTGGGTTGGCTTGGTCGGATTCCCTGACTGAAAATATTTTATTCATGTAGAGCATTTAATAGGATGCATTCTATATATATGTATGTGAGATGCACAGAGGGATATTTGCTCTCTGGCATCAAGATAAGTGCGTTGTCCATATATCCCAGAAGATGTCAGGGACACGACAGTGGTCAGGTGATACAGATCCCATACGGCAGATGGAAGTATTGCTGTATAAAGGGAAGGAGTTATTTGGGGGTCGGTCCATCGGACCTGGGGACCACAGCAACAGCTGGGAAATCCAACCTTTTTTACCCCAAGTTACATCTCAGCTAAAAAAGACACCGTCTTTTCAGCCTCAATCTTTCCTTTCCCATGAGGGCATGCAGGCAAAAGGCCAGTCATATCTGCCCAGACATAGAGGTAAGGGAAGTAGACTGCAGCAGGCAGCCCTTTCCCAGGAAAAGAAGCCCTCCACCGCGTCTGCCAAGTCCTCAGCATGACGCTGGGGCCGTGCAAGCGGACTCAAGGTGGGGGGGTAGTCTCAAGAGTCTCAGGGCGCAGTGGGATCACTCGCAAGTTGACCCCTAGATCGTACGAGTATTATCCCAGGGGTAAAGATTGGAGAGTCGAGACATCTTCTCCTCGCAGCTTCCTGAAGTCTGCTTTACCAACGGCTCCCTCCGACAGGGAGGCAGCATTGGAAACAATTCACAAGCGGTATATCCAGCAGGTGATAATCAAAGTACCCCTCCTACGACAAGGAAAAGGGTATTATTTTTCCACACTATATTGTGGTACTGAAGCCAGACGGCTTGGTGACACATAGTCTAAATCTAAAATGTTTTGAACACTTACATAAAAGGTTCAAATCGAGATAAAGTCACTCAGAGCAGTGATAGCGAACCGGAAAAAAGGGGACTATATGGTGTCCCTGGACATCAAGGATTACCTCCATGTCCAAATTTTGTCCTTCTCATCAAGGGTACCTCTGGTTCGTGGTACAGAACTGTCAATATCAGTTTCAGACGATGCCGTTTGAATTATCCACGGCACCCCGGGCCTTTTTACCAAGGTAATGGCCGAAAAGATGTTTCTTCAAAGAAAAAAGGCATCTAAATTATCCCTTACTTGCACGACCTAAAAAGGGCAAGTTCCAGAGAACAGTTGGAGGTCGGAAGAGCACTATCTAAAGTAGTTCTTCGACGGCACGACTGGATTCTAAATATTCCAAGAATCGCAGCTGTTTTCCGACGATACGTCTGCTGTTCCTAGGGATGATTCTGGACACGGTTCAGAAAAAGGTTTTTCTTCCCGAGGAAAAAGCCAAGGAGTTATCCGACCTGTCAGGAACCTCCTAAAACCAGGAAAGGTGTCTGTACATCAATGCACAAGAGTCCTGGGAAAAATGGTGGCTTTTTACGAAGCAATTCCATTCGGCAGATTCCATGCAAGAATTTTCCAAAGGGATCTGTTGGACAAATGGTCAGGGTCGCATCCTCAGATGCACCTGCGAATAACCCTGTCGCCAAGGACAAGGGTATATCTTCTGTGGTGGTTGCAAAAGGCTCATCTATTGGAGGGCCGCAGATTCGGCATACAGGATTTGATCCTGGTGACCACGGACGCCAGCCTGAGAGGTTGGGGAGCAGTCACACAAGGAAGAAACTTCCAGGGGGTATGGAGAACCTGGAAAAGTCTCTTCACATAAACATTCTGGTACTAAGAGCAATCTAAAATGCTCTAAGCCAGGCGGAACCACTCCTGCAAGGAAAACCGGTGTTGATTCAGTCGGACAACATCACGGCGGTCGCCCATGTAAACAGACAGGGCGGCACAAGAAGCAGGAGTGCAATGGCAGAAGCTGCCAAGATTCTTCGCTGGGCGGAGAATCACGTAATAGCACTGTCAGCAGTGTTCTTCCCGGGCGTGGACAACTGGGAAGCAGACTTCCTCAGCAGACACGATATTCACCCGGGAGAGGGGGGTCTTCATCCAGAAGTCTTCCACATGCTAATAAACTGTTGGGAAAGACCAATGGTAGACATGATGGCCTCTCGCCTCAACAAGAAACTGGACAAGTATTGCGCCAGGTCAAGAGATCCACAGGCAATAGCTGTGGACGCACTGGTAACACCTTGGGTGTACAAATCAGTATATGTGTTTCCTCCTCTGCCTCTCATACCAAAGGTATTGAAGATTATACGGTGAGGAGGAGTAAGAACAATACTAGTGGCTCCGGATTGGCCAAGAAGGACTTGGTACCCGGAACTTCAAGAGTTGGTCACGGACGACCCGTGCCCTCTACTTCTGAGAAGGGACCTGCTACAACAGGGTCCCTGTCTCTTTCAAGACTTACCGCGGCTGCGTTTGACGGCATGGCGGTTGAACGCCAGATCCTAAAAGGGAAAGGCATTCCAGAAGAAGTCATTCCTACCTTGATTAAGGCAAGGAAGGAAGTCACCGCGAAACATTATCACCGCATTTGGCGAAAATATGTCGCGTGGTGCGAGGATCGG
The DNA here is from genome assembly GCF_028390025.1 of Pseudophryne corroboree. Classification (NCBI taxonomy): domain Eukaryota; kingdom Metazoa; phylum Chordata; class Amphibia; order Anura; family Myobatrachidae; genus Pseudophryne; species Pseudophryne corroboree. The sequence goes on along the minus strand of NC_086446.1, from coordinate 485,590,666 downwards.
AGTGTTCCGACGGAGGAATTTCAACTGGGTCGTTTCCTACATTTCCTACAATCAGGATTGTCTATGGGTCTCAAATTGAGATCTATTAAGGTTCAAATTTCGGCCCTGTCAATATTCTTCCAAAAAGAATTGGCCTCAGTTCCTGAGGTACAGACTTTTGTTAAAGGAGTACTGCATATACAGCCTCCTGTGGTGCCTCCGGTGGCACCGTGGGATCTAAATGTAGTTTTAGATTTCCTCAAATCCCATTGGTTTGAACCATTGAAAAAGGTGGATTTTAAATATCTCACATGGAAAGTGACTATGTTACTGGCCCTGGCTTCCGCCAGGAGAGTATCTAAATTGGCGGCTTTATCTTATAAAAGCCCTTATCTAATCTTCCATTCGGATAGGGCAGAACTGAGGACTCGTCCGCATTTTCTCCCTAAGGTGGTATCAGCGCTTCACCTGAACCAACCTATTGTGGTGCCTGCGGCCACTGGCGACTTGGAGGACTCCAAGTTGTTGGACGTTGTCAGAGCCTTAAAAATATACATTTCAAGGACGGCTGAAGTCAGAAAATCTGACTCGCTGTTGATACTATATGCACCCAACAAGTTGGGTGCCCCTGCTTCTAAGCAGACGATTGCTCGTTGGATTTGTAACACAATTCAACTTGCTCATTCTGTGGCAGGCCTGCCACAGCCTAAATCTGTTAAGGCCCATTCCACAAGGAAGGTGGGCTCATCTTGGGCGGCTGCCCGAGGGGTCTCGGCATTACAATTCTGTCGAGCAGCTACGTGGTCGGGGGAAAACACGTTTGTAAAATTCTACAAATTTGATACCCTGGCAAAAGAGGACTTGGAATTCTCTCATTCGGTGCTGCAGAGTCATCCGCACTCTCCCGCCCGTTTGGGAGCTTTGGTATAATCCCCATGGTCCTTTCAGGAACCCCAGCATCCACTTAGGACGATAGAGAAAATAAGAATTTACTTACCGATAATTCTATTTCTCGGAGTCCGTAGTGGATGCTGGGCGCCCATCCCAAGTGCGGATTATCTGCAATACTGTACATAGTTATTGTTAACAAATTCGGGTTATATTGTTAAGGAGCCATCTTTAAGAGGCTCTTTCTGTTATCATACTGTTAACTGGGTTTAGATCACAAGTTGTACGGTGTGATTGGTGTGGCTGGTATGAGTCTTACCCGGGATTCAAATTGCCTCCCTTATTGTGTACGCTCGTCCGGGCACGGTACCTAACTGGAGTCTGGAGGAGGGTCATAGGGGGAGGAGCCAGTGCACACCACCTGATCTGGTAAAAAGCTTTACTTTTTTGTGCCCTGTCTCCTGCGGAGCCGCTATTCCCCCCATGGTCCTTTCAGGAACCCCAGCATCCACTACGGACTCCGAGAAATAGAATTATCGGTAAGTAAATTCTTATTTTTTCAAACCCAGCCTGTGACATGGAAGTTAGGAGCTGATTGGCTGCTGCAATTTTATCACTCACAGTGAAATTTATCACTCATTGATAAATAATAAGGGCATTCATTTTATTTTCCTTTCCAGGAACCTCTTCACTTTTTGAAGAAACCACCCTCTTCTTCCCTTCTCGACTCAGAACCAACTTCCAACACTACATACTCATCTTACATCAACCCACCACCCTCATTCTCTCTCACAATCAGCCCCTTTCATGCTACCATTCATACCAATCACCTTCCTCCACAACAAATACTACCAACTGAATAGTTGAATTGATTCTGAATAGTGAGGAGAGGACCTTCGATGGAGCGGGATCCGGATGGAAAGTCGACAGTAACTAGGTCGACAATGTCTAGGTCGACCACTATTGGTCGACAGTAACTAGGTCGACATGTTCTAGGTCGACAGGTCAAAAGGTCGACATGAGTTTTTCACAATTTTTTTCTTTTTTTGAACCTTTTCATACTTAACGATCCACGTGGACTACGATTGGAACGGTAATCTGTGCCGAGCGAAGCGGTAGCGGAGCGAAGGCACCATTCGCTCGCCATGCAAGGGGACGCGGTGCACTAATTGGGGTTCCCGGTCACTCTACGAAGAAAACGACACCAAAATGACATTAAAAACTCATGTCGACCTTTTGACCTGTCGACCTAGAACATGTCGACCTAGACATTGTCGACTTTCAATACCACACCCGATGACAGATACTGAATAGTGATGAGCCATCGATTGTTTACCACCATCGGTAACTAACCATCGACGTTTAGGCTGCACACGAGCATAGCAAGCAGGACAGTCACCCATGTATCTTCTCCTGTAACGCCACCACCACCCCGAGTATGGAAACTAGTGACAGCGGGCACTTTAACTCAACATGGAGTCACCCCACACCGTGTAATAACCAGCAGCACACAGAAAACACGCAGTGTCAGAGGTAACTACCAGTGTAGTCTAACCGGCTAGGTAGCGTCTAGATTCTCTTCATGCAAACGAAGGCAACATAGACACAACTTAACCGGCTAGCAGTCACATCACTCATGCCGCATCATCACCACCACAGCCGCCCGACACGCAGCAGCAGCAGCAGCAGCACGGCACCACCAGACCTCACATACCGAGCTGAAAGTCATATGATGTGAACGTCACTAAGCAGGCCGGTCACATGACCGTATGAGGTCATTAAGCTGCTGCTCGGAAAGCTGTTGCCTGCTGCTTCCATGTTCACTTTCGTACAGTCCTTGTTTAGTGCCGGTAACAATTTACGTAACTTCTATACTGCTCAGTACAGTCCTGTCCTAATATATGTGATACCATTCTCTGCATTGCTATGTACTCTAACCCATACTTGCCTACCTGACCCTCTCCATGAGGGAGAAAATGCTCTGTTCCTGGACTTTGCTGGTAATGTATGATTGCCATCACCTGTGGTGAAACACCTTTCTTATCAATTAACTAGCTCACCACAGGTGATGGCAATCATACATTACCAGCAAAGTCCAGGAACAGAGCATTTTCTCCCTCATGGAGAGGGTCAGGTAGGCAAGTATGCTCTAACCCCATGTACTGCCATGCACTAGTGTATGGTACAGATCCATATACTGCTCTGCACTGCTATGTGCACTAACTCCATACCTCCCCCCATGACCGTCTCCAGGAGGGACACAATGCTCTGCTTCTGGACTTTCTTCTTAATGTATGATTGCTGGCACCTGTGTTGAACAGGATAATCATGGATAAGAAAGGCGTTTCAGCATAGGTAATGGCAATCATACATTAAGAGGAAAGTCCAGGAGCAGAGCATTCTGTCCTTCCTGGAGAGGGTCATGGTGGGAGCTATGACTAACCCCATGTACTGCCCTGCACTAGTGTATGATACCCATCCACATACTGTTCTACACTGCTGTGTACTCTAACCCCATGTACTGCCATGCCCTAGTGTATTATACACATCCATATACTGCTCTGCACTACTATGTACACTAACCCCTTGTACTGCCCACCTGCACTAGTGTATGATACACATCCATATACTGCTTTGCACTGCTATGTGCACTAACCCCATATACTGCTCTGCACTACTATGTACACTAACCCCTTGTACTGCCCACCTGCACTAGTGTATGATACACATCCATATACTGCTTTGCACTGCTATGTGCACTAACCCCATTTACTGCCCTGCACTAGTGTATGATACCTATCCATATACTGCTCTGCACTGCTATGTGCCCTAACCCCATGTACAACACTGCCCTAGTGTATGATACACATCCATATTCTGCTCTGCACTACTGTGTGCCCTAACCCCATGTACTGCCCTGCCCTAGTGTATGATACACATCCATATACTGCTATGTTCTCTAACCCCTTGTACTGCCCTGCACTAGTGTATAATACCCATCCATATACTGCTCTGCACTGTTATGTGCACTAACCCCATGTACTGCCCCTGCCCTAGTGTATGATACACATCCATATACTGCTATGTACTCTTCCCCATGTACTGCCCTGCACTAGTGTTTAATACCCATCCATATGCTGCTCTGCACTGCTATGTACACTAACCCCATGTACTGCCCCCCTGCCCTAGTGTATGATACACATCCATATACTGCTCTGCACTGCTATGTATTCTAACCCCATGTACTGCCCTGTACTAGTGTATAATATCCATCCATTACCCATCCATATACTGCTCTCCACTGTTATGTGCACTAACCCCATGTACTGCCCTGCATAGCCTTGCACTAGTACTGTATGATACCCATCCATATACTGCTCTGCACTGTTATGTGCACTAACCCCATGTACTGCCCTGCATAGCCTTGCACTAGTACTGTATGATACCCATCTATATACTGCTCTGCACTGTTATGTGCACTAACCCCATATACTGCCCCCTGCCCTAGTGTATGATACACATCCATATACTGCTCTGCACTGCTATGTATTCTAACCCCATGTACTGCCCTGCACTAGTGTATAATATCCATCCATTACCCATCCATATACTGCTCTCCACTGTTATGTGCACTAACCCCATGTACTGCCCCCCTGCCCTAGTGTATGATACACATCCATATACTTCTCTGCACTGCTATGTACCCTAACCCCATGTACTGCCCTGCACTAGTATTGTATGATACCCATCCATATACTGCTCTGCACTGTTATGTGCACTAACCCCATATACTGCCCCCCTGCCCTAGTGTATGATACACATCCATATACTGCTCTGCACTGCTATGCACTCTAACCCCATGTACTGCCCTGCATAGCCTTGCACTAGTACTGTATGATACCCATCCATATACTGCTCTACACTGCTATGTGCACTAACCCCATGTACTGCCCTGCACAGCTTTGCTCTAGTGTATGATACCCATCTATATACTGCTCTGCACTGCTGTGTCCTAACCCCATGTACTGCCCTGCATAGCCTTGCACTAGTACTGTATGATACCCATCCATATACTGCTCTGCACTGTTATGTGCACTAACCCCATGTACTGCCCTGTACTAGTGTATGATACCCATCCACATACTGCTCTGCACTGCTATGTACTCTAACCCCATGTACTGGCCTGCACTAGTGTATGATACCCATCCATATACTGCTCTACCCTGCTATGTGCACTAACCCCATGTACTGCCCTGCATAGCCTTGCTCTAGTGTATGATACCCATCTATATACTGCTCTGCACTGTTATGTGCACTAACCCCATGTACTCCCCTGTACTAGTGTATGATACCTATCCATATACTGCTCTGCACTGCTATGTACTCTAACCCCATGTACTGGCCTGCACTAGTGTATGATACCCATCCATATACTGCTCTACCCTGCTATGTGCACTAACCCCATGTACTGCCCTGCATAGCCTTGCTCTAGTGTATGATACCTATCCATATACTGCTCTGCACTGTTATGTGCACTAACCCCATGTACTGCCCTGTACTAGTGTATGATACCTATCCATATACTGCTCTGCACTGCTATGTACTCTAACCCCATGTACTGGCCTGCACTAGTGTATGATACCCATCCATATACTGCTCTACCCTGCTATGTGCACTAACCCCATGTACTGCCCTGCATAGCCTTGCTCTAGTGTATGATACCCATCTATATACTGCTCTGCACTGTTATGTGCACTAACCCCATGTACTGCCCTGTACTAGTGTATGATACCCATCCATATACTGCTCTGCACTGCTATGTACTCTAACCCCATGTACTGGCCTGCACTAGTGTATGATACCCATCCATATACTGCTCTACCCTGCTATGTGCACTAACCCCATGTACTGCCCTGCACAGCCTTGCTCTAGTGTATGATACCCATCTATATACTGCTCTGCATTGCTTAGTATATACACAACCCCATATACTGCTCTGCACAGCCTTGCACTACTATGATGCCCATCCCTATACAGTTCTGCACACATACCTGCCATTTAATGCACAATTTTGCCCGTCCCTATACTGTACCCATCCCATCTTTATTAATGCGGTTGCCTACCTCCGAATCCTCTATCGTCTATCAATGCTCTTCTAACCGTGTCGTCCCAAGACTGTTTCCCATATCAAGGTGTGGTCTAACTAGTGACCTATACAATAGTAGTGCCATTCTTTTATCACATGCATTTTGAAAGTTACCACCACATAAAATGAATCCTATTTGTTAGCATTGACCAGTTTTTCTGAAACCATCTGTTATGAAACTATTTTATACAATGCATTTCATAATCACATGCCTCAGAATTCCTTCAAGAAATTCACCCACGACACCTTCCACTTTTACAGGAAGAAGTCCCTTTGTACGATCATGTGCTATAAATTTACTGGAACGACGGACTGTACATTGTACAAGATGTCTTTGGAAGTTGGATATCCCCATGGAGAAAAACTCTGCGGCCGAGGAGATAGAGGAGAGCATGGACCAGGCCTATTCAGCACAGCAGAGAGACACAATCTTGCATATGTTGAACACTGTGTCAGAGAGGCAGCTGAAGCGGGTTAAAGTGCTGCAGGGAGGGATGTCTGCCCAGATTATTCAATACCGAGAGGCTCATGGACCATTCTTAGATCTTGATACTTTAAGCAAAGTAGCTGATGTTAAACACATTAAGAAACTCTGTGATTCAATGCTGAGCAACACAGCCAGTTCACGGGAGAGAGGGCAGACAGCCAAATTTATAAAGCCAGACATCTCCATGCACAGGCTACAGGTGAGTTTGTTATAGGGAAGACTTAGCCAACTTCAGCAGCCTGAGAACCAGGCCTGATAGCTAGACCAACATCTCTGATTTGTTCTCCTGTCGAAATTGACAGATCGGTAGATATTACAGCAATCAGACTACAGCACTGCGATTTGGAGCACATGAAATCACAGTTCAATGTATTTTACTTGAATGCTGAAGAATAGAATTTTGTGAAAACTGGCCACCTCCTGCCCCCCTCTCCAGCTCCCATCTGCTGCACTGTATGAACCCACAGAGGATGATCAGATCTGCAGAGTGGAGCGATATGCCAAGTCTATATCCACCTAATGTGTCAGTTTGCCACATGTATCTTCTGATGAAATAACTCTTGAAAGCCAAAGCATGTTTGCTGCTAGTGCTGGGATTTTCATGTTTTATTACATTGATGTGGAATTATGAGGTGCAAGAGAAGTATTGGCCTTTATTTCTTTTTCATCCACTAGGGGTCACTGGAGTACTCTTGGGATATGGACGGCTTCCGTAGGAACAGCACTGAATATTTAAATTTAGAACACTCCACCCCTCCATATCCCCGAGTACCTCAGTGTTTTTTCTGTGCTCGATAGCAACAGTTCGTTTGTGGCTGGGTCCACAATTACTTTGAATATTTCATTTTTATTTTTATATTTTTATATTTTATACACATCCCTTTCCCCCTTCCAAAAGGCAGGGTCAGGGATAGTGCAAGCTGCTGATAGCAGCAGTGGCGTGTCGGTCCTATCTAAAAGAGCTCCCTCACAGCCACACAGAGATCCTCCTGCTCAGGCTGGCCGGCGCTTGTGCAGAAGCCCCATCGGAGCCTCCTCACAAGCTGCAGGAGTGAAGGTATGTGAACGGGGCGGTCAGCTCCTGCTGCCGACCCGAGGTGTGGGGACATTGTTACTGCGCCGGGGACTCTGCAGACTGCCTCCGGCCGCCGCCGCTACTCGCCCCACTCATACGGCTCCGGCCGCCGCTGCTCTGCCCGCTCACTGCGCCGGCCGCCGCTGCTGCTCTGGCCGCTACTGCTCCGGCCCCCACCGCTGTATTTCCGCTGCTCACCCGGCTCCCGCGGCTCACAGCACAGCACGATCCGCTCTCTGTCTTTGCGCCCGATAACCCGCTGGCGGCCCCACACGCTGCGCTGCCCGCTGCTCTGCATCTGAAAGAGCATGCAGGCATTACCTCACGGAGGGGGGCAATAAACGGAGAAAGAAGGGGGCAATAGAGCGGCATAAGAAAAAACTGCAGCAACAGCAGATGCTAGGCTGCAGGGGTATTTACACAGGATTTCATACAGGGTTATAATCAGTCAAAAGCTTGTAACCAGCACTGTGATTATAAGTTAAGCATGGCAGCCATTTTTAACCATGCTTCCTGTGTCTTCCTCTGTGATTCCAGAACGTTCCAGTACTACATCTCTACTCCACCGGAGGCGCAGGGGTGTTAGTGGGAATTTGGGATCACATTTCATAGTACTGGCCACGTGTACTGCACTTGGCCAGATATATATATATATATATATATATATATATATATATATATATATATAGAGACACCTTACTACTATTTTACTGAGTCGTGCAAGTGTCTGGTTTTTGTGTATTGTATTGTCTGTCGCCATAATGAGTAAGGCACCAGCAAAAACTAAAAAGCATAATTGCAAAGTCTGTAGCAGTGTGTTACCTGATGGATCTACCACATGTACAGTATGTTTTGTGGATTCGGTTCAGAATACAATTTCTGCTCCAGTTTTACAGCCAATTTCCTCACTGAACCCTCCTTGGGAAATGTTAGTAAATGTACTGGATAGGTTACAATCAGAATTTACCGCCGCTCGACAGGAGCGGGAAACGGCAAGATCTGAGTCTAGGGTGAGACCGCCAGAACTACCGGAGGCGTCTCAGCCTTGCGTAAGGTCCAAATCCATTTTGGGTAAACGGGATAAATTTCATATGTCTTATGATTTTCCAGTTTCTGCTATGTTGCATTCTGACGATTCCATGCCAGATCTCACGGAACAAGATGAGGGTAAGGAGGGCGAAGTGGAGTCAGATGGTGAGGATTTTAACAGTTCCGGCATTGATGATCTCATCAGAGCGGTACGTCAGTCTCTGAAGTTTACTGAAACTGAGGAGCCTCTCACAAATGATCAGGTCGTATTTACTAAACGACAAAAAACTCCAATAAGTTTTCCTGTCTCGGAATCTCTTAATCAGATGTTAGTAGAAACACGACAGAATCCAGATAAACGGTTTTCTATACCTCGCAGATTTAAGTCTAGTTACCCGTTTCCAGACTCGGTAAGATGTACATGGGAGAATCCACCAATAGTTGATTCGTCAGTGTCGAAGCTTACCAAGAAATTAACCATACCAGTGCCAGCAGCTACTACGCTTAAAGACCCTTCAGATCGCAAGATAGAAACTATGCTAAAGTCCATGTATGTAGCAGCAGGTGTGATGCTGAGACCTGGATTGGTTGGCATCTGGGTCACTAAGGCGCTCATAATATGGATTACAGAACTCAAATCTGCTTTACATGACGAAAACCTGATACTTCTTGCAAATCAAATGAGTGAGGCTGTAGAGTATCTCTGTACAGCGTCTGACGTCTGTCAACTCACTTCTCGTATTTCATCGTCGCTAGTTACGGAACGAAGAGCACTCTGGCTGCGTGCTTATCATGCGGAGGCAGAGGTCAAACGAGGTATAGAGGCGTTGCCTTACGATGGCAAGAAGTTGTTTGGTCCTGAATTGGACGCATGGATTGCTGAGGCTACGGGAGGTAAGTCTGTTTTCTTACCATTGCCTCCACCGGTATCAAGAAGGTCAAATCCTTTAGACCTCAGTCCTTTCGAGGACGTGGCAGAGGAACAGCCACGCCTGCTAGACGTGGTCGTGGACGTGGTTTCCAACAAACCAACACAAGTCGCCAGGACGCTAAGGTTACCGACAAACCAGTGGCATGACGGGCTACCAGGCCATCTCGGTTCTCCGATTGTGGGAGCACGCCTTCAGACGTTCCATTTGGCGTGGTTCCACACATCCGCGGATGGGTGGATCCGCAATTTAGTGTTAAAAGGTTACAAAATAGAGTTCGACTGTCTTCCGCCTCTGCGGTTTTTCAAGACAGGATTGCCTCTGTCGGACGACAAGAGGGCGGTTCTGCAAATTGCCATTCAGTCCCTACTGGATTCGGCAGTTTTGATTCCGGTCCCTGTACATCAGTAGGGTCAGGGTTATTATTCCAGTCTGTTTGTGGTACCGAAGCCGGATGGCTCAGTCAGACCAATATTGAACTTAAAGGGTCTCAATCAGTACGTAACTTACTACAGATTCAAGATGGAGTCTCTGCGTTCGGTGATTGCGGGTTTAGAGCCAAAGGAATTTATGATTGCGCTAGATCTCAAGGATGCGTACTTACACATTCCAATTTGGCAGCCTCATCAGAAATTCTTACGGTTTGCAATACGCCAGAACCATTACCAGTTTCAGGCTCTACCGTTTGGCCTGTCGTCAGCGCCTCGGGTATTCACCAAAGTGATGTCTGTGATGATAGCTCATCTCAGATCCCTGGGAGTGACAATAGTTCCGTATTTAGACGATCTGCTCATCAAAGCTCTGTCTCAACAGATGCTTCTCCAACATGCGCTGCTAACGTACGATGTACTGGTTCACCATGGTTGGATTGTCAATTTCAAGAAATCACATCTAATTCCGTCTCAACGCCTTCAATTCCTAGGTATGATTCTCGATACGGTCAATCAAAGAATTTACCTACCACAACAGAAAGTACAAGTTCTACGCCATCTAGTACAGTTAGTGCTCAAGCCACGCACAGTGTCTGTACACTTGTGCATTCGCCTCTTAGGCACAATGGTGGCAGCTTTCGAAGCGCTTCAGTTCGGAAGATTTCACTCGCGTCCATTTCAACTGAATGTGCTCGCCCAGTGGTCGGGCTCGCATCTGCAGATTCACCACAGGGTGAGGTTGTCGCCAAGGGCAAGAGTGTCTCTGCTCTGGTGGCTCAAGGAACACAATTTAACCGCAGGAAGACGGTTCGGAGGCTGGAATTGGATAATTCTAACTACGGATGCCAGTCTCAGAGGTTGGGGAGCGGTAATTCAAAATAGTCAGCTCCAGGGTCTCTGGGCGGATCACGAAAGATTGCTGTCTATAAATGTCCTGGAACTCCGCGCAGTTTACAATGCGCTACGACAAGCAGTGCACATGCTTCGCTCTCAGCCTGTCCAAGTGCAGTCAGACAATGCGACGGCGGTTGCATACATCAACAAACAAGGAGGAACGAGAAGCCGCATGGCAATGCGGGAAGTAGCTCGAATCCTCAATTGGGCGGAATGCCACCAGGTGATATTGTCGGCCGTGTTCATTCCGGGAGTGGACAACTGGGAAGCGGATTATCTCAGTCGTCGGGATTTTCATCCAGGCGAATGGGCATTAAATCCAGAAGTGTTTCACATGTTGGTTCAGCGATGGGGTTATCCTCAGGTGGACCTGATGGCGTCTCGACACAATCACCAAACGTTCCAGTATGTGTCCAGAACAAGAGATCCAAAGGCAGTGGCGGTGGATGCTCTCACTGTCGCGTGGCCGTACAGTCTTGTGTATCTGTTTCCACCGTTTCCGTTGCTCCCTCTGGTGCTAAAACGGATCAAAAGAGAGTCTGTCACAGTCATACTAGTGGCGCCTCATTGGCCTTGGAGAGCTTGGTTCTCGGATCTCCAAGGACTACTCGCAGACGATCCTTGGCCGCTCCCACTACGTCCAGACCTGTTACAACAGGGTCCGTTCCTTTACCCCGATTTAGCGTGGCTGCGTTTGACGGGGTGGCTGTTGAGACCGCCCTCTTAAGAAGAGAGGGCATTCCAGAATCTGTTATACCAACCATGTTACGAGCTAGGAAGCCGGTTACGGCAGCTCATTATTACACAATATGGCGTGCCTATATAGGTTGGTGTGAAGCTCGGAAGTTTCCGACATCATCTTTCAAGTTAACCCGCCTTTTGTTGTTTCTACAAACAGGGTTGGATGGAGGACTGCGTTTATCTACACTCAAGGTGCAGGTATCTGCTTTGTCAATTTACTTTCAAAGACGATTGGCTCTATTGCCGTCTATACGCACTTTTCTCCAAGGTGTCCTCAGAGTACAGCCTCCATTCATTCCGCCTACAGCGCCATGGGACTTGAATCTGGTTTTAGATTTCTTACAGTCTTCATATTTTGAACCCTTACAGCAAGTGGATATAAAGTTTCTCACTTGGAAAACAATTTTTCTTCTAGCCTTAGCTTCGGCAAGGCGTGTTTCGGATTTGGGTGCCTTGTCATGCAAGTCACCGTATTTGGTGTTTCATGATGACAGAGCGGAACTTCGGACGAATCCCGCTTTCTTACCAAAGGTAGTGTCATCTTTTCACATCAATCAACCAATAGTAGTTCTATTGTGTTAACAGCACATTCTGGAACTCTGGATGTGGTACGCGCATTACGCGTTTATGTATCCCGAACGTCTTCAGTTCGTAAGACGGATACGTTGTTTGTTCTCTCTGATGCTGCCAAGATGGGTTGGCCAGCGTCTAAACAAACCTTATCCAGATGGATAAAACTGACCATACGTCAGGCTTACCTTCATGCTAGGTTACAGCCGCCTACATCAGTAACTGCTCATTCCACACGTTCTGTGGGAACTTCATGGGCAGCTGGTCGGGGAGCTTCTACGACGCAGCTTTGCCGTGCGGCTACATGGTCTTCAGTGCACACGTTTGTGCACTTTTACAAGTTTGATACGTTTGCGGCATCAGCATCTAGCTTTGGCCGCCTAGTGTTACAGGTGCCAAACAGCTCTCCCGCCCACGGGGGAAGCTTTGGTACGTCCCAAGAGTACTCCAGTGACCCCTAGTGGATGAAAAAGAAAATAGGATTTTGGTACTTACCAGGTAAATCCTTTTCTTTGAATCCATAGGGGGCACTGGACGCCCACCCAGAGCAGTTTTACCTAGTTGTGGTGAGTTCTGAGGATCTTATGGTAACACACTCTCACCGACTGGTTCAAATTATCAAGTGCTGGTCAGGGTGTCAACTGTTTAGTTGTCAGTAACGTTATGTGTCAACTTCGTTATTGTCCGTTATGTTATATGGAATACTCCATTGTCAACCTCTCTATAGTTCCTGTTCGGCTCAGTAAAAAACACTGAGGTACTCAGGGATATGGAGGGGTGGAGTGTTCTAAATTTAAATATTCAGTGCTGTTCCTACGGAAGCCGTCCATATCCCAAGAGTACTCCAGTGCCCCCTATGGATTCAAAGAAAAGGATTTACCTGGTAAGTACCAAAATCCTATTTTTTCTCTAACGTCCTAAGTGGATGCTGGAGACTCCGTAAGGACCATGGGGATTAGCGGCTCCGCAGGAGACTGGGCACAACTATAAAGAAAGCTTTTAGACTACTGGTGTGCACTGGCTCCTCCCACTAAGACCCTCCTCCAGACTTCAGTTAGATTCTTGTGCCCAGCTGAGCTGGATGCACACTAGGGGCTCTCCTGAGCACCTAGAAAGAAAGTATATTTAGTTTTTTTTATTTTACAGTGAGATCTGCTGGCAACAGACTCACTGCAGCGAGGGACTAAGGGGAGAAGAAGCGAACCTACCTAACAGGTGGTAGTTTGGGCTTCTTAGGCTACTGGACACCATTAGCTCCAGAGGGATCGACCGCAGGACCCGACCTTGGTGTTCGTTCCCGGAGCCACGCCGCCGTCCCCCTTACAGAGCCAGAAGCACGAAGAGGTCCGGAAAATCGGCGGCAGAAGACTTCGGTCTTCACCAAGGTAGCGCACAGCACTGCAGCTGTGCGCCATTGCTCCTCGTACACCTCACACTTCGGTCACTGATGGGTGCAGGGCGCTGGGGGGGGCGCCCTGAGAGCAATATATGACACCTTGGCTGGCAAATATACATCATATATAGTCCTAGAGGCTATATAGATGTAAAATTACCCCTGCCAGTATTCCAGAAAAAGCGGGAGAAAGTCAGCCGAAAAGGGGGCGGGGCTTCTCCCTCAGCACACTGGCGCCATTTTTCCCTCACAGCTCCGCTGGAAGGAAGCTCCCTGGCTCTCCCCTGCAGTCTGAATACTACAGAAGGGTAAAAAAGAGAGGGGGGGCACTAAATTTAGGCGCAGTATAGATATTATATATATATATATATATATATATATATATATATAAGATATATAAAAAAGCAGCTATAAGGGAAAATACTCATTGATAGTGGGATCCCAGTGTTATATAGCGCTCTGGTGTGTGCTGGCATACTCTCTCTCTGTCTCCCCAAAGGGCTTTGTGGGGTCCTGTCCTCTGTCAGAGCATTCCCTGTGTGTTTGCGGTGTGTCGGTACGGCTGTGTCGACATGTTTGATGAGGAGGCTTATGTGGAGGCGGAGCAGTTGCCTGTAAATGTGATGCCACCCCCTGCGGGGTTGACACCTGAGTGGATGGTGCTGTGGAAGGAATTACGTGATAGTGTCGACTCCTTACATAAAAGGTTTGACGACATACCAAATGTGGGACAGCCGGCTTCTCAGCCTGTGTCTGCCCAGGCGTCTCAAAAGCCATCAGGGGCTCTAAAACGCCCGCTACCTCAGATGGTTGACACAGATGTCGACACGGATACTGACTCCAGTGTCGACGACGATGAGACTAATGTAATTTCCAGTAGGGCCACACGTTACATGATTGAGGCAATGAAAAATGTGTTGCACATTTCTGATGTTACCCCCGGTACCACAAAAAAGGGTATAATGTTTGGAGAGAAAAAACTACCAGTAGCTTTTCCTCCATCTGAAGAGTTAAATGAAGTGTGTGAAGAAGCGTGGGCTTCCCCTGATAAAAAGCTGGTAATTTCTAAGAGGTTACTAATGGCGTACCCTTTCCCGCCAGAGGATAGGTCACGCTGGGAAACATCCCCTAGGGTGGATAAAGCGCTCACACGCTTGTCAAAAAAGGTGGCACTACCGTCTCCGGATACGGCCGCCCTGAAGGAATCTGCTGATAGAAAGCAGGAGGCTATCCTGAAATCTATATATACACACACAGGTGTTATATTGAGACCGGCTATAGCTTCAGCCTGGATGTGCAGTGCTGCTGCTGCGTGGTCAGATTCCCTGTCAGAAAATATAGATACCCTAGACAGGGACACTATTTTGCTAAACGTAGAGCATATAAAAGACGCACTTTCATACATGAGGGATGCACAGAGGGATATTTGCCGGCTGGCATCCAAAATTAGTGCAATGTCCATTTCTGCCAGGAGAGGGTTATGGACTCGGCAGTGGACAGGTGATGCAGATTCCAAACGACACATGGAAGTTCTGCCTTATAAGGGTGAGGAATTGTTCGGGGATGGTCTCTCGGACCTCGTTTCCACAGCAACAGCTGGGAAGTCTACATTTTTACCCCATGTTCCCTCACAACCAAAGAAAGCACCGTATTATCAGGTACAGTCCTTTCGGCCCAATAGGGGCAAGCGGGTTAAAGGCGCGTCCTTTCTGCCCAGAGGCAGAGGTAGGGGAAAGACGCTGCAGCATACTGCCAGTTCCCAGGAGCAAAAGTCCTCCCCCGCTTCCTCTAAGTCCACAGCATGACGCTGGGGCTTCACAGGCGGAGCCAGGTACGGTGGGGGCCCGTCTCAAAATTTTCAGCAATCAGTGGGCTCGCTCACTGGTGGATCCCTGGATCCTTCAAGTAGTATCTCAGGGGTACAGACTGGAATTCGAGACGTCTCCCCCCCCGCCGTTTCCTCAAATCTGCCTTGCCAACCACTCCCTCAGGCAGGGAGGCAGTGTTACAGGCAATTCAAAAGCTGTATTCACAACAAGTGATAGTAAAGGTGCCCCTACTTCAACAAGGAAGGGGTTACTATTCCACAATGTTTGTGGTACCGAAACCGGACGGTTCGGTGAGACCCATTTTAAATTTGAAATCCTTGAACACATATATAAAAAAATTCAAGTTCAAGATGGAATCGCTCAGGGCGGTTATTGCAAGCCTGGACGAGGGGGATTACATGGTATCGCTGGACATCAAGGATGCTTACCTACATGTCCCCATTTACCATCCTCACCAGGAGTACCTCAGGTTTGTGGTACAAGATTGTCATTACCAATTCCAGACGTTGCCGTTCGGTCTCTCCACGGCTCCGAGGGTCTTTACCAAGGTAATGGCGGAAATGATGATACTCCTTCGAAAGAAGGGAGTTTTAATTATCCCGTACTTGGACGATCTCCTGATAAAGGCGAGGTCCAGAGAGCAGTTGTTGGTAGGGGTAGCACTATCTCGGGAAGTGCTACAACAGCACGGCTGGATTCTAAACATTCCAAAGTCACAGCTGGTCCCTACGACACGCCTGCTGTTCCTAGGGATGGTTCTGGACACAGAACAGAGAAAAGTGTTTCTCCCGGAGGAAAAGGCCAAGGAGCTGTCATCTCTAGTCAGAGGCCTCCTAAAACCAAAACAGGTGTCGGTGCATCACTGCACGCGGATCCTGGGAAAAATGGTAGCTTCCTACGAAGAGATTCCATTCGGCAGGTTTCATGCAAGAACCTTTCAGTGGGACCTGTTGGACAAGTGGTCCGGATCGCATCTTCAGATGCATCGGCTGATAACCCTGTCTCCGAGGACAAGGGTGTCTCTGCTGTGGTGGTTGCAGAGTGCTCATCTTCTAGAGGGCCGCAGATTCGGCATACAGGACTGGGTCCTGGTGACCACGGATGCCAGCCTTCGAGGCTGGGGAGCAGTCACACAGGGAAGAAACTTCCAAGGACTATGGTCAAGTCAGGAGACTTCCCTGCACATAAATATTCTGGAACTAAGGGCCATTTACAATGCCCTAAGTCAGGCAAAACCCCTGCTTCAAAACCAGCCGGTACTGATCCAGTCAGACAACATCACGGCGGTCGCTCATGTAAATCGACAGGGCGGCACGAGAAGCAGGACGGCGATGGCAGAAGCCACAAGGATTCTCCATTGGGCGTAAAATCACGTGTTAGCACTGTCAGCAGTGTTCATTCCGGGAGTGGACAACTGGGAAGCAGACTTCCTCAGCAGGCACGACCTCCACCCGGGAGAGTGGGGACTTCATCCAGAAGTCTTTCAAATGATTGTAAACCAGTGGGAAAAACCACAGGTGGACATGATGGCGTCCCGCCTAAACAAAAAGCTAGAAAAATATTGCGCCAGGTCGAGAGACCCGCAGGCGATAGCTGTGGACGCTCTGGTAACACCGTGGGTGTACCGATCGGTTTATGTGTTCCCTCCTCTTCCTCTCATACCAAAGGTACTGAGGATAATAAGGAGAAGAGGAGTAAGAACTATACTCATTGTTCCGGATTGGCCAAGAAGAGCGTGGTATCCGGAACTTCAAGAAATGATGTCAGAGGACCCATGGCCTCTACCGCTCAGACAAGACCTGCTGCAGCAGGGGCCCTGTCTGTTCCAAGACTTACCGCGGCTGCGTTTGACGGCATGGCGGTTGAACACCGGATCCTGAAGGAAAAGGGCATTCCGGAGGAAGTCATTCCTACGCTGATTAAAGCTAGGAAAGAAGTAACCGCAAACCATTATCACCGCATATGGCAAAAATATGTTGCATGGTGTGAGGCCAGGAAGGCCCCAACGGAAGAATTTCAGCTGGGCCGGTTCCTGCACTTCCTACAGTCAGGGGTGACTATGGGCCTAAAATTTGGTTCCATTAAGGTCCAGATTTCGGCTCTATCGATTTTCTTCCAGAGAGAATTGGCTTCACTACCTGAAGTTCAGACTTTTGTTAAGGGAGTGCTGCATATTCAGCCCCCTTTTGTGCCTCCAGTGGCACCTTGGGATCTCAACGTGGTGTTGGATTTCCTAAAGTCACATTGGTTTGAGCCACTGAAAACCGTGGATTTGAAATATCTCACGTGGAAAGTGGTCATGTTATTGGCTTTGGCTTCGGCCAGGCGTGTTTCAGAATTGGCGGCTTTGTCATGTAAAAGCCCTTATCTGATTTTCCATATGGATAGGGCAGAATTGAGGACTCGTCCCCAGTTTCTCCCCAAAGTGGTATCAGCTTTTCATCTGAACCAACCTATCGTGGTGCCTGCGGCTACAAATGACTTGGAGGCTTCCAAGTTGTTGGATGTAGTCAGGGCCCTGAAAATTTATGTTTCCAGGACAGCTGGAGTCAGAAAGACTGACTCGCTCTTTATCCTGTATGCGCCCAACAAGTTGGGTGCACCTGCTTCAAAGCAGACTATTGCTCGCTGGATCTGTAGTACGATTCAGCTTGCACATTCTGCGGCTGGACTGCCGCATCCTAAATCAGTAAAAGCCCATTCCACGAGGAAAGTGGGCTCTTCTTGGGCGGCTGCCCGAGGGGTCTCGGCTCTTCAACTTTGCCGAGCTGCAACTTGGTCAGGGGCAAACACGTTTTCAAAATTCTACAAATTTGATACCCTGGCTGAGGAGGACCTTGAGTTCTCTCATTCGGTGCTGCAGAGTCATCCGCACTCTCCCGCCCGTTTGGGAGCTTTGGTATAATCCCCATGGTCCTTACGGGGTCCCCAGCATCCACTTAGGACGTTAGAGAACATAAGAATTTACTCACCGGTAATTCTATTTCTCATAGTCCGTAGTGGATGCTGGGCGCCCATCCCAAGTGCGGATTGTCTGCAATACTTGTATATAGTTATTGCTTAACTAAAGGGTTATTGTTGAGCTATCTGTTGAGAGGCTCAGTTGTTATCATGCTGTTAACTGGGTATTGTATCACGAGTTATACGGTGTGATTGGTGTGGCTGGTATGAGTCTTACCCGGGATTCAAAATCCTTCCTAATTGTGTCAGCTCTTCCGGGCACAGTATCCTAACTGAAGTCTGGAGGAGGGTCTTAGTGGGAGGAGCCAGTGCACACCAGTAGTCTAAAAGCTTTCTTTATAGTTGTGCCCAGTCTCCTGCGGAGCCGCTAATCCCCATGGTCCTTACGGAGTCCCCAGCATCCACTACGGACTATGAGAAATAGAATTACCGGTGAGTAAATTCTGTCAAAGTCAGAAAAATATCTCTATGCACACTACCATATTTGCACCTCACACAGGTCCGTGCTGCGCATGCGTACGCTCTCCCGTACGTGCGCATACTCACAGTCGCGGGCACCCGCAGGCGCATGGTATGCGTATTTACGGTAGAGTTTATGCGATCGTAGCGTGCGACTCAATCATTACATATTTTCACTATATAATGTATTTTGTAGATCATGGTCCCTTTGATAGATTCTGCAAGTTTGGTTAATATAGAATGTTCATGAACAGAGAAATCCCTCTTTGTTTGATACGAAGGGTCAGACAGGAGTAATACAGTGGTGTTTAGTATCCATCGGAAGAATATTTAATTAGAAACATTCCGGTGTTGGTTTGAAGCAGATCAATCGCTCGTGCGAATAGTTATGGACATAAGAAGTTTATGAACATTTACTTTATTTGCACTTTATTACCCATGCGGCGGGAAACCCAGTTTCCCTCCCACCTGAGCTGTTGGAAATAGTCACAGCCCACCTGTATGAATCAACCTATGACCTTTTGTTATAATGCGAAGCCGAATTCCTGTGTCCAATGAACAATGAGATTGTAGGGACCATTGAATTGTATTGTGTGTGGAGCATAAATAAGACAAGCCTGTGGCATCCAGCACTCACTTCTCTTCAAACGGTTCTCATTGCTGATAATCGGGAGCTGGCTGTCCAGAGGCGCTTGCGATCGTTTCCCCTTGTGCGTAAGTTTTCTCCGCAATCATATTGTCTTGATGTTATTGTAAGCCATCTCTCTCTCCTCTCTTTTTCCCTTATTTTCCCTTGATTGTATTGTATTGTATTGTATGGTATTTCCTGTGTAGTTATCTGGTTAGTTAGTCTATGTTATATTGTAGTGTATGCTTTGTAATGTGATTCTTTTGCAAGTATAATAGTCATAATACAAATAATAGGTTTTGGACCCTAAGCCCAGGTATCTGTGTATTTCTTATAGTGTTAAGTATTCCCTGAGCGTCGGTGACGCCCAAGCAGCTTTGTAGTTAATCAGGTTACACCAGGTTGCATTTACACTCTATCACCACACTAAGGTTTACTGTATATTTCGTTGTTAAAGGTATAGATATAAAGGTTTAATGTTATAATGCAATAGCGTGCCTGCCTGTGATCTCTGGGCCGTAAGCGAACGTGACGCTTGAGCGTCTCGACTACGGTTGAGCGATCGTTACGCAACTTGCGTACCCTTACGGTACTTCTTACGTAGATAGCGTACAGTGTTCTTAGACCTCTTAAAGGGTAATATATATGATAAATATATAGCTTTATCAATTGGGGGCCGTCCAGTCCTTCACATATCTGCACTAGGTAGATCAGCAGACATTATCCATCAGCAAAGGGCGGGAGGTTGTATCCCTCGTAGTGCTGACGGGATAAGCGTCTGCTTCGCTTAGGTAAAGGGTGCTGAAGGAATCCGGGAACCGGAGGTAAGAGCAAAACGCTAGTGTCTTTTAAAACTGTTTATTTTTCTGTCTTGCGTACACACGCACGCACACATATATATCTGCATTTCTTTTTCATTTATGTATTTTCGTATATCACTCTCCTGTTTGCCAGGTTTATAGTTGATAAACGTGCTAAAAGAGATTTGCCGTTATTTCTCTATCGTCCTAAGTGGATGCTGGGGTTCCTGAAAGGACCATGGGGAATAGCGGCTCCGCAGGAGACAGGGCACAAAAGTAAAGCTTTTACAGGTCAGGTGGTGTGTACTGGCTCCTCCCCCTATGACCCTCCTCCAGACTCCAGTTAGATTTTTGTGCCCGGCCGAGAACGAGGGACAGAGGGGAGAAGAAGTGAACTCACCTGCGTGCAGGATGGATTGGCTTCTTGGCTACTGGACATGAAGCTCCAGAGGGACGATCACAGGTACAGCCTGGATGGTCACCGGAGCCACGCCGCCGGCCCCCTCACAGATGCTGAAGCAAGAAGAGGTCCAGAATCGGCGGCTGAAGACTCCTGCAGTCTTCTTAAGGTAGCGCACAGCACTGCAGCTGTGCGCCATTTTTCTCTCCGCACACTTCACACGGCAGTCACTGAGGGTGCAGGGCGCTGGGGGGGGGGCGCCCTGGGAGGCAAATGAAAACCTTTAAAAAGGCTAAAAATACCTCACATATAGCCCCAGAGGCTATATGGAGATATTTACCCCTGCCTAAATGTACTAAGTAGCGGGAGACGAGCCCGCCGAAAAAGGGGCGGGGCCTATCTCCTCAGCACACGGCGCCATTTTCTGTCACAGCTCCGCTGGTCAGGAAGGCTCCCAGGTCTCTCCCCTGCACTGCACTACAGAAACAGGGTATAACAGAGAGGGGGGGCAAAATAAATGGCAATATATTAATATAAAAGCAGCTATAAGGGAGCACTTAATCATAAGGCTATCCCTGTCATATATAGCGCTTTTTGGTGTGTGCTGGCAGACTCTCCCTCTGTCTCCCCAAAGGGCTAGTGGGTCCTGTCTTCGTATAGAGCATTCCCTGTGTGTCTGCTGTGTGTCGGTACGTGTGTGTCGACATGTATGAGGACGTTATTGGTGTGGAGGCGGAGCAATTGCCAAATATGAGGATGTCACCTCCTAGGGGGTCGACACCAGAATGGATGCCTTTATTTGTGGAATTACGGGATAGCGTCAACTCGCTTAAGCAGTCGTTTGCCGACATGAGGCGGCCGGACACTCAATTAGTGCCTGTCCAGGCGCCTCAAACACCGTCAGGGGCTGTAAAACGCCCCTTGCCTCAGTCGGTCGACACAGACCCAGACACAGGCACTGATTCCGGTAGTGAAGGTGACGAATCAACCGTATTTTCCAGTAGGGCCACACGTTATATGATTTTGGCAATAAAGGAGATGTTACATTTAGCTGATACTACAGGTACCACTAAACAGGGTATTATGTGGGGTGTGAAAAAACTACCAGTAGTTTTTACCGAATCAGAAGAATTAAATGACGTGTGTGATGAAGCGTGGGGTGCCCCGATAAAAAACTGCTAATTTCAAAGAAGTTATTGGCTTTATACCCTTTCCCGCCAGAGGTTAGGGAGCGCTGGGAAACACCTCCTAGGGTGGACAAAGCGCTAACACGCTTATCAAAACAAGTGGCGTTACCCTCTCCTGAGACGGCCGCACTTAAAGATCCATCAGATAGGAGGATGGAAAATATCCAAAAAGGTATATACACACATGCAGGTGTTATACTACGACCAGCTATTGCGACTGCCTGGATGTGCAGTGCTGGGGTAGTTTGGTCAGAGTCCCTGATCGAAAATATTGATACCCTGGACAGGGACAATATTTTACTGTCGTTAGAACAAATAAAGGATGCATTTCTTTATATGCGTGATGCACAGAGAGATATCTGCACACTGGCATCACGGGTAAGTGCTATGTCCATTTCGGCCAGAAGAGCTTTATGGACACGACAGTGGACAGGCGATGCGTAGAGGAGTTATTTGGGGTCGGTCTATCGGATTTGGTGGCCACGGCTACGGCCGGGAAATCCACCTTTCTACCTCAAGTCACTCCCCAACAGAAAAAGGCACCGACCTTTCAACCGCAGCCCTTTCGTTCCTTTAAAAATAAGAGAGCAAAGGGCTATTCATATCTGCCACGAGGCAGAGGACGAGGGAAGAGACAGCAACAGGCAGCTCCTTCCCAGGAACAGAAGCCCTCCCCGGCTTCTACAAAAGCCTCAGCATGACGCTGGGGCTTCGCAAGCGGACTCGGGGGCGGTAGGCGGTCGTCTCAAGAATTACAGCGCGCAGTGGGCTCACTCGCAGGTAAATCCCTGGATCCTGCAGATAATATCTCAGGGGTACAGGTTGAAATTAGAGACAGAGCCACCTCGCCGTTTCCTGAAGTCTGCTTTACCAACGTCCCCCTCAGAAAGGGAGACGGTTTTGGAAGCCATTCACAAGCTGTATTCTCAGCAGGTGATAGTCAAGGTACCTCTTCTACAACAAGGGAAGGGGTATTATTCCACTCTTTTTGTGGTACCGAAGCCGGATGGCTCGGTAAGGCCTATTCTAAATCTGAAGTCCTTGAACCTGTACATAAAGAAGTTCAAGTTCAAGATGGAGTCACTCAGAGCAGTGATAGCGAACCTGGAAGAAGGGGACTTTATGGTATCCTTGGACATCAAGGATGCGTATCTCCACGTTCCAATTACCCCTCACACCAGGGGTACCTCAGGTTCGTTGTACAAAACTGTCACTATCAGTTTCAGACGCTGCCGTTTGGTTTGTCCACGGCACCTCGGGTCTTTACAAAGGTAATGGCCGAGATAATATTTCTTCTTCGAAGAAAAGGCGTATTAATTATCCCATACTTGGACGATCTCCTAATAAGGGCAAGGTCCAGAGAACAGCTAGAGATGGGTTTAGCACTATCTCAAGAGGTGCTAAAGCAGCACGGATGGATTCTGAATATTCCAAAATCCCAATTAATGCCGACAACTCGTCTGCTGTTCCTGGGGATGATTCTGGACACAGTTCAGAAAAAGGTTTTTCTTCCCGAAGAAAAAGCCAAGGAGTTATCTGACCTGGTCAGGAACCTCCTAAAACCAGGAAAGGTGTCTGTACATCAATGCACAAGAGTCCTGGGAAAAAATGGTAGCTTCTTACGAAGCAATCCCTTTCGGCAGATTCCATGAAAAGGGATCTGTTGGACAAATGGTCAGGGTCGCATCTTCAGATGCACCTGCGGATAACCCTGTCGCCGAGGACAAGGGTATCCCTTCTGTGGTGGTTGCAGGAGGCTCATCTATTGGAGGGCCGCAGATTCGGCATGCAGGATTGGATCCTGGTGACCACGGATGCCAGCCTGAGAGGCTGGGGAGCAGTCACACAGGGAAGAAATTTCCAGGGAGTGTGGTCGAGCCTGAAAAAGTCTCTTCACATATGCATTCTGGAACTAAGAGCAATCTACAATGCTCTAAGCCAGGCGGAACCTCTGCTTCAAGGAAGACCGGTGTTGATCCAGTCGGACAACATCACGGCAGTCGCCCATGTAAACAGACAGGGCGGCACAAGAAGCAGGAGGGCAATGGCAGAAGCTGCCAGGATCCTTCGCTGGGCGGAGAATCACGTGATAGCACTGTCAGCAGTATTCATCCCGGGCGTGGACAACTGGGAAGCAGACTTCCTCAGCAGACACGACCTTCACCCGGGAGAGTGGGGACTTCATCCAGAAGTTTTCCACATGCTATTAAACCGTTGGGTAAAACCAATGGTGGACATGATGGCGTCTCGCCTCAACAAAACACTGGACAGGTATTGCGCCAGGTCAAGAGATCCGCAGGCAATAGCTGTGGACGCGCTGGTAACACCTTGGGTGTACCAGTCGGTATATGTGTTTCCTCCTCTGCCTCTCATACCAAAGGTATTGAGGATTATACGGCAAAGAGGAGTAAGACTAGTGGCTCCGGATTGGCCAAGACGGACTTGGTACCCGGAACTTCAAGAGATGGTCACGGACGATCCGTGGCCTCTACTTCTGAGAAGGGACCTGCTTCAGCAGGGTCCTTGTCTTTTTCAAGACTTACCGCGGCTGCGTTTGACGGCATGGCGTTTGAATGCCAGATCCTAAAAGGAAAAGGCATTCCAGAAGAAGTCATTCCTACCTTGATAAAGGCAAGGAAGGAAGTCACCGCGAAGCATTATCGCCGTATTTGGCGAAAATATGTTGCGTGGTGCGAGCAGCGGAGTGCTCCGATGGAGGAATTTCAACTGGGTCGTTTTCCTACATTTCCTGCAATCAGGATTGTCTATGGGTCTCAAATTGGGATCTATTAAGGTTCAAATTTCGGCCCTATCAATATTCTTCCAAAAAGAATTGGCCTCAGTCCCTGAGGTCCAGATTTTTATCAAAGGAGTACTGCATATACAGCCTCCTGTGGTGCCTAAGGTGGCACCGTGGGATCTAAATGTAGTTTTAGATTTCCTCAAATCCAATTGGTTTGAACCACTAAAGAATGTGGATTTGAAATATCTCACATGGAAAGTGACTATGTTACTGGCCCTGGCTTCGGCCGGGAGAGTATCTGAACTGGCGGCTTTGTTTTATAAAAGCCCTTATTTAATTTTCCATTCGACATAGGGCAGAGCTGCGGACGCGTCCGCATTTTCTCCCTAAGGTGGTATCAGCGTTTCACCTGAACCAGCCTATTGTAGTGCCTGCGGCTACAGACGACTTGAAGGACTCCAAGTTGTTGGACGTTGTCAGAGCCTTAAAAATATACATTTAAAGGACGGCTGGAGTCAGAAAATCTGACTCGCTGTTTATACTGTATGCACCCAACAAGTTGGGTGCACCTGCTTCTAAGCAGTCGATTGCTCGTTGGATTTGTAACAAAATTCAACTTGTACATTCTGTGGCAGGCCTGCCACAGCCTAAATCTGTTAAGGCCCATTCCGCAAGGAAGGTGGGCTCATCTTGGGCGGCTGCCCGAGGGGTCTCGGCATTACAACTCTGCCGAGCAGCTACGTGGTCAGGGGAGAACACGTTTGTAAATTTTTACAAATTTGATACCCTGGCAAAGGAGGACCTGGAGTTCTCTCATTCGGTGCTGCAGAGTCATCCGCACTCTCCCGCCCGTTTGGGAGCTTTGGTATAATCCCCATGGTCCTTTCAGGAACCCCAGCATCCACTTAGGACGATAGAGAAAATAAGAATTTACTTACCGATAATTCTATTTCTCGGAGTCCGTAGTGGATGCTGGGCGCCCATCCCAAGTGCGGATTATCTGCAATACTTGTACATAGTTATTGTTAACTAATTCGGGTTATTGTTTAGGAAGCCATCTTTCAGAGGCTCCTCTGTTATCATACTGTTAACTGGGTTTAGATCACAAGTTGTACGGTGTGATTGGTGTGGCTGGTATGAGTCTTACCCGGGATTCAAAATCCACCCTTATTGTGTACGCTCGTCCGGGCACAGTACCTAACTGGAGTCTGGAGGAGGGTCATAGGGGGAGGAGCCAGTACACACCACCTGACCTGTAAAAGCTTTACTTTTGTGCCCTGTCTCCTGCGGAGCCGCTATTCCCCATGGTCCTTTCAGGAACCCCAGCATCCACTACGGACTCCGAGAAATAGAATTATCGGTAAGTAAATTCTTATTTTCATAGTTTAAGAATAGAGGTAATATAGTTAAAGTATAGACAAACACACAGTTTTTGCCTGGGAGATAAGGCGAAGTCAGTGTGTTGTGTGGTAGATGATCAAGGATCAATCTACATTGATAAAAGTATAAATTGTGTTACGGTGGATCTTTGCTTTGCGTACACGTGTCTCTAACAAAGACTTGCGTACACAATCCAAAGGCCGACGCACGCAGCGTATATTACGCAACGGAGCGTCTGTGTACGCCCACGTAACTCAAACCACAAGTTGATTTTAACAGGCGATAAATAGCGCAACGCAATAAATAGCGCAACGCGGTAAATAGCGCAAGGCGATAAATAGCACAAATTGATTTCAGTTTTCCAAAACTTAGTTTAAATACCTTACTTTACTGTAATACCTCTGGGGAGAGCTATCAGACTACGGGAAATGATTTTTCTGATCAGAAAACTATAAGAATGATAGTGGGTTGAAAACGGTATGAGTGTATTGAATCCCGCTTTGTGGACTTTGTGGTCTATGTGATAAAACGGTATTAAATCCCGCTTTGTGGACTTTGTGATCTGTGTGATCTATGAGCACGGCCTGAAGTGAAAACGTGCAACAGAGTGTGATAAAGTTTTCGTAGTGTTACGCTCTGGCTGTTTTGGAGCACAGTAGGGAGACTCCAATGATCCTACCATTTATGGGCAACAAGTGTCTATAAGTGGTACGATTGGACCGCACGGTTGTATGTGTGACCAATAACGCAACGTGATATGAGGTCGTATATCCATGCGTAAATCTTGCCCTCATACGTGTTGTAGGGAGCACATGCAAGCGTGATTTGTGTAAAGAAAAAGGAAGGGAATTTTCTCAGGAAAATCTCTAGAGATAGGGCCTGCAACGGCTACACGTGTCTGCTAGAAGGTGGATCGGAGATACCCGGAGCAGAAGAAGTTCAGTGGAAGAGCTTTAAGGATTTCCAACGAAGTTCTGTGTTTGGTGCATTTTAGGAAGTTTTTCTGTGTTAAAGAGGTCCACAATGGCAGCCAAGTGCACAACACAGAGACGGTCGGCAGTCAGGATTCAGACTCCAGAGGCTTGCAGACCCCGAGGGTCTGCTCGGTTAGTAATGTGGGGGAAATATGGTCCCCACACTGAGACCTTTTGTGATGAATGGACACGAATGACTGCGGGGGATAAGGCACCATTTCCCGGGATAGGTAGTTTTAACTCAGAGGTGTTGCATAATTTAAGGAGAAGGATATGTCTCATTAAATCAGCAAAGAGACGAATCAAGCATTATGATTGTTTACAGTTATGGCAACAGGAAGGTGAAATGCAAAGAAATGTAACTTACATACCTAACTTTCATCTTGAGAGGAGAGACATGGCAATGGAGGGGATTGTGGTTGCGGAGAAAAGCACAAGGGTGAACAATAAAAACGCTCTTAGCAACTGTAGTATAGATGATAAGAATAAGTGTAATAAATGTAACAATGCTAATTGTAATACTGTTGAATGTACAACTATTAACCCATGCAAGTCGCACCCCATGTTAAACTTTCCTCAGGAACACCAACAAGAAAGCGAGCCCAGAACGATGTCGGCACCTTTTCCAGCAGCCATCACACAAGACATCCAGGTGGACACGACCAAATCGGTAAAGACTGTAATCAAACCCCCTAACGGAGGGTCAGGTGAGGTCGTGTCCACAGGTACGTATGGTATTATACATTACGCACAAACAAATGTACCTCATATTGTAGAATCAATTCAGAATGACGTTACTGGACTTAATCCTGTCAGGGTAATTGCAGTACCAAATGGGAAAACTGACTCTTCAGGAGTCACCCCCGTCAGGAACATCGCCATGTACTGCCCTTTTTCCCGAACAGAATTAAGAACAATTCTGTCTGAATTTCCTGATCCCAGGAAAGACTTAGTTGATTGTCAAAGATACATTAGAGTGCTAGGACACACTGCAGAGCCAAATAACAAAGATTGGAGGACAGTTTTGAGGGCATGTTTACCCCCCGATGTTGATTCATTGAAATTTATCGCTGATTGTAAGCTAGATGAGGAAGTGCCACTAACAAACGAGTATAACCAAGATAATGTAAAAAGAATCAATCTACAGTTGAAAGAATATTTTCCTACAGTAGTAAAGTGGAATAAAATCTTTACAATAAAACAAAAAGAAGGTGAATCCGCATCAGAGTATTTTCACCGGGCTCTGCAGGATATGGCTAGGTACACTGGTATAGATGACATTGAAACTAATGTACACCACAGAGAGGTAGCTGTGTCCGTATTAATGAACAACTTAAAAGACACACTAAAAATTAGGGTACAAACTTCCATACCACATTGGAGAGGTATCTCGGTGGCGGCATTAAGAGAGTCCGCTATCGAGCATGACCGAAATATCCAAAGAACCAGGGAAGCGCAGGGAGAGCGGTTGATGGCACTGAACATCCAAGCACTAGAGGATGCATCAAGTCGACCGGAATCCCAGGCCCCTAGCACATGGAGAAAGCCAAGGATTTGTTATCATTGTAGAAGAGAAGGGCATTATGCCAGCAACTGT
The DNA here is from genome assembly GCF_028390025.1 of Pseudophryne corroboree. Taxonomy (NCBI): domain Eukaryota; kingdom Metazoa; phylum Chordata; class Amphibia; order Anura; family Myobatrachidae; genus Pseudophryne; species Pseudophryne corroboree. The sequence goes on along the minus strand of NC_086446.1, from coordinate 485,562,146 downwards.
AATAACCCACATAAAGTCAGACCCCCTAGACCAAGAAATGAGCAAAATTATAACACACACCATTATAATCAGAGATCAGACAGGAAGAATTTTGGCCCACACCCATGAGATATAGTCAGGAAAGGTGATTATTAGGACTGATGGTAAGCCTGAGGTAACGGTTAATAAATTGGGAGGTCATTCACTAAAGACACAGGAATGACCAGGTGAAACGTTGTAAATGTATTTGTGAAGAAAAATGTTTTTCTCTCTCTCTCTATCCCCATCTCTGACGATTATTGGTAAGAATTCACACATTGCATATCCACTTGGTCCTTGCAGAAGTCTACCAAACCCCAGCATGACCTATCCGCCACAATGTATTTCTGGCCAGATACAAACAGTGGAGTAATGCAGGTGCTGGTGGGGAGGGACTGTTCAAGGAGACCATTAGACACGTAGATATGACAGCCTGATAATAATAACAATGTTTTCTTAATGTTGAAAAATGTTTGATAAAAATGCTTCGTTTCTCGTTTCCTATTGTTGTTTGTTGTTGAGTTATGCACATGAAGCGTTCTCCCTCTCTTTTGTTTTTTTTGACTCTCTCTCTCTCTTCTCACTCATGTTTTCATGGTTTAAAGATGGTATGTCACCCCTCAGTTGGACCAATGGTAATGCCAGATTTTCGCTCCTTACAGAAAGATCGTCGGTTAGGAAGGAATATTGCATCACCAGAATGTTCATTTGGAAGACTGAAGAGACAGCACCTTTTGAGAGGACAGCAGAACAAGAAGAACAAGACGACGAGAGAACTTATTATCGTAACAAGTTCTCTCCCCCACAAACTGTTTTCTTATACCCCCTTTACAAATTTCTTCTTTTCTCCTCCTGTAAGATGGACTTGCCCCAAGAGACTGTGATATGGATTTTCATGTTGACCCTGATGTTGACCAGAGCAGTCTGTTTCGGTGAGAGTACCAGTGAGGTCGAGAAAGGATCCAGAAAGGTTCTGATGACTGAGACGGAGGTGTAAATTTCCAATAGCAACCCAATCACCAAGCAAAGGCGAGTACCGGAAACGATCCAGCAGCCATGTTATCTGTAAACATTTTTCTTTTAAGGATTGTTGGCTGAAGAAAACTGTATCTGTAGGCTCTGTAACAATGTCATTGAGGACGGGTGCATTAAGAAATGCCAATCCAGTTTTAATATCCATATGGACCGGCATCCACTGAGTGACTATCACTCCTTAGTGGGTAATGTGTTAAACAAAACAGATTGTTGGGTATGCTCTCAAGTACCTCAAGGTCATAGCAAATCAGGGCTAGTACCATTTCCTTTAACGATAGGGGAGGTACTTGAGTTAAATGGTGGGAGACCGGTGGACAGGAGGTTTAATATCTCCAGCCCTCCTAGTTTGAAGCTCCACCAATACCATGTGGATAGGTCCCTATTATGTTTCAACATCTCCAATCCCCGAAAACCGGGAAATTGGGAAGTGTCATGGAGTAATCACACCATGACCTTTTCGCATAGAGCAGATAGAATGCCTACAGATACAGAGCTTGTACGCCACATAGCCAGTAGAGGAAAATCTTTCCGGTATAGGTACACCTTAGGAAATAGGATTACGAGAGTTGGAGAAGTATCACCAGGATACTGTGCACATATCGTACAACCTGATACGTGTATTAAGCAGATGGAAGAATTAGGGTTAGGAGATTTCACCTGGAAGGTGTGTAATATGGTTATGTCCTTCTCCGTCCCATATGTTCTCCCCGATGATGCATATTTCATATGCGGGAGAATGGCGTACAAGTGGCTTGCCCCAAACTCTGAAGGATTGTGTTATATTGGAAAAGTACTGCCTGAAGTAATGACTGTATCACATGACAAAATGAAAGACATACACCGTGGTGCCCAAGCTCCTTATACTCACACCCATTACGAGCACGTTGTTAAAAGGCACCTGATAGAGAAGACAGAGCATCCGGCCTCTGATCTGATAAGTGAATCCACCGGGATTCAATTCTTAATCGCGTTAGATTTTACCCGCACCGCTAGAGGAGTGCTGAATTATAAATACATATCGGCGCTCGCAAATTTGTTAGATAATATCACGGAAATGTATGATGACACGTTTAGATATACGGGAAGGGAACTTCAAGCTTATAAAACAGAACTGGTGCAGCATAGAATGGTTCTTAATTACCTCACAGCAGTGACAGGCGGATATTGTGTTACATTGGCAACACAGTACGGCGTGAAGTGTTGCACGTATATCACGAATAGCACCGAGGATCCGGTCGAGGTCATAGACCAAAAGATGGACGATATTCTCCAATTGAAGTGGGAATTTCGCCGAAAACACAATCTCACTCTTGCTGCTGTAGGTAATGAGCTGACTGGTTGGGTGTCATGGTTGAACCCGCGAAATTGGTTCTCCGGTTTGGGAGACTGGGCTCAAGGAGTCATAATGGATGTTGGGAAGTTTCTCCTATGTATCTTAGGTGTTGTCATATCAATTGGCTTGATATTTAGATGCGGTCAGGCTTTAATGAAGTGCAAACATCGTACAAGGGTAATGAGTTTAAGGAGTGAGGAAACTGTAATTCCAATGGACTTGATTTACGACCCAACGGTAGAAACAATGATGTAATGAAAATGCGATTATACGGTCCGTTTCTTTCACCTGTTTTTCCGTTTCCTCCAAGGTAAAAAGACCCACTTGGACGAGGAATTTGATGAGCCGATATACAGACAACAGAGGGATTAAAGAAGAAGTTTTGACCACTGTAGATACGGACATTTGATGAACTTTGCCATGGATCCCCAGTTTCCCTAGAATTCTTAAACTTACGCTAGCCCAACATTTTTTTTGTAAATCTAATGGCATTGACAAAGCTTTTTGCTCGCACCTAATGGGCAAAACAGCGCAAAGAAGACGACTTTCAACTGATACCGAACAAAACTTCAACCGACAGATGTACATTAACCTGACATAGAATACCACTGCATTTTCCATAAGTGTTCTTTATCTTCATCTCTACAACCCTCAGGTAATGACACACATAGTCGATAGGGAATACAGGCACAGATATCAGCAGTCGCATATCTCCCCCATTCATGTATCATCAACTAAAATGTGCTCCCCCATTTAGTTACAACCAAAGCCAAAAAGAGCTCGGTAAAGTTTGACAGCCCATCCACAGACCCGTACCACGGGATAAGAAGGAATTCAAATGTATACTTCGCAATACCTCGAAGCTTGATTTAAAACACGTACGGCACGATGATACATGACCCCCAAGCACGGATTCATACACACATGCTTCTGCTATCTCACTAGGTCATACCCTTTTCCTACCTTCTCCTCTCCTCCCCTACCCAACCATGTAAATGTATTAACCCCTGACATATATTTTTCTCTTTTGAAACGTTTTAGAAGGTGGCAGTTATTATTGACTGCCAAAAGGGTGGACTGTCAAAAGTCAGAAAAATATCTCTATGCACACTACCATATTTGCACCTCACACAGGTCCGTGCTGCGCATGCGTACGCTCTCCCGTACGTGCGCATACTCACAGTCGCGGGCACCCGCAGGCGCATGGTATGCGTATTTACGGTAGAGTTTATGCGATCGTAGCGTGCGACTCAATCATTACATATTTTCACTATATAATGTATTTTGTAGATCATGGTCCCTTTGATAGATTCTGCAAGTTTGGTTAATATAGAATGTTCATGAACAGAGAAATCCCTCTTTGTTTGATACGAAGGGTCAGACAGGAGTAATACAGTGGTGTTTAGTATCCATCGGAAGAATATTTAATTAGAAACATTCCGGTGTTGGTTTGAAGCAGATCAATCGCTCGTGCGAATAGTTATGGACATAAGAAGTTTATGAACATTTACTTTATTTGCACTTTATTACCCATGCGGCGGGAAACCCAGTTTCCCTCCCACCTGAGCTGTTGGAAATAGTCACAGCCCACCTGTATGAATCAACCTATGACCTTTTGTTATAATGCGAAGCCGAATTCCTGTGTCCAATGAACAATGAGATTGTAGGGACCATTGAATTGTATTGTGTGTGGAGCATAAATAAGACAAGCCTGTGGCATCCAGCACTCACTTCTCTTCAAACGGTTCTCATTGCTGATAATCGGGAGCTGGCTGTCCAGAGGCGCTTGCGATCGTTTCCCCTTGTGCGTAAGTTTTCTCCGCAATCATATTGTCTTGATGTTATTGTAAGCCATCTCTCTCTCCTCTCTTTTTCCCTTATTTTCCCTTGATTGTATTGTATTGTATTGTATGGTATTTCCTGTGTAGTTATCTGGTTAGTTAGTCTATGTTATATTGTAGTGTATGCTTTGTAATGTGATTCTTTTGCAAGTATAATAGTCATAATACAAATAATAGGTTTTGGACCCTAAGCCCAGGTATCTGTGTATTTCTTATAGTGTTAAGTATTCCCTGAGCGTCGGTGACGCCCAAGCAGCTTTGTAGTTAATCAGGTTACACCAGGTTGCATTTACACTCTATCACCACACTAAGGTTTACTGTATACAGGTTGAGTATCCCATATCCAAATATTCCGAAATACGGAATATTCCGAAATACGGAAGTTTTTGAGTGAGACTGAGATAGTGAAACCTTTGTTTTTTGATGGCTCAATTTACACAAACTTTGTTTAATACACAAAGTTATTGAACATAATGTATTAAATGACCTTCAGGCTGTGTGTATAAGGTGTATATGAAACATAAATGAATTGTGTGTATGTACACACACTTTGTTTAATGCAAGAAGTTATTAAAAATATTGACTAAAATTACCTTCAGGCTGTGTGAATAGAGTGTATATGAAACATAAATGCATTCTGTGCTTAAACTTGGGTCCCATCACCATGATATCTCATTATGGTATGCAATTATTCCAAAATACAGAAAAATCCGATATCCAAAATACTTCTGGTCCCAAGCATTTTGGATAAGGGATACTCAACCTGTATTTCGTTGTTAAAGGTATAGATATAAAGGTTTAATGTTATAATGCAATAGCGTGCCTGCCTGTGATCTCTGGGCCGTAAGCGAACGTGACGCTTGAGCGTCTCGACTACGGTTGAGCGATCGTTACGCAACTTGCGTACCCTTACGGTACTTCTTACGTAGATAGCGTACAGTGTTCTTAGACCTCTTAAAGGGTAATATATATGATAAATATATAGCTTTATCAATTCTTATTATGAAGCGCTGGTGCTTGCAGTCAGATTACATTTTCACCTCCAACCCGCTGGGAAGCCACAGCTTTGTAAATAAAGCCTATTGTTCTCTTTCTGAGACCCTATTTCTTTTGGCATCCACATACTGTAGCACAAATGATGAGGGTCTAAGAGGATAGAGGGAAATATACCAATAAGGTACAAATATGTGGTCATATAGTGTATGAAAAATGTAGTCATCCGTAGGAGAATCTCTTTTGGAGAAACAGATGTGACCAATACCAATTAATGCTTAAACCAAGCAACTCATACGGATCATCTTAATACAGACTGAGGGGGACATTTACTAAGCAGTGATAAGAGCAGAGAAGTAAGCAAGCGGAGAAGTTGCCCATGGCAACCAATCAGCACTGAAGTAACAGCTATAATTTGCATACTATAAAATGATACAGAACTGCTGATTGGTTGATGGGGCCACTTCTCCACTGGCTCACTTCTCCGCTCTTATCACTACTTAGTAAATGTCCCCCTTAGAAACATAAATATAAGGACACAATTGTCATCTGTGACATAAGAGTGGGTAAGTAAAACATAACTACTATTACCAGTGGTGACACCTGGTGCGGCCAATAGTAACCCTGGAAAAAGGGTTGTGGCCTTGCAGAAAGGGGGGTGGCCTTGTGTAGTCCCCCAATGATCACTATTGGGGTATGGCCTAGCAGGAAGCCCCCTTGCCTGGTTACATCACTCCAGGGGCATGCCTAGCATCCCTGGAGATTCTGGACTGCTCCCGGAGACTAGTGTCTGCAATGCTAGCTCCTTCTCAGCGACAGGATAGTGTCACACTGCAGCACCTGGCTCCTGTCACTTCGGAGGAGTCAGCATTTTGGTGTCACCCCCTCTGAGGGAGACACCCGAGTGGGGCCCACACCCCCTTTGTGAAGCCTGTGACTATTACTGTCCACATACAATCAGTACAGGTTAGCATTTTTCAAATGATCCAGTAGGAATTATGTCTTAGCCAAGTCCATGTAGAATTTTTAGAAGTTTGTTTAGAGGGCAGGAAAGTAGCCTATGGGCCAGATTCAGTTAGGTCAGTTCGTCTGCCAGGGCTATTCATTTACAACCAGCTGTGAGTCTGCATGCTGCACTTAACGTAGATTTGTATTTAAGCCTGAGGGAGGTTCAAATAGAAATCCGAGGTGAGTGCCCTTATTGTGAGTGTCGCAAACTCGTAGGCTCCGGGTACTTCTCACTGAACCTTCCCAGTAAGCAATGAAAAAATAAAAAAGCAAATGTAATAGCCCTCAGTTTATTATAATATTTGAAACAACTAACAAAGGGGCAGATGTATTAAGCCTGGAGAAGTGATAAGTGGAAGGAGATAATGCACCAGTCAGTCATTACGGGTTTGAAAAATGACAGGAGCTGATTGGCGGGTGCGTTATCACCTTCCACTAATCACTTCTTTATCACTTCTCCAGGCTTAATACAACTGCACCAAAATAAGTTAATACCTGACAAAAGCAGTTCTGTGCAATAAAGGGGCTTCTCCCTCTTATATCACCCTGGAATGTATTGTATATGTGTAGTGTGGGGGAGCCTACAACTTTACAAGTTTAAATAATGTGTTTACAGTCTTCTAGGTAACAGATGTTCTATGTAGCTGGATGAGAATGCCTAGTAATATCTTAAACGTACTTTCTGTGATATTCTTCGTGTTTGGTTCTTACAGCAATATATCAATCACAACATACATTTAATAGACTATGATAAAAACCAGCAAAATATTACTTTTTCAGTTTTTATTTCCGGACTCTGATCTGAGTCTCTGCACTGCTCCACATAAACCTCATTTAATCATAGAAAGTTTTCATTGGATTAATTTGTACTAACCTGAACAGTTAAGGTGCATACACACTGGGCGTTTTTGCCCAGTGTGTATGCACTGCAATGATCGCTGACATCGCTGGGCTGAAAATCGCTCAGTGCATACACACTGAGCGCTTTTCCCACCTGCCCTGCGATGTCAGCAGGGGTGAACGGCTTTCCATAGCAGGACCACACCGCCATTCATCTGCTGGTAATACCAGCATATGAACGGTGTCCACTGGCGATGAAGCGGGGGTGCGCATCAGCGCTCATCGCCGGGGCATACACACAGGGCGGTTTTAAGCTGAAAGCAGCTCAACACACCAAAAGTGAGCTGCTTTCAGCTCAAAATCGCCCAGTGTGTATGATGGACCTTAAGTCTAGCTGTATTAGCAGTATCACTTATTAATTTCCAAATCAAGCCATATCTACCATACTACAGAGTTCCTTTTTCCATGCTTGTCTTTTGTTTCTCTTTTACATAGTTACATAGTTGTTGAGGTTGAAAAAAAGACAAATGTCCATCGAGTTCAACCTGTATTCTAAAATTTTATATCATTTAAATGTTGTATCCTTGGATATTTCTTTCAATTAGGAATTTATCTAGTCCATTTTTAAACTTATTAATTGAGTCCACCATTACTACCTTCTCTGGCAGAGAATGCCAAATCCTTACTGCTCTTACTGTGAGGAAGCCTTTTCTGCTTTGTGTATGAAATGTTTTTTTCTTCTAACCTCAGGGTGTGTCCTATGTTGCGTTTTTTTGATAAACAGATTGATAAATCCTTGTATTGTCCCTTTATGTATTTATAAATTTTAATAATGTCCCCTCTCAAACGCCTCTTTTCCAGTGTAAACAAATCTAACCTTTTAAGTCTATCCTCATAATTCAGTGCCTCTAAACCATTAAGTAGTTTGGTGGCTTGCCTCTGAACTCTTTCGAGTTCCAGGATATCTTTTTTTTATAGTGAGGTGCCCAGAACTGTACACAATATTCCAGGTGTGGCCGCACCAATGATTTATACAGTGGCAGGATTACACTCTCATCCCTTGTCTCCATTCCCCGTTTTATGCATGCTAACACCTTATTTGCTTTTATTGCTGCATTTTGACAGTGCATACTGCTACCAAGTCTATTATCGATGAGCACCCCGAAATCTTTTTCAACTGCCGTTATCCTTACATTTTCCCCATTTAGTTTATAGGCTGCCCTGTTGTTCTTAGTCCCAACGTGCATAACTTTACATTTTTCTACAGTATATTGAACCTCATTCTCCATTTGTCTGCTCAGACCTCCAGTCTAGATAAATCATTCCGTAGAGACTCAACATCCTTGTCTGAATTAATTACTCTACATAGTTTAGTATCGTCTGCGAAAATTGACATTGTGCTTTCTAGGCCCACTCTCAGGTCATTAATGAATATGTTAAACAGCAATGGCCTGAGTACTGAACCCTGCGGTATTCCACTGAGCACTGAGGCCCATTCAGAAAACATCCCATTAATCACCACTCGCTGTTCCCTGTTGTACAGCCAATTACTCACCCTGCTCCAGGTATTTGTTTGCCATTGTATTACTCACCGTTTGCTTGCTGTACAGATAACCAGTTTCTTTTTGTACCTTACCAGACTGTAGAAAGCATCGTATCCATTGTATTTGGATTAAAAAAAATAGCCTGGGCCCATGTAGACCGTAACATGACTGTGAAAGACTGGCAGCAACACGAATGGCTTCGATTCATGAAGGGGAAGCAGCAGCCTGAGGTTTACCTGGAAGATGTAAGGCATTTGTTGTTTGATCCATGTTAGTAATGAAAAGCCCCTACAGGCCTCATAATTATAATCCATTGCAGAGTTGACCATATGCCTGTTTGCCATCATGTCTTGCATGAAATTTACACTGCATATGCCCAAAACTGGGCGTACACGCTTGTACCAGCTGTGAAGAGTCGTATGCGTTTCGTTCTCATCTATACTAGAATCCGAAGAGTCTGAGCTGAGGTGTGACACGGCATACTCACATGGGCACAGATCAGTGAAGGTTTATTCACATAAGTGTGTCCGATATGCTTTTTTGGCATCTTGCAACTAATACAGGGCATCTGCAAATGCTCAGTGATTATAATGACTAGCAGTGAGCTAGGTACATATGCAACAGACAGATTTGGGGCCTAATTCAGACCTGACCGCCGCAGCAAAATTGTTCTCTAATGGATAAAAACCATGTGCGCCGCAGGGGGGGGGAGGGGGGCAGATATAACATGTGCAGAGAAATTTAGATTTGGGTGTGTTATATTGTTTCTGTGCAGGGTAAGTACTGGCTGCTTTATTTTTACATTGCAATTTAGATTTCAGTTTAAAACACCCCACCCAAATCTAACTCTCTCTGCACATGTTATATTTGCCCCACCTGCAACATGGTTTTGCCCATTAGAGAACAATTTTGCTGCTGCAATCTGGTCTGAATTAGGCCCATGGTCGCATCTTGAGACAACCGGCATATGAGCCAAAATACACGTTTCATCAGTAATGTACACCCGTTACTTTCAGCTCTGTGTCTTTATTGCTCTTCAGAAAATAAGTTATCCCCTGGAATCAGCTTCTAAAGCCCCACTTATCCATGTTCCCAGAGATGTGTGGCATTGCAGCACCACAGGTTAGGGAGATCTGTTATCTGCTGTGCCAATGTAACATGAGCATCTGGAGCTAATACAACAGTAGCACAATTCCAGTTTTGAGTTACAGATAATGATGAATTTGAATATGATCTGCTCCTATTTTCCCCATAATATGAAAGAAGTATGCCTGCGCTGGGCTTTACCCATATTATTCATGGTACCAGTTGCACCGCAGTATTAATGCAAAAATTAATGCAAAACAAAGACAATATGTTGTCTGTGCGTTAACCAATAGCAGCAATTCTGTGTGTATCTAACAAATAAAAGTAATTGTCTTTTGTATTCACCATAATGCTTTATATGTGAAGTCCTTTTAATTGTCTAATTAAAAAAATATATTGTGAATGCTTAATGGAAGAGCCATTTGGTTTTACTGTTGCTAATACCCATTTTGCTTTAAATCCTAAATTATAGTCATTGTATGGCCTTACAGAGTTGATGGGGCTATATATAATATCATGCTGGAGTAATAATCGCAGCTGCCACTAATTAAGCCACCATTCTTATGGTAGGGTTGTGGAGGGTTAATGAACCTAAGGGCAGATGTATTAAGCCCGGAGAAGTGATAAAGCAGTGATAAATGCAAAGTGATAACGCACCAGCCAATCAGCACCAATATGTAAATTGACAGTTGGGAGGTGATTGGCTGGTGCGTTATCACCTCGCTTTTATCACTGCTTTATGACTTCTCCAGGCTTAATACATCTGCCCCCTAGTGTAGTGGCAGATGAGCACATGTATGCGTCTTCTCACCTAATAACTTACATTCTTACTGGTACACGGATTTCAGTGGCTCACAGTGATACATACTACAAACACTGCTTACATCACACATGTGACTGTCCTAAAACACATGATTATGTGCTGTTAAAACAAACGCCATGTTTTGCGGGAAAAAATACCGCTTAATTGCAAAATTACCTGTGCGGCATTATCCTAAAATAGAATATTCATTGACTTTATAACATAGTAACATAGCTTTTTGAGGTTGAAAAAAGACAAATTGTCCATCGAGTTCAACCTGTTAGTCTTAAAATTTTTACAGTAGGTGATCACTAATTTTAACTTTGAATGTATAACCATTATGTCGATTCCTCTTATTTATTTAATTTTTATTATTATTATTTTATTTTATTAGTGTAGTGGGTGATTTATCCTCCATAACCCTGTATAGCCGCATCCATTAGGAATTTATCTAGCCCATTCTTAAAAGTAATGACGAGTCCGCCATTACTACTGTCTTAGGCAGGAAATTCCAAATACGTATTGTCCTTCATGTGAAGAAACTTTTCCGTCTCTGTGTGCGAAATCTCTTTTTTTCCTCTAACCTAAGCGGGTGTCCACGTGTCCTTTGTGGTGATCTTACCAACAACAAATCCCCCGCTAGCTCTGTGTATTGACCCCTTATATATTTGTAAATGTTAATCATGTCCCCTCTTAATCTTCTTTTCTCTTACGTCCTAGAGGATGCTGGGGACTCCGTAAGGACCATGGGGAATAGACGGGCTCCACAGGAGACATGGGCACTAAAAAGAACTTTAGGTATGGGTGTGCACCGGCTCCTCCCTCTATGCCCCTCCTCTAGACCTCAGTTTAATACTGTGCCCAGAGGAGACTGGGTGCACTACAGGGAGCTCTCCTGAGCTTCCTGAAAAGAAAGTATTTTGTTAGGTTTTTTATTTTCAGGGAGACCTGCTGGCAACAGACTCCCTGCATCGTGGGACTGAGGAGAGAGAAGCAGACCTACTTAAATGCTAGGCTCTGCTTCTTAGGCTACTGGACACCATTAGCTCCAGAGGGAGTCAGAACGCAGGTCTCCCATAGCGGTTCGTCCCGGAGCCGCGCCGTCGTCCAACTCGCCGAGCCGGAAGATAGAAGCCAGGTGAGTATAGGAAGGCAGAAGACTTCAGAGGCGGCAGAAGACTTCAGATCTTCACTGAGGTAACGCTGCACGCCATTGCTCCCACACAGAACACACACAGCGCACACTGTTGGGTGCAGGGTGCGGGGAGGGGGGTGGCGCCCTGGGCAGCAATGTATTCCTCTAGGACTGGCTGTAAGTAAATATACACTTATTTGTGTGTTTTGGTATCCCCGCCAGTTTGTTCAAAGAGCGGGACCGAAGCCCACCACTGAGGGGCGGGGCTTCTCCCTCAGCACTCTCCAGCGCCATTTTCTCCACAAGCACACGCTGAGAAGCTGGCTCCCCGGACTCTCCCCTGCTGATCACCGGTGACAGAGGGTTTTAAAGAAGGGGGCACATAATTTGGCGCAGTGAATATACAAATAGCGCTGTATCTGGGTAATTTTTTTGTCCAGGGTTATTGGTGCTGGGTGTGTGCTGGCATACTGTCTCTCTGTCTCTCCAAAGGGCCTTGTGGGGAAACTGTCTTCAGATAGAGTCTTCCCTGAGTGTGTGGTGTGTCAGTACGTGCGTGTCGGCATGTCTGAAGTGGAAGACTCTCCTAGGGATGAGGTGGAGCGCATGAGTGTGGTGTCTCCGTCGGCAACGCCGACACATGACTGGATGGAAATGTGGAATATTTTAAATGCAAATGTGAATTTATTGCACAAACGTTTGGACAAAGCAGAGTCCAGGGATAGTACAGAGGGTCATACCCTGCCTTTACCTATGCACAGGGGCCTTCGGGGTCTCAAAAACGCCCACTTTCTCCAGTAGTTGACACTGATATTGACACAGATTCTGAATCCAGTATCGATTATGATGATGCGAGGCTGCAGCCAAAATTGGCAAAGAGTATTCATTACAGGTTGAGTATCCCATATCCAAATATTCCGAAATACGTAATATTCCGAAATACGGACTATTTTGTGTGAGAAAGAGATAGTGAAACCTTTGTTTTTTGATGGCTCAATGTACACAAACTTTCTTTAATACACAAAGTTATTAAATATATTGTATTAAATGACCTTCAGGCTGTGTGTATAAGGTGTATATGAAACATACATGAATTGTGTGAATGTACACACACTTTGTTTAGTACACAAAGTTATAAAAAATATTGGCTAAAATGACCTTCAGGCTGTGTGTATAAGGTGTATATGAAACATAAATGCATTGTGTGCTTAGATTTAGGTCCCATCACCATGATATCTCATTATGGTATGCAATTATTCCAAAATACGGAAAAATCAGATATCCAAAATACCTCTGGTCCCAAGCATTTTGGATAAGGGATACTCAACCTGTATATGATTATTGCTATAAAGGATGTGCTGCATATTATAGATAACCCCGCGGTGCCTAATCCAAAAATCCACATGTTTAAAGAAAAGAAGCCTGAGGTTACTTTTCCACCTTCTTTTGAATTAAATTAATTATTTGAAAGTGCTTGGGAAACTCCAGACAAGAAACTGCAGATTCCCAAAAGGATTCTTATGGCGTATCCTTTCCCGATCAAGGACAGGATACGGTGGGAATCCTCCCCAAGGGTGGACAAGGCGTTTACGCGCCTTTCCAAAAAGGTGGCGCTGCCATCTCAGGATACCGCTGCCCTCAGGGATCATGCGGATCGCAAGCAGGAAACTACCTTGAAGTCAATTTACACTCATACCGGTACCTTACTCAGACCGGCAATAGTGTCGGCCTGGGTTTGTAGCGCTGTTATAGCGTGGACCGATACCTTATCTACTGATATGGATACAATGGATAAGGCAACTATTTTATTGACCCTGGGCCATATTAAGGATGCGGTCCTTTATATGAGAGAGGCTCAGAGGGATGTAGGCATACTGGGGTCCAGAGCGAATGCTATGGCGATTTCTGCCAGGCGAGCACTGTGGACCCGACAGTGGACGGGTGATGCCGATTCAAAACGGCATATGGAGGTTTTACCTTACAAGGGTGAGGAATTGTTTGGGGAAGGTCTCGCAGACCTGGTTTCCACGGTTACTGCAGGTAAATCAACTTTTTTACCTTATGTTTCCTCACAGCCTAAGAAAGCGCCACATTATCAGATGCAGTCCTTTCGGTCGCATAAATTCAAGAAAGCTCGGGCATCTTCCTTTCTTGCCAGAGGTAAGGGCAAGGGGAAAAAGCTGCCAACTACAGCCAGTTCCCAGGAACAAAGGTCCTCCCTGGCTTCTACTAAATCCACCACATGACGCTGGGGCTCCGCAGGAGGAGTCCGCTCCTGTGGGGGCACGTCTTCGTCTGTTCAGCCGGGTCTGGGTTCACTCTCAGGTGGATCCCTGGGCAATAGACATTGTTTCCCAGGGGTACAAGCTGGAATTCGAAGAGGTGCCTCCTCGCCGGTTTTTCAAATCGGCACTGCCGACTTCTTCCCCAGAGAGGGAGGTAGTTCTGGCAGCAATTCAAAAGTTGTGCCTTCAACAAGTGGTGGTCAAAGTTCCCCCGCTTCAGCAGGGGATGGGCTACTACTCAACCCTGTTTGTGGTCCCGAAACCGGACGGTTCGGTAAGACCCATTCTGATTTTAAAATCCTTAAATCTATACTTGAAGAGGTTCAAGTTCAAGATGGAATCGCTAAGAGCGGTCATCGCAAGTCTGGAGGGGGGAGATTATATGGTGTCCCTGGACATAAAGGATGCATACCTTCATGTCCCCATTTATCAACCTCATCAGGCGTTCCTGAGATTTGTGGTGCAGGATTGTCATTACCAATTTCAGACGTTGCCGTTTGGGCATTCCACGGCCCCAAGGATTTTTTACCAAATTAATGACAGAGATGATGGTGCTCCTGCGCAAGCAGGGTGTCACAATTATCCCATACTTGGACGATCTCCTGATAAAAGCGAAATCGAGAGAACGATTGATGGACAGCGTATCACTCTCCCTGAGGGTGTTGCAACAACACGGTTGGATCCTAAACCTACCAAAGTCACAGTTAGTTCCAACGACCTGATTGCCTTTCTTAGGCATGATTCTGGACACGGAACAAAATAGGGTTTTTCTTACAAAAGAAAAGGCCCAGGAACTTCAGGGCTTGGTCAAGGACCTGTTGAAGCCAGACAGGGTGTCGGTACATCACTGCACTCGAGTGCTGGGAAAAATGGTGGCGTCTTACGAGGCCATTCCATTCGGCAGGTTCCATGCCAGAACTTTTCAGTGGGACCTTCTGGACAAGTGGTCCGGGTCACATCTACAGATTCATCAGATAATCTGCATGTCCCCCAGGGCCAGGGTGTCTCTCCTGTGGTGGCTGCAGAGTACTCACCTTCTAGAGGGTCGCATGTTCGGCATCCAGGACTGGGTTCTGGTGACCATGGACGCGAGCCTCCGAGGATGGGGAGCAGTTACACAGGTAAGAAACTTCCAAGGTCTGTAGTCAAGCCAGGAGGCTTGTCTACACATCAACATTCTGGAATTAAGGGCCATATACAACGGCCTTCGTCAGGCGCAGACCTTACTTCAAGGTCTGCCGGTTCTGATTCAGTCAGACAACATCACAGCAGTGGCTCATGTAAACGGCCAAGGCGGCACAAGGAGCAGAGTGGCAATGGCAGAAGCCTCAAAGATTCTTCGATGGGCGGAGAGTCATGTAAGCGCTCTGACAGCAGTCTTCATTCCGGGAGTGGACAACTGGGAAGCAGACTTCCTCAGCAGACACGATCTGCATCCAGGAGAGTGGGGACTTCATCAGGAAGTCTTCGCAGAGATTGCAAGTCAGTGGGGACTGCCTCAAATAGACATGATGGCTTCACGTCTCAGCAAGAAACTTCCGAGATATTGCGCCAGGTCAAGGGACCCTCAGGCGGTTGCAGTGGACGCACTGGTGACACCGTGGGTGTTTCAGTTGGTCTATGTGTTCCCTCCTCTTCCTCTCATCTCAAAAATACTGAGAATCATAAGACGAAGAGGGGTTCAGGCAATTCTCATTGTTCCAGATTGGCCTCGAAGGGCCTGGTATCCGGATCTGCAGGAAATGCTCACAGAAGATCCGTGGCCTCTTCCTCTCAGGGAAGACCTGTTACAACAAGAGCCCTGTTTGTTCCAGGACTTACCGCGACTGCGTTTGACGGCATGGCGGTTGAACGCAGGATCCTAGTGGAGAAGGGCATTCCGGAGGAGGTCATTCCTACTCTGATTAAGGCTAGGAAGGAGGTGACATCGAAACATTATCACCGTATCTGGAGGAAGTATGTGTCTTGGTGTGAAGCCAAGACTGCTCCTCCGGAAGAATTCCATGTGGGCCGTTTTCACCACTTCCTGCAAACTGGAGTGAATTTGGGCCTAAAGTTAGGCTCCATTAAGGTTCAGATTTCGGCCCTATCCATTTTCTTTCAAAAGGAATTGGCTTCTCTTCCGGAAGTCCAGACTTTCGTGAAGGGGGTGCTGCATATCCAGCCTCCTTTTGTGTCTCCGGTGGCACCATGGGACCTTAACGTGGTGTTACGGTTTCTTAAGTCTCACTGGTTCAAACAGTTGAGTTGAAGTATCTCACTTGGAAAGTGGTCATGTTATTGGCCTTGGCTTCGGCGCGGCGAGTGTCGGAGTTGGCGGCTTTGTCTCACAAAAGCCCTTATCTGATTTTCCATGTGGATAGTGCTGAGTTGCGGACTCGTCCTCAATTTTTGCCTAAGGTGGTTTCTTCTTTTCATATGAACCAACCTATTGTGGTGCCTGTGGCTACAAGGGACGTGGAGGATTCCGAGTCCCTGGATGTGGTCAGGGCATTGAAAATTGATGTGGCCAGAACGGCTCGAGTTAGGAAAACAGAGGCTCTGTTTATCCTGTATGCAGCCAACAAGGTTGGCGCTCCTGCGTCTAAGCAGACTATTGCTCGCTGGATCTGTAACACGATTCAGCAGGCTCATTCTACAGCTGGATTGCCGTTACCGAATTCGGTTAAGGCCCATTCCACTAGGAAGGTGGGCTCTTCTTGGGCGGCTGCCCGGGGCGTCTCGGCATTACAGCTTTGCCAAGCAGCAACTTGGTCGGGTTCAAACACTTTTGCAAAATTCTACAAGTTTGATACCCTGGCTGATGAGGACCTAATATTTGCTCATTCGGTGCTGCAGAGTCATCCGCACTCTCCCGCCCGTTTGGGAGCTTTGGTATAATCCCCATGGTCCTTACAGAGTCCCCAGCATCCTCTAGGACGTAAGAGAAAATAAGATTTTAAACCTACCGATAAATCTTTTTCTCGTAGTCCGTAGAGGATGCTGGGCGCCCGTCCCAGTGCGGACAACATCCTGCAAGACTTGTATATAGTCGTTGCTTACATAAGGGTTATATTTTTCAGTTGGATCAGTTTTGGACTGATACTGGTTTTGTTTCATACTGTTGACTGGTTCGTATCTCCCATGTTTTACGGTGTGAATGGTGTGGCTGGTATGAATCTTGCCCTTGGATTTACAAAATCCTTTCCTCGTACTGTCCATCTCCTCTGGGCACAGTTTCTCTAACTGAGGTCTGGAGGAGGGGCATAGAGGGAGGAGCCAGTGCACACCCATACCTAAAGTTCTTTTTAGTGCCCATGTCTCCTGTGCAGCCCATCTATTCCCCATAGTCCTTACGGAGTCCCCAGCATCCTCTACGGACTACGAGAAAAAGATTTACCGGTAGGTTTAAAATCTTATTTTCTCTTACGTCCTAGAGGATGCTGGGGTCCAATTTAGTATCATGGGGTATGGACGGGTCCACTAGGAGCCATGGGCACTTTAAGAGATTGCTAGTGTGGGCTAGCTCCTCCCTCTATGCCCCTCCTACCAGACTCAGTTTAGAAAATGTGCTCGGAGGAGCTGGTCACAGCTAGGGGATCTCTTAGGAGTTTTCTTAGTTTTTTTGTTTTAATTGAGCATTAGGTACAGGAAGGCTGCTGGCAACAGCCTTCCTGCTTCGTGGGACTTGGGGGAGGGGGGGGGGGGGGGGGGGGGAGTAGGAACCAACTCTTGAAGTTAATGGTTCTCTATCTCCGCTGACAGGACACTGAGCTCCTGAGGGTGCTGATCGCACGCCCACGAGGCGACCGCTCACTCCCGCAGCACGGCCGCTACCCCATAACAGAGCCAGAAGATTGAAGAGTGGTGAGTACAGCGCCGGCGTCCCGGTTAGCGGGTCGCCGGCGGGTATGGCGGCAGAAGGGTGGGAGCGCAGTTCTGACAGGCTGCGCTCCATGAAGGCTCAGCAACACACAGTGTAGGCGCTTGGGCGGTCGTCCTGGGCCAGCGCGATCACCCTAAACTGGTAAAAGCAGCTAACGGGCTAATCCCGCTGTTGGCATATAAGACTTCCGTCCAGTATAATCAATTGTGCGGGAAGCCGTGCGCCATTAGAGGGGGCGGGGCTTCTCAGAGCGGATCCAGCACTCACCAGCGCCATTTTCTCCCTGCAGACATAGAAAGCAAGACGCTGACCCTCCACATAACTCCAGCTATCCTCTGCGGTACCAGGGTGTTCTAGAAAGGGGGGGGGAGGGGAGTGTGTTGTTAGTACTAATTAACCTATTAAGGTTGGTTAGTCAGCGCCGGGATTTTATCATAATAACTGCCCACAGGACCGCTGTGTGGCTGGCTCCTTATACTCTGTGACTCTCTGAACATACTCTGGGGGAAACTGTATCTGACATTTTCCTGTGTGTGTGTAAGTGTGTATATCCCACATTACCATGTCTAAGGACTCTGTGTCCTGTGCTGCAGAGTGTTTATCTTCTCCTGAGGAGTCTATTCCATGTACTCAGGACTGCAGTATGCTTTCTCAGCCTTCCGAATCCGAACCCGCATGGGTGGATTCTTTAAGGAGAATGATATCCCAGATTTCTACAAGGGTGTTGCATACTGAGAAAGAGACGCAGTTTTTGAGGAAATCTGTGGAGGGTTTGCAGTATTTGGCCCCCACTAATTTGTCAAAATCCCCATGTACATACCCACAAAAGCGTACACTTGCCCAGATAGTGCAAGCTGACACTGATACCGACTCAGATACAGGGGACGGTGATGGGGATATGCAGGGGGGGTGGGGGGGTGGGAATGCATCCCTTGCTAAAGGGGTGCAACTAATGATTGAAGCCATTAGGGATGTTTTGCACATTACGGAGAAGGTACCTGAGCAGGTGGAGGAATCTTATTTTACAGAAAGTAAGAAATCCTTCCCTGTTTCCAAGGAGTTAAACTCTTTTTTGAAAAATCCTGGGAAACCCCAGAGAAAAAATTCCAGATCCCAAAAAGGGTTCTCATTGCTTTCCCTTTCCCTGAGGATAGAAAAAAGTGGGAAAACCCCCCTATAGTCGACGCTTTAAAAGAGCCGGCTGACCGCAAGATTGAGACTACACTCAAATCACTATAAACTGCTACTGGCGTAGCTTTAAGGTCCACTATTGCTTGTGCGTGGATTTCTAAAGCCATAGTAAAGTCGTCAGGCACATTGCTAGAGTACTTGGATACTATGGATAGGAGTGACATTGATTTGTTCTTGCGTCACGCACAGGATTCTGCAAGGTTCATGGTGGAGGCCATGAAGGACCTTAGCATGCTGAATGCACGGGCTACTTCTATGGCGGTCTCGGCGCGCAGAGGACTCTGGCTACGCCAATGGGCTGCGGATGCAGAATCCAAGAGAAGCGTGGTGAACCTACTCTTCACAGGTCAGGCTCTGTTTGGGGACGCATTGGATGCGTGGATCTCCACGGCAACTGCGGGTAAGTCAACCCTTCTTCCCTCAGCAGCACCACCGGCTAGGAAATCTTATCCTTCGCCTACACTGCAGTCCTTTCGGACCGCAAAATGTAAAAAATCCAACCCCCCGCCCACCTTCTTTAAAGGAGGTCGGGGAAAGTCCAGAAAACCTGCACCATCAGGTTCCCAGGAACAGAAACCAGGTTCTGCTTCCTCAAAATCTTCAGCATGACGGTGGACCTCCCAGCCTGGAGGTCGGGCAGGTGGGAGCGAGACTAAAGGCTTTCAGTCACATTTGGGCGTCATCATGCCTAGAACCCTGGGTAAAGGATATTGTTTCCCAGGGATACAGACTGGAGTTTCAAGAACTCCCACCTCACAGATTCTTCAAATCAGGCTTACCAGCTTCGCTGACAGAAAGTGCCATGCTACAGGAAGCCATTCAAAAATAGGTTCAAACGGATGTCATTGTTACAGTTCCAACTCACCTAAAACACAACGGTTATTACTCCAACCTGTTTGTAGTACCGAAACCAAACTGTTCGGTAAGGCCAATATTAAATCTAAAGTCATTGGAGCCCTACTTGGAGTTCAAGATGGAGTCTCTGAGAGCGGTGATTTCGGGTCTGGAGGAGGGGGAATTCCTAGTATCCCTGGATATCAAGGATGCGTACCTTCACATTCCAATCTGGCTGCCTCACCAGGCTTATCGCAGATTTGCACTACAGGACTGTCACTATCAGTTCCAGGCACTGCCATTTGGCCTCTCCACCAAGGGTGTTCACCAAGGTCATGGCGGAGATGATGCTACTCCTCCGCAGACAGGGAGTGAACATAATTCCATATCTGGACGATCTCCTGATAAAAGCATCTTCCAAGGAGAAGATGTTGCAGAGTATTGCTCTCTCAACTCAACTACTTCAGGATTATGGGTGGATCCTGTTCCTTCCAAAGTCACATTTGGAGCTGACAAGGAGACTGTCCTTCCTGGGGATGATACTTGACACAGAAGTGCAGAGGGTATTTCTACCAGTGGAGAAAGCGTTGGTGATCCAATCAATGGTCTGGGAGCTCCTGAAGCCAGCCCGGGTATCGGTTCACCAGTGTATTTGCCTTCTGAGGAAGATGGTTGCATCCTACGAGGTTCTTCGGTACGGAAGATTCAAGCGAGGTTCTTCCAAGTGGATCTCCTAGACAAATGGTCGGGATCACATCTTCACATGCACCAACGGATACGCCTGTCACTAAAAGCCAGAATTTCACTCCTATGGTGGCTGCAAGCTTCTCACCTACTCGAAGGCCGCAGGTTCGGGATTCAGAATTGGATCCTTCTAACCACAGATGCAAGTCTCAGAGGTTGGGGAGCAGTCACCCAAGGGGAAAACTTCCAAAGAAGGTGGTCCAGTCAGGAATCTCTCCTTCCAATAAACGTTCTGGAACTGGGAACCATGTACAACGGCCTTCTACAAGCGGCACATCTTCTGCAAGATCAAGCCATTCAGGTTTAGTCGGACAACGTCACAGCGGTATCCTACATAAACAGGCAGGGCGGAACGAAGAGCAGAGCTGCGATGTCAGAGGTACCAAGAATCATCCTCTGGGCAGAAAAGCACGCGGTGGCGCTGTCAGCAATCTTCATTCCGGGAGTGGACAACTGGGAAGCAGACTTCCTCAGCAGACACGATCTCCATCCAGGAGAATGGGGCCTGCACCTGGAGGTGTTCGCAGAGGTAACAAGCCGATGGGGTGTACCTCAAATAGACATGATGGCCTCTCGCCTCAACAAGAAGCTTCAGAGGTACTGTTCCAGGTTGAGAGACACGCATGCAGTGGCGGTGGACGCACTGGTAACTCCGTGGACGTACCAGTCAGTGTGTGTGTTCCCTCCACTTCCACTCATACCAAGGATTCTCAAGCTCATAAAGACAACAGGAGTTCAGGCGATCCTCATTGCTCTGGACTGGCCAAGAAGGGCTTGGTACGTGGATGTTCTGGAATTACTGCTGGAGGATCTGAGGCCTCTTCGCGAGGACCTTCTGCAACAGGGGCCGTTTGTCTATCAAGACTTACCGTGGCTACGTTTGACGGCATGGAGGTTGAACGCCAGATCTTAGCTCGGAAGGGCATTCCGAAATAGGTCATTCCTTCCTATCCAGGCTAGGAAGGGAGTAACATCAAAATATTACCATCGGATTTGGAAAAAGTATGTGTCTTGGTGT
This sequence comes from Pseudophryne corroboree, assembly GCF_028390025.1. NCBI lineage: Eukaryota > Metazoa > Chordata > Amphibia > Anura > Myobatrachidae > Pseudophryne > Pseudophryne corroboree. The sequence goes on along the minus strand of NC_086446.1, from coordinate 485,540,574 downwards.
GAGTCCAAGAAGTTTCCTACGGTGGAGTTTCAACTGGGACGGTTTCTCCTCTTTCTGCAAGCAAGTCCCCTACTTGATTTTCTATGAGGATAGAGCTGAGCTCAGAACGCGTCAGCATTTTCTTCCGAATGTTGTGTCAGCCTTTCATATCAACCAACTTATTGTGGTGCCAGTGGCTACTGACTTCTCAATTACCTCAATGTCCTTGGATGTTGTGAGGGCTTTGAAAATATATGTGAAGAGAACTTCTCGTCACAGGAAGTCGGACGCTCTGTTTGTCCTTTCTGATCCCAACAAGGTTGGGTGTCCTTCTTCTAAGCAGTCAATTTCTCGCTGGATCAGGTTTACTATCCAGCATGCTTATTCTACGGCAGGCTTGCAGTGTCCAAAATCTGTTAAGGCCCACTCTACTCGTAAAGTGGGAGTGGGTTCTTCCTTAGCGGCTGCCCGGGGTGTCTCGGGTTTACAATTTTGTTCAGCAGCAACAGTTGATACTGTGGCCTCTGAGGACCTAAACTTTGGTCAAATTGTTCTACAGGAACATTTGCACTCTCCCTCCCGTACTGGGAGCTTTGGTACATCCCTATGGTACTAAATTGGACACCAGCATCCTCTAGGACGTAAGAGAAAATAGGATTTTAATTACCTACCGGTAAATCCTTTTCACGTAGTCCGTAGAGTATGCTGGGCGCCTGCCCAGTGCTACGTATTCCTGCTTTGTTACTTGGTTCAGTCGTTGCTGAATTGTTCCGAGTTGGTTAGCTTGGCTTTCCTTTTGTTATACGTGTGAGCTGGTGTGAATATCGCCACCATCTGTGTATTTCCTTCTCTCGAAGTATGTCAGTCTCATCGGGCACAGTTTCTAGACTGAGTCTGGTAGGAGGGGCATAGAGGGAGGAGCCAGCCCACACTATTAATCTCTTAAAGTGCCCATGGCTCCTAGTGAACCCGTCTATACCCCATGGTACTAAATTGGACCCCAGCATCCTCTACAGACTACGAGAAAAGGATTTACCAGTAGGTAATTAAAATCCTATTTTTTCCAGTGTAAACATGCCTAGCCTATCAATCCTTTCCTCGTATTCTAGCGTCTCCATCCCCTTAATCAATTTGGTTGCCCGTCTTTGAACCTTTTCTAGTTCGAGGATATCCTTTTTGTAGTATAAGAAAATAAAGAGCCACAGTATTTATGGTGGAGATTCCAAATGACTTTCTTGATCTGGGTACAATGGATGTAACTGAGCTGCTTTCCTGGCAAAGTGCTGGGATCAAGGGTTTGTTATCGTCTTTGGTACCCTCTATGTATATTCCTCATGTACCTGCGCCAGTTTCCTCCCATAGCCCAAAAACATACTGGTAGGTTAATTGTCTTCTGATGAAAAAGACCCATAGGATCTGTGTGTAGTACAGAATCTAAAATGTAAGATCTACTGGGCCAGGGGCTTCTGTGAATGATATTCTCTGTATCGCGCTGGTGGTGCTATATAACCAAACAATATTAACCCATGAATTTGCTGGCTTATTACTACAACACAATATGTATTCAGCTTTTTTTCATTAGGCAATGCACTGTTTATTTCTAGAAATAAATAACCCTTTTCTTATTTACTTTGTCCAGGTATCATCAGCAGTGTCTAAACTTCCAGAAGCGGATATTTATATAATGGAAAAACCAGCTATTTCTTTTCAAAGCACCACATTGTTTCCTGTGATGTTGCATTTGCACACGGTTGAAGCCATGTTGTATGCAATGCTAAACCCATGTTTTACAGCGGATCAGGATCACAGGGTATTCAGTATGGCTAGAAACATAGTCGGAAAGCACTTTGATATCATGGTGGGGGAGTCAAAAACCAGTGGTGTGAACATTGTACAACGACTTGTGGATGAGGCTGTAACGCGGGAGCAACCCAGAATTTACTTTACACAAGATATTATTCAACAGTACAAGCATAAGTTCCAGTCCAGAGGGCAGAACCGGAATGAGGAAATGTGCGATGCCCTGCTGCAAGCAGTCACCTTCTATGAACTCGCGACATCTAGAATTTTGCATCCTGAATAATGGCGATATATATTCTACATTCTTTGTTGGCAGTTACATTGCTGAGATTTGGTGTTGTGGTATTTACGTTCACTGGATCAATGTATGGTATGTAGAAGTAATTTTACCCTTAGGTTGTTTTTCCATGTGCTGGAGTACCAACTAGACTGACTGCAGTGTTGCTCATTGGGTTATCTGAGTAGATATTCTGCTGATCATGTTCCAAAGAAATAGTTTCACGCAAATATGATCTGTAAATCACTTTGCCAATTTGTTTTGAAACTATAAAAAAAACAACAACATCCCAGTCTCACTTTTTTATTAATTTTATTTGAAAAATTTCTTTAATTAGGTACAGGATCATCAAGTGGTGCCTCCTACTCCTCCCCCTAGTGAATATTAATTTCTTGCTTTCACTGGCCATAATAAGTCACTCTACATTTCTAGCCACTTCCCCCATAACTCCACCCTGCCTTTTTGTTATAGTTATGCTATGTTTTGATATTCAGTTGTATCATATAATTTCTGTTGCGGGGTACACTGGGCTCCACAAGGAAAGACATAGGGTTGTAGAGTAGGATCTTGATCAGAGGCACCAACAGGCTCAAAGGCTTTGACTGTTCCTAGAATGCATAGCGCCGCCTCCTCTATAACCCCGCCTCCCTGCACAGGAGCTCAGTTTTGTAGTTGGTGCCGCAGATAGCAGGCACATAACAGAGGGGCTGCTCTGGGCAGCCCTAAGAAGAGCTTTTTGAGAAGAAAAGTAAAGACTTCAAGGGCTGCAGCAGTTTGTACATGTCTAGTGACATTCACTGCTGCAGCTCCATCTCTCCCCAGTGGCGCTGTACACTCCCGAGCCCTAGTTGCCGGGTAACTACTGCAGGAGGCTCCGGTTTTCTTCTAAAGTCAGGCACACACGACGGGGGCTCTCCGGGATCGCGTGGCCGCACTTCGGGAGGTGGTGAGTGGGTCCCGCTCGCGGGACCCGTACTTTATCACAATCCGGTGCGGTCAGTGGGTGGCGGGCCGCGCGCGCTGGCGGTGGACACTGTGGCAGTACAGGCGATCCCACTAGATCACCAGGGCATGGGTGCAGGTCAGGTTTTCCCTTAAAACCGTTTTACTAGTAGCCCACAGTACCCGGTGGTTTTGCCAGCAGGGGGATAAGGCTTAGACCTGGAGCCCCTCCCCCAGCGCGCCATTTCCAGCAAATGTTCCCGCCCTGGAGCTGCATATCTGTCTCTCCCTCACTCCCTGTCAGTGTTTGGGCGCCATTTCTCTCAGCTACACTGTTCCTGGGACTGCTTGGGCAAATCCTCCTGTGTAAAGCCGCCTGGTTGTCAGCGCTGTGACTTTACATGACACTTAAGTATTCTACATGTCAATTAGACAGTGTTAGTTAAGAGAGTGCATTTAGTCAGGGTTATCTGGTAGAAGTACCCTGTGATATACATCCAGTTCTTACTGTGCAGTGTTATATCTATTGACTACATAGCTATATAAGCTGGTCCAGTGCAGTATTATTGTTAGTAATAACCTCTGCATTGTTTACATGTGACTATATGTGTGTGCATTAGCTTGATGAGTGGTTTCCATTCCCTGTCTCTCACTCAACTTGCTATCCCTATATTCTATAACCCGAGGGGGCTTGGTGCGTCAGGTTTTATAATTATATGGGATTTTCACAAGATATACTCTAATACGTATTTTTCTCTGTGATTTTAGTCACCATATCTCTCCTGTATATCTGCTTGTGCTGACTACACTGCGCAGGGGTTTGGGTAAGAGGTATTGTGCTGCTGCCAATTGTTCTGTGTTACCTGATACTGAAAGTTATATCATGTCTGCTTCTGAAGGTAACGGTTCTGGGGCTGAACACACTGCCGGTGTTGCTGAAGCCACAGACCCCTATGAGGAGACTATAGCAGCTGAGGGCTCCTTGCCCCCCAGTGGGACTGTGGAAACGGGGGTACATAATGACCCACCGTGGGCTACTTTCTCTAACGTCCTAGTGGATGCTGGGGACTCTGTAAGGACCATGGGGAATAGACGGGCTCCGCAGGAGACAGGGCACTTTAAGAAAGAATTAGGAATACTGGTGTGCACTGGCTCCTCCCTCTATGTCCCTCCTCCAGACCTCAGTTAGAATCTGTGCCCGGACGAGCTGGGTGCACTTTAGTGAGCTCTCCTGAGCTTGCTAATAAGAAAGTATTTTGTTAGGATTTTTTTATTTTCAGAGAGATCTGCTGGCAACAGGCTCTCTGCTACGTGGGACTGAGAGGAGAGAAGCAGCCCTACTCACTGTGGATAGGTCATGCTTCTTAGGCTACTGGACACCATTAGCTCCAACGGAATCGAACACAGGAACGCACTGTATATATGCATGAGCCCCCGCCATTATTTTACACAAAATCGCGGGACGGAAGCCCGCCGCTGAGGGGGCGGGGCTTCTTCCTCAGCACTCACCAGCACCATTTTCTCTCCACAGGAGAGGAAGCTCCCCAGGCTCTCCCCTGCAGAATCACGGTAGAAAGAGGGTAAAAAGAGAGGGGGGGGGGGGGCGGCACATAAATTTAGCGCAAAATCAGTGTATACAGCAGCTACTGGGTAAACACTAAGTTACTGTGTAATTCCTAGGTCATATAGCGCTGGGGTGTGTGCTGGCATACTCTCTCTCTGTCTCTCCAAAGGGCCTTGTGGGGGTTCTGTCCTCAAATAGAGCATCCCCTGTGTGTGTGGTGTGTCGGTACGCTTGTGTCGACATGTTTGACGAGGAAGGCTATGTGGAAGCAGAGCAGGTGCAAATGAATGTGGTGTCTCCGCTGACGGCGCCGACACCTGATTGGATGGATATGTGGAAGGTGTTAAATGATAATGTAAACTCCTTGCATAAAAGGTTGGATAAAGCTGAAGCCTTGGGACAGTCAGGGTCTCAACCCATGCCTGATCCTACAGCGCAGAGGCGGTCAGGGTCTCAGAAGCGCCCACTATCCCAAATTGTTGACACAGATGTCGACACGGATTCTGACTCCAGTGTCGATGGTGATGATGCAAAGTTGCAGCCTAAAATGGCTAAAGCCATCCGCTACATGATTATAGCAATGAAGGATGTTTTGCACATCTCAGAGGAAAACCCTGTCCCTGACAAGAGGGTTTATATGTTTGGGGAAAAAAGGCAAGAGGTGACTTTCCCCCTTCACATGAGTTAAATGAGTTATGTGAAAAAGCTTGGGATTCTCTTGATAGGAAAGTGCAGATTTCCAAACGGTTACTTATGGCGTATCCTTTCCCACCAACGGACAGGTTACGCTGGGAATCATCCCCTAGGGTAGACAAAGTTTTGACACGCTTATCTAAGAAGGTAACCCTGCCGTCACAGGATACGGCCACACTAAAAGATCCTGCGGATAGAAAGCAGGAAGGTGTCCTGAAGTCCGTTTATACACATTCAGGTACCCTTCTAAGGCCGGCAATTGCGTCGGCATGGATGTGTAGTGCTGTAGCAGAATGGACAGATACTCTATCTGAGGAACTTGATACCTTGGACAAGGATACTATATTACTGACCCTGGGGCATATAAAAGACGCTGTCCTCTATATGAGGGATGCCCAGAGAGACATTTGCCTACTGGGCTCTAGAATAAATGCAATGTCGATTTCTGCCAGAAGGGTCCTGTGGACTCAGCAATGGACAGGTGATGCCGACTCAAAAAAGCACATGGAGGTTTTACCTTATAAGGGTGAGGAATTGTTTGGGGACGGTCTCTCGGACCTAGTTTCCACACAGCTACGGCTGGGAAGTCAAATTTTTTACCATATATTCCCTCACAACCTAAGAAAGCACCGTATTACCAAATGCAGTCCTTTCGATCGCAAAGAGGCAAGAAAGTCCGAGGTGCGTCTTTTCTTGCCAGAGGCAGGGGTAGAGGAAAGAAGCTGCACAATACAGTTAGTTCCCAGGAACAGAAGTCCTCCCCGGCTTCCACTAAATCCACCGCATGACGCTGGGGCTCCACAGGTGGTGCCAGGAGCGTTGGGGGCGCGTCTCCGAAATTTCAGCCACCAGTGGGTTCGCTCACGGGTGGATCCCTGGGCTATACAGATTGTGTCTCAGGGATACAAGCTGGAATTCGAAGTGATGCCCCCTCACAGTTACCTCAAATCGGCCCTGCCAGCTTCCCCCATAGAAAGGGAAGTAGTGTTAGCGGCAATTCACAAATTATATCTCCAGCAGGTGGTGGTAAAGGTTCCCCACCCTCAACAGGGAAGGGGTTACTATTCCACAATGTTTGTGGTACCGAAACCGGACGGTTCGGTCAGACCCATATTGAATTTAAAATCCCTGAACATTTACCTGAAAAGGTTCAAGTTCAAGATGGAATCGCTCAGGGCGGTCATTGCAAGCCTGGAAGAGGGGGATTTTGTGGTGTCTCTGGACATAAAGGATGCTTACCTGCATGTCCCCATTTATCCACCTCATCAGGAGTACCTCAGATTTGTGGTACAGGACTGTCATTACCAATTCCAGACGTTGCCGTTTGGTCTGTCCACGGCACCGAGAATATTTACCAAGGTAATGGCAGAAATGATGGTGCTTCTGCGAAAGCAAGGAGTTACAATTATCCCATACTTGGACGATCTCCTCATAAAGGCGAGGTCCAGAGAGCAGTTGCTGATCAGCGTAGCACACTCTCGGGAGGTGTTGCAACAGCATGGCTGGATTCTGAATATTCCAAAGTCGCAGCTGTTTCCTACGACGCGTCTGCCCTTCCTGGGCATGATTCTGGACACAGACCAGAAGAAGGTGTTTCTCCCGGCGGAGAAGGCCCAGGAGCTCGTGACTCTGGTCAGAGACCTCTTAAAACCGAAATGGGTGTCGGTGCATCAATGCACGCGAGTCCTGGGAAAGATGGTGGCGTCATACGAAGCCATTCCCTTCGGCAGGTTCCATGCAAGGACCTTTCAGTGGGATCTGTTGGACAAGTGGTCTGGATCGCATCTTCAGATGCATCGGCTGATCACCCTATCCCCCAGGGCCAGGGTGTCTCTTCTGTGGTGGCTGCAGAGTGCTCATCTTCTCGAGGGCCGCAGGTTCGGCATACAGGACTGGGTCCTGGTGACCACGGATGCAAGCCTCCGAGGGTGGGGGGCAGTCACTCAGGGAAGAAATTTCCAGGGGCTGTGGTCAGGTCAGGAGACTTGTCTGCACATAAATATCCTGGAACTAAGGGCCATATACAACGCCCTGAGTCAAGCAGAGCCTCTGCTTCGCAACCAACCGGTGCTGATTCAGTCAGACAACATCACCGCAGTGGCTCCTGTAAACCGCCAGGGCGGCACAAGAAGCAGGGTGGCGATGGCAGAAGCCACCAGAATTCTTCGCTGGGCGGAAAATCACGTGCAAGCACTGTCAGCAGTGTTCATTCCAGGAGTGGATAACTGGGAAGCAGACTTCCTCAGCAGGCACGACCTCCACCCGGGAGAGTGGGGACTTCATCAAGAAGTCTTCACACAGATTACAAATCGATGGGAACTGCCACAGGTGGACATGATGGCATCCCGCCTCAACAAAAAGCTACAAAAGGTATTGCGCCAGGTCAAGAGACCCTCAGGCGATAGCTGTGGACGCACTAGTGACACCGTGGGTGTTCCAGTCGGTTTATGTGTTTCCTCCTCTTCCTCTCATACCCAAGGTGCTGAGAATCGTAAGAAAAAGAGGAGTGAGAACAATACTCATTGTTCCAGATTGCCCAAGAAGGACTTGGTCTCCGGAACTGCAAGAAATGCTCAGAGGACCCATGGCCTCTGCCTCTCAGACAGGATCTGTTGCAACAGGGGCCCTGTCTGTTCCAAGACTTACCGCGGCTGCGTTTGACGGCATGGCGGTTGAACGCCGGATCCTAGCGGAGAAAGGCATTGCGGATGAAGTTATTCCTACTCTGATAAAGGCTAGGAAGGACGTGACAGCAAAACATTGTCACCGTATATGGCGAAAATATGTTGCTTGGTGTGAAGCCAGGAATGCCCCTACAGAGGAATTCCAGCTGGGCCGTTTTCTTCACTTCCTACAGTCGGGAGTGACTTTGGGCCTAAAATTGGGGTCCATTAAGGTCCAGATTTCGGCCCTATCCATTTTCTTTCAAAAAGAACTGGCTTCTTTTCCTGAAGTTCAGACGTTTGTAAAGGGAGTGCTGCATATTCAGCCCCCGTTTGTGCCTCCAGTGGCACCTTGGGATCTTAACGTGGTGTTGAGTTTCCTGAAATCACACTGGTCTGAGCCACTTAAAACCGTGGAGTTAAAATATCTCACGTGGAAGGTGGTCATGCTATTAGCCTTGGCTTCGGCTAGGCGTGTGTCAGAATTGGCGGCTTTGTCACATAAAAGCCCCTATCTGGTTTTCCATATGGACAGTGCAGAATTGCGGACTCGTCCGCAATTTCTGCCAAAAGTGGTGTCATCTTTTCATATGAACCACCTATTGTGGTGCCTGTGGCTACTCGTGACTTGGAGGATTCCAAGTTACTGGATGTAGTCAGGGCTTTGAAGATTTATGTAGCCAGAACGGCTAGAGTCAGGAAAACGGAGTCGCTGTTTATCCTGTATGCATCCAACAAGCTGGGTGCTCCTGCTTCAAAGCAAACTATTGCTCGCTGGATCTGTAACACGATTCAGCAGGCTTATTCTGCGTCTGGATTGCCGCTTCCAAAATCAGTAAAAGCCCACTCCACAAGGAAGGTGGGCTCTTCTTGGGCGGCTGCCCGAGGGGTCTCGGCATTACAGCTTTGCCGAGCGGCTACTTGGTCAGGTTCAAACACTTTAGCAAAGTTCTACAAGTTTGATACCCTGGCTGAGGAGGACCTTGTGTTTGCTCATACGGTGCTGCAGAGTCATCCGCACTCTCCCACCCGTTTGGGAGCTTTGGTATAATCCCCATGGTCCTTACGGAGTCCCCAGCATCCACTAGGACGTTAGAGAAAATAAGATTTTACTTACCGGTAAATCTATTTCTCGTAGTCCGTAGTGGATGCTGGGCGCCCGTCCCAAGTGCGGACTTCTTCTGCAATACTTGTATATAGTTATTGCTTAAATAAGGGTTATGTTATGGTTGCATCAGGGTTATCTGATGCTCTGTTGTTGTTCATATTGTTAACTGGGTAAGTTTATCACGAGTTATGCGGTGTGATTGGTGTGGCTGGTATGAGTCTTACCCTGGATTCCAAAATCCTTTCCTTGTACTGTCAGCTCTTCCGGGCACAGTTTCCTTAACTGAGGTCTGGAGGAGGGACATAGAGGGAGGAGCCAGTGCACACCAGTATTCCTAATTCTTTTTTAAAGTGCCCTGTCTCCTGCGGAGCCCGTCTATTCCCCATGGTCCTTACGGAGTCCCCAGCATCCACTACGGACTACGAGAAATAGATTTACCGGTAAGTAAAATCTTATTTTCTCCATGCTTTTACATACGCTATTTACTAAACTAACACCCCCTATGGGACCTCCTATGCCGGTGCAACCGTATGTGGTCCCCGCAGCTAACCCGCCGTGGGCAGATAACTTGTCTACTCAATTGAATTAGTTGAACCAGTCCTTGACTACTAAAAAGTCTGACCCTCGCTCGCCTAAGACCAAGGGGTCCTCTAAGTGAGCTCTTATCTCCTCACAATCCACTGCTGTCACTGACACCTCGTCTGATGAAGATGGCGCTTACACTGACCCCACAGATTCTGACACTGATACTGCTAATGGGGAGGGTAGTTCACATGTGGATGTTCCTGATCTTTTGGAGGCTATTAAGTTAATTTTACAGATTACGGATGATCCCGAGCCATCCGCCCCTCCTAAGAAACCAGATAGGTTCAAGTGTCAGAAGGTGGTTAAACAAGTTTTACCTCACTCTGACCACCTAGTGGATATACGTCAGAAACCCGGGAAAGAAGTTTGTGCCTCAAAAGAAGATGCTGGCTCACTATCCCCTTGCGCCAGAGCTGTCTAAAAATTGGGAAACGCCTCCTCCAGTAGACTCACATGTGGCTAGGATGGTGGTTTCCTCAGCTCTACCTGTCACTACCGTCACGTCTCTAAAAGAGCCTTCGGATAAACGTGTGGAGGGTTGTCTGAAAGCGATTTACACCCTCACGGGTGCTGCACAAAGGCCCACTATTGCAGCAACATGGGCTGCAGAGGCTATTGAAGCATGGGCCTTGGAGTTAGAAGCTGAAATCTCTTCTGACCATGCTAGACAATGCTTGTCATATATTGTCACAGCTTCTCACTATATTAAAGAGGCGGCTTCTGATGCCGGTATCCTAGCAGCCAAGGCCTCTACTACATCAGTTCTGGCTCGCCGGATATTGTGGCTGAGATCCTGGTCTGTGGATCTGGACTCTAGAAAAACCCTGGCGGTACTCCCTTTCAAGGGAGATATTCTGTTAGGGGAGGACTTAAATAAGATAGTGGCTGACTTGGCTACTGCCAAAACTGCCTGTCTGCCAAGTACCGCTCCTGTGTCGAAGGCTAAAGGTACTTCCTTTCGCCCCTTTCGTCCTTCAGGTAAAGCAAAAAGTCAGGCGTACAACAAGCAGGCCCGCACTTCCAAACCTGGTAAGCCGAAGCCCAAAAGAGCCTGGGCTGCCCGTCAGCCAGCTTCCAAGACTGATAAGCCTGCCACATGACGGGGCGAGCCTCCCCCTGGGGGATCCCAGGGTGGGGGGCCGGCTTCTAGGGTATACCCGGGAATGGTTGAAGACCACTTCAGATGCCAGGTGCGGGAAGTCGTCACTCGAGGTTACGCCATAGCCTTCAAAAACCGACCCCCTCATCGATTTTGCCAGACAAAGGTAAACACTCTACATTCGGTGGTATAGACCCTCCTGGATACAGGAGTCGTAGTACAGGTGCCTCTTGCTCAGAGGGGCCAGGGGTACTATTCTCCGCTGTTTCTAGTCCCGAAACCGAATGGGTCCTCCCGGCCCATTCTCAACCTCAAGGCATTGAACAGGTTTGTGAAAGTTTCCAAGTTCCGTGTGGGAACCCTTCGCTCTATAGTTCTGGCCTTGGAACCTGGGGACTACATGGTCTCCCTGGACATACAGGATGCTTACCTGCATATTCCTATAGCAGTGTCACATCAGCAATACCTGAGGTTTGCGATTGGCAACCTCCATTACCAGTTTCGGGCGTTACCTTTTGGTTTAACTAGGGCTCCGCGAGTCTTCACCAAAGTTATGGCGGTGATGACGGTGGTACTCCGCCGTCAAGGGGTCAGGATACTGCCATATCTGGACAACTTGTTAATCCTGGCAAATTCCCCAGAAATTCTCCTACGTCATCTGGATATGACTGTCCGGTTTCTACAAGCCCACGGGTGGCTCATCAACTGGAAGAAATCCTCCCTGGTCCCTGCTCAGATAATGGTGCACCTGGGAGCGCTTTTGGATACTCACAACCAGCGGTTGTTCTTGTCTCAGGAGAAAGTCCTGAAGCTTCAGGATAGGATTCGTTGCTTCCTTTCTCGTCCGCAAGTGTCGATTACATTCGGCGATGCAGGTGCTGAGCCTCATGGTATCAGCATTCCACATGGTGGAGTATGCTCAATTTCATTCTCGCCCCCTACAGAGGCTGATTCTAGCCAAGTGGGACGGCCTGCCTCACCGGATCAGGTCTCTCATGATCTCATTGACTCCGGAGGTCCGTCTGTCGTTGCACTGGTGGCTCCAGGACCAACTATTGTGCAGGGGCCGTCCCTTCTGGATATCCGACTGGGTCCTGTTGACGACAGATGCCAGTCTCAGAGGTTGTGAAGCGGTGATGGAGCAACACTCCTTTCAGGGTAGGTGGACCAAGGAGGAATCTCTCCTCTCGATCAACATTCTGGAATTGCGGGCGGTCTTCAATGCGTTGAACCTGGCCCAGCATTTAATTCAGAACCGTTCTGTTCAAGTACAGTCGGACAACGCCACCACAGTAGCTTACATAAATCATCAAGGCGGCACTCAAAGCCGTTTGGCAATGAAGTCAGTCTCACGGGTTCTACATTGGGCGGAACGCAATCTACCGGCCATATTCATTCCGGGAGTCCTGAATTGGGAAGCGGACTTTCTCAGTCGTCAGGACATACACGCCGGAGAGTGGGGCCTCCATCCAGAAGTGTTTCAACTCCTAGTGGAAAAGTGGGGCCTTCCAGACGTAGATCTGATGGTGTCTCGACACAATCACAAGGTTCCGGTCTTCGGAGCAAGGACGAGGTATCCTCAAGCAGCACTCGTGGATGCGCTGGCGGTGCCATGGAGGTTTCGACTGCCGTACGTGTTCCCTCTGGTGTCACTCCTGCCCAGGGTAATTTGGAAGTTCAAGCAAGAAAGAGGAATTCTGCTTCTCATAGCTCCAGCGTGGCCCAGACGGCACTGTTTCTCAGACCTGCAGGGCCTATCGTCAGAGCGTCCAATTCTACTTCCACAACGCCCAGACCTCCTCGTTCAGGGCCCCTTTGTCTACCAGGACCTAGCCCGGCTGTCTTTGACGGCGTGGCTTTTGAAGCTTCCGTCTTGAGGGCTAAATGGTTTTCTGAGGCGGTCATTCAAACTATGTTGCGGGCCCAGAAACCGGCTTCTGCTCGGATTTATTATAGGGTCTGGCATTCTTACTTTGTTTGGTGCGCATCTAACGATTATGACGCTTCCAAGTTTAGTACAGCCAAGTTGTTGGCCTTTCTTCAGCAGGGCCTGGACTTAGGCCTTCGTCTGGCTCCCTCAAGGTTCAAATATCTGTCTTGTCGGTGTGGTTTCAGAGAAAGATTGCGACCTTACCTGATGTGCATACCTCTACTCAGGGTGTGTTGCGTATCCAACCTCCTTATGTCCCGCCTGTGGCTCCTTGGGACTTGTCGGTGGTTTTGGAGGCGTTACAAGAGTCTCCGTTTGAACCTCTTGGTTCAGCTGATCTTAAGTGGCTTTCCCTTAAGGTGGTGTTTCTGCTGGCTATTGCCTCAGCTAGACGAGTGTCGGATTTGGGTGCCTTGTCCTGTAGTTCCCCATATCTGATATTTCACCGTGACCGGGTGGTTCTTAGGACTCGTCCCGGATATTTACTTAAGGTGGTTTCTTTGTTCCACCTTAACCAGGAGATCGTAGTCCCGGCACTTGTTTCTCCTGGATCTGTCTCCCAAAGAGCGGTCTTTGGATGTGGTACGGGCTCTCCGTATCTATGTGAAGAGAACTGCTTCTATTAGGAAATCTGATTCTCTCTTTGTGCTGTTTGGATTTCACAAACGGGGCTGGCCTGCTCACAAGCAAACTTTGGCCAGATGGATTAGAATGGTGATTGCACATGCTTATGTGAGGGCTGGTCTATCAGCTCCTGCTCACATTGCGGCCCATTCTACTCGGTCTGTTGGACCTTCTTGGGCGACCCGCCGTGGTGCGACCCTTGAACAATTGTGCAAGGCGGCTACGTGGTCTTCAGTGAACACGTTCATAAGGTTCTATGCCTTCGATACTGCCGCTTCCCAGGATGCTTCCTTTGGACGCCGGGTTCTGGTGCCCTCTACAGTGCGTCCCCTCCCATAAGGAACTGCTTTAGGACATCCCCTATGTCTTTCCTTGTGGAGCCCAGTGTACCCCGCAGCAGAAAATAGGATTTTGGTACTTACCAGGTAAATCCTTTTCTTTGAATCCATAGGGGGCACTGGAGTACTCTAGGGATATGGATGGTTCCACAGGAACTAGGCACTGAATAAGTAAAAATTTGAGACTACTTCTCCCCTCCATATCCCCGAGTACCTCAGTGTTTTTTTACGGAGCCGAACAGGAGCTATAGAGGTTAATGGAGAATTACATATAACAAACGGACAACAATAAAGTTGACACATAACGTTACTGACAACTATCAGCTGACACCAACCCAATAAACTTGCTAATTTGAACCAGTTGGTGAGAGTGTGTTACCATAAGATCCCCTGAACTTACCACAAGCCAGGAAAACTGTTCTGGGTGGGCGTCCAGTGCCCCCTATGGATTCAAAGAAAAGGATTTACATGGTAAGTACCAAAATCCTATTTTCTTTTTCATCCACTAGGGGTCACTGGAGTACTCTAGGGACGTACCAAAGTTTCCCCCCTGGGCGGGAGAGCTGTTTGGCACCTGTAACACTAGACGGCCAAAGCTAGATGCTGATGCCGCAAAAGTATCAAACTTGTAAAAGCGCACAACCATGTGCACTGAAGACCATGTAGCCGCACTGCAAAAGCTGTGTCGTAGAACTCCACGACCAGCTGCCCATGACATTCCCGGAGAACATGTGGAATGAGCTGTTACTGATGTAGGCGGCTGTAACCTAGCATGAAGGTAAGCCTGACGTATGGTCAGTTTTATCCATCTGGATAAGGTCTGCTTAGAAGGTGGCCAACCCATCTTGGCCGCATCATAGAGGATAACAACGTATCCGTCTTAGGAACTGTAGACGTTCGGAATACATAAGCGCGTATAACGCGCACCCCAACCAAAATTCCAGAATCTCCTGTTAACACGGGAACTACTATTGGATGATTGATGTGAAAAGAGGACCCTACTTTTGGTAGGAAAGCGGGATTCGTCCAAAGTTCCGCTCTGTCATTATGAAACACTAAATACGGTGGCTTGCATGACAAGGCACCCAAATCTGAAACCCGCCCTGCCGAAGCTAAGGCTAGGTGAGAAATTGTTTTCCAAGTGAGAAACTTAATATCCACTTGTTGCAAGGGTTCGAAATAAAAAGACTATAAGCAATCTAAAACCAGATTCAAGTCCCATGGCGCAGTAAGTGGAGTGAAATGGAGGCTGTACTTTGAGGACACCCTGCATAAAGGTGTGTACCGACGGCAATAGAGCCAATCTTCTTTGAAAATAAATTGACAACGCAGATATCTGCACCTTTAGTGTGGATAAACGCCGACCTCCATCTAACCCCATCTGTAGACATAACAAAAAAGATGATGTCGGAACTTCCGAACTTTACACCAACCTATATAGGCATGCCAAATTCTGTAATAATGAGCTGCCGTAACTGGCTTACTAGCATGTAACATGGTTGGTATAACCTATTCTGGAATGCCCTCTCTTTTTAAGAGGGCTGTCTCAACAGCCACTCCGTCAACGCCGCCGCGCTAACTCTGAGAAAAAGAACGGACCCTGTTGTAACAGGTCCGGACGCAGTGGGAGCGGCCAAGGAACGTCCGCGAGTAGACCGCGAAGATCCGAAACCAAGCTCTCCGAGGCCAATGAGGCGCCACTAGTATGACTGTGGCGGACTCTCTTTTGATCCGTTTTAGCAACAGAGGGAGCAGCGGAAAACGGTGGAACAGATACACGAGACTGTATGGCCACGTGATTGTGAGAGCATCCACCGCCATTGCCTTTGGATCTCTTGTTCTGGACGCGTACTGGGACGTTTGATAATTGTGGCGAGATGCCATCCGGTCCACTTGCGGGTAACCCCACCTCTGGACCAACATGTGAAACACTTCTGGATTTAATGCACATCCTGGATAAAAAATCCCGACAGATGAGATAATCTGCCTCCCAGTTGTCCACTCCCGGAATGAATACTGCCGACAAAATCACCTCGGCCCAATTGAGGATTCGAGCTACTTCCCGCATGGCCATGCGGCTTTCCATTCCTCCTTGTTTGTTGATGTATGCGACCGCCGTCGCGTTGTCTGACTGCACCTGAACAGCCTGAGCCTGCAGCATGTGCACTGCTTGTTGTAGCGCATTGTAAATTGCCCGGAGTTCCAGGACATTTATAGACAGCAATCTTTTGTGATCCGCCCAGAGACCCTGGAGCTGAAAATTTTGAACTACAGCTCTCCAACCTCTGAGACTCGCGTCCGCCGTGAGAATTATCCAATTCCAGGCGCCGAACCGTTTCCCTGCGGTTAGATTCTGTACCTTGAGCCACCAGAGTAGCGACACTCTGGCCTTTGGAGACAACCTCACCCTGCGGTGAATCTGCAGAAGCCAGCCCGACCATTGTGCGAGCACATCCAGTTAAAAAGGACGTGTGAAGTCTTCCGAACTGAAGTGCTTCGAAAGCCGCCACCATTGTGTCTAATAGGCGAATGCACAAATGAACTGAGACTGTGCGTGGCTTAAGCACTAATTGTACCAGATGGCGAATGACCTGTACTTCTGTTCGGGTAGGTAAATTCTTTGATTTACCGTATCGAGAATCATACCTAGGAATTGAAGTCGATGAGACGGAATCATTCAGGAATTCGCGTAGACAATGGTAGGAAAACAGATTCCCCCCCCCCACCTGGTCTGTGATCTATTCTCGTCTGGAACGTAGCCAAAGTGGACGTTGTGTGCCACTAGCGAAGCTGAAACGCAAGAACCAACTGCCAACGTCACAGAAGCTGTAGGCAGCAAGAAGTGTAAGGTGGTCTTTATTTAGGGCAAACCTGAACTGGAGTGCCCTGCCACTACAGCCTTGTTACCTCAAACCCTTACCAAAGCAGGGCGAAGCAACAGCCGTACTGCTGTGTAGGTTACACTCCGATAGGTAGTTAAATGCCCAATAATTGCAATTGTCTCTCATTGGAAATTGTTCAGCCTTCGCTGAGAACCTAATGTACTGGCCTGGTGCTATGAGGGCTGGCGGCGAATCAACCGCAACAATCAGGCAGTACATGCGCCCGCATTTCCCCCCAAAGAGGACCGGTAAGGGTCTGTCTGTGCAGTCGTATTTGTCCGACACACTGTGTGACCGACTCTGCAGCGAAGCTGCTTGTTTGATTATGCATTAGACTTAGTGATCATGTTTTCCCCCGACCAGTAAGTACACCACGGAAGTAATCTGTGTATAAACCTGCATTACCGTGCATGTGGTTACCAGCAATAGTGAATCTTCCTGTAGAGACATGCTGTCAAAAACAATTAATAAATTAAATTCCTAACAACCCCGCGCTCCCCCAGAGGCTGAGTGTTGTAAGGCAGCAACCTCCTGCAAAGAACCAGGAAGTAATGTTAAAAATGGTGTCCTACCGTGTTTTCTTTTTTTTTTTATTATTATTATTATTATTATTATTATTTTTTAATATATTACACCTGTTAAACCAGGATCTGAACCAGTGTCCATGTAATCACAAAGTTCACTGTGGGTGGGAAGCCTAACCACTTGGCTACAGAGCCACCTGTAAAAATAATGAGCAAAGCTGCTGTTTAAACATCAACTCTGGTGATCAAATGGTTGCTGTAGTGACTTGCAATCCAGATGGGACCTGAACCCACAATCCCTGGTTTAGAAGGGCAGAGTCCTATCCATTAGGCCACTGGGGATCTGGGGAGGTGAGGCCTGAACTCACAATGTTTGCAGTGCTCAACAGATACTGTTTAATAAGCACTGTGTGCCGACCAACTGCGTCACTGTAGTCTTGCTTATTGAAAAATAGATTTTTAATGTCAGCATATTATATATATATATATATACATACACACACATACATAACAATGTATATTCACACATACTCAGACCTTATAATATATATATATATATATTTCATATATGCATACATACACATATATATTATATACCCATATACATATATCCAGATATATCCTGATTCAGAGGTATAATAATTTTAAGAAGTCTGAAACTAAATGTGACCACTCACAGGCTTAAAAAACCTGAGATGTCTGCTGCTTAACCGCAGCTTAGTTAATGGGTCCCGTATCCAGTGTGGTGTGGCTGTAGATTTAAAAGTACCTACAGCACCTTGTATTCCCAGGTGGGTAACCAGGCCCAACACTGCTCAGCTTCCAAGATCAGATGAGATCGGGCGTATCCAATTGTGGTGTGGCTAAATGAATTTATCCAATTGTGGTGTGGCTAAGTGAATTAAGCAAAGCTGCTGCAGGTGAGCCTGAACTCACAATGCTTGCAGTGCTCCACAGATACTGTTTTATAATCACCATGTGCTGACCAATTGTATAACACATCTTACTTTACAACAGTGAACAAAGCCAGTGTTTGGCTGACCACAGCCATGATTCAGATTTGCAGTCTTTGGGATAATATCATTATAAACAGTTATGATAAGAATAATAGTCTTTGCTGGTGTCTTACTCATTATACAGACAGACAATACAAAAAACAACTTGCGCGAGCAATATGCCCGATTCCAAATTCCCCTTAACACCCCTGCGCCTTCAATGGAGGAGAGATGTAATACAGGAAATTCTGGAAAAACTACAGGAAAAATGGTTAAATATGCAGACTTATAATTATGTAAGCAGATTTAATAAACATACTATGTTGCATTCAAACCTGCACATATATGAGCAGCATGTATCCTGTTTAACAAAGACTTAATAGCCTATTGTAATACATATGCAGCGCTGCTGTATTCCAGTAAACATACTTTCTTTTATCAACAAGAGTTGAATCATGAGATTTTATCCAGTGACCCTGACATTTCTGTGTGCAGGGAACATCACTGTGGCATCAAAGTTACTCACTAGGCTATGGAGCCTGCCTTTTACAAAACCTCTCATTTGTGTATCGTTCTCTATACACGGAGCCGGGCTATGGTGGAGAGGGAGCCGGAAGCGGCATCGAGGGCCGGGGAGCGCGCTGCATAGAGCCGTGGAGCGGCCAATGCATAAATCAACGCGGCCGGCGCGGCTCAGAGCGGCGGGGGACACAGCATAGACAGCGGCGCTGGAAACCGCGGCGGGCGGCTGAAGGCAGCGGCCAGCAGCCACACGCACACACAGTATCCCACACAGCGGGGCGGCAGCGTGAGCTGACCGCCCCGTTCAACATACCTGGACCCTGTGGCGAGGGCTATGACGGGGCTTCTCTCTAAGTTCCGTCCAGCCTTTACTGCAGGTTTTAGAGGGAGCTCTTTTTAGAGAGGTCCGAAACCCACAGCTGCTTCAGCAGCTTCCACTATCCCGAACCCTCGCCTTTCTGGAAGGGGGGAAGGGATGTGGAACATTGAAAAATCAAAAATAAATCCAATAACTGTGGAGAAACTCCACAGGCCTAGTTGCTCGGTGAGCACCGAAAAAACACTGAGGTACTCTGGGATATGGAGGGGAGAAGTAGTCTCAAATTTTAACTTATTCAGTGCCTAGTTCCTGTGGAACCGTCCATATCCCTAGAGTACTCCAGTGACCCATAGTGGATGAAAAAGAAAACGAGTTTTATGGTAAGAACTTACCTTTGTTAAAACTCTTTCTGCGAGGTACACTGGGCTCCACAAGGCGCCCACCCTGACGCACTTAGCTTCTTTGGTTTGGTATGGCATTAGCTGCTGACACTTCTCCTGTTGTGAGAGTGTGGTGTATGTGGCTACTAACTGTTGTCTCTTTTCCTGCTACTGCATTGGGCTGGTTAACTAAAAGCTGAGCTCCTGTGCAGGGAGGCAGGGTTATAGAGAAGGCGGCGCTATGCATTCTGGGAACAGTCAAAGCCTTTGAGCCTGTTGGTGTCTCGGATCAAGATCCTACTCTACACCCCTATGTCTTTCCTTGTGGAGCCCAGTGTACCTCGCCAAAAGAGTTTTAACAAAGGTAAGTTCTTACCATAAAACTCGTTTTTGTCAATGTCCAAAAAGTTCCTTGCCATTAAAAGAAAAAGATTCAAGGGTCTTTTTGAATTCCATGTCGGCGTGCCACGTGCATAGCCAGAATGCCTGCCTAACCACCACTGCCGCAGCCAAGACTCTGGAAAAAAGAAGGGTAGAATCTAAGGTTTTCTCTCTTAGGTAGGGGAGTGCTTCCTGGGTGTTTTCCTCGGTGGACAATAGCCCAGACTGTAAAGTTCCTGAACAAAAACCATCATACAAGAATTCGGCCCACCTCTCTAAGGCTTTGGAAACCCATTCCTGCTGTAAGGGCAGGACGCAAGGACTTACTGGCCACAGAGAAAATATCCTTAAGGAAAAAACCTCCATTTCTCTGTGGAATCTTTGAAAGAGGCTGTGTCCGTATTCCCCCTCTAAGCGGAACCGATGCCTTACCTTCTCCCCGTGTTCCGGCCACAGCGTGGTAATGTCTGCTAGACCTGCTAGTATATCTGACACAGACGCCCGCCAAAACAGCACTGTACTTATGGGTTAGCGTTGTCGCGGCCCGGCGGAGAGTTGTTGGAGCGACTCTTTCTAAGGTACGTATAAGACGCTTTTTTAGAATGATCACTAAAAAAATAGTAAGACCTTAAAAATAAAATAAGATAGCTTATGGCTGCTAAAAACAGCAGCCCTTTGACCATGGTCCGGCTCCTTCCGCACCAAACAGAAAAACTGACTTCTTTGAGCCAGGAGGCGGGGATATATGGACAGGCCCGTTGCATGCTGGGAGGCCGAAAAGCTTTGACCGATTGGTGCAAATCCGCTGAAGCTTCATCATCTCCCAATGTTATCCTATGGATAACCTGTGGACCCTGCCGAAGAAAGACAAGTTATAGACATTTATCATCTGTATATCTAAGAATAACCTGTGTGCTCCTGCCGGCACCAAACTAAAACTGGCTGGCCAGTGTTTGTGGGGCGGGGTATAGTGGAAAGGGAGTCTTGGGTGCTGGGAACAAAACTACTGTATTTGGTGCCCTGAATCTCTGCTCTCCAGGCTACACCCAGTGTTTCCCTGTGCACCCTAGTGGAGGAAGAAACAAAAAAAAACATCTTTGCTGAAATGCCTGCCATCTGCTCATACCCTGTGACCACAAAATAGTGCCAAATGCTGTTCTGTTCTCAGGCTCTCCTGTAGTTGAGTCCAGTGTCTCCAGGCTCAAGTCTCCTGTCCACTCCCAAGTGTCACATTGGTCTATAGGAAGTGGCCAGTGGAGAATTACTCAACAACAACTAGTAAAGTCGCAGTATCATGACCATACATAACCAGAAGTAAATGGTGCATGAATTGAGGAGCAAGATGCAGTACCCGGCCACTGATGGTGAAAGAGAAATCCTATAACCCAGCAGTGAAGTAAGCACACTTAAGTAGCTCAAGTAACAGCAATCTCACAAATCTAGAGGAGTAAAAGTCATCCATCCACACATATACTAATAAAAAAAAAAAAAAAAAAGGGGATTCAATTATTAATGAAAGAAAAACATAAGGTTTACATTTTCTTTGCAGCCTGGAAGAATCTCATCACGTGCTAATTAGCAGATAGTTTTTATGCAGTAGCGAGTCCTAGAGCTGATATTGGATCCTTGAGGTACTCACAGTTTCCTGGCAATCCTTTATCAAGACAAGACCATCTTGAATGAAGTACAGTTATTTCTTTCAGAGTACTTAGAACTGAATATGTATCTTTGCTTTCAGAAAGATGTAAATTGTGTTACCCGAGTCACATCTTAACAGCACTACTCCAAAATCTTGTTTCAACTGCTGACCTTGATATCTAGAAGTGGAAAATACCAAAGGCATTTTCACAGCTAGTTGCTAAGCCTGATAGAACCATGCTGTGTGTGGCCAAAAGGGCACAATCATTATCAGTTACTTTGTCATTTTTATTACATTACTTTCAATATCATGGGTATTAATGGAAACACAACACAATAAATTGCCATTTTGTTAATAAATTATCCATAGTTTCTCTCTTTTGTTGCTGGTTTTGTAATCACAATTTATTCACAGAATATTTAATAGTTTAAAATATAGCTTTAGATCCTTCACAACACAACGTAGGAACAACTATGATAAAAATATGGACACGTGTCCTAAAGCTAAAGACTTGCTAATATAACATGAAAATGCTGGTTAAATAAACGTAAATTGCATGCATGAACTGGAGATTAATAGCCGCTGATTAGTATTGAGCTCAAATGAGATGTTAGTAAAGCAAGGTAGTTCTTAAGCTTAAAGGCCTGTTTATACTTCACCAGTGTGAAGCTGATCCTGTAGAATCCGGTTAAATGTGGAAACGTGAATCCGGTTAAATGTGGAAACACGTGTATCCTCTGAGCAAGCAATGTCCACGTCTATGTTAAAGTCCCATGTGCATGGAATATTAGTCACTTACTCGCTGGCAGTTTCAAAGCGGCCGCACTGCGGCGGCTCCCCGGTACAGTGTCCTGAGGCTCGGCTGGTGAGTGCCTGATGCGGCCGCAGGGCAACCGGGGCTGGGTAGCAAGCCCAAAGCTGCAGGGGACGCTCAGTCGCCACGTTCCGCGACTTTTGGGTCCGGGGCTTCCGGCTGCGTTCCACCAATGTGGGTTGGTCACCTGGCACGTTTCTCCGCCTCTAAAGTGGGTGGTTTCATCAGAGGTCGGAGAAACGTGTCAGTGACCAACCCACGGCCCTGCGGCCGCATCAGGCACACACCAGCCAAGCCTCAGGACACTGTACCGGGGAGCCGCCGCAGAGCGGCCGCTTTGAAACTGGCCAGCGAGTAAGTGACTAATATTCCATGCACATGGGACTTTAACATAGACGTGGACATTTCTTGCTCAGAGGATACACGTGTTTCCACATTTAACCGGATTCTACAGGATCAGCTTCACACTGGTGAAGTATAAACGGGCCTTTAAGCTTAAGAACTGCCTTGCTTTACTAACATCTCATTTGAGCTCAATGCGCAGTACTAATCAGTGGCTATTAATCTCCAGTTCATGCATGCAATTTACGTTTATTTAACCAGCATTTTCATGTTATATTAGCAAGTCTTTAGCTTTAGGACACGTGTCCATATTTTTATCATAGTTGTTCCTACGTTGTGTTGTGAAGGATCTAAAGCTATATTTTAAACTATTAAATATTCTGTGAATAAATTGTGATTACAAAACCAGCAGCTGTTACTAAAGTATTTTCTACAGTGCGCCCACAATATTTTATTTATATCTGTACATACATTATTGGTGGACCTCCAGATCCTCCATTTGTGGGCTGCCAGAAAATTATTTATCCTAAACGGATTGTAATATTAAAATATAATTCCACCTAGCGCCCACTTTTTCTATATTGGTTCCCTTTTGTTTGTGTACCTGACAAAATATCTGGTCACTCTGTCACTTTCTGTCGTTAACCATCAGAACTATCGGTACCAGACTATAACTCTGTACAATCAAGGAATACCTGATTGTTCGGGAGTAGTATGGTTTGCTGGCGGTCGGGGTCCCGGCGACCAGCATACCGGCGCCAGAATCCCGATCGCCGGCATACCGACAGCTGGGCAAGCGCAAATGAGCCCCTTGCGGGCTTGCGCTCGCTACGCTGCAGGCTCGGTGGCGCGCCACACTATCTATTCTCCCTCCAGGGGGGGCGTGGACCCACAAGAGGGAGAAAAGATGTCGGTATGCCGGCGGTCGGGATTCCGGCACCGGTATGGTGGTCGCCGGGAGGCCGGCCGCCGGCAATCTGAAGACCACCCGATTGTTCAGTACCCAAACGCTTTATACTGTGTCTCAAGAGATTTACTATATTGTTTCTTACTGATATACAGACTGCAAATAAGTACTGTCATATTGCTTTCTGAACATAGTAAAGGATGTTCTCTTCTGAAGAGGCTACTTCTTCCACTTGATGGATGATAATGGACACAACTGTCTGAATAGCTAAACATGTACTAAGACACAACCACAGGCATTGTAGATTACTGCAACGGACAGCACAGTAGCTGTAGTGGTTAGTATTACTGCCTCACAACACTGAGGTCTTGGGCTCAGTTTCCACGAAGGCCCTAACTGTGGAGTTTGTAAATTCTAC
Source organism: Pseudophryne corroboree (assembly GCF_028390025.1). Lineage (NCBI taxonomy): Eukaryota > Metazoa > Chordata > Amphibia > Anura > Myobatrachidae > Pseudophryne > Pseudophryne corroboree. Next base: position 485,516,849 of record NC_086446.1, on the reverse strand, counting down.
CCATGTTTACTACAGGTACAGTACTCTGGTTTCCTCCCACGTTTCAAAAACATACTAGTAGGTTAATTGGCTCCTGAATCCCCCCAAAAAAACAATAAGCCTACTGTATGTGAACATGCAATATGGAATATAGGCCCAAATGTATTAAGCCTTAAAAAGTGATAGAGTGGAGACGGATAAAATAACAGTCAATCAGCTTCCTAACTGCCATGTTACAGGATGTGTTTGAAAATGACATTTAGGAAGCTGATTGGCTGGTCATTTCTCACTCTTTATCCGTCTTCACTTTATCACTTTTTAAGGCTTAATACATTTGGGCCTTAGATTGTAAGTCACTGAGCAGGGCCTGATGTGAATGACTGAAATATTCTCTGTAAAGCACTGTGAAATATTTGCACTATATAGATAGTAATAATAATAAAAAATATAATTTCCCTGATGTTTGATGGTACTCTATCTTCCAGCCACTGACCTAGTGCTATTAGATATTTACAAGTGACAATCCATACATCCATCCTGCATCTGTCGTGATAGCTATGTATTTGTGACCTGCCTAGTCAAGCTTATTTGTCAACCATAGCTGTAGGTCTTTTCTTACTACTTTGTTAAAAGGAATTAGGGGGGTTTGATCTTTAGACGGGTATGGGTCAATCCAACTTAGGTTGACACTCATTAGGTCGACCACTGAAGGTCGGCATAGCCTTTAGGTCGACAGGTCAACATGAGGTTTTTGGTGTTATTTTCTCCGTAAAGTGACGGGGAACCCAAATTAGTGCACCATGTCCCCTTGCATGGCTCGCGCTTTGAACTAGGTGCCTTGCTCCGCTACTGCTTCGCTCGGCACAGGTTACCGTTCCAATCGTAGTCCACGTGGATCGTTAAGTATGAAAAAAAAAGAAAAATTAAAAAAAAAAAAAAGTGAAAAGCTCAGGTCGACCTGTCGACCTAACAGACATGTCAACCCTCAGTCATCGACCTAAGTTGGGTCGACCTAACGACCGTATCCCCTTTAGGCAAATCCATAATCCAGTTTTCTACAACATATAACTTGTGGACATCCCATATGTAGCCTGGCCCACAGAATTACTTCTATAGCAGCCACCAGATCTAAGGGTATTATTTACAGAGTTGGTTTATATTTAAAGAGTTGGTTTATAAAACCCGGTACTTCAGATAATGTTTATGCCTTAAATTTAAAAGGTCAATGCTTTTACTAACCAGGTTTCGCTAGTAAAAGCATTGCCCACATAAATTGTGGGTATAAACAAGGTCTGAAGGACCGAGTTTATTAAACTCCTAAAGTTGGGTACACACTAGGAGACATATCAGCCATTTGAGTGAACAGCCGATATATATAGCCAGCCCGTCGGAGGATGTGTACCCCCAATAGGTCTGTGAATGCCATTGTATATAGAAATATATCGGCGCATCTGGCGGTGTGCATGGACCCCGTATACATGCTGCAGGGGCAGACATTACACCTGGGCAGGCATTTGAATTTGAGTGAACCATCACATCAAGCAGCTGATCACATTGTCACATTGAGCAGCCGATCGGTAAGTGTGTATACTTACCTGGATCTGCATCCTTGTTTACCCCTGGGGGTAGCGAGCTGAAATGAACTCACGCCCGTCAGCAGCAACATTTGAATAGCTGCCGGCGGGCGCCGGGACCCGCAATAAGAATTGAATCCAGCCCTAAGAGTCTGTACAAGGACACCTTTTAAAAGTAAGCACTTTATGTTTGACCTTCTATTCCTTTCTAGTGTAAAAAATGCTCTCTCTTGTTGAAACATATCCCTAGAAAATGTTTTTGAGCGGGACATAGAGGTTTCTTAATTTGTGATCAAACATCATTTCAGAGCCTGCAGGATCCATGCTAGTTCTGATACTGCCATCATCAAAATAATGTCTAGGTATGGCCATAGAAATATTCCTTCTTGGACTTGCCCACATATTAAGTCGTTCTGGGTAATGGCCCAGTCACTTTAACTGTCGGTACTTCCTAAGTGTCCCCCAACACTCCGGCATATATGCTTCTGTATGCCCCAATCTGACAGTTATCCAACCATTCTAACAAGTTGATTCTCCACATTACCCGTGCTGCTAAACTTCAGATTGCAAAGGCCTGGAAACAGCCGTCTCTGCCATCACGTCAGGAACTATTACTTCAAATCTGGTTTGTATAAAAAAAATGGAGTACATCACCAGTCTCCAAAATAACACAGTAGTTAAGTTCAATGTGGTGTGGGCAATGTGGTATTCTGCACATAATTCAACCCTTCCTGGCCTTGCTTAAACTACCCTTTTATCTTCATTCATGCTTAGTCTTTTTTACCCTTCCTGGCTCGCTTTCTTATATGACTCTACCTCCTCCCCTCCCCACTTCCAGACTTCTTTCCCCCCTGAGCTCCCCTGCCTTACTCTACCCATACATTTTGGACTTGTCTTTTGCAACTGCAACTTTGCATTACAACTTATCTCTATATATTGACTTAAGTTCTTTTCCCCTTCTTATACCCCCCCCCCCGCCCCCCCCCCCCCCACCTCATTCCCCCTCCTTGGAACTCTGTTCTTTTATTTTTGGTCCAATTGTTACTTCGGAATGTTTTCCTATCCTCTTCTAGATATTTCTGTATCTCGTTTTGTATACTAACGGATAGTTATTTTTTTTTTCTCTCATGTCTCTAATGTTATGAACCTTCTATATTGTTCATTGTTCAGTTCTGGTAAAATGTGCCTCTTTCTTTGTATTTACCCTTGTTTTCAATAAAATGATTGCAAAAGAAATATCCCTTCTTTTGTGAAGATCATTAGAAAGATGGGCAGTCCAAAAAAGACATGTATTGAAATTGTTGTTTTTAAATTAATAATTTTTGCTGTGCCTTGTGAATTTGCACAAGGGGAAAATTGGCATCTTAAAGACCTACAGAGGAAAATGTCCTATTAACTTAGCGTTCAGAATAGTCCTTGCAGACTCCCATTTTCTTTCTGGTATGCATATGAAATATTCCTTCATTTTGGCACCTTCAGTGAATCATGGCCATACACTTCGTTGGAAATGGCTTTGTGATCACTTCTTTTCTTAATATTCCTAGTACTCTATTAGCAGTAGTAGTTAAGGTCCATTATTTTAGGCATCTTACAAATCTGCCTCACACTTGGCTCACTTCTGAGGATGGACCATGGTAGCATCACTGGGAAAACGAGTCAGATGGATCCTCATAATTCCTTCCTGTTTTGCTGAAGAAAAAGCTGCCATAAGGTGTCCCCGATTGATAATGTCTGCCATAATCTCTGACAGTTCTATGTAGACTTGAAGAAAGAAAGAAAGAAAGAAAGAAAGAGGGGAGAGGTGCTGGCTTTAAGTCTACACACATCATTTAATCCACAATATTAATCAAACCATATAAAACACTTTGTCATTTTTTTTTAATCAAAACAATCTCCTGCAAGATCAGCTCTCCGTACTGCACGTATGTATATGCTGACTATTTATAAACAGGTATATACATTTTCCCAAAGAAACGCCAACCAAAAGTTAGTATGCGCATATAATTAATGTAGCATATTTAAAACCTCATGTCAGTAAGATGTAAGAGCCCCAAATTAATATTAATAGGAATCGTTAATTGGAATCCTTGTCTCAAATCTATCAATGAATCCAGCGTATAATGCAACAATGTATGCACAAAATCCAACTATGTAATTAGCTGCTAGGTAGCAGTATTTGACACACACAATGTACTGCATGTACGTACGTACGTACGTACGTACTATATATATCTATATCTATCTATATACAAACATACAATCTATTTCATAGCTCTATATACAACCAAGAGTAATCCCGCACCAGTTAGATATCGGTGGTATGAGAAGAAGGCAAGCCAGCAGAGGTAATGTGATGCTCTGGGCAATGTTCTGCCTAGAAACTGTGGATTGTAGCATTCATGTGCATATCACCTTGACACTTACCACCTACCTAAACATTTTGCATACCAATTACACCTCTTCGGTCCTCAGGAGCCCAAACGGTGCATGTTTTGCAGGTCTCCGCACAGAATCGCAAGTGAAATAATTAACTCCACCTGCGGACCTTTCAAAATGTGTCAGTGAGTAATTAATACACCTGTGCACCTGCTGGGTTACCTGCAAAACATGCACCGTGTGGGGTCCTGAGGACCGAGTTTGAGAACCTGTGCTCTAGAGGTTTTGTGGAGACCATGCCTCAACAGGTCAGACTTGTTTTGTGAACACGAGGGAGACCTACAGTACACAATATTTTAGGCAGGTGGTTTTAATGTTATGGATGATCTGTGTATATCACCAGAGTGGATATAGTGTACATATGTAGCATGGTAACAGATCAGTACTGTTCAATTGATATGCATCATGGGCACAATAAACAGCATAACCTACAGCCTCAGGTTAACAGTATTTAGCGTGTAGTATAGGAAGCAGAGAAATTAATATAATCCTATTGCAATCTATAAAAATAGATCAGTTGTTTCGTGGTAGGAGCTCCAGGAACTTACTATTACTGTCAATCATGGGTTATTTTCCTATTTGTCCTCTTACATAGCCAGACTATGGTAGGTTGGGATGCTGAGGCTGCAAAGTACTGCATGAAAGCCTCCTGGGTTTGGTATTCCTTATGAGCAAATTGGAAGCTGCTTCCAAATTCAGGTCCAGTACACACTCCAAACCTGGTGTTGCAGATCACGATAGCAGTTAAGCTGCATACTGTATACTTGCTTCTTGTGCCACCTATAGGTTTCTGAAAATATTGATTAGGTTTGCCCTGAGGCAGCCATTTTGATCTGCTGTGAGAGGGTTGTGAAAGTAAAGAATCAATTATTTGAATAAAATATATTTTTGTCACGAACCGGTCTCTTACCTCTGCGGGTTCTGGGGTTCATCCGTTGCCAGTGCGGTTGCTTGCGGTGCTGTGCGCCCGTGTGGGGACACGGCGTGATCAATGGCACAGGTAATGCAGAGTCTGGGAACTGTGAGTGCGGGGACCAAATGGCCTAAGGCACTGCGGTGTGTCTGCTGTATAGGAGGTGGCCATGTTGGAGACCAAATAGCTAATACAGAGCACTTGTGAAAACACCTGTGGGCAGGTGTAAACCAATCCCGTGCTTGTGCTGCCTTTAAGTAGGCTGGGATTATGTTACTCTGGGCCAGTGCTTTGTTGTATCAAAGCTGTGCTCTAGCTCTGAGCTCTCTCCGTGCATTCCTGTGTGATTCCCGTGGTCCAGATATCGCCTCCGTTCCCAGAGGTCCGTCTGCAGCCTTCACTGCTGAAAGATCCACCGGCTCTCTGCTGTGCTGTCAGTTAATTGCACTCCTATTGGAAATAGTTGGATTCCCAGTGTCCTGCATGAGGTTACCTTGTCAGTCTGCCTATCATTCAAAGTCTGGAGGATTCTGTTTCTCTCAGCTGTTCGTTTGTTCAATTCTGCATTTAACCCATTCATCACCTTGTCTTCTACTACAGTTTCACAGTGATCTCCGGAACCCGCAAGTAACCCAATTCAGTACTTTTATTTGCTATGTTGTCATTACAAGGATAATTCATCACAGTCTCTCAGTTAACTCTCAAAGCTCCATTGCCAATTCTTACAGTTAATTCTCCATGTCTGCATTAACCAGTTAAACACAATCTGCAGTTCAGCATCAAAGCTTGTTTATATTTGCTATGTTGTCATAACAAGGATAATTCTTCAGTCTCTCAGTTAACTCTCAAAACTCCATTGCAAATCCTTACAGTTATCTCTTCATGTCTGCATTATCCAGTTAATAACATTCTGCAGTTCAGCATCAAAGCTTGTTTATATTTGCTATGTTGTCATAACAAGGATAATTCTTCACAGTCTCTCAGTTAACTCTCAAAACTCCATTGCAAATCCTTACAGTTATCTCTTCATGTCTGCATTATCCAGTTAATCATATTCTGCAGTTCAGCATCAAAGCTCGTTTATATTTGGACAATCCAACATTTATTCATCAGCTTGTTTTGCATATGTTTCCATGAACATTTCTTTTATGTATTTTTGAGTTTTCTTTTGCATATTATTCCTGCAATACTTCAGTATAATATGATGATTAACAACTTGTCAGTTAACTCTTTACTGAATTGTTATTTTGAATAAATATATGAATCGGAACTTTCTTCGTCCTCCCTGCTTTCTTCATAGCCCAGCACCTACACCTGTGGTTGGTCCCGGGTTAACGGATTCACAAAAACACCCGGACCTGACAGTAAGCACTGGCCCCATGGATCCGTCAAGTGACCAATTCGCAGGAGGCGGTGCTACGTCAGATATCCTTTCCCGTCTGGAAAACCAGGAGTCTATACAGACACAAATAGTGCAGTTTATGCAAACTATGGCAGACCGTTTAGAGACTCTTCATACGGCTATTAAAACGTTCCAAGTCCAGATTCCAGCCCCAGATGTCCCAGTTACCACTACAGCTTCTCCTGTGACGCTGCCTACGTCCCGCTTGCAGTTACCCTCTCCGAGTAAGTTTGACGGAACTCCAAAACTTTGCAGAGGATTCCTGAATCAATGCGAGATCCAGTTTGAACTGATGTCTGCCAGTTTCCCATCAGCTCGTTCTAAGGTTGCATATATTATTGCCCTCCTCTCCGGTCAGGCTCTGGAGTGGGCATCACCATTATGGGAGAGAGGTGATCCTATCCTCTCTAATTACAAAGAGTTCGTATCTTCCTTCCGGAGAATCTTTGACGAACCAGGCAGGACCACCTCAGCATCCTTGGAGATTCTCCGTCTACGTCAAGGTTTACGTCCTGTCAGTCAATATATTATTCAGTTTCGCACGTTGTCTTCAGAGTTAAACTGGAATGAGGAGGCCCTGATCGCCGCGTTTTGGAATGGACTTTCAGAAAGAATCAAGGATGATTTAACTATCCGGGATGTGCCAATTAAACTGGATGAATTGATTTCTCTCTGTAACAAACTTGATCTACGTTACAGGGAGCGATGTTTAGAGAAATCCAGGGCAGAGCGATCCAGTCCACGTGATCATCCTAGCCCTCGACAAGATTCTTCATCACAGTCTCCAGTAATGACTGAAGAACCTATGCAGATTGGGCACTCTCGCCTCACAGAGGAGGAACAACTTCGTCGTCGACAGGGTAACCTCTGCATGTACTGTGGGTCCTCCGAACATTTAGTTAAATTCTGCAAACTCCGACCGGGAAACTCTCGCCTCCTAGCTTATTCAAGAGAGGTTAAGCTAGGAGTTACTTTAGAATCACGTTCTGGGAAAGAGCCAACCTTGTCTATTCAATTAGAAGTTCCAAGTTCTACAGTGAAAGTTTCAGCCCTCCTAGATTCCGGGGCAGCCGAGAACTTCATCTCCTCAGCCTTTGTCATACGGTCTAAAGTTCAAACCATGCCCCTGGAAGCAGCAGTTGCCGTTACAGCAGTGGATGGAAGTCGAATTCCAGATGGTATAATTACTCATCGAACCGTATGTCTCAAGATGAAAGTTGGTGAGCTCCATTCCGAATACCTCTCCTTCTACGTGATTCCCAAAGCCTCTCAAGATGTGATACTTGGTTTACCTTGGCTGCAGAAACATAATCCTCAACTTAATTGGCAAACCATGGAAGTCCTTTCATGGGGTAAATCTTGTACCAAGGACTGTGTAGCTACAATTGTACCTCTTCGGTCAATTAGCCTTTCCGATCTACCTCCGGTGTATCAATCCCTTGCGGATGTTTCCAGTAAGCAAGCAGCAGACTCTCTACCTCCTCATCGTGAATGGGACTGCCCAGTCGTCCTGGTTCCGGGCAAGACCCCTCCTAGGGGACAAATTCATCCGCTATCCATCCCAGAGACGCGAGCTATCCGGGATTGGTCCACTCCTACAACTCTCAAGGGGATTCAGCGATTTCTTGGCTTTGCTAATTTCTATAGGAGATTCATTAAGAATTATTCTACGTTAGCTGCTCCTATCACAGCCCTAACTCGCAAGGGAGCAAATCCTACGAACTGGTCTTCTGAAGCAATCAAAGCCTTCTCTGATTTAAAGCAAGCCTTTGTGTCAGCCCCCATTCTTCGACAGCCTGATTTGAATCGTCCCTTTCTACTAGAGGTGGATTTATCTACAGAAGCAGTAGGAGCTGTGTTGTCACAAGTCTTTGAAGATAAAAAGGTCCATCCCTGCGGATATTTCTCCCGTAAGTTCCTCCCGGCAGAGCGTAATTATGCAATCGGTGAGCAAGAGTTACTTGCCATCAAGTTGGCATTTGAGGAGTGGAGATACCTTCTAGAAGGAGCTCAACATCGCATTACAGTTTATACTGATCATAAGAATCTTCTGTATCTGCAGTCAGCTCAGTGTTTGAATCCACGACAAGCTCGATGGGCGCTTTTCTTCTCACGATTTGATTTCAAACTCACCTATCGTCCAGGGTCTCAGAACAAAAAGGCAGATGCCCTTTCCCGGTCCTTTGCTTCTTCTGAATTAAATGATGCTACCACGAATCAAGCCATTGTGAATCCTACGTCCTTCTTAATGACTCGAACCTCTCCAGTTCCTCCGCCTGGCAAGACCTTTGTCGCCACAAGTCTTCGAAAACAGCTGCTTACCTGGGCTCACTCCTCTTCCTTCATGGGTCATCCTGGGGTTCTAAAGACTCTCAAATTTATTCAACAGTCTTATTGGTGGCCACGTCTCAAAGCCGATGTCCAAGAGTTTATAGCAGCATGTCCTAAATGTGCCCAACATAAGAGTCCAAGAAGTTCTCCACCAGAGTTTCATCCATTGCCAGCCCTAGAGGTTCCAGCAGCAGATCAAGAGCTTCAACGTCTATCTAGCATCTGGAGTTGTGTACGTAAGTCCTTGGTCAAAACTTCCGCTCGTTATAAATCTTTTGCAGATAGAAAACGTAAAGCTGTACCGAGTTACAAAGTGGGAGACCAAGTTTGGATTTCTACGCGCAATCTCAAGTTCAAAGTTCCTTCTAAGAAATTTGCTCCCAAGTTTATTGGTCCATTTCCCATTGTTAAGGTACTCAACCCTGTGTCATACAAAGTCAAGTTGCCACCGTCTTTGAGAATTCCTAACGCCTTTCATACATCTTTACTGAAGCCTTTGATTCTCAATAAGTTCCGTACTACCCAGTCCAAAGCTCCTAAAGTTCACTCTTTGCAGAATGAGGAATTTGAAGTTAAAGAGATTGTGGACTCACGTTCCCGATATGGACGTTTACAGTTTCTGGTCGACTGGAAGGGTTACGGTCCAGAGGAAAGATCCTGGGTTTTCTCTGAAGATGTTCATGCTCCAAGACTGGTACAGAAATACTTCTCCAAAAATCCTGATAAGGTTCAAAGGTGTTCGGAGACCACCCTTTGAGGAGGGGGTACTGTCACGAACCGGTCTCTTACCTCTGCGGGTTCTGGGGTTCATCCGTTGCCAGTGCGGTTGCTCGCGGTGCTGTGCGCCCGTGTGGGGACACGGCGTGATCAATGGCACAGGTAATGCAGAGTCTGGGAACTGTGAGTGCGGGGACCAAATGGCCTAAGGCACTGCGGTGTGTCTGCTGTATAGGAGGTGGCCATGTTGGAGACCAAATAGCTAATACAGAGCACTTGTGAAAACACCTGTGGGCAGGTGTAAGCCAATCCCGTGCTTGTGCTGCCTTTAAGTAGGCTGGGATTATGTTACTCTGGGCCAGTGCTTTGTTGTATCAAAGCTGTGCTCTAGCTCTGAGCTCTCTCCGTGCATTCCTGTGTGATTCCCGTGGTCCAGATATCGCCTCCGTTCCCAGAGGTCCGTCTGCAGCCTTCACTGCTGAAAGATCCACCGGCTCTCTGCTGTGCTGTCAGTTAATTGCACTCCTATTGGAAATAGTTGGATTCCCAGTGTCCTGCATGAGGTTACCTTGTCAGTCTGCCTATCATTCAAAGTCTGGAGGATTCTGTTTCTCTCAGCTGTTCGTTTGTTCAATTCTGCATTTAACCCATTCATCACCTTGTCTTCTACTACAGTTTCACAGTGATCTCCGGAACCCGCAAGTAACCCAATTCAGTACTTTTATTTGCTATGTTGTCATTACAAGGATAATTCATCACAGTCTCTCAGTTAACTCTCAAAGCTCCATTGCCAATTCTTACAGTTAATTCTCCATGTCTGCATTAACCAGTTAAACACAATCTGCAGTTCAGCATCAAAGCTTGTTTATATTTGCTATGTTGTCATAACAAGGATAATTCTTCAGTCTCTCAGTTAACTCTCAAAACTCCATTGCAAATCCTTACAGTTATCTCTTCATGTCTGCATTATCCAGTTAATCATATTCTGCAGTTCAGCATCAAAGCTCGTTTATATTTGGACAATCCAACATTTATTCATCAGCTTGTTTTGCATATGTTTCCATGAACATTTCTTTTATGTATTTTTGAGTTTTCTTTTGCATATTATTCCTGCAATACTTCAGTATAATATGATGATTAACAACTTGTCAGTTAACTCTTTACTGAATTGTTATTTTGAATAAATATATGAATCGGAACTTTCTTCGTCCTCCCTGCTTTCTTCATAGCCCAGCACCTACACCTGTGGTTGGTCCCGGGTTAACGGATTCACAAAAACACCCGGACCTGACAATTTTCCCTCAAAAAACAAATGCCACAAGTTTATTCTAAAGGCCCCCATACACTAAAATGATAATGCCCGATTTCAGCCCAATTCGGGCCGATATATTGGGTGAAATCAGGCATTTTCCTTGTGCTTTACACCCGATCCGATGTGCATTCCCGTGAGCATCGGATTGGATCACCCTAGATCCGACATATCACGAGTGCTGCACTCGCGATATATCGGATCGCGCAGGAATGGCTGGGATAGCAAAAATAAGATTTTAAACCTACCGGTAAATCTTTTTCTCCTAGTCCGTAGAGGATGCTGGGAACTCCGTAAGGACCATGGGGTATAGTCGGGCTCCGCAGGAGACATGGGCACTCCAAGACTTTAGATGGGTGTGAACTGGCTCCTCCCTCTATGCCCCTCCTCCAGACCTCAGTTAAAGAACTGTGCCCAGAGGAGACGGACAGTACGAGGAAAGGATTTTTGTTAATCTAAGGGCGAGATACATACCAGCCCACACACTCCACACCGTACAACATGGAATATACGAAACCAGTTAACAGTATGAACAAAACAGCATCAGCCAGAGACTGATCTCAACTGTAACATAACCCTTATGTAAGCAACAACTATATACAAGCCTTGCAGAAATAGTCCGCACTGGGACGGGTGCCCAGCATCCTCTACGGACTAGGAGAAAAATATTTACCGGTAGGTTTAAAATCTTATTTTCTCTTACGTCCTAGAGGATGCTGGGGACTCCGTAAGGACCATGGGGATTATACCAAAGCTCCAGACCGGGCGGGAGAGTGCGGATGACTCTGCAGCACCGATTGAGCAAACATGAGGTCCTCATTAGCCAGGGTATCAAACTTGTAGAATTTGGCAAAAGTGTTTGAACCCGACCAAGTAGCTGCCCGGCAAAGCTGTAATGCTGAGACGCCTCGGGCAGCCGCCCAAGAAGAGCCCACCTTCCTAGTGGAATGGGCCTTTACCGAATTAGGTAACGGCAATCCAGCAGTAGAATGAGCCTGCTGAATCGTGTCACAGATCCAGCGAGCAATAGTCTGCTTAGAAGCAGGAGCGCCAACTTTGTTGGCTGCATACAGGACAAACAGTGCCTCTGTTTTCCTAACTCGAGCCGTCCTGGCTACATACATTTTTAAGGCCCTGACTACATCAAGGGACTTGGAATCCTCTAAGTCACCCATAGCCACAGGCACCACAATAGGTTGGTTCATATGAAATTACGAAACCACCTTAGGTAGAAATTGAGGACGAGTTCTCAACTCTGCTTGATCCACATGGAAAATCAAATAGGGGCTCTTGTGAGACAAAGCCGCCAATTCGGACACCCGCCTCACAGATGCCAAGGCCAACAACATGACCACTTTCCAAGTGAGAAATTTTAATTCCACCGTTTGAAGAGGTTCAAACCAGTGTGACTTAAGGAACTGTAAGACCACGTTAAGGTCCCACGGTGCCACTGGGGGCACAAAAGGAGGTTGGATGTGCAGCACTCCCTTTACAAAAGCCTGGACTTCTGGGAGAGAAGCCAATTCCTTCTGAAAGAATATAGATAAGGCCGAAATCTGCACCTTAATGGAGCCTAACTTAAGGCCCATATCCACTCCCGTCTGTAGAAAGTGGAGAAAACGACCCAGCTGAAAATCTTCCATAGGAGCATTCTTGGCTTCACACCAAGATACATATTTCCTCCAGATACAGTTATAATGCTTCGCCGTTACCTCCTTCCTAGCTCTAATTAGAGTAGGGATGACCTCCCCCGGAATACCTTTTCTAGCTAGGATTTGGTGTTCAACCGCCATGCCGTCAAACGTAACTGCGGTAAGTCTTGGAACACACACGGCCCCTGTTGCAACAGATCCTCCCTGGGAGGAAGAGGTCACGGATCTTCTGTGAGCATTTCCTGATGGTCTGAATACCAGGCCCTTCGAGGCCAATCTGGAACAATGAGTATTGTCTGCACTCTTGTTCGTCTTATGATTCTCAATATTTTTGAGATGAGTGGAAGTGGAGGGTACACATAGACCGACTTGTTAGCTCTTGAAGAAGTCCCCACTCTCCTGGATGGAGATCGTGTCTGCTGAGGAAGTCTGCTTCCCAGTTGTCTACTCCCGGAATGAAGACTGCTGACAGAGCGCTTACATGATTTTCCGCCCAGTGAAGAATCCTGGTGGCTTCCGCCATTGCTGCTCTGCTCCTTGTCCCGCCTTGGCGGTTTACATGCGCCACGGCTGTGATGTTATCTGACTGAATCAGAACGGGTAGGCTGCGAAGAAGATTCTCCGCTTGTTGTAGGCCGTTGTATATGGCCCTTAATTCCAGCACATTGATGTGTAGACAAGCCTCCTGGCTTGACCATATTCCCTGAAAATTTCTTCCTTGTGTGACTGCTCCCCACCCTCGGAGGCTCGCGTCCGTGGTCACAAGAACCCAGTCTTGAATGCCGAACCTGCGACCCTCTAGAAGGTGAGCACTCTGAAGCCACCACAGGAGAGATACCCTGGCCCTGGGGGACAGGCTTATCCTCTGATGTATTTGTAGATGGGACCCTTGTCCAGAAGGTGCAACTGAAAAGTTCTCGCATGGAACCTGCCAAACAGAATGGCCTCGTAGGCCGCCACCATCTTTCCCAATACTCGAGTGCATTGATGAACTGACACTCTTTTTGGCTTTAGCAGGTCCTTGACCATGTTCTGGAGTTCCTGGGCTTTTTCCGCTGGGAGAAAAACCCTCTTTTTTTCCGTGTCCAGAACCATGCCCAAAAATGACAGCCGAGTTGTCGGAACCAACTGCGACTTTGGTAGATTTAGAATCCAGCCGTGTTGTTGTAGTACTCTCAGGGAGAGAGACACGCTACTCAGTAACTGATCTCTTGATCTTGCCCTTATCAGGAGATTGTCCAAGTATGGGATAATTGTGACTCCTTGCTTGCGCAGGAGCACCATCATTTCCGCCATTACCTTGGTGAAAATTCTCGGGGCCGTGGAAAGCCCAAATGGCAACGTCTGAAACTGGTAATGACAATCCTGTACAGCGAATCTCAGGTACGCCTGATGAGGGGGATAAATGGGGACATGAAGGTATGCATCCTTTATGTCTAGCGACACCATAAAATCCCCCCCTTCCAGGCTAGAGATCACTGCCCGGAGAGATTCCATCTTGAATTTGAACCTTTTCAAATACAGGTTCAGGTATTTTAGATTCAGAATGGGTCTGACCGAGCCATCCGGCTTCGGGACCACAAATAGGGTTGAATTATACCCCCTCCCCCTGTTGCATTAGGGGAACCTTGATAATCACTTGCTGTTGACACAGCTTTTGTATGGCAGCTGAAACTATTTCCCTCTCTTGGGGAGAAGCTTGCAAAGCCGATTTGAAAAATCGGCGAGGAGGCACTTCTTCGAACTCCAGTTTGTAGCCTTGGGATACAATTTCGACCGCCCAAGGATCCAGATCCGACTGAACCCAGACGTGCCCCCACCGGTGCGGACTCCCTCAGCGGAGCCCCAGCGTCATGCGGTGGATTTTGTAGAGGCCGGGGAGGACTTTTGTTCCTGGGAACTACCCGTAGCAGGCGTTCTTTTCCCTCTTTTACCTCTGGCGAAGAAGGAGCCTCGACCCTTTCTAAACTTATGCGACTGAAAGGACTGCATCTGATATTGAGGTGTTTTCTTTTGCTGTGGGGGAACGTAAGGCAAAAAAGACTTACCCGCGGTAGCTGTGGAAACCAGGTCCGCGAGTCCCTCCCCAAATAAAACCTCACCCTTGTATGGTGAAGTCTCCATATGTCTCTTTGAATCGGCATCACTTGTCCATTGGGGGGTCCACAGGGACCTTCTAGCCGAAACTGCCATAGCTCTTGAACCCAACAGCCCAATATCTCTCGTAGCCTCTCTCATATATAACGCTGCGTCCTTAATGTGACCCAAGGTCAACAAAATGCTATCTTTATCTAGGGTGTCTATGTCAGATGACAAGTTATCTGCCCACTCTGCAATTGCGCTACCCACCCATGCCGACGCTACTGCCGGTCTGAGCAGGGCACCCGTATGTGTATAAATTGATTTTAAGGTAGTTTCCTGTCTGCGATCAGCAGGATCCTTAAGGGCTGCCGTGTCTGGAGACGGTAGCGCCACCCTTTTTGGACAAGCGCGTCAAAGCCTTGTCCACCGTGGGCGAGGATTCCCACCGTAACCTGTCCTGTGAGGGGAAAGGATACGCCATAATAATTCTCTTGGGAATGTGCAGTCTCTTGTCTGGAGTTTCCCAAGCTTTTTCAAATAAAGTGTTCAGCTCATGAGATGGGGGAAACGTTACCTCAGGTTTCTTTTCCTTAAACATGCGCACCCTCGTGTCAGGTACAGAGGGGTCCTCTGTGATATGCAAAACATCTTTTATTGCAATAATCATATAATGAATACTCTTGGCCACCCGTGGGTGTAACCTTGCATCATCATAGTCGACACTCGAGTTGGAATCCGTGTCGGTATCAGTGTCTGCTATCTGGGAAAGAGGACGTTTATGAGACCCCGAAGGGCCAAGTTGTGACACCGTCAAAGCCATGGATTGACTCCCTGCTTTTTCCCTGGACTCTGCTTTGTTCAATCTTTTATGTAATAAAGTCACATTTGCATTTAAAACATTCCACATATCCAACCAATCAGGTGCCGACGGAGACACCACAATCATCTGCTCTGCCTCCTCCCTAGACGAGCCTTCCGCTTCAGACATGCCGACACACACGTACTGACACCCCCACACACACTGGGATATACAAATATGGGAACAGCCCCCCAATAAGGCTCTTTGGAGAGACAGAGAGAGTATGCCAGCACACACCCACGCCACTGGACACAAAGTCCCAGTCTGTACAGCGCTCTTTATATAGATATATTATACACTCTTTTGCGCCAAATAAATGTGCCCCCCCCCTCGTTTTTGCCCTGTTACTTGGTTCAGCAGGGGAGAGTCCGGGAGCAGCTTCTCTGCAGCTTGCTGTGGAGAAAATGGTGCTAGTTAGTGCTGGAGGATCAAGCCCCGCCCCCTCGACGGCGTGCTTCGGTCCCGCTCCAATTTTTTTTTATACTGGCGGGGGTTTTAGAATATACTGCTTCCGCAGTATCTGATACCTCTACCAGTGTTATTTGAGGTAATTATTGCTGCCCAGGACGCCCCCCCCCCCCCTGCACCCTTGCTGTGCCTTGTGTGTGTGTGTGTGGGGGGGCAATGGCGCGCAACGTGACCGCTGCGCGGTACCTCACTGAAGATCTGAAGTCTTCTGCCGCCTGTGAAGTCTTCTTTCTTCTTATACTCACCCGGCTTCTATCTTCCGGCTCTGTGAGGACGGTGGCGTGGCTCCGGGACGAACAGCGAGGACGACACCTGTGTTCCGACCCTCTGGAGCTAATGGTGTCCAGTAGCCTAAGAGGCAGAGCCTATCAGTTAAGTAGGTCTGCTTCTCTCCCCTCAGTCCCACGATGCAGGGAGCCTGTTGCCAGCAGTGCTCCCTGAAAATAAAAAACCTAACAAAAGTCTTTTCAGAGAAACTCAGTAGAACTCCCCTGCAGTGCATCCAGTCTCCTCTGGGCACAGGATCTAACTGAGGTCTGGAGGAGCGGCATAGAGGGGGGAGCCAGTTCACACCCATCTAAAGTCTTAGAGTGCCCATGTCTCCTGCGGAGCCCATCTATACCCCATGGTCCTTACGGAGTCCCCAGCATCCTCTAGGACGTAAGAGAAAGATACATCGTATGCAAAAGGACAGCATATGATGTATCTTTTACTATCCTGCCGCCCGGGAGGCTGCCGGGAGGTTGAAGGGAAATCCTAGACGACATGACGGATCGTCATTTCGTCTAAGTATATGGGGCCCTTTAGACTTTAGACATTTTCCAAATGTCTTTTAATTCTTTCTTGCATACATTTTTCTAGGTCACTGCCCCGTAGCTTCAAGGATTATGATGTTACCACATATGCCTCAACCACTGAATATAACTTCCTGTTCCTGCTTTAATTAATCTATTAATCCTCAAAAGAACTTGCATCTTCAAGTTAATTTCTTGGACAGCTTGCAAAAGTGTATATTGCAGTAGCTAGTGTGCAGGTCACATTTTAGTTTCCTAAAAACAAGTCAATTTATACAGAAGACAGGTCTGCTTGCGTACTTCTAATCTTCCTTAATAATCCTCTTTAACCCCTGAAAGGGTATTTCTGCAATAACTATTTAAGACTCATCTATATATAGTTTATAGATAGCACACATATTGCTTAATAAATCCACATTGCACTTGGACTCAGACAATTCAAGCGCATGAGAATCCACCGGTTGCACACGTGGTTGACATTCATCTGAAACATCAAGCATGATATTTTGGATTTTAATGGACTCCAAATTCCTTTGTAACAAAGCTATCAGCAAATACTATCTTCAACCATTTAATAATAATAATAGTAGTAGTATGGCCAGCTAAAGTCTCAGACCTATTACCAGTGTAGAGGAAATGTGCTAAATAGAAAAACAAAGCTAATACAATGCAACAGAATATCATGCCCACTACTTACCCTGTCCTTGATTGGAATGTTACCCTCCATACTGATATAGCGAAGGAGAGTTTCAATTGATACTGCAGTCTGAATAAATATTAATGTCAGTGTGGAACTCCAAGCTGCCATGCTTCTGACCTGCCTCTTAGAGCCAATTTCAGCAGTAAAATATTTTTTTTCAGCAATGTACGACATCACCAAACTCAGCCCCACAATACACCAGTCTTAAAGGTGCCTAGCGATGATAAATATTTTTAGTTGACTCAGTAGAAATATAGTGAAGTTGCAATCCAAGCCATAACTACGACACAGGGAGGTTGAGCCATCTAAATACCCGGCTAGTAATCCCGAAGGTACTAACGGCAGATCTTCAGAAAAGTAATAAATCCAACTCCTGCTTCTTATAGTAGCAGCACATGCCGTAGAGAAGCCCCAAAGCTAAAACACCACAAACCTGCCTAGCTAGGATGAAGGTAATTGTGGCCCTATATACCTGCAGGTGTATCTGCTACCCTGTCCCGAAACTGGAGAAATAGATTTGTCCGATAAGTTATATTTAAAACACAACTCGTATGTTGCACACTACTATTTTTGCCCACAACTTTGTTTTATGTTTAATTGTTTTTCTCCTGGTCTATATTGGCTAATGTAAAAATAGGATTTTAATTACCTACCAGTAAATCCTTTTCTCATAGTCCGTAGAGGATGCTGGGGTCCATATTAGTACCATGGGGTATAAACGGGTCCACCAGGAGCCATTGGCACTTTAAGAGTTTAATAGTGTGGGCTGGCTCCTCCCTCTATGCCCCTCCTACCAGACTCAGTCTAGAAACTGTGCCCGAGGAGACGACATACTGCGAGAGAAGGAAATACACAGATAGTGGCGAGATTCATACCAGCTCACACAACAAGGCAAATCCGGCCAACAGGCCGGAAAACTCAGCAACAGCTGAAACAGTACTGAAACAGGAACGAACCCAAAACTAGGAATCAGGTAGTCCTGAACCAAAGAACCACAGCAGGATAAAGAAGCGCTGGGCGGGCGCCCAGCATCCTCTACGGACTACGAGAAAAGGATTTACCGGTAGATAATTAAAATCCTATTTTCTCTTACGTCCTAGAGGATGCTGGGGTCCACATTAGTACCATAGGGATGTACCAAAGCTCCCAGGACGGGAGGGAGAGCGCGCAGGCTCCTGCAGAACTGCTTGACCAAACTTGAGGTCATCAGAGTCCAAAGTATCGAACTTGTAAAACTTAGCAAACGTGTTCGAACCAGACCAGGTAGCTGCTCGGCAAAGCTGCAAAGCCAAGACACCCCGGGCAGCCGCCCAGGAAGAACCCACTTTACGAGTAGAGTGGGCCTTAACCAATTTTGGACACGGCAATCCTGCCGTAGAATAGGCATGCTGGATGGTGAACCTGATCCAGCGATAAATCGACTGCTTAGAAGCAGGACACCCAATTTTCTTGGGATCATAGAGGACAAACAAAGAGTCCGATTTCCTGAGACGAGCAGTCCTCTTCACATAAATCTTCAAAGTCCTCACAACATCCAAGGCCTTTGAAGCAATTGAGGAGTCAGTAGCCACTGGCACCACAATAGGTTGGTTGATATGAAAAGCCGACACAACCTTAGGAAGGAACTGTGGAAGAGTCCTGAGGTCCGCCCTATCTTCATGGAAGACCAGATAGGGACTTTTACAGGGCAAAGCCCCCAATTCCGACACACGTCGAGCAGAAGCCAAGGCCAACAAAGTTACCGCCTTCCATGTGAGAAACTTGATTTCAGCCTCCTGTAGAGGCTCAAACCAATCCAATTGCAGGAACTGCAACACCACATCAAGATCCCATAGTGCCGTTGGCGCCACAAAAGGGGGCTGGATGTGCAGAACCCCTTTCAAAAAGGTCTGAAGCTCAGGGAGGACAGCCAATTGTTTCTGGAAGAAAATGGATAAGGCCAAAATCTGGACTTTTAATGGAGCCCAATCTCAGGCCTAAATCCACACCAGCTTGCAGGAAAAGGAGAAACCGTCCAAGTTGAAACTCCACCGGAGGAAACTTCTTGGATTCACACCAAGACACATACTTTTTCCAAATTCAATGGTAATGTTTAGACGTCACCCCCTTCCTAGCCTGCATCAGGGTAGGAATAACCTCGCTTGGAATACCCTTCCGAGCTAAGATCTGGCGCTCAACCGCCATGCCGTCAAACGTAGCCGTGGTAAGTCTTGATAAGCTAACTGCCCCTGTAGTAGAAAATCCTCCCGAAGAGGCAGAGGCCTTGGATCTTCCAGCAGTAGATCCAGCAGATCCGCGTACCAAGCCCTCCTTGGCCAGTCTGGAGCAATGAGGATTGCCAGAACCCCTGTTCTTTTCACAAGTTGTAGAACTCTTGGGATAAGAGAAAGTGGAGGGAACACACACACTGACGTGAACACCCATGGCGTTACTAGTGCGTCCACCGCCACTGCCTCTGGGTCTCTCGACCTGGAACAGTACCTCCTCAGCTTCTTGTTGAGGCGGGAGGCCATCATGTCTATGTGAGGAACCCCCACCAACCGGTTACTTCCTCGAACACCTCCGGTTGGAGGCCCCACTCTCCTGGAAGGAGATCGTGTCTGCTGAGGAAGTCCGCTTCCCAGTTCTCTGCTCCCGGAATGAAGATTGCGGACATCGCTACAGCGTGCCTTTCTGCCCAGAGGGGGATCCTTGTCACCTCTGACATTGCAGCCCTGCTCTTCGTTCCACCGTGTCGGTTTATGTAGACCACTGTGGTCATGTTGTCCGATTGCACCTGAACAGCTCCTGTAGAAGGTGTGCCACTTGAAGAAGGCCGTTGTATATGGCCCTTAGTTCCAGGATGTTTATCGGAAGAAGGGATTCCTGACTTGACCACCTTCCTTGGAAGGTTTCCCCTTGAGCGACTGCTCCCCAACCTCTGAGACTTGCATCCGTGGTTAGAAGGATCCAGTCCTGAACCCCGAACCTTTGGCCCTCCAGAAGGTGAGGTAGTTGCAGCCACCAGAGGAGCAAAATCCTTGCTTTCGGCGACAGACGTATCCTCTGGTGCATATGTAGGTGAGATCCCTACTACTGGTCCAAGAGATCCAGTTGAAAGGACAGAGCATGAAACCTTCCGTACTGCAGAGCCTCGTAGGAGGCAACCATCTTCCCCAGAAAACGGATGCACTGATGAACCGATACCCTGGCCGGCTTCAAGAGATCCCGGACCATTGTATGAATCACCAACGCTTTCTCCACCGGTAGAAACACTCTCTGCACCTCCGTGTCAAGGATCATCCCCAGGAAAGACAGCCTCCTTGTCGGCTCCAGATGAGACTTTGGAAGGTTCAGGATCCAACCGTGTTCCTTGAGCAGATGCGTCGTGAGAGCAATGGATCTTAACAACTTCTCCCTGGACGATGCCTTGATCAACCCCCTGCTTGCGGAGGAGAACCATCATCTCTGCCATCACCTTGATGAAGATCCTTGGTGCTGTGGAGAGACCGAATGGCAGTGCCTGAAACTGATAGTGATCGTCTAACAGTGCAAACCTGAGATAAGCCTGATGCGGCGATCAAATGGGAATGTGGAGGTACGCATCCTTGATGTCCAGGAACACCAGGAACTCCCCCTCCATGAGATAACCGCTTGCAGAGACTCCATTTTGAATTTGAAGTCCCTGAGATAAGGGTTCAATGATTTCAAGTTCAGAACTGGCCTGACCGAACCATCCGGCTTCGGTACCACAAAAAGGTACGAATAGTAATCTTTGTTCAACGGATGAGGTGGAACTGGACCAATGACCTCCGACAATACCAATTTTCGGATAGCATCCAGTAAAATAGCTCTGTCTGCCAGCAAACCTGATTTGAAGAATCGGTGAGGTGGGAGAGTTTGAAACTCCAGCCTGTACCCCCGGGACACAATATCCTGTATCCAGGCCGGACGACACCCATACGTGGCAGAAATACCGGAGTCTCGCTCCCACCTGACCTACTTCCAGGCCATGCGGTCCACTGTCATGTTGAGGACTTTGAGGCATTTTGGTCCTGGGAACCTGCGGGAGCAGGCTTCTTAGATTTGGCACGACCACCTCTAAAGAAGGTGTGAGAGGGCTTGTTTTTTCTAGTCCTAGTGGGCCGAAAGGACTGTGATGTGTTGGGAGAAAAAGGCTTCTTTGTAGCCGGTGCAGTTGAGGGGAGAAACGGAGACTTACCCGCTGTAGCCGTGGCAATCCACGCATCCAGCGCCTCCCCAGAGCCTGGCCTGTATAGGGTAGGCTCACACTTTTCCTGGATTCTGCGTCCGCAGACCATTGGCGCAGCCAGAGACCCCTGCGTGCCGAGGCGGACATGGAGGAGATCCCCGCAGCCATGGAACCCAGATCATTCATGGATTCCACCAGAAACCCTGCAGAAGCCAGTACGTTAAGTAAAAACAAATCAACGTCACCTTTATCCATCGTAGTCAAGTCCTCCTGCAGAGTGATTGACCACTTTGCTATTGCTCCCATTTTTTTTCTATCGTCCTCCAGGAAGGGAAAAACAACCAGAACCGTTTTAGGGATCTGGATTTTTTTCTCTGGGTTTTCCCAGGCCTTTTCAAAAATGGCATTTCATTCCTTAGAAGCAGGGAAGGTGAAAGAGGCTTTCTTACTGTCTGTGAAAAAAGCCTCCTCAACCTGCTCAGTAGGTGTATCAGAAATATTTAACACATATCCCGCATGGCATCAATCAACTGCACCCCCTTAGCAAGTGATGCCGTCCCCCTTGACACATCCCCATCACCGACTGCTGTGTCAGAATCGGTATCCGTGTCATCCTGCGTAATTTGGGCAAGAGCACTTTTGTGAGAATGTACCTCAAGGGGGCCCCGGGTGAGCAGTATCGGATCATACAGCCATAGAGGACTGTAATACCTGAGTTGCATGCTCAGTCCTTCCAACCCTTTCAGAAATCTGAGAAATATCCCCCCTAAGAGAGGCTAACCACTCCGGTTCCCTAGCCGGGATCTGCGCTACAACAGTGCAATCCTGATTACATGGGATGGGATCTTCCTGAGAAAATATATCCTCTGCAGCATATGAGACAGTCTCTAGACATGGTTGCTTGCACACCCCACATACACACAGGGTACAGGGCAGACAGTTTCCCCACTGAAGAATGGCAGACACAGATTGGAGCCAACCCACACACAGCGCTATACAGGTATAGGAAGACCCTTAACCAGCGCTGACTGTGTCCCTTAATAGGTGACACAGTCTATACAATGCCCCCCTTCTACAACCCCCTGGTACCATACAGATAGCTGGAGTTGCTCTGGAGGGACTGCTCTTCACAGGCAGTGTGTCTGTAGGCAGGAAAATGGCGCTGAACGCTGCTGGGTCCGCTCTGCCCCCTTAATGGCGCTGTCTTCCCGCTCTTCCAAGATTATACTGGCCTGAGGATTTTCTGCTGGCTGAGATCCAAGGACCCCGACAGGCTTTCTGGTCAGTGTAGGGCTCAGGGCACCCCTCACAGCGCCGCACCATGTACCACTTAGCACTCGGAGCGTAGTCAGTACTGCGCTCCCTACCCTGTAGCTGCCATCTTCACATCGGCTCCCCGCTGGCCAGGGAGCAGACGACTCACTCGCCACACTTCAGTTCTGCAAGGGGGTGGCGGCATGCTGCCGGGGTGAGCCTTCCCCTGCGGCGGGGAGCGATCAATCCCCTCTGGAGCTCAGTGTCCAGTCAGCAGAGACAGTGGCTCAGACCCCGCAGGGCAGACACTGCTCCCCCCCCTCAGTCCCTCGATGCAGGGAGGCTGTTGCCAGCCCACACTGTTAAACTCCTAAAGTGCCAGTGGCTCCTGGTGGACCCATCTATACCCCATGGTACTAATATGGACCCCAGCATCCTCTAGGACGTAAGAGAAAAAGTATATGTACGTACTCCTAATACATATACAGCATTATTTTGCGTTTACACGCATGTGTGACAGATCATAAATTATATGGGACTAACATTTGTACAGTGCCTTACAAACATTTGTGTTTACACAAGTCAGTCAGATCACATGCTTATGGAATTAACATTTGTATATAACCTTACAAAGAATGATTAATGATTCACGTCAGTCTTTGGCCAACTGTACAAATAAACTACACTACAAAACACATACACTTACTTTAATCTGCAAATGTGTATTTGGACACTTGGAGGAAACCAGAGCACCTGGTGGCACTCTTCTTCCAGTGTCCTGCAACCTACAAGAAGCAGCTTGTCCACCACTCCCGTCCCCTTACTGAGAAGAAAAAGAAGAGTTATGGTAGACTTACCTTTGTTAACTCTTTCTATGAAGTCCATAGGGTCCACAGGGACCATGCTGGGGTATAGGTGGTTGGAGCTGATCCAGGCACCAAACTGTTAAAAGCTTTAGCTCCACGGATGCACTGGTCCCACCTCCCCTACACCCCACCCCCAGCTAGCCAGTTTAGTGAACAAGCCTAAGGCAGGAGTAGGACACAGGTAAGTCTACCATAACTTTTAGGGATGCCAGACAAAGGCAGAGGTCTAACCCAGCCTGGAGAAAGGCTAGGACCCGAGAAACTCTGAAAGCTGTAGGGTCATAGCCTCTTGTAGAACACCACTGAAAGTGAAAGTGACAAACTCAGTAATAGATGCGGGCTGAGGCAGATTACGAGCCTTGAGCATCGTCGAAACCACTGAGTGGGAGAAACCCTTGGATTTTAGGAGGGATGACTCAAGAGCAATGCAATCAAAGACAGACGGGCTAGGTCAAGGTGCAGACAAGGGTCTTAAGATAGAAGATCTAGCCACAGAGGGAGTGGAAAGGGAGTGTCTATGGAGAGACTCTGTAGGTCGGCAAACCAATGGTGCCTGGTCCAGGCTAGAGCTAGCAACAGCACAGTGCTTCCTTACTGCTTGAACTTGCAAAGAACCTGCGAAAGAAGGGAGATTGAAGGTCCACCAGCCCGTCAGACTGTCCACAAAGGCAGCTGTGGGATTCCTGGTCCCGGAACCTTATAGGGGTAGTTTGAGGTCGCGTGGACAGCCCATAGCTCTAGAGTTTTGATAGGTGAATCAGACTTTTGTGGGTTGTCCAACATCCTTGGAAGGAATGTTGACCAATCACTGCACCCCACCCATAGAGGCTGGCGTCCATAGTGATGAGCACCCAACCCGGAATCCAGAAAGGGCAACCCTTGTCCAAGTGAGGCTTGTGGAGCCACCATGAGAAGGAAAGTCAAACCTCCAGGGAGGACAATCATCTGAGCTCGGAGCAGATGATGCTGCCGATTCCACTGGGACAGGATCAAGTGTTGAAGAGGCCTGGAGTAAAACTGGGCATATTCCACTATGTCAAAAGTGGAGACCATGGACCCCAGAACCTGCATTGCAGAGAGACACTCGCAGTCTTTGAAGCAATCTGCATATGCGTAGGTGAAGTGCCGTAATTTTCTCTGCTGGTAGAAAAATCCTCTGCACCTAAGAATCTAGGAGTGCTCCTAGATGTGACATCCTCAGAGTGAGACAGGGAAGACTTTTTCCAATTGATGAGCCAGCCGTGTTCCTGTAGGAAGGCAAAGGTCAGCTGCAGATAGTGCTGGGGAACTTCTGGGGATTATGCTAACAGAAGATCGTCAAGGTATGGGAGTATTTTGACTCCCTGATGCCTGAGCTGTGCTGCCATTATCTTGGTAAATAGGGGCAGTAGACAAGCCGAAAGCTAGTGCCCAAGATTAAAAATGTTGCTGAAGGACTGCAAATCTGAGGAATTGTTGATGTTTGGGAGTAATAGGCAAATGTAGGTAGGCATCCTGAATGTCTAGAGATGCCATAAAATCCAGAGGTTCAAATGCAAGGACAATGGAACAGAGTTTCTATGCGAACCTTGAGAGATTTGATGTTGAGAATAGGCAATGACCCAAAAATAGTGTGGAATAAAAAACCTCTTTGCCGTTGTACGGGGCATGGTGGCGGTATAATGAATCCTGGATGTAGGAAGGAATGAATGGCTATCCGGAGGGCCATGGCCTTGATAGGATCTTATGGAGGACCCATATAAAAGAACTGCTGGGGGAGGGGAGACGGGACACGTCTCAGAGTGCGTACAAGTGAGCCCACTTCTCATTACCAAGCGTCTGCAAACTGAAGAAGTTGGAGGGTTTGTCTTTAGATTGTGTAGCTTGACATCTGGCAGCCAATGTCTGTTTAGGGCGAGGTCTGGCGTCCTTGTGTGAGCTAGTCTGCTGAGGGAAGGACTGGCCTTAACTTGGGGGTGAAAGGAGGGGGGTCTAGACTTTGGGGTAATCCTTTTCTCTTAGTCCGTAGCGGATGCTGGGGTCACTTCCAGAACCATGGGGTATAGACGGGATCCGCAGGAGACATGGGCACTTTAAGACTTTCAAATGGTGTGACCTGGCTCCTCCCTCTATGCCCCTCCTCCAAACTCCAGTTTAAGGAACTGTGCCCAGGGAGACGGACATTTCGAGGAAAGGATTTATTGTTAAACCACGGTGAGCATCTTACCAGCTCACACCTCAAGTATGCCGCAGAACGTGGCCTTCAACAGAACCCAAGTCAACGGCATGAAGAATGTGCAGCAATATGCTGACAAAAATCGTAACACAACCTGTGTGTAACCACAACCAATAACTGCAGATACAGTACGCACTGGGACGGGCGCCCAGCATCCTCTACGGACTAAGAGAAAAGGATTTACTGGTGGGTATTAAAATCCTATTTTCTCATACGTCCTAGAGCCGGCCTGGCCAACCTGTGGCTCTCCAGCTGCTGTGAAACTACACATCCCAGCATGCCCTGCCACAGTTTTAGCATTCCCTAGTATCAAAACTGTGGCAGGGCATGCTGGGACATGTAGTTTTACAACAGCTGGAGAGCCACAGGTTGGCCAGGCCTGTTCTAGAGGATGCTGGGGTCACTTCAAGAACCATGGGGTTTATACCAAAGCTCTAGAACGGGCGGGAGAGTGCGGATGACTCTGCAGCACCGATTGACCAACTTAAGGTCTTCATCGACCAAGGTGTCAAACTTGTAGAACTCTGCAAAATGTGTTTGACCCCAATCAAGTAGCTGCACGGCAAGTTGCTATGCTGAGACCCGCCCAGGACAGCCGTCCAGGATGAGCCCATCTATTTAGTAGAAAGGGCTTTCACCGATATCGGTAACGGCAAACCAGCCGTGGAATGAGCGTGGTGAATGGCGTTCCGGATCCAGCATGCCATGATTTGCTTGGAAGCAGGACACCCAACCTTGTTGGGAGCATACAGGACCAACAGAGCCTCCGTTTTCCAAATCTGAGCCGTTCTGGCGACATAAATCTTCAACGCTCTGACCACATCCAGAGATTTTGACTGAGCGAACGCGTCAGTAGCCACAGTCACCACAATAGGTTGGTCGATGTGGACAGAGGAAACCACCTTCGGTAGAAATTGCTGACGTGTCCTCAATTCAGCTCCATCTTCCATGAAGATCAACTAAGGGCTCTTGAGAGACAAGACCGCCAACTCAGACATCTGCCGTGCAGATGCCAAGGCCAATACGCTGACCACTTTCCAAGTGAGGAATTTCAACTCCACCTTCTGTAAAGGTTCAAACCAATGTGATTGAAGGAACTGCAACACCACATGACGATCCCATGGTGCCACCGAAGGCACAAATGAAAGTTGGACGCACAACACGTCTTTCACGCAACTGAACTTCCGGAAGGGAAGCTAATAGTTTCAGAAAGAAAAGTTCCAATGCTGAAAACTGGACCATAATGGAGTCCAACTGCAGTCTGCATTTCCCCCAGCCTGTAGGAAATGGAAAAAACGCCTTACTGAAACACCTCCGTTGAAACTGTGTTGGATTTACACTAAGACATATATTTACTCCAAAAACAGTGGTAATGTCTAGACGTTACTCCTTTCCTGGCCTGAACAAGACTGGGGATGACTTCCTCGGGAATACCCTTTCGGGTAGGATTCGGCGCTGAACAGTCATGCGTCAAAAGTAGCTGCGGCAAGTCTAGGTACACGTCCGGAACCTACCGTAGTAGGTCCTTGCGAAGAGGAAAAGGGCCAGGATCTTTTAATAAGCAACTCCTGAATATCTGTGCACCAAGCCCTCCTTGGCCAGTCTGGGGCAGTGAAAATTGCCCGAACCCTTGTTCTTCCTAATATCCCGAGAAATTTTGGGATCAGTGGAAGGAATACACTGACCGGGATAGTCACTGGGTTACCAGAGCATCTACTGCTACTGCCTTAGGGTCTCTTGACCTGGAACAATTTTTCTGAAGTTTCTCGTTAAGACGAGAAGTCCTCCGGTCCACTGGAGGAACTCCCCAAAGACTTGTCACCTCTGCGAAGACTTCTTAGTGGAGGTCCCACTCTCCAGGACGGAGAGCGTGCCTGCTGAGGAACCATGCTTCCCAGTTGTCCACCGGAATGATAATTGCAGACAGAGCCTTTACAGATTTTTCTGCCCAGAGGAGGATCTTCGTCACCTCAGCCATTTCCGCTCTGCTTTTTTCTGTTACCTTATCCAACTGGATCTGCACGGGGTGATCTTGAAGAAGATGTACCGCATGCTGAAGGCCGTCGTAAATGGCTCTCAATTCCAGCACATTCATGTGAAGGCAGGCTTCCCAAATTAGCATATTTCTTGGAAGCTTTTCCCTTGAGTGACAGCTCCCCAGCCTCAGAGACTTGCATCCGTGGATACCAGGACCCAGTCCTGACCCCGAACCTACATCCCTCTAGTAAGTGCGAGGTGTGGAGCCACCACAGGAGCAAAACCCTGGCTTTTGACAACATGGATTATCCCGTGTATGTGTAGGTGGGAACCGGACCCCTCGTCCCACAGGACCCACGAGAACACCTTGGCAAGGAGCCTGCCAACTGAACGGCCTTGTAGGCTGCAACCAACTTTTCTAATGTATTGATGGATTGACACTCCAGCTGGTCTTTGAATTTGTATGACCAGACTCTGGATCTCCAGATCCTGTTCCACTGGAAGAAAATACTCTCTGTAGTATCTAGTATTATTCCCATAATCGACAACCGCGCCGGTGGGCCATCAGTGATTCTGGTAAGTTCAGGAGCCAAGCCTGTTGTTGAAGAACTGTCAGGGAGAGTGCAACGTTTTGCACCAACTGGTTTCTTGATCTCGCCGTTATCAGGAGATCGTCCCCGTACGGGATAAACGTGGCTCCGTACTAGAAAAGGAGAACCATCATTACTGCCATCACCCTGGTGAAACTGGTAATGACCATCCTGAATAGCAAACCTCAGGTAAACTAATGCGGAGGAAAATGTAATTAGACCTCCTTTATTCTTCTTTAGATTGGATTTGAATTTCTTTAAATAGAAATTAAAGTATGTCAGATTGGTCTGACCTAGCCGTCTGGCTTCGGGAGCACGAAGAGGCTTGAATAACAGCCTTCTCCCTATTGTGACAGGGTATACCAAGACCATGACCTGATCCTGACACAACTCTTGTGTTGCGTCGCATACTCCCTCCCCGTCCGGAGGAGAATCAGTAATAATGAAAAATTGGGGAGGGAAAACGCCTGGAAACGCCAGTATGCACCCTTGGGGCACTATTCGTAAACCCCACGGGTCCAAGTCCGTTCCAGGACCGACTAAAAAGTTTTAGACGTGACCTCACCGGTGTGGGCTCCCGCAAGAAAGTCCCAGCGTCATGCGGTGGATCTGGCAGAAAACAGAGGATGATTTTTGCCCCTGTGACCTTGAAAAGGCTGCTGACCTCTTCCCTTTTCTCCTTCCTCTATCTGCAAAGCAAGAAGGGGGAATCCATATCTATCGGGCTGACATGACTGCATCTGATAATTATGCGTCATCATACGTTGTGAGGGAACATAGGCCCAAGAAGGTAGAACCTACCCACGGCATCTGCCGAGATCAAATTAACTAGGTCGTCACCGAACCGGGCTTCACCTTCATCTGGAAGAGACTCCATATCTTCTCGGAGTCAACCTCAGCATTCCATTGGTGAATACACAACTCCCTCCTAGCCGAAACCATGGAATCGGCCCACGAACTCAAGAGTCCTCTATCCCTTGCAGTCACACGAAGCATGCTGCAGCGTCCTTGATACGACCCGACGTAAGGAGTATACTATCTCTCCCCAGGGTATCTATAACGGATGACCAGGCAACCGACCATTTTTGAATACTACTACTCCCCATGCGCATGGAATGGCCAGGTCTAACTGACGTACACGTATACACATAACTAGAACATAACAAAAGCTTCCTACATGTGATCCGCTGGCTTCGTGACAGGGCCCTGTGCAGAACAGGGGGTGACACCCACTTTATTCTATCCGCGGTGGGAAAATAATAAACAATCGGAATCCGTTTGAGGATTTGAAATCATCTTGTCAGGGCTGACCCAGACCTTCTCGAACAGAGCGTTCAGCACATGAGAATGAAGAATGTTACTTCAGCAGTATTATAAATACATATATAGTAGAACGGATACTCCCCTACTGCGCTATTCTATATATAGAAAGATAAGACTAGTAGAAAAGTTTCTAAAGGATGGCTGCCTAATTCCGCTAAATTCCCTGTTAGGAGGAACTAGAAATGTAAAATAAAATAAAAATAGAGGAATTGGCGCCCCTGGGATATGTTAACCCTAGAAACTAGAAAAACCCTTTTATGGTTCCACAACTAAGTGTCAACAGGTTTAAAACATAATGGTCAAAATGTTCCTTCATAAAATTTATTAAAACAAAATTAGTGTCCATAACATGTCAATAATGGCATAGTACGACTCTCCCGCATTAATCAATTAATTGAAGACAAGGAAAGGTATGGTTAGATCTCTACTCTTCTTCCTCCTTATCAAAGAATTCGGGAGTTACATCAGATACAACCGAATGATAACCCAATGCGTTTCATCTAGTACTAAGACTTCATCAGGGGTATCGCTCTGATAATGGCAAATTAGGATCGACAGACTAGAATGGACTTGAATAATCAGTCAGGGATGTTAGAAGGAAGAATTCCACATCACTTGTAATGATATCAATCCAGCCCAATAGGTCCAATCCTCATATCAAAAAAGCTCCAATGTTGGAGATATTGCAATTGCATTGATGCTGGGCCACCACTGACTTTCTTTTGGAGGGTTCCACATCTTTATGAATTGGTGAGGATAATTTCTCTCCATTTAGGAATATATACCCCTAGTTGTTTATAAGGTTTGCTATTTATGAGCCTCTCGAGCCATTTGTCCGTCTGAATATCTACAACATTGGAGCTTTTTTGATATATGAGGATTGGACCTATTGGGCTGGATTGATATTACAAGTGATATGGAATTCTTCCTTCTAACATCCCTGACTGATTATTCAAGTCTGTCGATCATAATTTGCCGTTATCAGAGATATACCCCTGAAGTAGTCTTGGCACAGGACGAAACGCGTTGGGTTATCATTCTGTTGTAACTGATGTAACTCCCGAATTCTTTGATCAGGAGGAAGAGTAGAGATCTATCCATACCTTTCCTTGTCTTCAATGAATTGATTAATGCAGGAGATTCGTACTATGCCATTATTGACATGTTATGGACACTAATCTTCTTAATATTTTGTTTTAATAAATTTTATGAAGGAACATTTTGACCATTATGTTTTAAACCTGTTGACACTTAGTTGTGGAACCATAAAAGGTTTTTTTCTAATTTCTGGGGTTAACATATCCCGGGGGCGCCAATTCCTCTATTTTTATTTTACATATACATATATAAATATATATATATCTATACACACATACATACAAATATATATATATATATATATACATATACACATAAACCCCTTTGTTCGGAACAGCAGGGTCCACAGTGACGTTAATATGTCCTTATTATGTACTAATCATGTACTAAATGCTCCTCTTTTTTTGTTGGATCTCATCAGGAAGCATTATGGTCGACACAGGAATAAGCATCAGTGTCGGTATAAGGGAGTAGTAACTGGGCCAAATAACCTGTTTTTCGACCCCGAGGGGTCTGAGGGAAACATAGGTATGACCAAGACATCCATAGATATTCCTGTGTCTCTTGCACCGAATTATTCAACCTTACTATATATATATATATATACATACACACACACACACACACACATATATATATACGTATATACATAGCCCTTTTTGATATGCATCACATTAATATGCAATTTTTTACCCAGTCATATATCGGAGGTGCCGACAGGGTCACCCCCCCGCGTCTGTGTCCCCAATATAGTTTTCACTTGTCCATCCACTTACATGTTGACTTACATGTAACAGGAGTCGGCCGTGCCGACAGGGTCACTCCCACGGCCGTTTATGGGAAGCACTACGACTGACATGCCGACACGTGTACCCAACATGTCAGAGAGACACACAGACAGTTTGACAGCTCATAACACAGCGCTTAATTAACAGTTCTGAACATTATAGACTGCCTGCAGTGCTTTATATTACACATATATTTCACCATTTGACTGTGCCCCCCCCCCCCCCCCCCCGTTTTGCACCCTGATACATTCAGCAGTGTGAGGAAGGACCAGTGTACAGCAAAGGAAAATGGCGCTAGCTGTGTGGGCTAAGCCCCGCCCCCACAATGGCACGCTTCAGTCTCGCTATTTTAGTTAAAATTTTTATACTGGCGGGGGTTAGGACAGTGCCCCAGCACCTATGTCCCCTGTTGCCAGTCTTATAATTGAGGTGTATATGCTGCCCAGGGCACCCCCCCCCCTGCATCCTGGAGTGCCTCTGTGTGTGGGAGCTTGGCGCGCAGCGTGCGATCGCTGTGCAGTACCTCAGAAGCAGTCACTGAAGTCTTCTTTTCTTCTTCTACCCATCTGTCTTCTGGCTCTGCAAGGGGGGGTGACGGCGGGCTCTGGGAGTGAATCCCTAGGCGTACTTAGTGTTCCAAACCCTCAGGAGCTAATGGTGTCCTGTAGCCAAGAAGCAGAGCCCTTAAACTCCCTAGAAGTAGGTCTGACTTCTCTCCCCTAAGTCCCACGATGCAGGGAGACTGTTGCCAGCAGCCTCTCTGAAAATAAAAAACCTAACAAAGTCTTTTCCGAGAAACTCAGTAGAGCTCCTCAGTTGTGCATCCAGTCTGCCTGGGCACAGATCTAAACTGGAGTCTGAAGGAGGGGCATAGAGGGAGAAGCCAGGTCACACCATTTGAAAGTCTTAAAGTGCCCATGTCTCCTTCAGATCCCATCTATACCCCATGGTTCTTGAAGTGACCCCAGCATCCTCTAGAACGTATGAGAAACAGGATATCTCCAGAGAAGGGTAGACATTAAAAGCGCCTTTTTGTAATTGCCCGCTTTACAGAACCATAGCCACAGGACCCTACAAGTGACCATGGAGGTTGCAGACACTTTAAAGGCTATTAGCCCAGTGTCCAAGGCTGCCTCCCGGATACAGATGTGGGCTAGTTGTTCCCTGGTAGCATCTAAAGGGAGGCTGTCCTCAAGTGCATCCATCCAGGCTCCAATAGCCTTAGCTGCCGAGGCCATAGCTGGAGATGTAATTGCGCCTACATGCGAATAGAGCGACTTGAGACAGGTCTCAATTTTTCTATCCATGGAGTCCTTGAGAGAAGACACTATAGGGATAGGCAAAGTAGAGCTGCTAACTAGGCACGCTACATGAGAATGCACAGTAGAGGGTATCTCCCATTTC
The DNA here is from genome assembly GCF_028390025.1 of Pseudophryne corroboree. NCBI lineage: Eukaryota > Metazoa > Chordata > Amphibia > Anura > Myobatrachidae > Pseudophryne > Pseudophryne corroboree. The sequence continues at coordinate 485,483,926 of NC_086446.1, read as the reverse complement.
GCACACTCTGCAGGAGGGAGAGAATAAAAAGACTAGTCTGTTTAGGAGCTGGAACCATTTGCCAGGAGCAATCCATGCATGAGTTCAGGAAAATTATCTGACTGAGGGAATTCAGTTTTAACAAACGGAGTTTAAAAATAGGATTTTAATTACCTACCGGTAAATCCTTTTCTCATAGTCCGTAGGGGATACTGGGAATCCAACTTAGTACCATAGGGGTATAGACGGGTCCACTTAGAGCCATGGGCATAACAGAAGTTTGATAACGTGTGCTGGCTCCTCCATCTATGCCCCTCCTACCAGACTTAGTCTAGGAAACTGTGCCCGAGGAGACTGACATACTTTGAGAGAAGGAAAGTGGTGAGAATTCGAACCAGCACAAGCAGAACAAGAGGAAAGCCATGCTAACCAAACTTGAAAACAGGGACAGCAACAGCTGGACCAAACAACATTACAAGAAGAACAAAGCACCGGGCAGGCGCCCAGTATCCCCTACAGAGTACGAGAAGAGGATTTACCTGTAGGTAATTGAAATCCTATTTTTTCTTATGTACTAGGGGATACTGGGAATCCAATTTAGTACCATGGGGAAGTACCAAAGCTCCCAAACCGGGTGGGAGAATGCTGAGGTTCCTGCAGAACTGACGGACCAGACTGAAGGTCCTCAGAGGCCAGAGTATCGAACTTGTAAAACGTGTTCAAACCCAACCAAGTAGCTGCTCGGCAGAGCTATAAAGCAGAGACCCCCCAGGCAGCCGCCAAGAGGAACCCACCGACCTAGTAGAGTGGGCCTGTACAGATTTTGGAATCGGCAAACCTGCCATGGAATAAGCATGCTGGATAGGGAGCCTGATCCAGCGTGCAATAGACTGCTTTGAAGCAGGACACAATTTTATTGGCATCACAAAGAACGAATAGCAAGTCCGATTTCTGTGACAAGCAGTTCACTTTACATATGCCCTCAAAGCCCTTACAACAGAGGTTCCCAAACTGGGTGCTGTGGCTCCCTGGGGTGCACTTGCAGAGGTGCCCTGGATTAGTGGTCCAGGACCAATTCAAATTATTCATGGTCAATATAATAGGCAAAACCAGTGCTGGTGGCTGCCAGTCATAAAATATGTGGCCAAACAGAAGCAAATCTTGTCCCTCACCACACAAATGACCCTAAGGATGACATATAAACGCGATCTGCTTAATGTAATATTTCTTTCTAAATTTCTCAATAAGAAATTTTTGGCCTAGGGGTGCTGTGAAAAAAATTCTGATATTCTAGGGCGCCGTGATTCAAAAACGTTTGGAAACCACTGCCTTACAATGTCCAAAGACTTTGACGTAGCAGAGGTGTCAGTAAAAACCGGAACCACAATTGGCTGGTTGATATGAAACGCTGACACCACCTTAAGAAGGAATTGCTGATGAATCCTGAGTTCAGCTCTGTCCTCATGGAAAATCAAGTAGGGGCTCTTGTGAAACAACGCCCCCAGCTCCAATAAGCGCCTTGCCGAAGCCAAGGCCAATAGCGTGACGAATTAAACGTAAGATATTTTACATCTATCTCCTGTAACAGTTCAAACCAGTCCGATTGGAGGAATTTCAGAACCAAATTGAGATCCCAAGGTGTCGTGGGAGGCACGAAGGGAGGCTAGATATGAAGAACACCGTTCAAGAACGTCCGGACCTCAGGGTGAGAAGCCAATTGTTTCTGAAAGAAAATAGACAAGGCTGAAATCTGAACTTTTACGGAGCTTAGGCGTAGGCCCACATCAAGTCCCGACTGCAGAAAACATCCTAGATGAAATTCCACCGTAGAATATCTCCTGCTTTCACACCAAGAGACCAATTTCTTCCAGATACGATGGTAATGTTTTGACATTACCACCTTCCTGGCTTGAATCATAGTCGGGATAACCTTGTCAGGAATCCCACTCCTGGCTAGAATCAGCTGATCAACTTCAATGCCGTCAAACGTAGCCATGGTAAGTCTTGACAGAGGAACGGGCCCTGTTGCAGAAGATCCTCTCGTAGAGGCAGAGGCCACGGATCTTCAATAAGCATCTTAAGATCCGCATACCAGGCCCTTCACGGCCAGTCCGGAGCAATGAGAATTGCTTGAACGCTTTCCCTCTTTATTCTTTTGAGAATTTTTGGGATCAAAGGAATGGGAGGAAACAAGTACACCAGCCCGTAGGCCCATGGAGTCAAGTCGTCGACCGCTACAGTTTGTGAGTCCCTAGAACTGGAACAATATCGCTTGAGCTTCTTGTTGAGTCGAGAGGCCATCATGTCGATCTGTGGATAATCCCACCGACATGTCAGCAACTGGAACACCTCCCGGTGGAGGCCCCATTCCCCCGGGTGCAGGTAGTGTCTGCTGAGAAAGTCTGCTTCCCAGTTGTCTACTCCCGGAATGAATATCGCAGACAATGCCACAGCGTGTTTTTCCGCCCAGAGGAGAATTCTTGACACCTCTAACTATGCGGCCCTGCTTTTCGTTCGGCCCTGTCGGTTGATGCAAGACACAGCTGTCACATTGTCCGACTGAACTTGAATGGCCTGATTCTGAAGAAGAGATGAGGCCTGCAGAAGGCCGTTGTAGATAGCCCTGAGTTCCAGGATGTTTATTGGAAGAACGATTTCCGGACTTGACCATCTTCATTGAAACTGCACCCCAAACTCCGAGGCTTGCGTCTGTAAATCCAATCCCGAACCTTCGACCCTTCACTAGGTGAGAAGTTTGTAGCCACCACAGGAGGGAGATCCTGACTTTTGGCGACAGACGAATCCTCTGATGCATGTGAAGATGCGATCATCAGCATTAGTCCAACAGATCCAGCTGGAAGGCCCTCGCATGAAACCTTCCGTACTGAATTGCTTCATAAGAAGCCAAGGCGGATGCACAGATGTACTGAGATTCGGGTCAGCTTCAAGACAGCCCGAACCATCGACTGGATCACCATTGCCTTTTCCAAGGGAAGGAACACTCTGAGACTCTGTGTCCAGTAATATTCCCAGGAAATGAGGCTGCTGTGTTGGTTCTAGGTGAGATTTTGGTAGGTTCAGAATCCACCCATGATCCAGGAGTAATCTGGTTGTGAGACCAATGTTCTCCAACAACTGCTGCCTGCCTTAATCAGAAGATCGTCCAGGTAAGGAATTATGATTACTCCCTGTCTGCAGAGTAACATCATCATCTCTGCCATCACTTTGGTGAACACCCTCGGTGCTGTGGGGAGACCAAATGACAGGGCCTGAAACTGGTAGTGACAGTCCTGCAGTGCAAACCGTAGATAAGCCTGATGAGGCGGCCAGATCGGAATGTGAAGGTACACATCCTTGACATCCGGAGACGCTAGGAATTCCCCCTCTTCCAGACCTGAGATCACCACTCTCAGAGACTCCATCTTGAACACTTATAAGTATGGGATCAATGACTTGAGATTCAGAATCGGTCTTATCGAACCGTCCAGTTTCGGAACTAGAAGTTGGAATAGTATCCCTTGTTTTGTAGATGAAGTGTTACTGGAACAATGACCTGGGTCTCTTAACAGTTTTTGAATGGCTTCTTGTAAGGTTACTCTTGCTTCTTGTGAAACTGGTAAGCCTGATTTGAAGAATCTGTGAGGTGAGAGATCCTGGAACTCCAGCCTGTAGCTCTGGGATATAAGGTCTATGACCCAGGGATCCTGGCAAGATCTTGTCCAGGTGTGACTGAAGAATTTCAGTTGGGCTCCCACCTGCCAGTCTCCCAGGCATAGCGGTGCACCGTCATGCGGAAGGTTTTGAGGCAGAGCCAGAGCTCTGTTCCGTGAACCAGCAGTCGCTGGTTTGCGTGGTTTACCTCTAGTACCTCTGGCGGCGGTAGAAGAACCTCTGGCCTTGCCCCTAAACTTGGCAGTCTGAAAGGACTGTAAATTGGGTCCTGAATAGGCCTTCCTAGCTGGTGGAGCTGCAGAAGGTAGATAACTGGACTTACCCGCAGTAGCTCGTGAGATCCACTTGTCGAGTCAGTCTCCAAATAACGCCTCACCTGTGAAAGGCAGGCCTTCCAACCCTTTTTTGGAGTCCCCATCAGCAGTCCTCCGACGTAGCCATAATCCCCTGCATGCCGAAACTGCCATAGCTGTAGTGCGTGCATTAAGCAAACCTATCTTTTTAATGCTGCCACCATCAAGTTTGCAAAGTCTTGTATGTGCTGCAGGAGTAAAACTATTTCCTCTTGAGGTAAGGTGTCTAACCCCTCAATTAAATTACCAGACCATTTAGCAATGGCTCGAGTAATCCACCCACATGCTATAGTGGGCCTCTAGGGCCACCCCTGCAGCTGTATACAAAGATTTGAGTGGAGTCTCAATCTTACGATCAGCTGTATCCTTCAGGGAGGCTGCACCAGAAACAAGTAGTACTATTTTACGTGAGAGCCTGGAGACTGATGTATCCACGATCGGTGGATTTTCCCATTTTTTCCTATCCTCAGGAGGAAAAGATGACAATTTCTTATCTGGATTAACCCACGGTTCTTCAAACAGGGTATTTAGTTTCTTTGATACAGGAAAAATGTCTGAAGATTTTTTCTTTATAGTAAAGATTCCTCACACTCCTCTGTAACCTTATCTGGGATATTTAGGACTTCTCTGATAGAGGTAGGGGAGGGTACTCTATTGCAGGGTGTAGAGGCTCTCATAGATTCTATGTCCACCTTACCTTCCTCCATTTCTGAACCTTCATTATCAGAGTCAGAATGCAGGATATGTGCCAAAGTACGTTTTGTTGCGAACAAATCGCAGAGGACTGAGACGCTGGTCAGAGTACCGAGTCCTTTTACATAAACTCAGCCATAGACTGTCTTAAGTACTGTCTCTTTCTCATTACGAGATAATTTAGTAGAGATGGTGGAAATCATCCCTCTAATGGAGTCCAGCCATGCTAGCTCTGCCCCACTAGCCTAAGAACGGATTCTACACTGAGTACATACTAGTGAACCCCCTGGAGAAGAGGAACACTGTGCCTTACATGAAACACACTCTTTGCCTGACATACTGCACCAGTGACAGCATACACACAGGAAAAAGGTTAAATGCACAATTAACCCACAAAGAGCCCTTCCCAAGAGACACAGAGAGAGGATAGAACCAGCACACAACACCCTTATTGCATAAGTCAAGCTTAGCTGGGTCGCAGACTAAGGGGCTGATTCAGACCTAATCTGTGCTGCGCGTTTTCGCACAGCAGTGATCAGGTCTGAATTGCGCATGGCTGTCGTAGCTCTGCGATCATGACGGCTGTTGGAGCCCTGCGATCACCACTGCCTGATTGACCGGCAAAGGCGGTCACTGGACGGGCTGGCGGCGTTTGCCCGTTTAGAGGGCGCAGTCCGGGCAACGCAGGCAGTGACGAGGCAGCAATCCAGGTAGCAACGAGTAGCTCCCTGCCAGCGTGCAGGAGCTGCGCTGGCTGGGAGCTACTCCTGAAGTACAAAAGCATCGCCGCTGTACTTTTGCGATGGGGCAGGGACTGACATGTGGGGTGGGCTAGCCCTGTGCTGGGCGTCCCCCCCCATGTCAGTGTGACTGATTGCAGATGTGCTACATTTACGATCAGGTCTGAATTAGCCCCTAAGTACCTAGATTAGGGACTTAGTACACTAGTATATAGCTCCCCGCTGCTTTGACCCCCAGGCAACGTTGAAGTAATCTGGAGGCTCTCCAGAGGAGTTGCGCATCCCTGTAGTCAGCATCTGTGTAGCTGCAGTAGGGTAAAATGGCACCTGTGAGCTGCTGGATCCGCTCATAGTGAAGCCCCGTCCCTTCAAAGGCGCACGGTCTTTCTGCTCTTTTTTATACTGACTTTATGAGTCTGAGGGCACAAAATGGAGTAAGCCCCCTTTTAAACCTGTATTGCCAGACTGGGTACTGTGTACACTACTACACTGGAGATTCATTCCACCCCGTGTAGAAGCCGTGCGTCTCCGTACCCATATGCCGCCTTAATGGCCGGCGACCCGCTAACCAGGATGCCAGCTTAGTACTCATCACTCTTCTGGCTCTGTTAGGGGTGCTGCGGGAACGGACGCTCGCGAATAGTTCCCTCAGGAGCTAGTGTCTTGTCAGCGTGGAACAGGACCTTTAACCCTTAGTGGGGGTGGGCTATTCCCCCCCTGAAGTCCCACAAAGCAGGCAGGCTGGTGCCATCAAGCCCTGCCTGAAAATAAACTTTGAAGATAAATGCATCAAACCTCTATAGTGCCCATGGCTCCAAGTGGACCAGTCTATACCCATATGGTACTAAATTGGATTCCCAGCATCTCCTAGGACTAAGAGAAAACTGGGACCTTATGCTTCAGAGCCGGTCCTCACTTTGTAAGTCAAGAAATGATTTGACCGCACGCACAAGTGCAGGGACATCTACGGTAGAATGTCGCTCCTCAACCAAGGGGGACTCAGATGGAGAGACATCTTCCTCCTCAGAGGAAACCTTAGAACTAGAAAACTGTGTAGACTCGGAGGATTGCTCAGCACGCCTATGTGGCAGCTAATGGTCCGTCACTAACATTTGTTGACATGCTGATGTTTGGGCAAAACTTTGAACAGAGTGGGAGAAAGCATCCATCCAGGGATTATGTATAGATGGTGCAGGTCAAGCGATATAACTGCTGTAGGAGCCCCATTGTAGGAAGCGGACAAGCGGTCCACTAACTGTCATAACCTGAGAAAAGGAAGGCATCCAAGGTGGTTCTCCTAAGCCCTGTGATAATGTCAAATATTACCTTTAAACATAAAGCTATATACTAATACCGTGGAACCGCTATGGGCGCTAGACCAGGTGCACGTGCTACGCAATCTGTACGCTATTTGCGTTGAGTCCCGCACGTGGTACGCACTTGGCGTACACACGCTGCACTGAGTGTACGGAATACACACAGCGGGCGCACACACAGTTGATAACCTTTAAACCTTGTTGATTAAACACAGTAAGAATATGCTTATACTCTAAACCTTAATAATCAAATACTGTAACGATGTAACGCTTAAAACCTTTAACAATATGTATGCTGTTTGAGCGATTAAGACGCTAAGAGAGCCCTTTGCAGGAAAGTGAAAACACAAGACCGAGTTTGGTTAAAACCACAGCAGCTCTAACACTGCCGTGGATTGTTTCAGAGTAAAAGGGGAAAACAGTACAAATTATACACTACAAACTAACAGGGAAATCTAAACAGAATAACAGAGAATAATCGCTACAGAGAATATATACGTGGGAAATCGTTCGCAAGCGCGACCTGGAATCCAGTCCTCAGCTGTTCAGGAAGAAAGCCTTCAGAGACATTGAGGCTGGCCAGGCAACAGTGGTCTTTATATACACAACATACATTCGCAATACAATGGTATCAGTAATCTCATTGTTCATTGGACACAGGAATGTGTCTCTACATTACAGGAAAGGTCATAGGTGGATTTGAACAGGTGGGCTGTGTCTTTCCCCAACTGCTCAGGTGGGAGGTATCCTCAGGATTCCCGCCGCATGTGTAATTTACAGCAAATACAGTTAATGTTCATAACCTACTTCTATACATAACTATACGCAGGAGCGAGCGATCCTTTCCTAACTAACATCGGAATGTTACCCTTAAAATACCCTACAGCTGGATACTAGACACCACCTTTCAACCTTTATCTGACCCTTCCTATCATGCAAAGAGGAATCTCTCTGTCCAGGAACAGTTTAAACTAATCATACTTGCTGACATGGTCTAGGGGAATATTAACTACAAAATGCACTATTTGGGTTAAATATGCTACGATCGAGTCGCTCGCTACACGCTCACAAACTCTACCGTAAATGCGCATACCACGCGACAAGGCGCATGGCCGTGGAAGCTCCGTTACGCAAAGTGCGGATATGCGCACGCACGGCAGAGCGAGTGCACGCGCAGCGGGCATGGGGTTAGTACAAAAGGATATGCATCATAATATTTTTCGACTTTGACAGTCCACCCTTTGGCAGTCAACAATAACTGCCACTTATCTAAACAATTAAGCAGAAAAATATATAATACCGTGAAATACCTATAAATGATTGGGTGTAGGGAGAGGAGAAGGTGGGAAATGTATGACCTAGTGGGATAGTAAAAGCATGTATGTATGAAATTAATGTCTGAGGGGCCATGTATCATCGTGCCGTACATATTCTAAATAAGCTTCGAGGTATTGCGAAGTATACATTGAATCCTTCTTATCCCGTATTAAGGGTCTGTAAGTGGGCTAACAAACTCTACCGAGCTCTTTTCGGCTTTTAGTTCCAACAAATGGGGTGCACATTAGTTGATGATACATGGAAGGGGAAAATATGTGAGTGCTAATATATGTACCTATATCACCTATCGTCTATGTGTGTCACTACCTGAAGATCGTAGAGATGAAGATAAGAGACATGTGTTATAAATACATTCATATGGTAATGTGTGTGATTGTCCTTGGGCGTCTGTTGAAGTCTTGTCTGGATTGCTGTATCTTTGCTGTGGTAAGCAAAGTTTTTCAAGTGTCCATAGAAAGTTAAAGTCTCTAAAGTGTCTCGCAAAGTCTGTGAAAAAGTTCATCAAAGGTCTGTGGAAATGTTCATCAAAGGTCTGTAGAAGTGTGCATCAAAATCTTCTTCCGAGTGGATGTCTTTTTACCTTGGAGAAAAACTAAGGAGAAACGGGTGAAAGAAACGGACCGTGGAATCACGTCTTATCACAACATTGTCTCAATTGATGGGTCATAAATTAAACCAGTTGTTGTAACAATGCCCTCGCTCCTCAAACTCATCAATTTGGTACTGCGCTTGCAATGCATTAAAATCCGAACACATCTAAATATCAAACCAATCATTATGACAACTCCTAGGATACACAAGAGAAATTTCCCTACATTCACGATAACATTTTGAGCCCATTCTCCTAAACCTGAGAACCAATTGCGTGGGTTCAACCATGAAACCCAGCCGGTCAGTTCATTACTCACAGCAGTAAGGGTAAGGTTGTGTGTCTCCTTCGGAACTCCCATTTCAATTGGAAGATATCGTCCATCTTTTGATCTATGACCTTGGTTGGGTCATCAGTGCTGTTTGTGATATACGTACAGCACTTCACACCATACTGAGTTGCTAGGGTGACAATACCCGCCTGTCACCGCTGTGATGTAATTGAGAACCATCCTGTGCTGGATCAGTTCCGTTTTGTAAGCTTGCAATTCCCTCCCAGTATACCTGAAGATGTCATCATACATCTCGGTGATATTGTCTATCAGGTTCGCTAGCGCAGTTATATACCTAAAATTTATAACTCCTCTGGCGGTACGGGTGATATCTAGCGCGAGTAGGAATTGAATCCCAGTGGATTCGTGGATCAAATCAGAGGCTGCGTGCTCTGTCCTATCTATAAGGTGTCTCTTAACAATGTGTTCGTAATGAGTGTGAGTGTAAGGAGCTTGAGCATTGCGGTGCACGTCTTTCATCTCATCATGGGTAATGGTCATTACTTCTGGCAACACTCTTCCAATGTAACACAATCCCTCTGAGTTTGGGGCAAGCCACTTATACGCCTTCCTCCCACATATGAAATATGCATCATCGGGGAGGACATATGGGACAGAATATGACATCACCATATTACAAACCTTCCAGGTGAAAAATCCTATCCCTAACTCTCATCTGTTCAGTACACGTATCAGGCTGTATGATATGCGCACAGTATCCTGGTGATACTTCTCCAACACGCATGGTCCTACTTCCTAGAGTATACCTATACTGAAAATATCTCCCACCGTTGGCTATTTGGCGTATAAGCTCTGAGTCTATGGGCATTCTATCGGCTGTGTGTGAGAATGTCATGGTTTGGTTGTTCCATGTCACTTCCCAATTTCACGGCTTTCGGGGATTGGAAATGTTAAAACATATTAAGGACCTATCCACATGATATTGGTGGAGCTTCAAACTAGGAGGCCTAGAAATATAAAATTTCTTGTCCACCGGTCTCCCACCCCTTAATTCAAGTACCTCATCTATTGTTAAAGAGTATGGCACTAGTCCTGACTTTCTATGACCTTGAGGTACTTGTGAGCACACCCAGCATTCCGTTTGGTTTAAAACCTTACCCACTAATGAGTGATAGTCACTCAATGGATGATGGTCCATGTTGATATTAAAGGCTGGACTGACATCTCTGGATGCACCCGTCCTCAACTATGTTTTCACAATTCCTACAGATACAATTCTCTTCAGCTAACAATCCTTCACAATGTCTCCTAGTGTCATGACTACCAGATCGTTTTCGGATACTCGCCTTTGCTCGGTGATTGTGTTGCTCTTGGAATTCTACGAATCAGTCCTTGTCATCAGAACCCATTCCAGATCCTCTCTCAACCTCTCTGGTACTCTCACCGAAACAGACTGCTCTGGTCAACAACAGGAAAACACGGAATGCAGTCTCTTGGGGCAAGTCCATCTTGCAGGAGGAGAAAGAGTGGTAATGGGGGTAAAGAAAATAATTAGGAGGGAAAGAAAACTGGTGTGACAACAGCCTCTGATCCTGTAGTTTTGTGCTCAGGTGCCGTGACAACAGTCCTGCCTCTCAACCTTCCCGGAACAGACACTCCAGTGATATGGTTTCCTCCACACTCTGCTCTTTGTCACGGGCTTTCTCTGGGTCAGCGACCTTCTTACAGTGGGACGAGTGGACCCAAGTCTCTCTTTCGGCAACCTTCAATGCTGTTGTGCTGGTCAGTAAGACTTGGTACGGTCCCTCCCACCGGTCAATCAGGCAACCTGAGCGTAGAAAATTTCGAATCATTACATAATCCCCAGGTTCAATGTCATGACAATTACTGTCTGGCAGATCAGGAATCACTAGCTTTAGATTGCTGTTTCGATTCCTCAACTGCTTGCTCATCTTAACCAAATACTTTAGTTACTTCATTGTTACATTTCAAATCATCCTGGGGGTCAATCATTACATGGGGTTGTCGACAAAAAAGAATCTCAAAGGGTGACAGGTTAAGAGGGGACCTGGGAGTGGTTCTGATGCTGTATAATACAAGTGGCAAAGCTTCTGGCCACAACAATCCAGTTTCAGCCATCACTTTGCTCAACTTGTTCTTAATAGTGCTGTTTACTCTTTCCACTTTCGCACTCGCCTGTGGGCGGTACGGAGTATGCAGCTTACTATTAATGCCCATTAATTTGCACATTACCTGAAAGACTTCACCTGTAAAATGGGTACCCCTATCACTTTCAATTATCCTAGGGATACCATACCTGCACACAAATTCCTGCACAATTTTCTTTGCAGTAAACACAGCAGTATTTGTGGCAGCGGGGAATGCTTCTACCCAATTTGAAAACACATCAATACAAACCAACACATACTTTGAATTTCTACAAGGTGTCAATAGTATGAAATCAATTTGTATCACCTGAAAAGGGCCGTCCGTTGGCGGGATATGGGATGGTTCTGTTGGTATCGCCTTTCCAATATTCATTCTCAGGCAGGTGAGGCATGTCATTGCTCTCTTAGCCGCATGAGAAGAAAATCCTGGCGCGCACCAGTAGGCTCTTACCAACTTGCACATACCTTCTTTACCCAGATGGGTCAGACCATGTGCCGCCTCAGCTAAACTTGGAAGGTATGCTCTGGGTGCCACTGGCTTACCCTGTCCATCTGTCCAGAGTCCTGAGGACTCCTGGCCATATCCTTTTGACCTCCAGACTGCCTTTTCCTGTGGGGAACACAAATTTTGCATTTCACTCAATTTCTGTGTGTTGACGGTATTGAATACCATCAGTTGTGTGATGTCTGTCTGTATGGGGGTGCTGGCTGCTGATTTAGCAGCTTCGTCTGCCCGGCTGTTACCAAGTGACACTGGGTCTTGGCTGTACGTGTGGGCTTTACACTTGATAACAGCCACTCTGTCAGGTTCCTGTATCGCTGCTAGAAGTCTTTTGATGTGGGTCGCATGCGCCACGGGTGTGCCAGCTGCCGTCATGAAATTTCTGAGGCGCCATAGGGCCCCGAAATCATGCACTACTCCAAAGGCATACCTAGAATCCGTGTAGATATTGGCTGACTTACCTTTAGCCAATTCACACGCTCTGGTTAGGGCGACCAGCTCAGCAACTTGTGCTGAGTGAGGTGGGCCCAGGGGTTCCGCTTCTATGGTACCTTTGTCATCTACAACTGCGTATCCAGTACACAAGTCTCCAGAGTCCGTCTGTCTGTGGCAACTACAGTCAGTGTAAAAAGTAAAATCTACACCTTCCAGTGGGTTGTCACTGATGTCGGGCCTTGCATTGAAATTTTGGGTCAAATATTCCATACAATCATGTGTCAGTGTTTGTACTAAATCCTCCTTCACCATCACTCTCATCCCCCACCCTTTGTGCCTGTCCATGCACACCTGGGAAATACGTTGCAGGATTTAGTGAGCTGCATCTCCTTATGGTGATGTTTACAGGGGCCATTAGTGCTAATTCCCACCTTGTAAACCGTGCTGATGAGACGTGTCTGGTTTGGGCAGAATTCAGTAAGGCTGACACTGCATGAGGTGTATGGATGGTCAGGTTGTGTCCTAACACTACATCTTCGCTTTTACTCACTAGCAATGCTATCGCTGCAACACTTCTCAAGCATGTGGGGAGGGATCGTGCTACGGTGTCTAGCTGAGCGCTGTAGTAGGCTACCAACCTGCTGGCATCACCATGTTTCTGGGTTAAAACACCTGCCGCACACCCAGCACTCTCCGTACCGTACAATTCAAAGGGTTTCCCATAATCTGGCATACCTAATGCTGGTGCCTGCAATAGGCACTGTTTGAGTCTCTCAAATGCCAGTTCAGACTCATCTGTGTGCGAAATCCGATCTGGTTTGTTTGACGAGACAATCTCTTGCAAAGGTAAGGCTAGTATGGAAAACCCTGGGATCCAGTTTCGGCAGTACCCACACATTCCTAGGAACGTGCGAATCTGTTGCTGGGTTTGTGGCAGAGTCATGTCGCGAATCGCCTGTATTCTCGGAGCGGTGAGGTGTCTCAGTCCTTGTGTCAAGCAATGTCCCAAATACTTTACCTCGGTCTGGCATAACTGCAACTTATCCTTTGAAACCTTGTGTCCCGTATCAGAAAGATGAAACAAAAGCTGTTTCGTGTCTCTCAAGGACAATTCGAGTGAATCAGAACACAGCAGTAAGTCATCTACATACTGTATTAATACTGATCCGCTCTCAGGTTGAAAGGATTGTAAACAATCATGCAAAGCCTGTGAGAAAATACTTGGGCTGTCAATGAAACCTTGGGGTAGGAGAGTCCAGGTGTACTGTACTCCTCTGTATATAAATGCAAACAAGTATTGGCTGTCAGGGTGCAGAGGAACCGAAAAGAAAGCGGAGCAGAGGTCAATAACAGTGAAAAATTTTGCAGTGGGAGTCATTTGCATAAGGATGACAGCTGGATTTGGCACTACGGGGAATTGGCTCAACTATTTTGTTGATCCCCCTTAGATCCTGAACTAGCCTGTAACCCCTCCCCCTCTTTTTCACAGGGAAGATGGGACTATTGGCAGTGCTGGACGTCCTAACCAGAATGCCCTGTTGTAGCAAGCGCTCTATTACTGGGTAAACTCCTAACTCCACCTCTGGCTTCAGAGGATACTGTGGGATTTTTGGAGCTATCCTACCATCTTTTACTTGAACTACTACAGGAGCTACATTTGCCATCAATCCAGTGTCTTGTCCATCCTTGGTCCAAAGTGACTCCGGTATCTGGGAGATCATTTTCTCTACCTTGGATGGACACCTGTCTGTAACAGCAGTGTGTGACAGTAACCTTTGAGGGGAGTCTAGCATATCATGCACTTCCGGAGCGTGATTCTCGGGTATATCTAAGAAAACACCTCCAGGAGTACAATATATGACACACCCCATCTTACACAGTAAATCTCTACCAAGTAGATTAGTCGGAGCCGATGCAGCTAGCAAAAAGGAGTGCTTGGTCTGCAAAGGCCCTATCGTAATCTCTGCTGGTTTGCTTAAAGGGTAGTGTTGTACTACTCCTGTTACTCCCATTGCTCGAATTGTTTTACCGGTGGTCTTCATACCCACCGTTGAATTTATCACTGACTTGGCCGCCCCCGTATCTACAAGGAAAGGTAGTGATCTACCAGCTACATCAATTGTGACCTCAGGTTCACTTCCAAGGCTCGCAATTAATTTCACTGGCTGCAGACTACAGGTGTGGCCCCACCCCTATTGTGTGTGGTGACCTTCCCGCAGCGCGTTGGCAGCTACAATATGTGAGGAGGGTAACAGAGAATTTTCAGAGACCTGCCAGTCTCTTTTTGGTGGGTACCTCTTCGTTTCCCCTGCATGTGGCTCATAACTCCTCCTCTGCGGTCCCTGATCCCATTTGCGTGCGCCATACTGTGTGTCATGTTCTGGTCTAGGGGGTCGATATACCTTATGTGGGTCTCTATAGGTGCAGTTCCGTGAGTAATGTCCTTCCCTCTGACAGTTATAACATTTTACCACATACGACTTACCGTCAGGGGTCTGGGGCTTAGGCGGCCTTGTTGTAAGGGCCTGTATACTTACTGCCATCAGCTTATCGCCCTGTGACTCTCTGTGTCTAACGATGTTCCGATCATGCCCGACAGCGGACTCTCTTAGTGCAGCCACCGAGATACCTCTCCAGTTAGGTTGAGTGGTCTGTACCCTTGTTCTTAACACTTCCTTTAAACCATCCATTAATACGGACACCACTACCTCCCTATGATGCCCATTTTCCTCAATGTCTACAACCCCAGTGTATCTAGCTTTTTCCTCTAATGCTCGATGGAAATAGTCAGAAGCAGTTTCCCCTTCTTTTTGTCTAATGGAGAAAATTTTGTTCCACTTGACAACAGTTGGGAAATATACTCCTAACTGCAGGTTGATCTGTTTAACATTTTCCTGATTGTATTCATCAGTGAGGGGTACCTCTTCATCTAACCTACAATCAGTAATGAATTTTACAGGGTCAATAGTAGAGGGCAAACATGCCCGCAGCACTGTCCTAGTTCTTTAATAAACCTTTGACATGCGGCTAGATCTTTCCTGGGATCAGGGAATTCAGACATAATTGTCCTCAATTCTGTCCGGGACCAGGGACAATGCATTGCAATATTCCTGACGGGAGTGACTCCCTGAGCGTCAGTCTTTCCATTTGGGACTGCAATCACCCCGACAGAATTAAGTTCAATCACATCACTCTGGGTTGATTCTACAATGTGAGGTGTAATTGTTTCCGCATAATGTACAGTACCGTACTTACCCGTGGACACGACCTCACCTATCCCTCCGCTAGGGACCTTCGCTACTACTCTTACTGGTTGGGCCGTGCCCACTGTAGTCTCGTATGGTGGCTGCGAGAGTGCCGATATCGTAGTGGGCTCATCTTCCTGGTCGCAGTCGAGGGAAGTTTAAGATGGGATACAACTTGCACAGGTTAGCGTTAGTATCAATACACTTATCTACTTTACTCTTATCACCATTAATACATTTATTAAGTGCACTTTTATCGTATACCAGTATGCCATTCTCTGTAGCCATTTTCTCTCCTGTTATGTATGGTGGTGGTGGTGGTGCTGTTGCTATCAGTTTCCTGCTAAGGTTGGAACCAGCTGCTTGAGCTAATCCCCGTTGTATCTCACCCTCCTGTTGCCATAACTGTAAATCATAATGTCTAATCCGTTGCTTTCCGGATTTTATCAGACATATCCTTCTCCTTAGATTTTGCAACACCTCAGGATTAAAACTGCCTACCCTAGGGAACGGTTCCCTATCATCCACAGTCATACGTTCCCACTCATTGCATAAGACCTCTGCGTGTAATCCATATTTCTCACACATTATGTACCTCGCCGACCCTTTGGGCCGACAAATATCAACGTGAACCCTTGTTGATCGTCCCTTACTTGAACAACTGGCCCCCATTCTTTGCAGGTATTGCCTTCTCAGCTAATCCTTACAAAAACCAAATTACTCAGTGGTAAGGCGACGGTGAAAGTTCTCAGAGCGCTTTCACCCACTCACGCCCCTATTGGCCAATACACCAAACACTGTGCCCAATGCCGGTCGTACCCTACCCCGGGCTCCTATGTAACCTCTATTTACTGAGAGCGTGTGGGAGTATGCTACCCCTCCCAGTAAATATCAGTTGTTGGAAATTTCCTGAGTGAACAGCAAAACTCCCTTAAAATAAAAAAAAACGTTACACAAATCACGTCACGTGTACAATTAGCGTCTATGATCCCGCAGAATTTAGTGGGTATCAAGGTGAACTAACTAATGCACACAGTAACGTGCGGTACAGTCGCACTGCGTATAAGTAACTATTACTTATCCGCCGAACGACCAGCGGAATCGATTGTTTAGGCTGCGAAACCTCAGCCGGAGCGTATTCTCAAAACGTGCCTATATGGGTACTACGCAAACCCCCGGGGCTGCGCACTCTCAGGCCAGGGTTTTCAGAACTTCGCTAGGTCTGTTAAGCGGATTTCGGACTTCGCCGACCATTTGGTCTGCTGTAATACTAATTGCTCCTTTATACCTTAAACAATGTTAACGTGAGGAAGCCACTCCCACGCCACCAAGTGTCCACTCACCTGATGTGGTCTCCCGACGGGATCCCGAATTCTGGGTTCACAAAAACCTTTATTTGCACACTCACTCTTGCTCACTCATATACACTTTGATTTTTCTGTACAGAAATTTACTTTCATTCAGGTGAAACAGGCTAATCCCAGAGGTGATGCAAGAGAAGGATCTTTTAAACTAAAATTTTGGAAGCTGAACAAATTTGTACTATTATCGCGTGGCTACCGTATCGCCTAAACTAAAACAATGCTATCGTGTGATTTGTATTTAGTGGGCGTATCTGTATGCACGTTGCGTAAACACGCCACGTGTGTAGGCCTTTGCGTTGCGTACGCAGTCTCGCACGTGGTCCGAGACACGTGTACAAAGGCCGGATACGCCCGCAGTAACACAAATAACACGCTTCTATAAATGTAAATGATATTTAACTATAATCGCTTACCAAGCACCACACAGTATCTCCTGTATAAACCTTTATAACTGGGTCAGGCTGCGTGTGTGTTTTACAATTTAATCCCTTAAATATTACTCTTTACTTTTAACTAAATAGCAACAAATTTCTCAGCACGTGATCAATGCTAATGGCAAACAAAAGGGTAGATATGCGAAAATACACAGATGAAATACAAGTGTGTGCGTGTGTTGCGTGCGCAGTCGGCACCAAACAGAAATTTAACAGATTTAAAAGACAAAACAATAGCTTTACGTTCTTACCTTTCGGATCCCACCAGCATCCCTTCAAACCAAGCCGAGCAGACGCTTATCTAATCAGCACTCATGTATCCCCGACCACAAAACGGCTAACAGGGGATACTACCTTCCCGCCCTTTGCTGATAGATAAAAGTCTGCCTTGTCCTGCTAGGCTGCGGATATGAGAAGAACCGGACGATGCCCCCAATTGATGTCAAATATTACCTTTAAACATAAAGCTATATACTAATACCGTGGAACCGCTATGGGCGCTAGACCACGTGCACGTGCTACGCAATTTATACGCTATTTGCGTACAGAGTCCCGCACGTGGTACGCACTTGGCGTACACACGCTGCGCTGAGTGTACGGAATACACACAGCGGGCGCACACACAATTGATAACCTTTAAACCTTGTTGATTAAACACAGTAAGAATATTCTTATACTCTAAACCTTAATAATCAAATACTGTAACGATGTAACGCTTAAAACCTTTAACAATATGTATGCTGTTTGAGCGATTAAGACGCTGAGAGCCCTTTGCAGGAAAGTGAAAACACAAGACCGAGTTTGGTTAAAACCACAGCAGCTCTAACACTGCCGTGGATTGTTTCAGAGTAAAAGTGGAAAACAGTACAAATTATACACTACAAACTAACAGGGAAATCTAAACAGAATAACAGAGAATAATCGCTACAGAGAATATATACGTGGGAAATCGTTCGCAAGCGCGACCTGAAATCCAGTCCTCAGCTGTTCAGGAAGAAAGCCTTCAGAGACATTGAGGCTGGCCAGGCAACAGTGGTCTTTATATACACAACATACATTCGCAATACAATGGTATCAGTAATCTCATTGTTCATTGGACACAGGAATGTGTCTCTACATTACAGGAAAGGTCATAGGTGGATTTAAACAGGTGGGCTGTCTTTCCCCAACTGCTCAGGTGGGAGGTATCCTCAGGATTCCCGCCGCATGTGTAATTTACAGCAAATACAGTTAATGTTCATAATCTACTTCTGTACATAACTATACGCAGGAGCGAGTGATCCTTTCCTAACTAACATCGGAATGTTACCCTTAAAATACCCTACAGCTGGATACTAGACACCACCTTTCAACCTTTATCTGACCCTTCCCATCATGCAAAGAGGAATCTCTCTGTCCAGGAACAGTTTAAACTAATCATACTTGCTGACATGGTCTAGGGGAATATTAACTACAAAATGCACTATTTGGGTTAAATATGCTACGATCGAGTCGCACGCTACACGCTCACAAACTCTACCGTAAATGCGCATACCACACGCCAAGGCGCATGGCCGTGGAAGCTCCGTTACGCAAAGTGCGGATATGCGCACGCACAGCGGGCATGTGCATGGGGTTAGTACAAAAGGATATGCATCATGATATTTTTCGACTTTGACACCTGCTTCAGACGTAGCTTGTGTTAAAATGGTCGCAGAGTGTCTCACTGAGGGAGAAGGGTAAATAGTAACATCTCAGAGGTGGGAATCCTCTGTGGAATTGCACTCTGAGCTCGGTGCGAGGCCATCGGGGGAGAGCTGACCTTCCCTGTGCTGACGTTACCCTCCTGGGCAAGGTGGCCTTATTAAGTGTCCCTGATGCCAACCTTTAATTGCAGCTAGTAGGGCTGTGGACTAACCAGAGATTTAAGGCTGCTAAAGACTAGATTCCCTGC